>NC_080539.1:31660583-32298316 GCF_028640845.1 Ahaetulla prasina
GCACCAAAAAAAGTTCATTTCTGAAGGTAATTAAACAATTCACTTGACAAAGACTTTGGGCAGGTCTAATCCGCCTTAAATGTCACAAAAACTAAACAAACAAAACAGATCCCCAAATACCAATGAAATAAATTACACACACCAATGAAACTGTTCTATTTGTCCTTAAGTCACCGTTCTGGGTATTGTATTCCATGGCTACCCAAAACAATGCCAAATGCATTATTTGTTATGCAATGGGATCCATATACATGTCATTTTACAACTGACAGGCAGGGCTAGGCTCTCTCCAGAAAACTTTAGATTCTGAAAAGTGGAGTACTAAAGAAAAGAGGGGAGAGAAAAGCAAGGGCAGTAGGGAATGTGAAAACAAAATGAATTTCTGATGTTTAGACTTGGATCTTCTCATAGCTTCATGTTTGGAAGAAAACCTAGTAAACCTAATGGGCCTTTCACAAAGAAAAGTGCCATCAGGAATTAAACCAAAGGTTTTGTAGAAAAAAAAATGACATCAAGTATGTCTTCTAAAACTTAACATAAGGGATAACCAGGAAGATATGACTAGTTTTCGGGGATTCTATTACTGTAGTATATTAAGCAATTTTCAAGAGCTTTCCTAAGGCAGCCAGCTAGAGCACAATGAAATGCTAATTAATTAATTAATTATTAACATTCCTTTGAAACGTGAGAACATGGAAGGGGACCATTGGCCTGAATGCAATGGAAGTGATGGGTTGGGGACGCCGTTGGGTGAGCAGCAAAGAAAGGATGGGAAGGTACAATGGGATTCCAGAGGCAAAGCAAGTAGTAGAAGGCAGATTGTCACTGAGTCGGGTATTTCGAATCTCAGGTTATCGGACAACATCTATTAAAAGCAATAGCGAAACTCCGCTCTTAAAAGCGAAACTCCTTTCTTATAATTCCCAAGAGCTAAATGTAGAAGGTAATAGCTAACAGACAGACTATAATTACAATCTGCTCCTGGAATCGTCACACAGATATGAACTAAACTCAGAAAACCCCTATATTACAGTGGTCCTTATTAAGACCATATTCAACAATTTGTTTGACATTATCTGTTTGTTCGACATTGCTTGATAAAAACATTATCTTCTACACACAGGGAGCATGAAAAAGGCAGGCAAAACAGCCACTCTGTGCATTAAAGGGTGTACCAGCCAAATGCCCATCAGAGTCATTTTTTCAGAGTGATGGGCTTTACTGAAGATAAAATATATATCTAGCATCATAGATTTCGGAATAGCATGTAACATTATTTGGAACAGCAGGATCAGCTAAGCACTGTCACGGACATCATTCTCTTTAAATAGTGCCTTTGGCATACTCTTTGTATCCCCCCTGTTTTTAAAAATATAAAATGCATTTCCCCCATGCAAGTACACTTGCTTATGATCTTGTTCTAGGGTGACATCTCAAATATCCCAATAGATACTCTCCAACCCACTCATAGCAAAAACATTCCTAAAAACCTTTCAGAGATTGAAATCAAAGCAACTACTCACCTGTTCCAGGTAAAGTAGAATCAGACTTCTTTACTTGTATCTCACAATTACAATCACAAAAAGAGGGGGGGAGGGTAGTTTGAAAGGGGCAGGAAGTTACTGAGATGGGGAAAAGAGTTCCTGGTCCATTTCCTGCTCCTATACCATTTTGGGATGATTGCGTCATTGAACTCAGGCCCAGTTGCCCTCCATTTTCAGACACCACCAAAAAATAACAGCACGGAGGGGAAGGAATGGCGTAGTTAGGAAGCCAGCTGTGTTAGCAGAGAATTGATACCATCCCCTTCATGAATATTGGATGACAACACCTGAGACAGCTTGGCAAAGGCTGAATAGCAGCCATTCCAGATTTCCAGCCATGTTTTTTTTCTCCTCACAGGGCCCAAAATCATGGCCTTAGAAGAGATTTCCATGATTTAGTAACTTAGTTTGGGAGCCATTGCTTTTTAGGTCTCTGGTCTTTTTATCAATTTGCTCCATTATGCTTAAATAGATGTTTAGAAAGTACATGCTAAATTTTTGTTAAAAATCTAATCTGAGCTCTGGATTCATGCTTGGTGAAAAAAGAGCCACAAGCCTGCCAACTGTGGCTTCTTCCCTAATTCCATATGAATTTTAAGCATGGGTCTGATTATGGCTTGGAAATGAATTATTCACAGTTAAATCTGCCTTTCTAACATCAAGAAACGTTTTGAAGTAAAGAAATTATCCTAGAAAGGTCATCTATCTTGTGGTCAAAGATGAAGGAGAGATTAAAATTTAGGGCTGGTTCATAGGTTTCTAAGCTAAATAACTCGTTCACTTCTGGGTAGTTTATGAATCAGCCACTACTTGAGATGGAACAAAATCCCCAAATTCAGTGAAGATTAAGGTGGTTGGAAAGAACTTGTTCTTGGAAAGCCATTGCCAGTTAGAATGAACAATGGAAAAATATTTGATCTTGAACCTTCTTTGGATGTAGAACGCTTGCCTTATGGTGACCTTGGGAATGGAAAATGTTTACCAACTGTAGTCTACCATATTAAACTTAAAGACACAGAGGGACCCTCCCTTGGGGGTTTTCTCTGGGAAAAATGCTTGGGAAAGAGTTACGTTTTTCATCTCTTGCCAAGTTGTAGAAAGGACTGGTCAAAAAGGAGCCCTAGTGGCGCAATAGTTAGAATTGCAGTATTGCAGGCGAATTCTGCCAAAAGCCTGGAGTTTGTTCCTGACTGGCTCAAGCTTGACTCAGCCTTACATCCTTCCAAGGTTAGTAAAATGAGAACCCAGATTGTTGTGGACAATATGCTGACATTAGTCAAATGCTCAGAGAGTGTTGTAAAGTACTATGGGACAGTATATAAGTCTAGGTGCTATGTTATTGCTATAATCACATTGTCCTATCTTGACCATCTAGGTCAAATTTTAGAAAAAGAGTCATTTGATCTAGTGTGATTTTACTTGGAATAGAAAGGCATTTGGAGGGATCAAGTATTCAATCAGTCCATCAGTGGAAACTGCTATTGTATTGTGCAAAGTTGGAAAAAAAATCCCCAGTATCCATTTGTTATGAAATGTGCCCACATATAAATTAGGTAAGTAGATGGGTAGAAATGTAGGCAGGCAGATAGACAACTAGGAGTAATTGATAAGTTGAATAGAGAATCAGATAAAGATAATTTTGAGAATGGGAACAAATTAAAGCAAACATCAGCATTTCAGAGGATTTGGAAAACAAAGTGGTACTTTTTGTGACTTGGACAGTTAGCAGACTCAATCACATTTGAATAATTTTGATCCAGAGCTCACACATCCATTGTGTCCAACCAAGAACACCTATATGCTTTGCCTTGTCTTTTTATTGTGCCTTATAAATATGAAAGTTTATTATCCAATGAAACATGGTATTGGTATTCTAAAAAGCCCTCGTGACTTAGCTATGTTGTCAGAGCTGGAGCTCCCAGGTGAACAGGGACATGGTCTAATGGCTCCATTGTTGAGGTGGGCATTTTTATCCTCCTTCTCCTGACATTTGTATTTTTGCTTTTATGTTATTTATTAATAAGGGTTTTTTATATCACACATTTTTTGTTTTTATTTATTGTTCTTATTGATTTTTGTTCACTGCCAAGAATTTGTTGCCTTTGGTGAGATCGGCGGCTATATAAATTTGATTAATAAAAAAAGAATAAATGAAATGAAGCATACTGGACATATACCAGCCTTACACCTAGGTTCTGCTTCTTTGTTCTTAAAAATATGGCCTCATTATTGAACCCCCTTCTTTGCTGATAGTTATGAAGGTAACAGAATTCTATTTCAAGATGCTGTTCCCATTTCTGACCATTAACTAATGACAGAAGAAGCTGCAGAACAGAGTTTAGATGAAAGAGAGGCAGAGATTACGACAAAGAAACCTACTTTTTGTCCTTCGTCTTGCTGAAATGGGTGCGCAGAGCCAGGCAAGAAGCAAAAAGCCAAAATTTAAATAAAAAGTTAATTAAAAAACTAGCAGATATTTATAAGATAATATCAATAGAACAGCCACAAGCTTTATACATTTAAATCCCATTTTTCTTTCTTCAGGAATGTACACATTATTCTTTCAATAAGTAAAGGAGGTAAAGTTGAGTGGAAAGAATGATTATATATTGTAACCCCAAAATCTTATCTAAGCCTACAGGATATGAATTATGAAAATCCTGATGGCTGTAGATCATGGGAAAGACATAGGATTAGGGAGTGTTTCATTGGTTCCAGTTTTTGACCATGTGTATTTCTGCAGCTCAGCTCTTAAAACCCTAGTCCTCTCTCCAGAGAGTTATGCTGTGGTGATAATGGCAATATACATTTTCTTGCTACGCTCCTGAAAATGATACGACAAGTTGCAGTTTCTGTTTTTAATCTACTTCCCTAGAAATACTGTAAATCTAATTGAACCCATAGGACCTTGCTTGAGTAATCTGTGATATTACAAAGCACAGAAGCCTCCATACCAAAAACGATAAGGAAAGATGAATTCTGGTCTAGAAGGCATAATAATGAATTCTGGAGAGGGATTCTAACCACATGATAACTTCTACAGTGGGCTCCCTTTGAAGCTTCTGTTCCTTTTGTTTTAAAATTATGATTTTTTTGAATTTGATGAGTATAACACACAAAGTATGCATTGCTTTTTATTTTGTCCAAGTATAGAATCTACTTTAGAGAATTGGCAAAGAAAAATTGAGGCAGCTCATTATTCATCAAATGGAGCTGCAGAGAACAACGTTTTGAAAATTTGGGGGAAAGCTCACTGACCCACAAACTGGGAGACTACAAATCCTATGGAGGTTCTAAGAATTTAGTAACAATATTAACTATGCCAGAGTAATCAGTTATTCAAATATTGGTCAGGAACTGTAAACAAGGGTGTTCAACATTAGAGACACGGACATGCATTCTGTCATCGATTGGTTATGGTGTTTTCTGAGTATCTCTAAAATTGTCACCCAATTGTAATCTTAAACACAACCAAACTTTTAAAAACTACCAACTCTACTGACAGTGTGCCAAGGATTTGTTTTGAACTCACAACAGAGCTGTGATAAACCCAGAATACATCTAGAATGGTGGGACCAGAGTCAGAACACTTCCACTAAAATCAGTACAATCTGTTTCAAATTTGAAAAGGATCACCTTGAGACTTGAAATGTTTCAAATGAAAAACATTTTGCACAACCCAACTCAAGATGTACACCACCACCACAACTATCACCATCACCTTGCTGAGCATTAACAAAACCTTCACGTTGTCCATAGTAAACAAAGCATCCCAAATAGGGATGGGCCTTGAGCTAACTGCAAAGCCCAGAAGCCAATAATACATTTGCTAATTGGTCTCAGTCAGTGGTGGGATTTAAATAATTTAACAAGCGGTTCTCTGCCCTAATGATTTCTTCCAACAACCAGTTTGCCAACCGGCAAAGTTAACAATCGGTTCTCCCGAAGTGGTGCGACCTGGCTGAATCCCACCACTGGTCTCAGTCCATATGTACAGTCCATATGTCCTGACGTGGTTGATTTGAAAAGTTTGGCTTTTCTTCTATCAAAGCACTCACTGACATTAATTAGCCTGAAAAACGAAATCCTCGGTCTATGGAGATCACTATGAAACTAAAGCATTGTAGCTGAGGATGAGGTATTTAAGCTGAGAATTATTAGAGGAAAAGAATAGAAAGTATTAAGCTACCTGAATGGCAAATGGTGATGCTTTTTCTCTTTTCCTTTAATTTTATCTCTGAAAGTACAAATACGATTCAGAAACAATCAAGTGATTAAGAAACTATTTGCTTGAATGCAACAAGAAAAAATAACTTTCTATATGAAACTTTTGAAAGTTCCTTCTATTACTTACTTCTATTACTAGGCAAAAACATTTTTCTTGGAAAACCACAGCAAATGCACACATAGCAGATAGAAAGAGAAATACAAACATGTGAGAGGTATTACTTAAAAAAAACAAACCCCAAAAACAAAACCCATGGAGAATTATTTAAATTTGACTTCAAAATCAAAAAGTTTCTTAAGGTTAAGGTTAGGATTAGAAACATTTAATCTGGAACATCCAATTACAATTCTACGGCCATCTGTTTTCAACATCCTTTACAAGACATTAGCTCAGGCCTTTGACAAGAGCTATTTCTCTCCTTCCTTGGAACCTTGGGTCTCAGAAAGTACACGAGAATGGGGGAAAAAAAGGATAGAAAATTGGGATGTCATAGAAAGAAGGGGTCCCAAGCCACTTTGGCTCCAGCCCTATCCATAGCTTGTTTCAGCTCTATCTGTCGTGCAAATCATGCAAAACAAATTGTCTTCTGCTTTCAGACATCCAAGGTTTTAAAAAGAGCAGAGAAATGGCTCTTGCTGACCTTAAGATAGTCAGAAATTCATAATATAACTGAAATTCAAATAGCCATTTTATTTATTTATTTATTTATTTAATCATATTTATATACCATCAATGGAGTCCTTCAAATATATTCCAGTTTACCCCTGAGAATCAAAGTAGACCTCAATATAACTTTCACTTGGAAGGAAAACAGGAAGATCTCCAAAGGTCTCCAAAGCCTGCTTGATTTTAGATCTCATTAAAGGAGGAGCAGAGGAGCAGCACACACACACACACACACACACACACACACACACACACACACACACACACACATGCACAGACACACACAGAGAGAGAATGCACACACTAAAAAAAAAGGAAAGGAATTGCAGTTGAAGGGCCAACATGTACCTGGAGTTTTTGTGGTCATCCCTGTTGCACAAGAGAAGAAAGCCGGGGGAAAATACCAAAGTCGAGAGAGTTAACAGGCTATTGCAATAAGCTATATTCTACCTACCAGGAACCAATTCCTTGAGGATTCAAGAGTACATCTTCCTGCATAAGTTTTATAACAGGAACACTCAGCAGTGTAAACTAAGGGCTGGGTGGGGGGTGGTATTCCAGTCAACCTCTTGCCTGATGGACAGGACCCAGGTGGCAATCCTCAAAAGCTCTAAAGCTGGCCTCTAAAATAAGATCTTGAAGTGTAAATAATCACTTTCTGTACACATAAGAAACTTTTCAGAATCACAGCCTTTTGTTGCTCTTGCATGGTTACCCATATGGAGTTACTTATAATTTTCTAATTATTACTGTATTGATATGTTCAGAAAAACTCTAATCTCAGCTGTAGTTTTAGGAACACAGGAATAATCCCAAACTTTTTGATCAATTCTGGAATTGAGACTGGCATGAATAAAACCCCTTTTCAAAACATCGTACTGATTCTTAATATACCTGGCTACAGATTTGTACCCATTATGGTTCTTTTTCTGGAATCCTGACAGTTTGCTGGAATAGGGCACAGAAGAAAAGGAGAGAGAGAAAAAAACACCCAATTAGGATAAATGAAATTGGCAACAATAGTCATGAGAGCATTTTGCATGCAAAATGGACAAATGCTTTTGCTTCCTATAACTTATTTATCCAAATGGGGTTCTCTACAATTCAGTCAAGATTCATTTGGGAACATGGTGGACCAACTTCCATGATCATAGAAAGCCTACAGAAATATCCACAAATTCAGCTCAAGTTGATGAGAAAAACAAATATCAGGAAAAGAGCTTTTCATGGCCACTTAGAACCTTCCACTGGAAGAATGCCCTTCCTGATGGGCACTTCTAGAAAACTCCATAAACACAGATTATTACTTGGATGGTATAATTATCACAGCTGAAAATACATTCAATTTTATGAAAACTGATCCAGATCAGTTATAACAACCTAAGGTAATGATTTGAATTGATGTTTTTATTATCTTAACTTAATTATGCAACTCCAGCAGACAACAGAATTTAAAAGAGTAAGGAGGATGTTTGTCACCTTTAGAATAAATAATTGTACCTGTGCATAATTTTTCTCATTACTTCTGGTAGCTTAAGCAGTTTAAAAAGCCAATGAAAAGAACAAAAGGACAGACCAAAACATTGTCTTGGTAGCCAGTCAGTTACCTCCCAAATCAATAATTGCTGAGATATGAGAGGCTGTATAGGAGAGAATCAATGGATGGGAGACGTCTTTAACTCTTTCTTTCTACTATTACTATCCCTGGCAAATTCTTGATTATCCTTGGCAAATTTCTTTTCCCTGAATGTTTTCTCCCATTCAAATTTTGTCTTTCAGGTCCTAATTAGTGAAAGTGAAAATCTTTGCTATGTGCTATGGGATGTGGTATAAAAATATGTAAATCACTAGGAAGGAAGGATTAACCCTCCCCTTCCCATTCATTTTCTCATTATTCCTACAAGGCTTATTACAAGTAGATTTAGTCTAGAAGGACAATGTGAGGTTCTTCAATCTTTTGCCAATGCATGAAAACAAAGTAAATTGATTTTAAAAATGCTCAGAATCCTCTTCATTGATTAATTGCACCCTGAATTACAAAAAATAAACAAGCATGTCTTCCAGAGATAGTTCTGAGAGGGTCATGAATAATCAATTGGAGGAGAGACTATGCAGGTCACTTTATGTGCTCTGTTTTGTTTGATCTTTATTTTGAATTATAGGAGAAAGATGGCAGATTCCTGTCTTTTTCTGTTGCAAGGTGATTTTAACTAGGCAATTGGTGGGAGTGAAATAAGCTAACTTCATCATTCATGATTGTTTCTGTGATAATATAGGCAGATTTTCACAAATAATTTTATTTTTATCAAACCGATTCACAGTATAAACGCCATGCACACACAAATAGAAGTACAGAAAAAAGAAAATATATTAAAATTGGTATTAAACTGACAGCAGCCATATTGAACACAGAAGCCATGCAATAACAGCAACAAAAGTATGTTGTTGTCTTTCCCAAGCCTTGGAAAAGGAAACCTTTTAAGCCAAGGACTATTTTGTGTGTCTTCTGCTTATCCTCTAGTTTGCCTTCTATGGGGTATCTTTGATTAAATTCAGCACCATGGACAGAGCTTCAGAAGATAAGAGATTGGCAAGCACCAAATGTATACCAAGTGATGGCTGCATTATAAACTTGCCCAAGGAAAGAAAACATGAATAATTCAATTGGGCCAGATTGTTTTATGCTCCAGAGCTACATCCTACCTATTAATTTTTAAAAATAAACATAGATCAGGTATCATGTCCTGCTGCTGACATTTTATTGTCCTAAACATTTTACTATCCTAAAACATAAAAGAGGCCAGACATGATAAGTAAAGAAAGGAATATTGGCGGTTAGGCAGCAAAGTTTATCTTGAAATATTAATATATAAGACACGCTGGGTTGGCCCCGTTGCAAGCCTAGCCCCATGTCAAACAGGCTTAAATACAAGGAGGCCAATTTGAACACACAGGCTGTTAGGGGATTTGCCTGCACAACTGTGCCCATGACAACCCAGCTTTCTACTGAAAGAAGATTAATCGAAGGAAAGTTCAGCAAATTCTAACCTCCTTTGGGGTTTATGGATAACCTGTGCCTGTTCTCAGGAAGAGGTTCATTTTTTCTTTAGTTTTAAATATAAAGTTCTACCAAGGTATATCATCAAAGAAGATAATGGATGGTTTGGGCCACTGAAAGATAACCTTTATTAGTAACTAAAATATAGTCCTCCCTGTAAAGTCACAAATGGTTTTATAGGCCTATTAAAATGTGAATGGATATTTATTAAATTTCTTTATTATTTCTTCATTCTTTATTATAAACTACAGAACCACAATATTTTAACAAGCTGAAAATTCAGGTCTGAGATGATGGCATTTATAGACAGGGAAACACACATTCAAAGATTCTTCATAGTGTCTAATTCCAGCTAGGTTTCAATATAAAATATATTAAATATATTATTCATATTATAACCCTCTCCCCAAACCAGTAAATGTTGGAATTCTAAATTTCAATAATTTTCTCTACAAAATAGCTCTCACAAATAGAGTTCATTCATTTTCTTCTTACTGGAACTTGGGCTCATTTTCCCTAGTCCTGTCTGGTAGATATCCTTTCATCATAAAATTACCAGGGATCACTCAAAATTGCCAAATGGTGTGATATTTTTGAACTGATGAAAAAGGAAGTTATTCTTCATAAGCTCCATAATTAAGACACTAATGACTATCAGCTTGAACAACTTTAAAAGAGAAACATATTAAAATAAGGTTATAGGTGGATGGTAGTGATGGAAACTATATCTTATCTCAAAAACAGGAATAGGAGAAGAGACAAGAGGTTATGCAGAATGCAGCCCAATGTTTATTTTGCATTTTATGATTATCTGTAAAACAGATTTGTTTGTTTTATTTCTGATGGTGTTCTTTCAATAAGATAAAGATTAGAAAAATGTACAGTGCTGAACTTCTGCTAAAGAGAGCTGCTTCATAAACAGTCAAGAAAACGTAACTAGTTGTCTTTTTTCAAATTTCATGCATTGCTGCACACATCATATTTACCCTTCACAATGTTCGGCATCTTCATCCAGGCTATTCCATTTATAGACATGAATACAGAATACATGCAATTAAAACAAATTGCTCATTTGGTTAAAAAGAGAAAATATTTAATTGCTTACATATGAAAAAGAGCCACACTGAGACAGATGGATCATCACACCAACATGCTGCCATTACCCATGTAAAAGGCCCACCGTATTTTAGCTGCATTCATGCAATCTGTTCAACTTGATTACTGAATTATGATATGGGTTCACACAGTCTCTGGAACAATAGTTAAGTCAAAAGGGATGAGTTTACACCATTCACCAAGGGCTGATTCTCATGTTTCCCTACTCACATCATAGCCATGATCATGACCACGATCCAATAACAATTTCTGTATGCTGTATCCTAATGAGGTTGCTTTGGTCTCATCTACAGGCCATGACAGAAGGAGACAGAAGGAGAAATGAAGCTGGGGGAATCCATCAGTAGCTTTTCTTAACTTGTCCTGCCTTAAAATACTAGGAACATCATTTGTCACTGGCCTGATTCCAGTGGCAAAATAGGGCTAAGCAAGTAGGGAGAAGAATTTTGTAATGGATGTTGTCTGAATAGTGCACAACAGAAAAATCATTTTGTACACTAAACATGAATAGAAAGTAATTGGAAGATTTGAACGGATTTTTAAGTTCCATGATAAAATCCTTCCCTTGATATGTTATTTTTCCATAGGCAGGAGGCACTCAGGATGGGGGAGGATTCCTCTGAATAATAATTTTTCACATTTATGAAATAATTTAGCCCAAGAAATATATTGCCACTAGGATTCCTTGGAGAAAATAGCAGAGTACCAATCTAATGACAATTATTGTGTAGACCTAAGCTTAGTTGTTTGAAAGCAAGCATTTTTTCACCCATTCTTTGCATACAGAAAGCTTCTTGTGGGTGCCAGTTCAGCCCAGGTTATTTTGTTGGGTTTTGTCTTGTGAAGCTGCAAACACGATTAACACAATTATCAGATCAATTAAAGAATAAGAAGATGCGTTCACACAATGTACTTAAAAATAAGAAGTTAATTTGTTAGATTTTTGTGGCTCTGAATGTGGTGCAAATCTCACTTATTTGTTGTTTAATGTCTTATGTGAACTCCAGTAACCAATCTCAGTAAACAAGTTAAACAAGCTCAGTCCAAGACAATCTAACTTAATATGGGACTTGGTCATATATGGTTCCCACCCTAATAAAGACCGACTTACTCTGATTTTTCTTGATGAGTCTGTGATGCTGGTGGATTTGAGATTTCTTTAAACTTTTAGCTAAGCTATAATTATATATGTTATCTGCTACCCATTTACCTTTCAATTATTACTTATGTTATGTTATTCTGATGTTATTCTGAATTTATGGGATGGTGTTTCTTGTTTTGTTCTGAGGTTTTGGAGCGGGGAGGGGGGATTCTTGTACTGCAATCTATTATCAGAGGATTTTTATCTAGAAAAAGGTCCTAAAAACCCAAATAAAAGAAAGTCCTTGACTTATGACTGCTATTTACTGATTTGATTTGATTGCCCCCCCCCAACCTCAAGGCGATTCGGGGTGGTTTACATTAAAAGTAATAAAAACATAAAAATAAATATTTCTGATACAAATAAAAGTACAAATTACAATAAAAAAGATGGGGAGGGAGCAGTGGGGAAATTCAATTTTTTTTACTACTGGTTCTGTGGGCATGGCTTGGTGGGTGTGGTGTGGCTTGGTAGGGCATGACAGGGGAAGGATACTGCAATGTCTCCATTCCCACCCTACTCTGGAGCCAGCCTGTTTTTGCCCGTTCTCTGAACTACTCAAAATTTCCGATGCCGGTTCTTCAGAACCTGTCAGAACCTGCTGGCTTTCATCCCTGGGAGGGAGAGAAGGAGCAGGATTTCAGCAAGGTTGAGTTGCATGAGATTTTATGACTTTTTTTTTGATAAGGTTGTTACGTGAATCACTGCACTTGACTTCGCTGGTCAGAAGTTGCACAAGTGAAGCCACCAGATTGAAATGGACCTTGTTAAGTACATTATGGGAATAAAGTCATTCTGCAGCGCATGCCTGTCATGTACCCGGTTCCCATTTGGAACACAGATGAATTCTAAAACAATTCTCGTAGCTAGGAAGCATTGAATCCATCCGCCTTTGAGTGAAGCCTGGCATGTGTGCTATTTCGCTCTCTTGTTGTTTCCCTTCTATTCATTCCATCCCTGACCTTAAGATAGCCAACTTCCATTTAAAAAAACAGAACCCTATCAGAATTCTTTTTAGCCTTGTTTATTTGTTGAGAAAGAATGGGATGGGATGGAAGGGGGGATCCTTAAGAATTTACATAGTTTCAAGGAACTTTGTCTGCAGCCATCCACAAGGGGAATAGAAGTTGGTTCAGTCTGCCCTTTCTGGACCACCTCTCTAAGTACACAAACAACAGTTTCATTGTGGGAGAATGATGAGAAAGAGACCCTAAGGGTGAGGTTGTCTGTTCTTAAATCAGAATTGTATGCAGACATTTGCCTTGACTCCAGAAACAAATAAACATCATCTGCAAAAGGTTAAACCAAAGCTGGGAATGTAGCGTTTTGTTTGGAAGGGACATAAATAGTGTTTTTCTTTATATTTTTGTTTAGCTTCTGTAAGTTTATTTCCTGTGTTATCTCCGATGAATGAATTGAGTCCCCTCTCTGATTTCCCAGTTTAGGCTTTCCTGCCCTTAAGCCAGTGATGGCTAACCTTTTCCGGAATGAGTGCCCAAAGCACGCATGTGCGTGCGCGAATGCTTGGACGCATGCCTGAACCCCCAAAATGCAATGTGTGTTTGGCCCCTGCACATGTCCCCCCACATGTGCCCCGCCCCCATGCATGCACACATGACCTCCACATATACCCCACCCCACGCATGCACATGCGGCCCCACGCACACACCATGCTCACCATACATGCATGGCAGAGATCCAATGACCAGCTGGCCGGTGGGAGGAATGCGCGCCTGTGTGGCAGAGCTGAACTGGAGCGACAGCTCACGTGCTTACAGAGAGGGCGCTGTATGCCAACTGTGGCACACGTGTCTTAGGTTCGCCATCACGGCCTTAGGCTTACTGTTATGTTTCTGGTAGAACTTCTCTTGAGCTTGGACCCAAACTGAATAGTTCACTTCTTTCATGAATATTTTTCTGGTTTGCATGTAATTCACCCCAACCAAAACTTAGTGCTCCTTGATTGACCAACATAAAATCTGCTACCATTCTCTCTTAGTGGATTACTACCTACTAGTTACCTACCTAATCTGTATCATCAAGAGGTACCAGAGCAAGCCTCACCTACTGTCAGGCTCAAAAAAAACAAGAAAAGATTAGAAGAGGTTCTTCTAATCTAAGGAGTTTCCTATATTGTTCCTCCCACATAGACAGAAATCTTGCCAAAGAATTACTTACACTATTTCAAGGAAATACTTACACTATTTCAACATATACTTTCAGAATTTCTAAAGAGGAGCTGCTCTTTTTTCCCCGAACTCCCTAAACCTCTTTGCTTTTTGCTCCCTTGGAATGCAATCCCTTCCTGCTGGGAATTCAGATTAAATTTCTCTACATCTACTTACCATGACATCATATTGCATCATGCATGCTCTTTGGGAAGGTTTACATAGAGTTCAGCAAAAGCACACCAGAAATTTCTGCAATTATGCCCTGTTCTCATAAATAAGCCATTCAGGAAAGAAAACTACAAGTGTCTTTTTTTTTCTGTTTCTGAGATTGATTTTTTTTAAAATTTGTATTTATATCCCGCCCTTCTCCGAAGACTCAGGGCGGCTCACACTATGTTAGCAATAGTCTTCATCCTATTTGTATATTATATACAAAGTCAACTTATTGCCCCCAACAATCTGGGTCCTCATTTTACCTACCTTATAAAGGATGGAAGGCTGAGTCAACCTTGGGCCTGGTGGGACTAGAACCTGCGGTAATTGCAGGCAGCTGTGTTAATAACAGACTGTTTTACCAGTCTGAGCCACAGAGGCCCCTTAATTAATTAATTTCAGTTCAGGTGTTACTCCAAAGTAACTCTTGAGCATCTCACAATATAATAAGCAATAAAAATACAATACAGAACAAAGTAAGTTGGGATTCTTTCAACCAGCAAGGGAATTTATGAGAATTCCCTGGCTACTGTAGGTTTGCAGAATAAAAACCCAGAGAATGACTTAAATTAATATTTAAGGCAATTGCAAATGATATAAGATTACTGGAGTTTTCTTGTGGGGGGGGACACTTTGCCTCTAAGAAATCTTTCTTCAGCACAACACCCCATACTTGAGTCACTCCCAGGCATAGCTGAGCTTCATACCTGGCATTCAAAGACCCTTGGCTGATGGTATCTCCCTCACCCAGCAGTTCATCATCACTATGGTAATACAATTCATCATCTTCTTGCCTAGAATATAATGAGGGTCAAGAATACAAGAACTGTTTGTATATTATGCGGTTTTTTTAGGCACCAAGGATTGTTGTTGAGAGCAGGAACAGCAATTCTAGGATGAATGATAAATGAATGGGATAGATAAATAGCATGTCTGGGCAAATTCCCCATGAATGGGTGAAGGGTGAGAAGGCATAATGTAAGTTAATGATGTATCACTGATACATTGAGTGTCCCTCTGATTTCCCAGTTTAGGCTTTCCTGCCCTTAAGCCAGTGATGGCTAACCTTTTCCGGAATGAGTGCCCAAAGCACGCATGTGCGTGCGCGAATGCTTGGACGCATGCCTGAACCCCCAAAATGCAATGTGTGTTTGGCCCCTGCACATGTCCCCCCACATGTGCCCCGCCCCCATGCATGCACACATGACCTCCACATATACCCCACCCCACGCATGCACATGCGGCCCCACGCACACACCATGCTCACCATACATGCATGGCAGAGATCCAATGACCAGCTGGCCGGTGGGAGGAATGCGCGCCTGTGTGGCAGAGCTGAACTGGAGCGACAGCTCACGTGCTTACAGAGAGGGCGCTGTATGCCAACTGTGGCACGCGTGTCTTAGGTTCGCCATCACGGCCTTAGGCTTACTGTTATGTTTCTGGTAGAACTTCTCTTGAGCTTGGACCCAAACTGAATAGTTCACTTCTTTCATGAATATTTTTCTGGTTTGCATGTAATTCACCCCAACCAAAACTTAGTGCTCCTTGATTGACCAACATAAAATCTGCTACCATTCTCTCTTAGTGGATTACTACCTACTAGTTACCTACCTAATCTGTATCATCAAGAGGTACCAGAGCAAGCCTCACCTACTGTCAGGCTCAAAAAAACAAGAAAAGACACACTGAGGTTCTTCTAATCTAAGGAGTTTCCTATATTGTTCCTCCCACATAGACAGAAATCTTGCCAAAGAATTACTTACACTATTTCAAGGAAATACTTACACTATTTCAACATATACTTTCAGAATTTCTAAAGAGGAGCTGCTCTTTTTCCCCCGAACTCCCTAAACCTCTTTGCTTTTTGCTCCCCTGGAATGCAATCCCTTCCTGCTGGGAATTCAGATTAAATTTCTCTACATCTACTTACCATGACATCATATTGCATCGTGCATGCTCTTTGGGAAGGTTTACATAGAGTTCAGCAAAAGCACACCAGAAATTTCTGCAATTATGCCCTGTTCTCATAAATAAGCCATTCAGGAAAGAAAACTACAAGTGTCTTTTTTTTTTCTGTTTCTGAGATTGATTTTTTTTAAAATTTGTATTTATATCCCGCCCTTCTCCGAAGACTCAGGGCGGCTCACACTATGTTAGCAATAGTCTTCATCCTATTTGTATATTATATACAAAGTCAACTTATTGCCCCCAACAATCTGGGTCCTCATTTTACCTACCTTATAAAGGATGGAAGGCTGAGTCAACCTTGGGCCTGGTGGGACTAGAACCTGCGGTATTTGCAGGCAGCTGTGTTAATAACAGACTGTTTTACCAGTCTGAGCCACAGAGGCCCCTCAATTAATTAATTTCAGTTCAGGTGTTGCCCCACTCCAAAGTAACTCTTGAGCATCTCACAATATAATAAGCAATAAAAATACAATACAGAACAAAGTAAGTTGGGATTCTTTCAACCAGCAAGGGAATTTATGAGAATTCCCTGGCTACTGTAGGTTTGCAGAATAAAAACCCAGAGAATGACTTAAATTAATATTTAAGGCAATTGCAAATGATATAAGATTACTGGAGTTTTCTTGTGGTGGGGGGGACACTTTGCCTCTAAGAAATCTTTCTTCAGCACAACACCCCACACTTGAGTCACTCCCAGGCATAGCTGAGCTTCATACCTGGCATTCAAAGACCCTTGGCTGATGGTATCTCCCTCACCCAGCAGTTCATCATCACTATGGTAATACAATTCATCATCTTCTTGCCTAGAATAATGAGGGTCAAGAATACAAGAACTGTTTGTATATTATGCGGTTTTTTAGGCACCAAGGATTGTTGTTGAGAGCAGGAACAGCAATTCTAGGATGAATGATAAATGAATTGGATAGATAAATAGCATGTCTGGGCAAATTCCCCATGAATGGGTGAAGGGTGAGAAGGCATAATGTAAGTTAATGATGTATCACTGATACATTGAGTGTCCCCTCTGAACAAACTATAATTAATGTCTCATCAGCACTCAGATGCATTTCCAGTTCATACCGCAGAATACAGTATGTTACACTGTGTGTTATTGTACGCATTTGTACACCCACATATACACTTACACAGATGAATGAGATGCTTGAGACTTTCCTATTCAGTGATTTTATCTTGTTGTTACTTTTCTTACAGGAATGCAAGTTACAGCTCTTTCCTAATCAGATCGGTCCCTTGTTGTATGCCACATGGACGCTAGAGGGCATCAGCTTCAAAACTAATTCATTATAGATTCACTCTAGCTGCACAACCAGTAGATAACTTCTGTAGAAACCTTTAATGAAGCTAGCCAGAATTGACAAATATATTTTCACTCAATGGATAAAGAATGAAAAAAAAAAGTGTGTGTGTGCACGCACCCTGGGGGTGAGGGGATGAGGAGGAAATCTTTCAATGTTGGTTTGTCAAGAAATGCATAGGTTTGAAAATTAGGAGATTATATGGAGGATGGCTAGCTAATTGTTTCATTTATTGTCTAAAACAACAGAGCTTTTCATGATGCAGGCTTGTATTAATGGTGTGGAGGTAGTTCTGGGTATTTTGTTTCATAGATTCAGAAACTGCAAGAACAAAAGGTGTGAGAGAAGTTATGAAAGTTCAAAAGTTGAAATTCTTACTAGATGGTCATTTTTTGAAAAACAAACAAAATTACATTAGTAGACTCTTTCCCTTCATTTTCCTAAAAAACGTTTTTCAGATTTTGTTAGAAATGTTATGATGTTCAAGCTGGCCTTAAAAAAATTATCTTACATTTTGGAGTTTAGAACATTATTATTTTTTTAAAAAAACTAATAAACTCATTCTTTTTAATCTGAAAAAAGACAAGACTGTCCAATCCTGAAATTTCCTTTGGATGTTTTATGTTTTTACTAGCCAAGTTAACCACTATGTCAGCAGTCCACAGCTTTATGACTTGGTGGCCCAGCAGAGGGGTGTGGGGGGGGGCAGAGGAGAACTGGACCACATGAGTGATGGGCTGGCATGGACGACCGTGTGCAGTTCGATTTGCGCAACTGGCAGGCTGGCGTGCATGTGCACGCCTGCACAGCTCAACCTGAGTAAGTGGAGCTACACAGCGAATGCACGCTGGACCACAGCTCACACGGCGTGCTTGCAAATAGGCCACAGCTCAGCAGTGGCCGCAGCCCAGGGGTTGGGGACACCTGCACAAGGTCAACTCAATTTCTACCATTTCTAATAGTGAAATGCTTTATAATTTCATAAAACCTCATTTCTCTGCAATCAAAAGGCTTTTTAAAATAAATAGTAACCAAAAAAAAAGTATTACTATAACAAAGAAATAAGAAGTATTTTCTACCAAATGAGTTGGGGGGGCCCTAAAACCACATATTTGATTATTCTTCTCCCTGGGCTTGTTACTTCTGACGGTATCTAAGGAACAACTCCTGATTTCTTATGCTGCCTGACCCATTATTTCTTGGCAGCTAATGAAAAGCTCAAAATTGGTAGTCTACTGGCACGTGGTAAATGTCACCCACAATAACTACAAAACAGCCATAGACAGAGCAAATTCATATTGATGCCCGTTATCTGACAGATCATTCTGAGAAATGGTTTCCAAGCACTGTTTCCAAGCACAATACTGAGCTATTTATCATATGCCTTCTCTTGCATTTAAAATTGCTCAGTTACTCTGTAGTTTCTCTTAGCTTAGCAAAGTTTGACCTGATGAATGCTGCCCTTTCTTCTGAATAACTACTCCTAGTTTTTTGTTTTTCGGTCAGGGTTTGGAAGGAATCAAACATATATTTGAGTTTCCTAAATGAGGCTGTCAACACACACACAGTGATGCTTGTTAACACTAAGCATCGTGTTTCTGCCCAGCAACAAAACGGTTACATATTGATCTGGGTAGTTGATCTACAGCTCCTATTAGACAGTTCAAAGCCATTTCATATAACAAATTGGCTTTTTCTATGTTTTGCCTGGCCCAAGAGAAATCCTTGCTGTACTATGTACTATGTACTATGTACTATGTACTATGTACTATGTACTATGTACTATGTACTATGTACTATGTACTATGTACTATGTACTATGTACTATGTACTATGTACTATGTACTATGTTGTACTATGCTGTACTATGCTGTACTATGTTGTACTATGTAAGGTGCTCTTATTTGCAAAACAGATGGACAAAATACACCCAAAAGAATTGAAAACTGGCGACGGATATACCAGGCTTCCCTATTAGTTATGCCCAACTCTAGGGCACATAGTTCATTTCTGATTCTTGATCGACGAAGCCAGCATTATCTGAAGACAATTTCCAGTATAGCATGGCTATAAGCCAAAAGTGCACAGAATGGATAAGCAGCTAAGATAGTTCAGCCTGGGCTGAACTTGAATTTGGAACAGATTGAAATATACTGGCCACAGATGTCCTGGAGAAACTGCAAAAGGGTCAGACCAAAAGTCAATGATGTTAAAGCTCAAATTTTAGGCCTCTTCCATGAATGCAGTTCCAACATCTACAGTAGTGGCCAAAATTGTGGAAACCTTTTGGGAAAAGTATATTTTTTAAAAATAGCTGATAACACCCCTTTTTTTTTTGGAGTAGTACCATAAAATTATATATCAATGGAAAGATAATTTAATCAAGAATGTAATGCAATAACCTTTATGAAGGATTTGCTATTAGAATAGCAGTTACAGTATAAAGAAGAAAAGTGAAACACATAGAAAAAACGAGATATACAAAAATTATCATATCAGTTAATACTTAGTTGGGTAACCTTTAGCATGAATTATGGCCTGACAATGTCTTCCCATGGAGTGAACCAAATTTTTTAGTTCTGCAGCTGTTATAATATGAAACCAAGATTGAATGATTGTTTCTATTAACTAGGTTTTATTGCTAGGTCGCTTCTGACTAACAAGTTTCTTTAGTCGGCTCCATAGATTTTCAATTGCATTAAGGTTTGGACTATTCCCAGAAGTGGAATATGATTATCTTGAAACTCCCAAAAAATAGCGGTTTTATCAAACCTCAAAAATACACTTTTCCCAAAAGGTTTCCACAATTTTGGCCACTATTTAGGTTAGATGCTCTAAGACACAAAGATTACACTAGAAGTTTCTCTGGAAACTTTCTCATGTTTTCTAGATTTCCGGGAAGAAATACTAGTCATAGCTTCAATAGGTGAATAAAAGATATTGCTATAAAGGAACTAACATTACTGCCTTCCACCACCATGAATTTCACCAAGCTTTGCTGCTATTTGTTCCTGCACCTTCCATAAAGGAATATGTGAGAGACTTATATCAAAAGAAGAGAGAAACCAGTTAAAAAGGGGAATTGCTAGAGTGGAAACAATTAAGTAATTAATACAGAAATAGCATTGGCAGCATCACCATGTAGAGACCAAATAATCTATACTGTAGGTAGAACTCATTTAGTGACCACAATTTGGACCACCAATTCAGTTGTTTAGCGAAGTGGTCACTAAGTGAAATCAAAGCTGTACTTATGTTCTTACTTCAACTTTCCTTTGCTTTATAGAACCACAAAGGTTGTAAATACCAGGATTGGTTGTAAAGTTGTTTTTTCATCATCTTGTAACTACAAACTGTCACTAAACAAGGCACTCATCAATCAGATCTTTATTAAATTTATAGACCACCAAATGAGGCACTCGTTAAACAAGGACTTCCTGTACACCACTGGCTCATGAGTTTTGACTAGCAAAACAGTCCCATTTTTTTCTATGAAGGGTCATTCCTGAATATATAATGACATGCCATCTACAGTTCTTATTCATTTAAGGACTGTAGATGGCATGTGACTATATACTCAAGAATGACTCATCAGGAAAAAAAATGGGAGTGTTTGAATAAGTATATATCCAATTTATTTATTTATTTATTTATTTATTTATTTATTTATTTATTTATTTATTTATTTATTTATTTAAATTTTTATACCGCCCTTCTCCCGAAGGACTCAGGGCGGTGTACAGCCAAAGATAAAAACAGCAAGTATACAAAGTTAAAATATCAATTTAAAATACCTATTCAATAGTGGCCGAATTAAAACCGTCAGATTGACCTAACCTAAAATACCCCATATAAAATTACAAAGGATTAAAAATTTAAAATTTTAAATTTAAAAAATTTAAAAAATCTAAAAAATCTAAAAAATTTGGGGTATAAGATCAATTAATTTGCCTGAATGACAATGGTGGATGATCTCTGGAGGGCCAGGGATAGGGGTTGCTCCTCTGCCCTGGTCCTATTAGACCTCTCAGCGGCTTTCGATACCATCGACCATGGTATCCTGCTGCGCCGGT
This sequence comes from Ahaetulla prasina, assembly GCF_028640845.1. Taxonomy (NCBI): domain Eukaryota; kingdom Metazoa; phylum Chordata; class Lepidosauria; order Squamata; family Colubridae; genus Ahaetulla; species Ahaetulla prasina. Next base: position 31,682,081 of record NC_080539.1, read on the forward strand.
TGGAGGGATTGGGAGTGGGAGGCACCGTTTATCGGTGGTTCTCCTCCTATCTCTCCGACCGTCGCAGTCGGTGTTGACAGGGGGCAGAGGTCGACCCGAGGCGCCTCACTTGTGGGTGCCGCAGGGGTCGATTCTCTCGCCTCCTGTTTAACATCTACATGAAGCCGCTGGGTGAGATCATCAGTGGTTTCGTGAAGTATCAGCTGTATGCGGATGACACCCAGCTGTAGCTTTTTCTACACCGGACCACCCCAACGGTTATCAAGTGCTGTCCCGTGTCTGGAGGCCGACGGGTCTGGATGGGGAGAAACAGGCTCAAGCTCAATCCCGCCAAGACAGAGTGGTTGTGGATGCCGCATCCCGGTACAGTCAGCTTAATCCGCGGCTGACCATCGGTGGCGAGTCATTGGCCCCGATGGAAAGGGTCCGCAACTTAGGCGCCCTCCTGGATGAACGGCTGTCTCTAGAAGACCATTTGACGGCCGCTCCAGGAGAGCGTTCTACCAGGTTCGCCTGGTACGCCAGTTGCGCCTTTCTGGACCGGGATGCCCTATGCACGGTCACCACGCACTCGTGACGCCTCGCCTGGATTACTGCAATGCTCTCACATGGGGCTCCCTTGAAGGGCATCCGAGGCTGCAGTTAGTCCAGAATGCGCTGCGCTGGTGATAGATGGAGCCTCGTGGCTCCCGTGATAACACCCATCCTGCGCAGACTGCACTGGCTACCTGTGGCCTTCCGGTGCGCTTCAAGGTCTTGGTGACCACCTTTAAAGCGCTCCATGGCATTGGGCCGGGTTACTTACGGGACCGCCTACTGCTACCGAATACCTCTCACCGACCCGTGCGCTCTCACAGAGAGGGTCTCCTCAGGGTGCCGTCAGCAAGGCAATGTCGTCTGGCGACGCCCACGGCAAGGGCCTTCTCTGTGGGGGCTCCCACCCTTTGGAACGAACTTCCCCCCGGACTCCGCCAGCTTCCGGACCTTCGGACCTTCCGCCGCGGGCTTAAAACATATTTATTTAATTGTGCAGGACTGAGCTAGGTTTTAAATTCATGGGTTTTAATTGGGTTTTATTTGTATATTTTAATTAACGGGCTTTCAAATAAGTTTCTTAATTGTTTTTATTCTGTATTTATATTTATATGTTTTTAAATGCCTGTGAACCGCCCTGAGTCCTTCGGGAGATAGGGCGGTATATAAATACGATTAATAAATAAATAAATAAATAAATTCAATTTCTATTCAACTTTGATTTATTCAGTTTAGGCAATTTACAATAAAAAGGTAAGGGTGGGGGGGAAGCGTATATGTAAAAAATTCCTGATAACCTACTGGAAGTCTATATTGGTATTACAAAAAATAAATCAGCCATCCTATTCCAGGGAAATGAAGAAAGCGCAATCATTTAAATGTTTCTAGAAAGTCATTAAGGTGGGATCTATACATTAAGGGGGGGAACAAGTAAATGTATTATTATACTGCTTGCTTGCTTATTTAAAAGAAGAAAGGTTCCCCTTGCACATACTGTATATGCTAGTCGTTCCTGACTCTAGGAGGCGGTGCTTATCTCCGTTTCAAAGCCGAAAGCCAGCACTGTCCGATAACCTCTCCATGGTCATGTGGCTGGCATGACTAAACGCCAAAGGTGAATGGAACGCTGTTATCTTCCCACTAAAGGTGGTCCCTATTTTTCTACTTGCATTTTTTATGTGCTTTCGAACTGTTAGGTGGGCAGAAGCTGGGACAAGTAATGGGAACTCACCCTGTTACGCGGCACTAGGGATTCAAACCGCTGAACTGCCAACCTTTTGATCGACAAGCTCAGCATCTTAGCCACTGAGCCACCACGTCTCTTGCTAAATAGTACCAATTAGTTGAGCCTTGCTCAGACTAGCCTTGATCTGCAGGAGGTTGTGGAGAGGGAACCTGTTGCTGACATCAGTACTCGTAAGATACCAAGATCAATTATTTTCCTGAGACCAAAACCAGGAACATCAACATCTAAGCTGTTCAGATGCAGGAGAGTCTATGCTGAAGCATTATATTTTCATCCTATATCCCCAGTGATTCAGTTTTGGGAAGCAGATAGTCTGACCTTGAATTCAACAGACAAACTGAAATCAGGTAAGTTAGTAAATCCATTGGCAGGATTAGCAGATATAGGATACAGTTCTGGGATGTGCATTTTTCAACGGAACAGAATATCTGTAGCTCAGGGTTGTACTGTGGAGTCCTGGGTTTTCTCTGAGTTTGGTTGTTTGCTTGCAGACATTTCATTACCCAACTGGGTAACAAAATGTCTTCAAGCTCAGCTTGAAGCTCAGAGAACAAGTACTGAGCTCAGAGAACACCCAGGACTCCACAAGAGCATTTCTATTGTAGGTTGGACATTAGCAATAGCTACAACTTAGACTTATAGACCACTTTATAATGCATTACAGCCCTCTCTAAGAGTCAGCCTATTGCCCCCAACAATTTGGGTCCTCACTTTACCCATCTCGGAAGGGTGGAAGGCTGAGTCAACCTTCAGCCTGGTGGGATTCAATCTGTCAAATTGCAGGCAGCCGGCAGGCAGCAGAAGTAGCCTACAGTACTGCACTCTAGCCATTGTGCCATCGTGGAAGCCTTACCTCCGGAAGGCTTTCTCTGCAGTGCCAGTCTTGCTTGACTGCCTGTGGCTGGGAAGCAGGACATCAGTTTCATAGGGATCACCATGTGGATGGACCCTGGGACTCTCCAAGAATTCATCATCATTCCAAGCCCCAATGCTGCCATCCATGGCCTGGTACCGAATCTCAATGGAAACACTGGTCTGAAAGAAAAACAAATCACACAGTTATGAATCTCGTCCTTTACAAACATATTTTCCCAGGGGCAAGGATGGTCCCATCCAGGGGTGGTATTTACTTACTTACCCTACCGGTTCACAAATGTGACTGCACGCACCCTGTCCACACGTGTGCCCAGCCTCAAAAACGTGCCTAAATAGGATGGCATAGAACTGGGATGGGTGCAGTGGTGAAATCCAATTTTTTTTACTACCGGTTCTGTGGTCGTGGCTTGGCAGGCATGGTGTGGTGTGGTGTGGTGGTCGTGGCTTGGTAGGCGTGGCAGGGAAAGGATACTACAAAATCTCCATTCCCACCCCACTCCAGGGGAAGGATACTGCAAAATCCCCATTCCCTCCCCACTCTGGGGCCAGCCAGAGGTGGTATTTGCCAATTCTCCAAACTGCTCAAAATTTCCATTACCGGTTTTCCAGAACCTGTCAGAACCTGTTGGATTTCACCCCTGGGGCAGGTGGATGGGTGGGCGATTTCCGCTATCGATTTGAGCGAACCAGTCTGAATTGGCTGAATACCATCTTTGGTCCCATCCCCGTGGTATTCCAAAAAAGCAGATAAAACATCACTGCTCTGCAGAGCGTCATGGACTGAAACGCAGCAAGTATTACTAAGTGGGTATTTTCCTTGACAAGCAGAGGTTCCCCATGTTATTTGGGGAGTTACTGATCAATTGTTTGGATTCTGCATTTGCTGCATTTGTATTGGATTGCATATGTCACTTATATGACTGCAGCAGCATACAGATAGCCCTCAACTTGCAACCTTTCTTTTAGTGATGATTTGAAGCTACAATGGCACTGAAGAAAGTGACCTATGACTTGTTTTTCACACTTACAGTTGTGGCAGCATCGCCTGGTCACATAATCAAAATTTGGACACTTGGCAACTGGCTCATATTTATAATGCTTTCAGTGTCCCCAAGTCATGTGATCACCTTTTGCAACCTTCTGACAAAGGCGAGTCAATGGGGAATCCAGATTCACTTTACAATTTAATTTACAATGTAAGATTCACTTACAACTGTGTTACTGAAGAGTGGTTGATTTAACAGCTATGGTAAGAAAGTTCATAAAACGGGGCAGAATTCATTTAACAATCTTACTTAGCAACATGAATTTTGGGCTCAATAGTGGTCGTAAGTTGAGGTCTACCTGTATAGGTTTGAGACACACACAGGCACACACACAAACACACACACACACACACACACAATCAGTTGTTATGTGATTTCTTCCCTATTATCTAGAATAAAGAAAATGAACCCGTAATTATAATGGAGATAAGGACAATAACAAGATACTTAGGGACTGATTTTCAGCTTGAAGATTAGTATCAGTGGTGGGATTCAGCCAGTTCGCACCACTTCGGGAGAACCGGTTGTTAACTTTCTGAATAGTTTGGCAAACTGGTTGTTGGAAGAAATCATTAGGGCAGAGAACCGGTTGTTAAATTACTTGAATCCTACCACTGATTAGTATGGTTATTGAAGAGTTCACATAGCTGTTAAACATAGATCTAATGTGCAGAATAAACTGAAGGCAATCTAATACAAACAATGGAATTGATGACCTTGTGTGGCCTCTGCGTAAGACAATCTAAAACATTGGCCTGAACTTTTTAAAAAGCAACCGAAAACACTGAGAGGAAAGAAAAAGCTCTCAGGATAGCTATAGGTTGGTTGCCAGAGAATTTTTCTTTTGTAAGTAAATATTGCCAAGCAGGAAAACGCTCCTGCATATTTTTCTAACCTGTTCTCTTTTCTTCTGATGAAATGAATTTCATTTTTAACGTTTCTTTCAGTGGGTAGATATATTTTCGCAAAAGTCTCATGGATGGTGTTTTTGCACAACTCTACCTGCAAATTGGCCAAGTGATACTTTTTCTTACCATTTATAAAGCATTTCTCCAGGAATCTCCAGCTCTTTGGCTGCCATTAAAACTACATTAAAAAAAAGTAATCCCAAAGGAATTGCTCCCACTGAACTTTTTCAGAGTGGTAAATGTGGCCAATTAAGAGGACTAGAAACCGATGGGAAGATGAGTAAGAGAAAACAATAACTCCTAACCTCTGTCAATTTCTCTCACTAAACGCAAGCAAGGGAAAGTTAAAAAAAAAATCGTTAGACATCTTTGAGAATAAAGGAGAAAAACAGAGGATTCTTCTCTGAACAAAAGTGAGAACTGCAAGGCAAATTTTGACCCAATTAGGAATAGCTAGAGACCTACAACAGAACACTAAAATGTATCTTGATACATATGTACTGTGTCATGGCGGCATCTCACTTATCCAAGCTTCACAAGCTGACATCAGACATTAGCACAGGGGGAGTGGAGTATAAAGAAAGGGGAATGGAAGCCCAGGTGAGCCATCGAGAAGCTCCAGCCAGCCAAGGTCATTAGCGATATGCATAGCTGGGAACCGAGCACCTTTTTCCTGAGCAACATACAATAGCAATAGCACTTAGACTTATATACCGCTTCACAGTGCTTCACAGCCCTCTAAGCAGTTTACAGAGTCAGCCTTTTGCCCTCAACAATCTGGGTCCTCATTTTACCTACCTTGGAAGGATGGAAGGCTGAGTCAACTTTGAGCCTGGTGAGATTCGAACTGCCAAATTGCAGGCAGCCGGCAGGCAGCAGAAATAGCCTGCAGTACTGCGTTCTAACCACTGCGCCACCACAACTCTTATACAAGCATGTGATTAGATATATGCAGATAATGGAGGAGGGGGAGGGAACTTTCCTTTGTGTTGTTTGCATGGGGAAAACTCTGATTCAGCTTGTACTACTTTGGTAACCATTTAATCTTCAGTAAAGTATATGCTTGGCAAAACAAATGGCCAGGAGTCTTTCTTTGCTAGATGACTGAGTGGAATGGTTGAGATTGTGTTTTTCAAGGGTATTCTGGGAACTGAAGTCCGGATATCTTAAAATTGCCAAGGCTGAGAAAAATTAAAATGGCCAAGGGCAACATTTTATGCCTATTGGGTTGGCTCAAGCCTCACGGCATGTTTCTTTAAGGTTGGCCTTCCTAAGCATGACAACACCCTCCCTTTTGTTATGCAGTCTTCCTCTTTGGCTATAGAGTCATCAGCACTTGCTGCACCGCTATAGGGAACAGTTTGATAAAGCTCAGCATTTATGTGGCTCAAACATGGAATGCAGCAGCTGAATCATCTCAATAAATGTCAAAATATAGAGAATTTTCCCTCCTCATGTGGATACTTAGTGGAAAAAGCTCAAGGCTCCAAACCGCAGCATGATTTTCTTGCAAGCATCTGGACTTATAAACTCATGCTGACTGAGAAGTGAATACAATTCCGGTGATCAGCTGCCACATTTACTATTTAGTAACAGAAAACACTGGGAAACACACACACACACACACACACACACACACACACACACACACAATGCCGATGGATGCCACACACACACACAAACATACACACACAGAGACAGGTAGAGGTAGTCCTCGATTTACAAACAGTTCATTTAGTGGCTGTTCAAAGTTACAATGACACTGAAGGAAATGACCAATGACCGTTTTTCAGAGTTACAACTTTTGCAGTATCCCCATGGTCACGTGATCAAAATTAAGATGTTTGGCAACTGGTTCATAGTTATGATGGTTGCTATGTCCCGGGATCATGTAATCACCTTCTGCGACCTTCTGACAAGCAAAGTCAATGGGGAAATCAGATTCACTTAACAACCGGGTTACTAACTTAACAACTGCAGTGATTCACTTAACAACCCTGACAAGAAATGTTATAAAATGGGGCTAAACTCACATAACGAATGTCTCACTTAACAACAGAAATACAGGGCTCAATTGTGGTTGTAAGTCGAGGACTACCTATATAGGTATAGTGTATCATGGCAGATTATAGTCTATTCCTTCAACATGTCAATACAACCTCAATCAGCAAGTATTGAGAGTCCAACTGGCAAAGGAAAGCTCAAGACCATATTGGTTGTAAACATGCAGAAGAGGCCTTTATCCTGCAGTGGATAGGCAAAGGCTAGAATTATGATGATGATGATAGGTATAGGTATGTATATATTAGAGTGCGTATGTGTGTGTGTGTATTTGGATTTTAAAATGCGGAGAACTTCTGAGGATCTAAAACACTGGCATAGCATTTAAGAAAGAATCCTCCAATTAAGGAATATTTCATTCCGTTTTGGCCTCATTAATATATTACTTTTATCTATGTAATTGACCTTCTGGAGAGAAAAACTGAATTTGAATGTTTTAAACTATATTTTTCTGTTTAAATTCTCTAAGTATTTAGCAATAGCAATAGCAATTAGGCTTATATATCACTTCACAGTGCTTTATAGCCCTCTCTAAGTGATTTACAGAGTCAGCCGATTGCCCCCAACAATCTGGGTCCTCATTTTACCAACCTTGGAAAGTTGGAAGGCTGAGTCAACCTTGAGCCTGGTGAGATTCGAACTGGCAAATTGCAGGCAGCCAGCAGTCAGCGGAAGTAACCTGCAGTACTGTGTTCTAACCACTGTGCCACCACGGCTCTTATTTATGCATACACAGTAAGTGTCCAAGGTTTTTTTTCTTGGATTTGAAGTGGTTTTTTTTAATAAAAATAAATCATACTGTAACCAATCCGTTGAAGTGTGATGTGTGATTATTTTAAATTTAAATTGACCTAGTGATGGCAGCACTTCTGAATGGAAGCCAAATTGGTCTTCGTCTCTGCTTTGCACTGATGATTGTCACTGATGTCAGCCGGCCTATTGCAGATGGGTTAATCTAAATAGAGGTTCATTGTTGCCATATATTTCTCATTCAGATGTTTTACTGTCAATGGAGCAAGCAGCATTTTAATGGGTGATTTGGGATCATTATCTCTTAGTTGCTTTCTGCAGGGCCGCCAAGAGGATTATTAAGTGCTGGAACAAGACTAGTATGCCCCCCCGCCCCCTGTGCATGTGCACACCCCCACCGCACGCCTTCTGGGCATCAATGCGCAGCCCCACGCATGCCCCCATGCATGCACGGTCGTCGCCCCGCACACCCCTGCACCTGTGCGGTCTCCCTGCAAGCCCACCCCCCCCATACATGCATGGCAGAGACCCGCGCATGTAGGTCAAAATTCAATAAATTACATAAATAACTGTTCACTGAGTTTCAGATTAATAAGGATTATAACAAACAAGGGTTGCAAGGCAGTTTTTTTTTAATTTGAATTTATATCCCGCCCTTCTCCGAAGACTCAGGGCGACTTACATTGTGTTAAGCAACAGTCTTCATCCATTTGTATATTATATACAAAGTCAACTTATTGCCCCCCCAACAATCTGGGTCCTCATTTTACCTACCTTATAAAGGATGGAAGGCTGAGTCAACCTTGGGCCTGGTGGGACTTGAACTTGCAGTAATTGCAAGCAGTAATTGCAAGCAGCTGTGTTAATAACAGACTGCTTAGTCTGTTGAGCCACCAGAGGCCACCATAGGTTTCGCTATACACACAATGTATAGAGTATGAAGTTTATATCCAATATTGTTTTTCTTTTTAAAAATTTGATTTTGTAATTTTTTTTAAAAAAAAAATTCCCCTTCATGGGCCCCCTTTGAGCTTCATGGGTCCTGGAACAATGTGCCGGCTGAACTCCCCCCTCCCCCGCCCCACTCAGGCCTGTCTCTCTGGTCATGTCAACAAAAGCTCCAAAGGCTTCCGCTGCCATCAAAATAAAAGCTTAAAATTGCAAGCTCCGTTGCAATTCCTCCTCAGAGGATGCACCAGTGATGGGGGTGACAGAAAACAATGGAAAACAAACTAAAGCAAGAAACAATGTTTTAAACCTGAAACAGGCATCACCAAATCCACAGCTTTGCAGCCTCTCCCTAGTCTCTTTCAAATCAGTAAAGCTGATTCAATATTTTGCAAAATGACTTTCCGCTCCCAGTCTCTATTTATCTTTTCTCCAGCTAATCCCAACACTGGTCTACTGAACGACAACAGAAATAGAAATAAATAAATATATATATAGAAGGGAGGTTCCTAACTTGCTCTCCTTTTCTATGTGTGGTTCCCATGGTTACTGAATAAGGTAGTAAATTACATGCCTTGCCCAAGTATTTCTATACTGACATAAACACTGGGTGATTTTAGACATGGGTTAAAAAACTTGGATTGCTAAAATTGGGTGAATGTAAGGTCATGGTAAAAGCAATGTTTGAAAACAAAGTGTGACCAAAAAAACAAACAAACCTTGGAGCAGAAGCAAACTTCATAACACAATTTAGGAAGTAGCACACTTTTATATTACGGTACATCCTGTTGTGTATACTTACTGAAAGAGAAATTAAATATTGATTGGACAGAGGGAGAAAGAGAGTGCCCCTTGCACTATTTTGTTTTGGTTTTTTTAAAAAACCAACAATCCTCAAATGCTGGTCTTTCATGTTCTCCAATAAGTCCATTAAATTGCACCCTTGAACAGCTGGGACCTTGTGGAATGGAACTCTATGGACTATACCAGAGGTCTTCAACCTTGGCAACTTTAAGACTTATGGACTTCAACTCCTAGAATTCTGGGATTCTGGGAGTTGAAGTCCACAAGTCTTAAAGTTGCCAAGGTTGGGGACCCCTGGACTATACAGTCAGAACATTATTCTATAGCTTTTATAAAAAAAGAAAAATGATCTATGACCTTTTAAAACATTTCTTCATGACATAAGGAGGAGGTTTAGATGTGAATTTGACATTCATATGAACTGGAGCTGGGCAAAGACTTTAGCAAGCACTCCCTGAAGGGGCTTACAAACATCTGCAAGGACTGATTTGAAATCCCCAATTATTTTCATAGTTCCCTAAAGTCAACTGTATGCAACCTGTGACTTGGTTTCAGTGAGGAAAGTTTAGTGTCAGTTAAACGGTGACTCTACTTTGGGTTCAATACAGTGGTGAATTGTAAAATTTGTTACTACCGGTTCTGTGGGCGTGGCTTGGTGGCTTGGTGGCTTGGTGGCTTGGTGGGGTGGGTAATGTGGGTGGGCATGGCCAACTTTTTTTTTTACTTTAAAAACCTTTTTTACTACAACCTCTTCGGCCGAAGAGATTGTAAAAAATGCTTTTAAAAGGCTCTGACGATCCCAGCTGAGTTGCCTGATCATCAGAGGCTTTTGTTTTCTTTTAAAAGCATTTTTTTTGCCTTTAAAAGAAAAAAAAACCCTCTGACACCAGGCAACTCAGCTGGGATGGTCAGAGCCTTTTAAAAGCATTTTTTACAACCTCTTCCTCTGAAGAGGTTGTAGAAAAAATGCTTTTAAAAGGCTCTGACCATCCCAGCTGAACCGCACGATCATCAGAGGCTTTTTTTTTAACTTTTAAAAGCATTTTTTCTTCGGCCGAAGAAAAAGTTAAAAAAAAAACCCTCTGATGATCGCACAGCTCAGCTGGGCATGGGGGACGGGGCAGGGATTTTTGCTATCGGTTCTCCGAACCACCCACCGCCATCACTACCGAATAGAATGATCCAGGCTAAACCGGGAGCATTTCACCCCTGGTTCAATATAACATGAATGCATAAAGGCCAGACCAAACTGAGAAATAAGCAATTAAGATAGACTTATAAATCAACAGAGCCCTCGTGGTGCTGTGGTTAGAATCCACTATTGCAGGTTAACTCTGCCCACAGCCTGGAGTTCGATCCTGATGGGGCTTAAGGTTGATTGAGCCTTCCATCCTTCCATGATCAGGTAAAATGAGGACTAAGATTGTAGAGAGCAATATGCAAATAATGCTTACATTGTAAACTGAGTCATGGGGTGGTATATAAGCCTAAATGCTATTTCTATTGGTATTAAATTGTTCCTTTCCCATGAACAATGCAATCTCAGGACAGTCCACAAGCTTCTATCATCTCCATCCATAGGCAGTGAAAGGAGCTATGCAAAAGGCTGGATTTCGATCTGCATGCACAACTGCTTATCTAAGTATTATGGAAACACCATTGTTGGAGTAAAAAAAAAAACCCTAATCAATCAATGGACAGAATAAAAATGGCTCCACTTCCCCTTGGGTAAAACTGCAATATTTACTTGAATGGACACATTGTTGTCATCGATCAAGGTGTCCGTCACATTCAATTGTCCTTCTTCCACCACTTTCTGCAGGACCATCTGGAATATACCAACGAGTCTAGAAAGCAAGCAGAAAATACAGTGAGATTCTTAGAAAACAAATCTTGGCTAGACAAACTTCTGCATGATCGGGTTCCTGTGGGAAGAAATGGCTAGAAAAAAAAGGAGAGAAAGCGTAAACTTGCATTTGTGCGATTTCTTAAACTCTAAAGTTGGATTACCAAAGTACAATTGCTTTGTTCAGAGAAGGTGACATATGCAAATAGACTAGATTATGACTTTACACGATCACCAGGTTCACACAACATGCCAAACCAAACTATCATAGCTTATTTTAGCCTAGTCTAGTGTACTGTGGAAATCCAGTTGAAGGGCAAGCATTTTGAAGATAGGCTGGTACATAATTGTAAGTAATTAGGGACACAGGGAGCTGACTTCACTCAGGAAAGACATTTGAGTCCTCTAGCCTACATTGTCTGCTTTGACAGACAGTTACTCTCCAGGATTTCTGGCAAAGGAAGATCTTCCCCATCCCCAGCTCCCCTTTAATTGGAAATACTGAAGATTGAAAGCAGGACCTTTTGAAAATGATACAGATACTCTCCCAATGAGCTTTGCCCCATCCATATATCCAAAGAATGATTAATTTTCTATTCTCTTTGCCAACAGTTTTTAAAGGTTGCGGGTAGGAGTTATTTTCCTGTGTGAAATGCCATTGCTGAAATGATAACAACAGTGTGCACAGGGGATCCTCTTGCCACTGACATATCTTCCTCAGGCTTTTAAGGGTGAGGAACGTAAACACAGCAGGAAGCAAGTATTAGAGGAGAACAGTGAGGAGATCAGAACAGCAAAGAAATGAGCAACTAATGGTATACAATATACAAATACAGATAAATGACCCCTCAAATAAATTTTTGAAGTGAAAAGCAGCTCAGGAGGACGCTTTAGTTCACCCTGCTTTTTACTTTGAATAAATCCTCTCACGTGGTTGTTCTTAAAGGTAAAGGTTTCCCTTGCGCATGTGTGCTAGTCATTCCCGATTCTAGGGGGCGGTGCTCATCTCTGTTTCAAAGCCAGCGCTGTCCAAAAACATCTCCGTGGTCATGTGGCCGGCATGACTAAATGCCAAAGGCGCACAGAACGCTGTTACCTTCCCACCAAAGGTGGTCCCTATTTTTCTACTTGCATTTTTTACGTGCTTTCAAACTGCTAGGTTGGCAGAAGCTGGGACAAAGAACGGGAGCTCACCCCGTTACGTGGCACCAGGGATTCGAACCGCTGAACTGTCAAGCTTTCGATTGACAAGCTCAGCGTCTTAGCCCCTGAGCCACCGTGTCCCTTGTTCTTACAGAACAAGAATAAGAACTTACTTTCTGTAAATTGTTCTTACAGAAAGTTATTTGGGATGATCACAGAAGCTGAAATGAAGGATTATTCATATAAACAATTCCAACAACACAGAGAGATTCACCAGCTATAATGCAATAGCAATTCTTCCTTTTATCCCATATGCACATATGCAAATTTGGGAAGCCACAGCTAGCTATTGTGTGCAAATAGTGCTTAACTGCAATCTGCCTCAGGGAAGCTATAACTTGCATTTACAAAACTGTGTCCACCTCTGCAGACTTCCTTGTGCCACATTGCTATTTACCAGCTTCTGACTGCAATATCAGTATTTGGACATTGTGCCAGATATGATTTTGACCTTCCCCCAAAGCTAAAGTCAGAAGAAATTATACCATTAATTATAAAGAAACCCTAATTAAACATCTGTGTCTCTTTTTCTCCATCCTGCTGCACCAGCCTTGTAGCCCAGCCAGATCACTTGGTGACACCTTCTTGAGTCATTCTATCAAAGAGTGTAAGGAGCAGCCATTTGTAAGGGAAATCATTGACGGGAGCTGCAGACTGGTTCTTAAAGCACTAACAAGCCCAACTGACAAATGGATGATGATCAAGTTGCTACACTTGATGCTATGAATTGTAGCACAAGTCAAGATGTTTAAATATTTGATCCCCCCAGTTGCTAGATTCCGTCAATTGCTTAAAATTAAATCTGAGTTAAATAAACACCCATTGTTGTGTTTCCAAAGCAAGCTATCTCAAGCAAATAAACCATATTATAACTTAACACAACGACACGTCATGCAAGATGTTAAGATTTGCTGAACCCCAGACTGTTCAAGCCCATTCAGCCTATTGTGTGAACCCAACCAATCTGATTTACATCAGCATCTTTTAGGAGGCAAAAACTCTCCAGATGAATACAGTAACATTTTGGCAGTCCAAAGGGTCTTAACCTCTCCAATATGCAAAATATTTTTTTAAATCCAAAAAAGTGATTAAAATATAAGGTTTAGTCAAGCTTAATGTCCATATGGGTGCTGTTTTGCAACTGTGTGTCAGGGTTCCAACTAACACCCTGGCCCCCGAACAAAATAACTCTGAGGCATGAGGTCTTCTCAAAGAACATTTTATTAGAGCATGTCATATTGGCACGATCCTGGTGAAAACCAGATCTAAAAGTTCCCACCAATTTTCCCCTTAATTAAAAGTAAAAGTTTGTCATCAGTCACATGGTCCAATCAGCACACAGTCCAGATGTGGGATGACTTTGGTTTCTACCTCCCAACACATGACCCTGGTTCCCAGGCGAAAGAACATTGTTTTGGTTATAGCACCCCATCTATCTCTACACCCCCTCCCTATCCTTCAGCTCCAGTCTGTGTCAGCACTGAAGCTTTGAAGGAAGGAAAAACTCCAGTAGAATAGTAAGATGGCCACCATCTAGCCAGCTTCAGGGTTGACACTGTGAAGTTGATGTAATCCTGACTCTCAGCCACTCTGATTGTAAACATGGCAGTTTTTGTGATCTACTCACAAGAAATGAGAAACGGCTGTCCAGAGTGACATGGAGGATCTCAATTATCCTTCCTTTCTTCTGGAGAGATTATGCTGGCTTGGATCCAGCATCCCCCTCATAAAAGCTGCCTTGTTAGACAGAGGATAGCCAGCAACACATCATCTCATTGTGGTGCTTAGAGGAAGTGGTACCTTCTTATGTTTAACAATAACATCTGGCAACATGACTGAATGACTTGGATCAATCACGCTCTCTCTCAGCCCAACTCACCTCACTTGGTTTTTGTGGAGGAGGAAGGAGTGTGAGATATGTTTTCTGCCCCGAGTTATTTATTCAAATAATAAAGGTAGGATGAAAAAACAAGCAAACAAACATGAATGCACAATGTACTGGGCACCCATAACTTTCATAATTTACATGTAAGTTACTTGGTATCTGTATCTTTGATAAACTAATGCATATGGATTGTGAATTGGGTATATTTAGTTTATTGAAAAGAAGGACAGGGGTAACATGATAGCTATGTTTCGATATCTAAGGGGCTGCCTAAAGAAGAGGGAGTCATCCTATTCTCCAAAGCACCTGAAGGTAGGACAAGAAACAACAGATGGAAACTAATCAAGGAGAGAAACGATCTAGAACTAAGGAGAAATTTCCTGACAGTGAGAACAATTAATCAGTGGAACGACTTGCCTCCAGAAGTTGGTGCTCCAACACTGGAAGCTTTTAAGAAGAGATTGGACAACCATTTGTCTGAAATGCTATAGGGCCATGACGGTGAATCTATGGCATGCGTGCCAGAGATGGCATGCAAGCTGTTGCCCCAGTTTAGTTCCGTTGCACATGCATGCATGCCTACTGCTGGCCAGCTGGTCTTTGGATCTCTGCTGCACATATGGAGGGGTGGGGTGCATGCAAGGGATCATCATGCATGTGGGGGGGTGCATGCAGGGGGCTACATGTGTATGCGTGGGGTGGGGTGAATGCGTAGGGGCTGCACACATTGCATTTTGGGGTTAAGGGCGTGCATGAGTACATTCGGTTTGGAAAAGGTTAGCCATCACCGGTATATAGTCTCCTGCTTGAGGGGGTTGGACTACAAGACCCCAAGGGTCCCTTCCAATTGGATAAGCAATTGGTCCTTTCTCCTGCTTCCAGAGATGATATCCTTTACTTCCTTATCTTGAACTTTATCTTGTAAAACAATTTTACAGCTTTCCGTATCAGCATGTATATTCTGCTTATGTAATTCAATATTCAATATTTGCCTTATCATAAATTTTAACAATTCTAGTAATAGTATAATAATTATATTACATTGTAAAACTATTATTCACTTAGGGTATGCTTTGGAAAAGGCTCTAATGCTGGAAAAATTGGAAGCAAAAAGAAGAAGATGACTAGCAGTGAAGTGGATGGACTCAGTTACAGTGTCAATAGATCAATCATTGGAAGAACTTAAAGACCAAATTAGGGATAGATTTTCATGAACAAAATCTGTCTATGTAGTAAATAGCATCTTGATGGTATATAATGGAATAAAAAGCAACTTGATGGTATATAATCATGATTTCTATTTCTTAAAATAGGATGTAACCTTATATTCTTTGCTAGGAGCCTAAGTGACCAATGTATTTACTTGTTAATTATTGTAACTAAAGAAACCAGTTTTTGAATTTCCTCAGTCTTTGGCTTTCTTTAGAGGTGAGTTTTCTACCACCATGGAGAAGAATCTATTTGTGTGGTTGCTAAGAGGTGACACTGACTTGATGGTATATAATCAGTATTTTCTACCACACCGTACAACTCTATTCATTTCCATACAAAGGGGGTGGGGGGGGAAGCAGAGCGTGTATCAAGAATGGTTTGCAAATTAGTAGGATTACATAATAATCTTCAAAGCACCTATCAATCTGGCTCCCATTCGTATTCCAAAGACTAATGCTGAAAACTATACGTGCATTGCCAGTGAGCACAGAGTTTCACTGAGATCCCCTGAATCTTGCTACATTTGATGGGCTTATTTAAAAATCAGTTAAGTTCAATGATTCCATGTTATCCACCCTTCTATCACTCCATATTAGATATTGCTTTAAAATGCAAAATCAGGCCGTTCCGTAGCCTTAAAAGGCACATAGTCAAAAATTCTACAGGGAAACCAACAGAAAATAGGAAGGGTAATGAAAATTAAAGTCAAGAAAGGAACAATTGACAGGTAAGCATACTCAAGTTCCATATTCTCTTGAGAAACAGGGATAAGAGGGTAGAAAGATTAAAAAGAAGAAGAAAAAACCCTTGAATTTGATAGAAAGCAGGAGGGATAGCAATATTCTGGAGCGGAATTCCACAGATGGGGAGTAAAAGAGTGTGGAATTAAAAAAAAATATAACAGCTTAAAATTTTTGATACAGCAATAGGGGAGGATATGCAGTTGCTATTACTTTCAAGAAACGGAAAAACCAACATTGTCATGATAATCATCATCATGTCCTCTGCAGAAGTTCATTCATCTATCATTTGCATTGGGGAAACTGACAGGTGACAGCATTTGTTCTGCTTGTAGACAGATAAAGTAACATGTAGCCTATTAAAAAATGAACAGCTCATGTTTGCTAGTTTCATTTCACCAGCAGTACTATGAATAATGCATACACTGTGCAAGGAGGCTGGTCTGTTTCTGGTTTTTAAGGTACTGTCCATATCAGCTCATGCTAAATTTTGATAAACACTCATCTTTCTTCTTCACTGTTTCCTGCAGCTGAAATTTGACGGTCATTTAGGGCCAGCAGAGTCACAAGATCAAAAAGAATTATTCTAAGCTTACTGGAGAATTACAGAAACAGGGTGTTAAAAGGACGGATCTGACCATCAAATCCGACACTGTTTAGTCCAGAAATCTAAACTGAAGCATCCCTGGCTGATCTCTGCCTCTGCCTCTGCCTCTGCTTGAATGCAACTAACTGAGGGGATTCAGCAGCTCACGAAGAAGTTGGTCCCAGGGAAGGAACCAATTTAGGCCACAGAATCCAAGACCAAGAAAGCCTCCAGTAAAATTACTATGCAGCTTCTGCTTGAACCTATTCAGTGAAGGACAGCATATTAGCAATCTGAATGATTGGATTTACTGTCAAATATTCTTACTGTTAGGAAGGTTTTTAATTGGATTCTGCTTTTCTGAAACTTAAGTGCTCTATTTATTTCTCCCTTTTGTAACCTCAGTAACCAAGAAGACTCTTGGCTGTTAAGATCACAACAGACAGTACAATTAGTAGAGCTATAAAGAGCTTTATGGCTTAAAATCAGTACTTTGAATTGCATCTGAAAAACAATTGGAAGCCAATCCAATGACCATAGTGCAGATGTTATGTACCTCTGTTTGCTTTTCACCAGCCAATAAGAGAACTGCTATATTTTAATAACCGAATGCAGAGTTCCAATAATAGATTGGGAGGGACCTTGGGGTCTTCTAGTCCAATCACCTGCCCAAGCAGGAAACTCTATACTATTCCTGACAAAATGCTGCCCAATGTCTTCTTAAAAACCTCCAGTGAAGGAACATCCATAACTTCTGAAGGCAAACCATTCCACTGATTAACTGTTCTTGCTGTCAGAAAATTTCTCCTTAGTTCTAGGTTGGACCACTCTTTGATAAGTGTCCATCCATTGCTTCTTGCCCTGCCCTCAGGAGCTTTGGAGAATAGGCTGAGAGCCTCTCAAATATTGGAAGACAGCTATCATGTCACCCCTAGTCCTTCTCTTTACTAGACTAGATATACCCAGTTCCTGCATCTGTTCATCATATGTTTTAGCCTTCAGGCACCTAATAATCCTTGTTGCTCTACTCTGTTCTCTTTCTAGAGTCTCAACATCTTTTTATATTGTGAACTGGGTGCAGTATTCCAAGTGTGGTCTTACCAAGGCAGTATATAGCAGTACTAATATTTCATGTGATCTTGATTCTTTCCCTCCGTTAATGAAGCCCAGGATTACATTGGCTTTATTGGCAGCTGCAGCACACTTACTGTGGTTGTCCATCAGGACTCCTAGATCTCTCTTAAAGTCACTGATGTTGACCTAGACCCCAGCAGAGTCTAAACACTAAGTCAAAGCCTCTACGGCATGCCAGTGCAGTCATGGCTGAGGCAGAGATACATAACTATTAGCACTGCAAAACAAAAAGAAAGGCTTCCTATGTGACATTCTTTTAGGTATTTGAAGAATGTTATCATATGTCCCCTAAGTCAGAGGTCTCCAACCTTGGCAACTTTAAGCCTGAAGGACTTCAACTCCCAGAATTCCCCAGCCAGCTTTGCTGGCTGGGGAATTCTGGGAGTTGAAGTCCTCCAGGCTTAAAGTTGCCAAGGTTGGAAACCCCTGCCCTATGTCATGTTGAACATAGTTAAGCTTAATAATTTCTTTATTGGACAAATGTCTTTGGAGATTCTCAGTCATCCAGGTCATAGTTGTCCCAAAGGTGCTTTTTCAAGAGGAAACTGGACTTTATGTTTTTCTTTGAAGACATTTAGTTTCTCAACCAAGAACTTATTCAGCTCAGAGTGGATGGTGGGGAATGGAACGATTTATACTCCTTTCAGACAGCTGGTCATGTGCACTATTTCAGAGAGTTGTTGAGGCCACCTGGAGGTTCATCTGTGTCGTCAGGGTTACCTGAGAGAAGACTTTGCTGAAGTGAAACTATATTATGTCTAGAAGCGTTCCCACAATCTATTAAGGAATTTTCTGATTTTTAAAAAAATGAGATAAAATTAAACTGGAAAGATTTGTCCTTGACAAATTTGAGATAATATCTAATAATTACCATATTATTTTCAGCATGTTTACAAATAAAACTATGATTTATTCAGATGCTTAGCAAAGTCAGACTGGATCTTTCTTTTTCCTCTTCTTGAAGATAAGAGACTGTTTGCCATTTTCCAGTCATAATTCTCTGGGTTTTATTAAAGATAATAAAATGGATTCCCTGAGATTATCCTTCTGTCCCCCAGGATGCAGCCCATATAAGCTTTTAAATTTATTCAAAATAAAGAGGTATTTCCTGCCTATGTTTCTATCAATCACAAGTTTATTCTACCTGTTCATCTTCCTTATCACAATTTCCTGGTGAAGCGCATCCTTTTTTCCTGGGAAATTCTGAAACAAAATAGAACTGAATAATGTAGCTCTCCCTCCCTTTTTTGTTAGCATGTTTCAAACTTCACTGAGCAGGTGCTCCACTGATTCTTTTTTTTTGTTTTGTTCTGAATATACTTCAAGAAACCCTTTTATTACTATTAGTGACTTTCATCAAAGTTCATTCTAAATGCTTGCCTCTTTCTTGGTTGCTGATCTCTGCCTATGAACACTTTTCTGTTTTCAGTTTTTTATATAACATTCAGAGGTGGCATTTAGCCAGTTCGGACTGGTTCAGGTGAACTGGTAGTGGCAACTGCCAGACGCAATGTTGTCCTATTTAGCCACATTTTTGACGCCAGGCACATGCGTGGAAGGCATGCGCACGAACAAAGTGCATGTGCAGTAGGCATTTTTTGCATTGGCATCCTTCAGTCTCAAAAGACTATGGTATCGTGCTCTGGAAAGAGATCCTAAAACAGCATCTAGTGTGGCTGAAAAGGCCAATTCGAGAGTGGCAATCCCTTCCACACTGAGGGCAGATACATTCTGTCCCTGCCCAGCCCCCAGATTTCGCTGGTTCCAGGACTGCCTCTTTGCCTCAGCCTGCCGAACAAGTGTCTCTTCAAATTGAAGAAGGCCATGCTGCATCTTTAGCCTCCAAGCTGAACGATCAGAGGTCAAGGTTTCCCAGTTATTAATGTCCATTCCCAGGGCCTTTAGGTCCCTCTTGCAGATATCCTTATATCGCAGCTGTGGTCTCCCTCTGAGGCGCGTTCCCTGCACTAATTCTCCATACAGGAGATCTTTTGGAATCTGACCATCAGCCATTCTCACGACATGCCCAAGCCAGGGTAGACATCGTTGTTTCAGTAGTGTATACATGCTAGAAATTCCAGCACGTTCCAAGACTGCGCTATTTGGAACTTTGTCCTGCCAGGTGATGCCAAAAATACGTCGGAAACAGCGCATATGAAAGGTGTTCAACTTTTTCTCCTGCCGTACGTAAAGGGTCCAAGACTCACTCCAGTACAAGAGTGTGCCCAGGATGCAGGCTCTATAGACCTGGATCTTTGTATGTTCCATCAGCTTCTTATTATGCCATATTCTCTTTGTAAGCCTGGAAAATGTGGTGGCCGCTTTACCAATACGTTTTACCAATACCAAAACAATGCGCAGAACGCCTTACCAATACCAAAACAATGCGCAGAAGGCAAAAATTTGTGAAACCCACCCCTAATAATGTTGTGTTAACTCATTTAAAAAAAAAAAGGTAGGAGATTTAGGATTGCCGCCTGCACCACAAACTAGGCACAATGGACCGAGGTGAGGGCACAAAATCCCCCTACACATAACAGAACAACAGTCACCCCCTGCTTCACCTACCTGGATTAAAAAACAAGCAAGCAAACAAGTAATTTGGATTCTTTGAATTGCTATCCCACTTTGCAAATTAGAAAACTAACTTTACAGAATCAGGCAACTTAAAATTTCTGTCCTTCGCTGAAAAAGGAAAAATAAAGCATACTTTATTAGCAGAGGTACTCAAGTTGAAAACAGAAAGCGATTTAAGTTGCCCATAAACCGTAAACAAAAACATTTACATGGAAGGATAGAACAGACCAAAAGCCCATCTAGTCCAGCATCTCTTCATTTAACAATGCCCCTGGGAAGCCTCCAAGCACAACATAATTACAATAATAGCCTCCTATTCATGTTCCCTGGTAAATGATACTCAGTGGCATTCTTCCTTTGATTTCGGAAATAATTTTAATTCTTTAAAAGCATATTGTTATATGTACAACCTACTTTTTCTCTAGGAGTTTAAGGAATTGACAGGCAGGGCTCTTCTCATTTTATCCTTGCAACAACAAACCTGTAAAATAGTTTGGGCTAAGAAATAATGAGTGGAGAAAGGTTCTCTAGGGAGCCCCAAGATCAAATTGGAAGCCATAAATCTGGTTTCTGAATCTCTTGTTGCTTTGCCCTGCTGGCTCTTGACCATGCTGGATATGTAGGGTCCTTGGTGCTCTCTGAGCTTGGTGGTTCTCTTGCAGATGTTTCATTACCAATCTAGGAAACATTATCAGTGCTGGCTAACCAGAAATAATAGCAACTGACACACATCTCCTCCATTAATCTGTCTAACATTCTTTTATATTGGTTTCAATCATGTGACAATCAATTCTATGGTTCCATTCTGACCCAGCTCCCCGAACACGACAAACCCTCTGAAGTTAAATCGATGATTCTTTTATCAGGAGCAGCCCTGGCAAAAACTTTCTATTTCATCACAGACTAACAAGGAGATGAATAGTTGTCTGCCACATCTGTTCATCTCTGCCCCCTGACTTTTATCCCCAGAGTTAGGGTAGGGCTTTGCTAGCAGTGATGACTTTTCCTTCCCAAGGATCAGCCCACAGATTTCCACTGCTCTCCTTTCCTCTGGCATCTGCACATCCGCATATCAGGCACTGGACCCAGCGGTTCCTCCTCGTCCTAATCAGCCACCCCCAGACCTGAGGGCTGTTGACTCTCCATCTGAGGGCTGATAGATGGCCCAGGCTCTGTCTCTGCCAGCTCCATTCCTCTTCCCTCTCTGAGCTCTCAGGTTGCCTTGATCCTGACCTTGACTCCCATGCCTCCTCATCTGATTCGGCTGCTGGAGGGGCCAGAGGCTGACAGGCCACAACAGGTTCTACTACGTGCTCTGTGAAAGATTTTATTCCATCAGTCCTGAATAAACTTTGCTGGATAAGGCTGAGGATCTGATAGAGCTTTATTCCATTTCCATCAGTAACCAGCTAGTTGTTTTTTTTTAAAAAATGGCAGAAATAGCAGGCCATGTTGGACAAAATCAATTTCCTGCTGTTTCCATCGGGAACCTGATGGCGCCGCTGGACCTCTGGGAACTCAGCTAAGTCTTGCGCCTCCCGGTTATGGTCAGCTGTGGGTTCAAATAATGAGTGGAGAAAGGTTCTCTAGGAGCCCCAAGATCAAATTGGAAGCCATAAATCTGGTTTCTGAATCTCTTGTTGCTTTGCCCTGCTAGCCAACTTGGGCCGTCCCCATAGTTGCGGGCCCACACTTCGCCTATGCCCATTTCTCTGTTTTTCCAGTTCCCCTTGTAACCCTCTGGTGTAATGGGATTCAAACGTCAAGTGGGCACCGGAGTTTCCGCCCCATCAATAATTCGCTGGGCTTCTGCCTGTAGCAGTGCTGGGGTTCTATGCTGAACGGCCAGAAAGAAATCTATCTTTGTTTGCCAGTCACCTGGCTTGAGCCTGACACGCCTCCTTAGCGCCCGGACGGAACGCCTGCAAGGCCATTCGACAGGGTGGAAAGGCGCAGAGAGGGCATGTCGGATGCCCTCATCTGCCAAGTATTCTCAAACTGGGCTGCCGTGAATTGCGGGCCGTTGTCGGATACCAGAGTGTCAGGCAACCCGTGGGTTGCAGGTGAGGGCTGCGATTACTGCCTCGGCTGTCATGGATTTCATGAGAATGATCTCCAACCATTTAGAGAATGCGCCGACAACCACTAGGAAGGTTTGGCCGTGGAAGGGCCAGCAAAATCAATGTGGATTCTTGACCAGGGCCCTTGGGGTTTTTCCCAATCCCTGACTGGGGCCGTTGGGGGTAGAGGTCTGGACTCTTGGCAAGCCTGGCATTTTCCTACCCTCTCAGCAATTTCTGAGTCCATTAGTGGCCACCACACATAGCTTCTTGCTAGCCCCTTCATCCTTACGATCCCTGGGTGACCTCGTGGAGGAGGTCCATTTCCCTCAATTTATCCGGGATTACCACCGATCACCCCATAACAGGCACCCCTTGAGCCGAGAGTTCCCTCACGTTTTACAAATTCCTTAATACGCTCGCCCGGCGCAGCGGGCCACCCTCTTTGTACCCAACCGAGTACAGTCCTTAACATAATGTCCCGGTATGATGCCCGAGCCACTTCCTTAGATGTGACTGGGCCAGAGTCCAAAGAGTCAATTAGCAGGATGGGCGTCCCCGGAGTGGGGTCTTCGATCGCCCCTGGTAGTGGGCATCTGCTTAAAGCGTCCGCATGCCCCACTTCTTTTCCCGGTCGATGCTGCAGCTTGTAGGAATAAGCGGCTAAGAAGATAGTCCATCGGGTCAATCGTGGCAAAAGTGCCACAGGCGTTGGGCGGTCGCCAGCCAGTATCCCTAACAGCGGTCTATGG
Source organism: Ahaetulla prasina (assembly GCF_028640845.1). Classification (NCBI taxonomy): domain Eukaryota; kingdom Metazoa; phylum Chordata; class Lepidosauria; order Squamata; family Colubridae; genus Ahaetulla; species Ahaetulla prasina. The sequence continues at coordinate 31,705,249 of NC_080539.1, forward strand.
TCAGTAACAATTTCAAAGTCTCTCCCAAAAACGTATTCGTGAAACTTTTTTACCCCTGACACAATGGCTAGCGCTTCCTTATCCAACTGGCTATAGTTCCTCTCTGTGGAGGACATCGTTCTGGAGTAGAAGGCTATAGGGGCTTCTGTGCCGTTTGGAAGTCTGTGGCTGAGCACAGCCCCCACCCCGTAAGGGGAGGCATAAACCAGTACTAATGGCAATGAGCTATACTGGATCAGCAGGCTATCGCTTGAGAGCAGGTTTTTACTGCTTCAAAGCCCTAGCTTCCGACTTTCCCCAAGACCAAACAGTATTTTTCCCAGAAGCTTATGCAGCGGTTCAGCAACGGTCGCTTTGTTTTTAAAAGACCGTAAAATTCACTAGCCCCAGGAATGCCTGTAGCTCTGTTTTGTTTTTGGGCGCTGGAGCCTTTCTGATTGCCTTGACCTTGCTCTCAGTGGGTGAATTTTTCTTGTCTATTCGTAGCCCAAGAACTCATGATTCTACCCCTATCTGGCATTTGTTCACTTTAACCTTTAGTCCGCTGACCGAAAATGCCCAGAACTTTTCTCAAACGCTCCCCAATTCCTCTAAATTTTCGCTGATATCAATACATCATCAAGTAGGGAACTACCCTGGGAGCCCTTGCAGAAGTCGCTCCATTAAATTTTGAACAGCCCGGTGCCACACTCACCCCAAATTGTAATCGGGTACACTTGAAAGCACCCTGTGAGTTACAATCGCTTGGGCTTCGTGTTGGCGCTCACGGGCAGTTGTTGATAGGCTTGAGCTAAGTCTAACTTTGCAAAGACTTGCCCTTGCCCCAATGAGTGCAGCAAGTGTTGCACCACGGGAACCGGGTAAGCGCTTTTCTGTAAGGCTTTGTTTAATGTCGCCTTGTAGTCAGCGCAGATTCTAACTGACCCATCTGGTTTTACTGGGTGACGATTGGTGTCTCCCACTTTGCGTGATCGACTGGCACCAGAATCCCTGATTTATGAGCTTATCTAGCTCCTTGTCAATCTTAGGTTTCAGGGCAAAAGGGACACTCCTTGCCTTTAACCTAATGGGGGCTACCTGGGGGTCTAAGTTGAAGGAAATAGGGGTTCCCTTGTACTTGCCCAGGCAGTCCTTGAAGACATCTTCGAACTCGCTCATGAGTATGTCTTTCAGGTTACAGTCACTTGTAGATGCCAGTCACCCCATGCCCAGTGCACGAAACCAGTCTAGTCCCAACAACCAGGCAGGGTCCCTTCGACGATCGTGATGGGCAGGGTCTTCTTGTGTGGTCCGACTCGACTGGACGGAGGTGGTCCTCTAACAGGGATGCGATTCCCTTGGTAGTCGTGGACTCAGAGCCGTTGTGTTTGCAGGTGGCGCTCATGACTGATGGCAGTGACTTCGCCAAAGTGTCCCAGGACATGATGGTGATCGCTGACCCGTGTCCACTTCGAGTCGGCACCGCACTCCTTCTATTTTGGCTTGGTGAAGATCTTCTTCTCCACCGGGTTGAGGCGCGCCTATGACCACCGTCGTTTGGTATTGAAGTTCGCGCCTTTTTGTTTGAGCCAATCACGGGTCGCCTTGCCGATCCCGCGCCTGATTGGCCGATTTGAATTTTCGGCGGAAGGTTGGGGAGCTCGACAGACTTGAGCTAGGTGCCCTTCTTCTCGTACGCCGACATGTAGCGCCTTGAACTTGCAGCGTTGGCGCTGGTGTTGACCTCCGCAACTTCCGATTCGTCCCGGTCTTCTTTGCCGTTCTCGGTTCGGCAAACCCTTCCTCATCCTCACCGCCGGATTCGGTCTGGATCTCTCTGGTGCACCGGGTTGACTTTGTGCTCGCCTTTGGTGTGAGTGGCTTTTGCAGGGTCTCCGCTTGGGTGGACATTTCATGCGCTCTGGCTTCGCCCAGGCGTTTGCCAGCGCAGATTGCTTTTCGATAGCAGCCGCCTCGCAAACGCATGTCTCTGACCCCTGATGAGTTGCTCAGCAGCACCTCGCCAGGTCTCGGTACCCACAGTCTTTGGAGGCTTTCCGCAGGGCGGCCATGTAGTCGCCATGGATTCGCCTCTCTGCTGTCGGCCTCCAAATTCAAAACGCCGCACGATTTGGACGGCGTTCGCGAAATGGTTTTTAGCAGGGTTTGCAGAGTTTGCCACGATACCGATTGTACCGGCGTTGGCTCTGCCAGGGCTTCCGCGATGTCGATGACCTCGGACCGCAGTGGCTCAAGAAGTATGCCCTTTATGTTGTCTGAACTCCTTGCAGTTCGCTTGTTTAGAAAGCTCAAACGGGTCATGTACGCCCCATTTCTCTCTGGCTGGGTCAAACGGCGCGGGCGGAGTGTAACTGGCCATCTCCGCGTTTCTGCCCTGTGTTTGCTGGGTTCGGTTCTTCCGTGCTTCAGCTCGGTTCTGGTGCTCCTTAGCCTCGATATCCCACCTTCGTCGTCAGTGTTAAGTTCGGGAAGTAACGAGGCTGGAGACCAGGGTAGTGACAACAGCTCTTTAATATAGGGTGAACCCAGCAACCTGGCTGGGGAAAAACCTCTCCTTATATACTGTTTAACCGGCGGCTTCAACCAATCAGCAACGTGCTTGTTTCCCGCCAAAATATTTAAAGATACATAACAAAAACAATGCACAGAACACCTTATCAATACCAAAACAATGCGCAGAACGCCTTACCAATACCAAAACAATGCGCAGAAGGCAAAAAATTGTGAAACCCACCCCTAATAATGTTGTGTTAACTCATTTTAAAAAAAAAGGTAGGAGATTTAGGATTGCCGCCTGCACCACAAACTAGGCACAATGGACCGAGGTGAGGGCACAAAATCCCCCTACACATAACAGAACAACAGTCACCCCCTGCTTCACCTACCTGGATTAAAAAACAAGCAAGCAAACAAGTAATTTGGATTCTTTGAATTGCTATCCCACTTTGCAAATTAGAAAACTAACTTTACAGAATCAGGCAACTTAAAATTTCTGTCCTTCGCTGAAAAAGGAAAAACAAAGCATACTTTATTAGCAGAGGTACTCAAGTTGAAAACAGAAAGCGATTTAAGTTGCCCATAAACCGTAAACAAAAACATTTACATGGAAGGATAGAACAGACCAAAAGCCCATCTAGTCCAGCATCTCTTCATTTAACAATGCCCCTGGGAAGCCTCCAAGCACAACATAATTACAATAATAGCCTCCTATTCATGTTCCCTGGTAAATGATACTCAGTGGCGTTCTTCCTTTGATTTCGGAAATAATTTTAATTCTTTAAAAGCATATTGTTATATGTACAACCTACTTTTTCTCTAGGAGTTTAAGGAATTGACAGGCAGGGCTCTTCTCATTTTATCCTTGCAACAACAAACCTGTAAAATAGTTTGGGCTAAGAAATAATGAGTGGAGAAAGGTTCTCTAGGGAGCTCCAAGATCAAATTGGAAGCCATAAATCTGGTTTCTGAATCTCTTGTTGCTTTGCCCTGCTGGCTCTTGACCATGCTGGATATTTAGGGTCCTTGGTGCTCTCTGAGCTTGGTGGTTCTCTTGCAGATGTTTCATTACCAATCTAGGAAACATTATCAGTGCTGGCTAACCAGAAATAATAGCTACTGACACACATCTCCTCCATTAATCTGTCTAACATTCTTTTATATTGGTTTCAATCATGTGACAATCAATTCTATGGTTCCATTCTGACCCAGCTCCCCAAACACGACAAATCCTCTGAAGTTAAATCGATGATTCTTTTATCAGGAGCAGCCCTGGCAAAAACTTTCTATTTCATCAAAGACTAACAAGGAGATGAATAGTTGTCTGCCACATCTGTTCATCTCTGCCCCCTGACTTTTATCCCCAGAGTTAGGGTAGGGCTTTGCTAGCAGTGATGACTTTTCCTTCCCAAGGATCAGCCCACAGATTTCCACTGCTCTCCTTTCCTCTGGCATCTGCACATCCGCATATCAGGCACTGGACCCAGCGGTTCCTCCTCTTCCTAATCAGCCACCCCCAGACCTGAGGGCTGTTGACTCTCCATCTGAGGGCTGATAGATGGCCCAGGCTCTGTCTCTGCCAGCTCCATTCCTCTTCCCTCTCTGAGCTCTCAGGTTGCCTTGATCCTGACCTTGACTCCCATTCCTCCTCATCTGATTCGGCTGCTGGAGGGGCCAGAGGCTGACAGGCCACAACAGGTTCTACTACGTGCTCTGTGAAAGATTTTATTCCATCAGTCCTGAATAAACTTTGCTGGATAAGGCTGAGGATCTGATAGAGCTTTATTCCATTTCCATCAGTAACCAGCTAGTTGTTGTTTTTTAAAAAATGGCAGAAATAGCAGGCCATGTTGGACAAAATCAATTTCCTGCTGTTTCTCCTACATCAATTATTTTCCAGAGATGTACTTCTTCTGGCTCTGATGGTTTTGTTTAATTTTCTTTATCGATTAAGAGATGTGGATAGAATTCTTTCCGCCCTGAATTTATATTCTAATAGCAACAGCATTTAGACTAATATACCACCCTATAGTGCAATCACTGGGCAGTTTACAGCACTTGCTGGACAGTTTATAATGTAAGCATTATTTTCATATTGTCCTCAACAATTTGAGTCCTCATTTTACTAATTTTTCAGAAATGGTTTGCCATTGCCTTGGCCCCAATTATGGTCACTAAAAGAAGATCACAGAACACAGCATGTTCCTAAATCACTGCCAACAAATGTACATATCTGCTTGGTTTAGCTGGGCACCTGGGATGACTTTCAGATCTGTGGTGACCCTACTGGGAGTGTATATTCTTGGTATACACTCTTGATGTTATTTGCTCATCCTCCCACCATGATTGCAGGATTTGGGGTTGGGGAATAAATATTAGAAAAGTAGTATAAATTCAATATACTGACCAAACTTCTTTAATTTTAAAACATATTAAAATATTTCCACTTTCATTCTGTCTTTCCTTACAAAAGGTCCCCTTTTCTCCTCAGAGATTTGTTTTGTAAAATTACAATTCTACTCTACATTTAGCCAGGAACAAAAAAGCATATAGACTTTATATTGTTGATCTTAAAATATTAATAAGTTCTTTACAGTTCCTTTTTTATTCAGCTTTTACGCTGAAAAGCTATAAGTAACAAACTCAAGGAGATTAGGCTGGAGAAAGGTATGGTAGAAGTGAATATATAGGGAAGTAGAAATAGCTGCATAGAATTGTGTGAAGGCAGCACACAAATGTTTATAAATACATATTTTGAATTTTAAACCAGATATTTACAGATGGCAGAAAAATAACTTTTTTTTAAAGTGCAGGTACTCTATAAAACAGAATTTTCCTTGTGTAGTTTACAACAAAAATATGTTAGTGTGAGGAGAGTAATAAATTATTTTTTAGTATAAAAATGTAAACTGACGTGGGAAGAGTGAGCAGGAATAGGATGGTCATTTGGGGATTTGACTGCTGCTTTTATGTAATATTATTGAGAATCTTTCCCCATTAAATGCTGTCCGCCTACAGTTGGTTGGTAAAACTATTTTTTTCTTTTAATGACCCTGTAATCCCTTGTATTGGGGTGGAGTCAGGGCAACTGAATAGACCTTGAGCGTTTACTGGCTGGATGCCCTCCCTGATGGCTACCCGGAATTCACAGGAGAAAATAACTCATTGTGCTCAAAGAGAGAAATATCTGCCACTACCTAGGATCAAACTTACAGCCTCCTGATTGTGAGGCGAGAGCTCCACCTCCAGGTCACCATGCCACTTAGCGGTGTGGCAGAGCTATACCAGTATGAAATTTGCTGCTCAAATGCAGCTCTTCATCTTCATCAGTTCAAATTTGACTTCCTCCAACCTAACAGGGAACAAATCTTTTTCTAGATCTTGTTATTGCCATTGGAAGATGTTAACTTTATTAGAAAACAATATACTTTAACAATAATTCAGCTAAGAAGGTAAACCTGTCACACTCTGAGATGAGATGAGATGAGCTGGGATGAGATGAGATGAGATAAAGGCAATGTCCAAGGTTGGGGTAGAAAAAAAATACATTGCCAGCACATATTTGTATCATGATTAGGTTCAAGTGAAGAACAATGCAATGCTTAACGCAGTGGTGATATTTAGCTGGTTCTAACTGGTTCGGGCGAATCGGTAGCGGAGGCCTCATTTTTGATGCTCATCACGCCCCGTTTTTGACGCTCTGAGTGCACATGCTCACATTTGAGAACTGGTAGTGAAGGTAAGTGAATACCACCCCTGGATTAATGTATTAATGTAATTAAGATTCCACAGAGACTACTTCATATTAATAGGGGAGGATCCTACTTCCACTAATCATAAATATCTGATATCTGCTGTATTAGAGCTATGCTTTTGGGGTAATAGTTCAATTTGCATTTTCATTAGGAAATGACAAGTACTATCTCTCTAGATTCTAGATTCATAAGATCCAGTATTGTCTTAAAAGCTTTGCTGGCTGAGGGACTCTAGGAGTTGAAGTCCACAAGTCTTAAAGGGACCAAGGTTGGAGACCCCTGCCTTAGGACATGAAATTGTGACTAAGTACAATAATTTAACAGAGTATATGGTCCCATTCCAGTCTTGAAGAGGACCCCAAAGGCACAACAAGAGAAGACCAGTTATTACAAATATTCCTCGACTTACAACATTTCACTTAGTGACTGTTCAAAGTTACAACATCACTGAAAAAAAGTGACTTATGACCGTTTTTCACACTTAAGACCACCGCAGCATCCCCATGGCCACCTGATCAATGGCCAGCCGATCTATATTTGGATGCTGGCAATTGGTTCATATTTATGACGGTTGCAGTGTCCCAGGGCCATGTGATCACCTTTTGTGATTTATTTTTTTTGACAAGCAAAGTCAATGGGAAAGCAAGATGCACTTAACAACCCTGTTACTAATTTAACAATTGCAGCCATTCCCTTAACAACTGTCTGATTCTGCAATAGAAATTTTGGGCTCCGTTATGGTTGTAAGTTGAGGGCTAACTATATTTACAGCATCAAAAGAAACTTTTTCTAATTCGCTTCAGCAAGGCTAGAAATAAAGTGAAGCTTACAATTTGATGATAGGTTTCTTGTGTTGCATTGGATAGTTTAATTATAGGGTATTTTTCCCCCACTAAACCATATTGACCATCATTTGTGTTGTAAATGTTGTACCCCGATGAACGTATCTTTTCTTTTATGTACACTGAGAGCATATGCACCAAGACAAATTCCTTGTGTGTCCAATCACACTTGGCCAATAGAAATTCTATTCTATTCTATTCTATTCTATTCTATTCTATTCTATTCTATTCTATTCTATTCTATTCTATTCTATTCTTTAGACATCATCAGAATCAGAATAGAGCTGGAAGGGACCTTGGAGGTCTTATTTATTTATTTATTTATTTATTTATTTATTTATTTATTTATTTATTTATTTATTTATTTTATTTTGTCACAACAATATATGTAGGTATCATACAAAAAGATTATACAGTAAATAAACACATATATGGGTAAATATAAGGAGGTATAAGCATATATATAGGAAGAAGAAAAGAAAAACAATAGGACAGGAACGGTAGGCACGTTTGTGCGCTTATGCACGCCCCTTATGGCCCTCTTAGGAATGGGGTGAGGTCAATAGTAGAAAGTTTTTGGATAAACTTTTAGGATTATGGGAAGAGACCACAGAGTCAGGTAAAGTATTCCAAGCACTGATGATTCTGTTACAGAAGTCGTATTTTCTGCAATCTAGATTAAAGCGGTTTACATTAAGTTTAAATCTATTAGTTGCTCTAGTATTATTGCAATTAAAGCTGAAGTAGTCTTTAACAGACTGTCCAGTCTCTTCTTAAAAACCTCCAGTGATGAAGCTCCCACAAGTTCTGAAGGCAAAGCTGTTCCACTTGTTAATTCTCCTCACTGTTAGGAAGTTTCTCCTTAATTCCAGGTAGCTTCTCTCCTTGGTTAGTTTCCATCCATTGTTTCTTGTCCTGCCTTCTGGTGCTTTGGAAAATAAATTGACCCTCTCTTCTTTGTGGCATGTTAAATCATTAGCCAAGGCTTTATACTCTTATAGGCAGGGTTCACAAAACATTTCAAATTAAGCACATTATGGCCTAGAACAGGGGTGTCAAACGCATGTCGTCACGACAGTGTCACATGACGTATTGGGACTTTTTCCCCCTTCGCTAAACCAGTCATGGGCGTGGCCAGTGTGCGATTGCATCCGGCCCGTGGCCTGTGAGTTTGACAGCCCTGGCCTAGAATGACATTTTTTCCCTAGAATATCACCAAAATACTTCTCCCATGCTTCATCACATGGGGCATATGGAACCATTAAACAATCAAATAACCAAACCAAAGACAGATGTCTTTACCAGGTGGTTTTCTGTCTGGAATTGTAACCCCTGGGCATAAATTTCAGGTTTTGATTAAAAGTCTGGCCAGTTTATTTTCCTCCAAGCTTGAGATTGACTCATCTACACCAGAGTCCCAACTCATGCTGCTACTTCAGGTGGGTCATCCTAACTTATTTCTACAAGACATATTTTATTTATCTTTTTTATTAAATTTGTTTGCTGCCCATCTCACTGCAATATTGCCAAGCAAAAAGGCTGCAATATGGGTGGAAACAAATGAGGAAGATTTTGTATCTCTACTTCCATCTCTGTCTTCCACCTCTTCCATTTTAGCCCTGCAATTTCTACCAAAGCTGATGCTGTAAAGGTAAAGGTAAAAGTTCCCCTCGCACATATGTGCTAGTCGTTCCCGACTCTAGGGGGCAGTGCTCATCTCCATTTCAAAGCCGAAGAGCCAGCGCTGTCCGAAGACGTCTCCGTGGTCATGTGGCCGGCATGACTCAACACCAAAGGCGCACGGAACGCTGTTACCTTCCCACCAAAGATGGTCCCTATTTTTTCTACTTGCATTTTTACGTGCTTTCGAAACTGCTAGGTTGGCAGAAGCTGGGACAAGTAACGGGAGCTCACCCCGTTACACGGCAGCACTAGGGATTCGCACCGTTGAGCTGCCGATCTTTCGATCGACAAGCTCAAGGTCCTAGCCCCTGAGCCACCGCGTCCCATGATGCTGAGGTATAGCCAATTTTTATCTGAAACCCGCTGAGCTCATGCAACATAAAAATATTGTACGGGATGGGTCTGTGATTACTGATCTATGGATTAAACAAAATCATTGCTCTAGGAACATTTCTAGTTAACACTCTAACCTTGGTGCAGTCTCCAACCCCCATTTCACACTAGCTTCTTCCTGAGCTAGATTCTTACACCAGAGCTGAGGATGGATTGTTTTAATTAACTTTGCTTATCAGCCATTACAACTGTAGGGAATTCTGATGAGGTTGAAAAGCCTGTTTTTCTGCTTGTTTGGCTCACAGCAGGAAGGGTCAAATTCCTTGAAGAAAAACAATTGAGCTGTGCCATCACTTCAACAAGAAAGGCTCAGCATATTTTTTGAGGGAGGCAATATCTTTCTCAAATATGGGCTATGATCGCGTCTACCACCAATGATCTGTAGAACAGTATTGTGTTCTCGTGTAGTACCATCATCTCAGGGGAAAATATCGTCAAAGCGTGCACCACCAAGCTATCATCTGGAGAAACTGTTAAGACATTAAAGAAAAGGGGATTGAAAATGAAAAACCTTTTGTTTTTGTTGTGGTCCGCCAGCAGCCTGCAGAGCTGGCAGTGGAGTCGGACAGTGAGGAGGCTGGGGAGGATGATGGGCCAGTCCTGGAGTCAAGGGAAGGTTCGGACGAGGGTTCTGTGTCGGCGGCAGGAATGGGGTCTGGGCCACCTGAGAGCGATGCACTGACTCCGGAGCCTCCAGAGGAGGACAGCAGAAAGGAAGAGGAACAGGAGGAGCCTGTTCCCAGTGCACACATGCGAAGAGCTGCCAGAAGGCAAGAGCAGCTAAAACAAAAAAGACAATTCGGGAGTAAGGCCAGGAGATGATTGGCCCCTCCCATAAGGCTTAAAAGAGCAGCAACGGCTCTTGGGTTCTTTGTAGGAAAGCAATTGTTTCTTGGGGTAAAGAACAGTTATTAGCTAGGATGCTACTACTGAAAAATGGCCATAGCTCCTCATCTGACCGGAAGACAGAAGCACTCATAAGATGGCTCCTGATAAGGTCGTCAAGACTCATATAGATCAGGGGTGTTGTGTCTTGTCCGCTCTCACCGCAGCCGGGGTCTGCTTATCTGCTCCCGAACACGGAGGAATGTATGCCTCCCGGCCCCAGTTCTGGCTCCATGCCCAGACAAGCTGCAGAGGAGGGGGCACCTCCCGGTCCCAGCCCTGGCTCCATGCCCAGGCAAACGGAGCAGCTAGACCCCTCCCCCTCCTCCACAGCATGTGAGCCTGAGGAAAGTTTACTTCCAACAACAGCTGATTGGAGTGACCCTCGCATCAGAAGATTGGATAGGCGGAGGCAACAGAAGGAAGGGAGGGGCAGGCCTTAATGAGTGCTGAGTCATGGAGCCACACCCCATGGCCTATATAAAGGATCTGCTTTCTGGCAGTCTCTGAGTCAGGCAAAGTCGAACTTATCTTGCTGAAGTCACTTACTGGTCTCCTGCCTGCTCTGAGGACTTTGCTAGGACTTTGGGCAGAGCTGCAGAGGCAAGCCTGATTCGGATTTCCCTGACCCGGCCGTCAGCGGAGGAGTGGGACACGACAAGGGGTCTCCAACCTTGGCCACTTTAAGACTTGTGGATTTCAACTCCCAGAATTCCTCAGCCAGCAAAGCTCTTGCAGTTGAATTTCACAAGTCTTAAAGTGACTAAGGTTGGAGACCCCTGATATAGATCATATCCACCAGCTCAAGAAGACTCACCATCTGAAGCAGGAAAAACTCACAGGAAAAACTCAGACAACAACTTGAAAATTCAGAGCCAATTCAGAGAAGGGAAACTAGAGAGATTATGACTATACAGAGTGAATTTTTATGGAGTGATTAAAAATAAATATAGTACATATAGTGCCACTCAGTGGCCTGACTAGTTTAGGGATATTTCCCCCACAACTTTGGTTAGAGCAGGGGTCTCCAACCTTGGTCCCTTTAAGACTTGTGGACTTCAACTCCCAGAGTTCCTCAGCCAGCTTTGCTCCACAAGTCTTAAAGGGACCAAGGTTGGAGACCCCTGGGTTAGAGTATCCTAACACAGAGGACTACCGTAGCAAGTAAGCGCAGCAAGTTATGAAACCGTTAAAGAAGATGTTTAGATATCTAAGGAAGTTAGGCTAGCACTGTCCAAATACCCTGATACTCTGGTGACAGTAATGCACCCTTGATCACTTGGGAAGCTACTGTAATATCTACCGTATTATCTTCTAGATGGGCTTTCTTTGGAAGCTAGGACTGGTACAACATCCAGACTGCTACTCAGCAAACAATCCTTGCTTTGAGGTGGCCATGTCAATTGCCTGTCGAATTCCAGTTCCAATTCAAAGTGCTGTGAATCAAAGCCCATTATGGCAGCACATTAAGATGTATCAGATTAACAGAGTTGGAAGGGACCTTATAGGTCATCTAGTCCAACCCCCCACTCAAGCAGGAGACCCTACACCATTTCTGATAAATGGCAGTCCAATCTCTTCTTGAAAGCCTCCAGTGATAAAACTCCCACAACCTCCAAAGGCAACTTCTGTTCCATTGGTTGATTATTCTCACTGTCAGAAAATTTATTTCTAGGTTGAATCTCTCCTTGATCAGTTTCCATTTGTTATTTATTGTCTGGCCTTCGGGTGCCTTGGAAAATAGCTCTACCCCTCTCTGTGGCAGCCCCACAAGTATTGGAACACTACTAACATGTCTCCCCAGGTCCTTTTCTTCACTAGACTAGCTATGCCCAGTTCCTGTAACTGTTCTTCATATGTTTTAGTCTCCAGTCCTCTAATCATCCTGGTTGCTCTTCTCTGCACTTTTTCTTATATCAAGGATAGTCTTGGAAAGTATGCTTCTACTGGTTTGATCTGAACACTAAGATAAAAATACTATTATCAATATCCACCTTGTGAGAAATTAAGGAGTAAGAAAAAGGATTTTTTTGTAAAAATCCCCATGTTATGGAACATATTTTCCCCTAGAGGTTCAATTGTCTATAGCTATGTTTCTCAACCCCAGCAAGTTTAAGACACACGGACTTCAACTCCCAGATGCCAGCTGGGGAATTCTGGGAGTTGATGTTCACACAACTTAAACTTGCTGAAGTTGAGGAACACTGGCTGATGGCCTCCTTTTGATCTGAGAGACCCTAAAAACTGTCTTGTTCCAGGTAACCTTTGGGCTCTAGGAAACAAGAGGTCCACCATGTAATTTTTGTTACTACTATAATGATTTTCATGAAATTAATTAGTACTGGATTATTTTAAATTGAGATAGTATGCCTTGCTTTGCTTGCATAGACTGCTCGGAATCAGTCAGATTAGGAAGGTTTATAAATAATTGAGGCTTCGTTTCTCTTGTTCCAAAGCATAGGACATAGAAAACCAATTTAAGTTAAAAGAAGGCAGATACTGAACAAACGACAAGAAAGATTTTCTAATGCTAAGAGCAGTTTGATCATGACCCAGAAACAGAGTTGGGTCTGTCACTTGGGGATGCTCTAATTTGCATTTCTGCACTGAACAGTAGACTCAGTGGCCTAAATTATTTATTTTTAAAAGAAGCACTGCCATTTATATGCAGTTCAGGTTCAATTATGTTCTGTATGTCTCACAGGTATTAGAAAAATGAAAAATAACACACACACACACCCCAAACTAATAATAACAGGACACCTCCCTATCTACCTAAAGCAGGGTGTCAAACTGGTGGCCATGAGTCAGATGCGTCACGTGCCGGCCACACCCACCCTGGCTCTGTAAAGGCAAAAAAAAAATGTTGTGATATGTCACGTGACACGATCGAGTTTGATACCTGTTACCTAAAGGAACAAAAGGACACAAGGTTGATCACCTATACAGGGCGAGAACTTGCTGTACTGTCAGTTCCAACTTATATTATTCTAAGGATTCCCATTTCAAGTGGGAGGAACATCTGGGCATCCTCAACCCCATCTCTTTTCCTCACTTATTATCTCCTTCTAGCACTCATGGTTCACTTATTTAGAGCAGCTGGCTACCTCTGCCTCTAGGCTGCAAGAAATCACCATCCTTAAATGAGCACACAGGGGAGGACCAGACAGAACAGTCTTCTGTATCAAGCTACAATCATATCACAATGCATCCTCAAAGTACATATGAGCTAGCCAGCCAGCTGTGTCAGCTTTGCAGGTAGTCCAGATAAGAAGCACATCCAGAAATACTAAATCTACATTTATTGTAAGATTACTTTAGCAGGATCTCACAAATTTCAAAGCACATCTCTACCCTCCCTCACCTTTACAGTCCAAGAACTGGGGAGGACCCCAGAGGTGGGTTTCAGCAGGTTCTGGAGAACCGGTAGTGGAAATTTTGAGTAGTTTGGAGAACCGGTAAATACCACCTCTGACTGGCCCTGCCCCCATCTATTCTCTGCCTCCCAAGTCCCAGCTGATTGGGACGAGATGGGGATTTTGCAGTAACCTTCCCCTGGAGTAGGGACAGAATGGAGATTTTACAGTATCCTCTCCCTGCTACGCCCACCAAGCCACGCCCACCAAGCCACGTCACGCCCACCAAGCCACAGTAAACAAATTTGAAACCCACCACTGGAGGACCCTTTCTGAGACATCTGCTATGCCTATATGTGAGCTCAGCTGTCCATTGTCTGGCCATTGTCTAGTCTATGTTCATCTGTCCACCTGTCCCAAAAATCATTCCTACATATCATTACAAGCTGCATGTTTTAAGAACTATTAAGGCTACTACTCTAAGTGAGGGCTAGGAAAGCAATAGGTGGGCATTCGATTCCTATTCACCTTCTGTCCCTTTCTGCCCTCAATGCAGCTGCTTTATTTCATTTAACAGCAGGCCCAGCTGAAGCTGCAGAAAATAAAACCAGCACTTCCAGTTGAACCTACAGCATGTAAAGTCAGTCAAAGTATTGATGTAATCCATCTGCATCCTTCGGTTAGCAATTTTCAGACAGTTCTGGACCATTTAAAATTTCCTGGACATTTCTAAAAGCAGCCATCTAAAACAGATGGCACAAACCCACCAGCACAAGAACCCTTGTTTGTACTTCTTTCAATTGCTGCAGTAAATTTGACATCTGATTGTTATATCAACTGGTTTCCAACAAATCAGAAGCCCCGCAGTTCTTTAGAGGTATTAAGATAGGTGGTTTGCATAAACAATATTGTGTGTGTGTGTGTGTATGTCGATCAAATAATAAACAAAGTATAAAAAAATAATAAGAGGTACCAAAAACCAACTTTCACATTTTACACACACACAACACAACTGACTCACACACAATGTAAAAGCAGCTGCACTTCACACTTCACATAGCCACAAAAAGCTCAAAAACCAACTTTCATACTTTACACACACACAACACAACACACACACACACAATACCACATACAGCTTTCTGAGATTTTGTACACCAAATCTCAGAAAGCTGCACAAATATTTTATGTTATTATTAAGGTTTGTGGACTTCAATTCCCAAAATTCCTCAGCTAGGAAAGCCAGCCAGCATTAATCACTCAGTGATGAAATAGATTAGCTAAATTAGATTAGTTCTGTCTGGTGCTGAAAATGAAACTTAGGGCTTTCCGGCTGCGAAAAAAGCCATGAGGTCGATCAGTAATCAGGTAAGTATCTTAGACTCTTTTAAAATGAGTTTTTCTACATATTTTCTACAGAAAACATGTTTTTTAAGGTTCTGCTGATGAGGAACTCAGGTGAGATCTCCAGAGTAGCCTTTAATTATTTTTTTTTAAGTTTAAAGGCTCTGCCGATCTCAGCTGAGGGGTGGGATCCTCAAAGACTTTTTTTTACTTTTAAAGGCATGTTTCGGCTGAAGCAAAACCTTCTCTTAAAAGTAAAAAAAAAACAACCCTCTGCTGATGGTGGGGCTCAGCAGAGGCAGGGGCCGGGGCCAGGGATTTTTGCTACCGGTCCTCCGAACCAGCAGCTACCGAATCGCGCGAGCCGGTCTGATCCGGGAGCATTTCACCCCTGATGTAGATGTAGATGTATACTGAAGTTTTAAGAGCGATATAAAATTGTTTCAGGGAAAATGCACTGGGATTTTTCAATGTTACATAGCTGCATTCAAGAGGGGGGGGAAAGCAGTGTCTTTAGGAAAAATGAGACTCAATCTTCCAGCCTGCTCCTGATGCTGTTTAGCAATTTGCAGATGCTTAATATGCAATCATTCCCCTCCCCCACAACTAACATTTATTTCCACACTACAGCTCTTGCCTCACAATCAGGAGGCTGTGAGTTCGATCCTAGGTATATCCCAGATATTTCTCTCTCTGGGCACACTGAGAATATAGCTGCTGAACAAAACTCTGCATTGGCAACAGGAAGGGCATCTGGCCATTAAATCACTCTGCTATCTCCATTCAGTTGACCAGACTCCACCCTGCAAGAGATTATGGGGTTGTTAAATGAAGATGATGATTAGGTACAAATCCAAGATCTCTTCTAGTTTTGTTCAACTTCTTCCCCCAGGAGCTTGTCCTAATGCTGCTTCTGTCAAAACTGTTCATTTCAGTACATTTTCTAGCTGACAAGCACCAAATTCTTTTACTGGAACTCTCCATGATTCTGTTATCTTCTTAGCAGCCTAGAGCATTGATGTCAGTTCTGATTTATAGTTTTTCAGCTGATCCTACACATTTTCTTCTCAGAAACTTTATGACATCACTTTTGCTTGGTTTTCTACCTCCAGCAGATATTCCCAATCAGCCTTCATTCAGTTTATACTGCCTTTATATCGTACTAGAAATATTAATATATAGATAAGCAAATAATATAGAGATTGAGGTAATCATGATTAAGGGATACATGCAGTTTCAGATGTTATCATGAACCAAATAATTACGCAAACTCTGGTGGACACGATATCAATGACTCACCATGAAAACTGACTTTTATATTTCATGAAATCATACTTGGCAAATGATTTTTTTTCCAGTACAGGAAAGTGCCAGAACGTAAGGTACAAGTGGCTGTTTCCTTAGCATGATTTTCCTTTTTAAGCAACCAAGAGTGTTTGGGGGTGGGGGAGAAGGAAAATTATGTAACAATATCATTTTCTCTGCCTTCCTTGGGACAGGCAAACCTGGCTATGTCTGCAGGTTAAAAGTTTAGGAAAGTTTTGCCCTCTTAGGCTCAGTACCTGGCTGGAGTAAAATGTGATCATATTGCTATCTAATTAGCCATAAGCTGCTCAGTGTCCAGGGGAGGAATATAAAGGCTCCATCACAAAGCTGTACAATGAAAAGTCAGAGGAGGCTGCATCAATAATTCAGCCCAAGTCAGCATTGAGTGTCATTCCTTTATCTCTGGCTCCTTCTGGTAAGCAGA
Source organism: Ahaetulla prasina (assembly GCF_028640845.1). Classification (NCBI taxonomy): domain Eukaryota; kingdom Metazoa; phylum Chordata; class Lepidosauria; order Squamata; family Colubridae; genus Ahaetulla; species Ahaetulla prasina. Next base: position 31,721,753 of record NC_080539.1, read on the forward strand.
TAGCCCTTATCAAGAAACTTCTATTCAGCATGATACACCCATCCGTGCTCTGGATGCAAAAAGATGCTGGATGAAATGGAATGTGCTTCTTGCATCTTTATGGGAAAAAGTAATTTCTCATATCTCATTTTGGCTTTATCAGCTATGATTCTTTCCTTGGGAGAAAATTAATAGCTTACAAACCCTGATTAAAAGCGCATAACCATTTTGGAGCAAGATATCTGCTCCTAAAGAACATTTGGAGGAGTACCTAATTTTGCTTCTTATGACTTACATCAGTGCAAATACAGTTTTCAATGCTCTTGTGGCTTTAAAAGAATAAGGGTAATCTAGAGCATTGAACTATACACAAAAACAGCAAAGTTCACTTACAGGCTGGCTTTTCATAACACAATAACCTGGGTTAAACCATTTTCTTGGCTTGTACAGCAAATTGAATATTTAATAAGATGGGTTTTACACAATGCACTAACTATTAAAAATGAATACAAATCACTAGGACCTGATGGATTACATCCCAGAGTTCTAAAGGATCTGGCAGATGTCATCTCAGAACCACTACACCACATCTTTCAAAAATCCTGAAACACCGGGGAACTACCAGAGGACTGGAAAAGAGCTGATGTGGTTCCCATCTTCAAAAAAGGGAAAGAAATAGACCCAGGAAACTACAGACCAATCAACCTAACATCAATATCCTGGAAGATACTGGAAAAGATAATAAAAAACAGATCTGCCAACACCTAGAAACGAGTAAAGTAATAACTAGCAGCCAGCATGGGTTTGTTAAAACAGATCATGCCAAACCAATCTTATTTCATTCCTCAACATAGTGACTAAATTAGTAGATAAGTGAAATACTGTGGACATAATATACTTAGACTTCAGCAAGGCATTCGACAAAGTAGACTACAACCTACTTCTTTGTAAACTAGAAAAAAGTGGGATAACTTCACCACCAGATGGATTCGCAACTGGCTGAAAAACCATACTCAACGAGTAATCCGAGTAGTCCTTAATGGGACTACATGGAGAGAAGTAAGCCACAAGGTTCCGTCTTAGGCCCAGTACTCTTCAATATCTTCATAAACGACTTGGATGAGGGAATATAAGGGGAACTTACCAAATTTGCAGATGATACTAAGCTGGAAGAAATAGCTAGCACCCTAGAAGATAGGCTCAAGATCCAGATTGCAGATTTGAACACTGGGCCCGATCTAACAAAATGAAATTCTATGTAGAGAAAAATAAAGTCCTACACTTAGGTAATAAAAACCAAAATTACACATATAAACTGCGGGAAACCAGGCTTAATAACAGTGACTGTGAGAGGGATCTTGGAGTTTTAGTGAACAATCAGCTAAATATGAGCCAACAGTATGCAGCGGCAGGCAAAAGAGAAAAAAAGCCAATGCAATCCCAAATTGCATTAATAATGCAATCAAGATCAAGTGAAGTACTAATACCACTCTATATAGCCCTAGTAAGACCACACCTATACTGCATCCAGTTTTGGTCACTACACTATAAAAAGATGTTGAGACTCTAGAAAAAGTGCAGAGGAGAGCAATCAGGATGATTAGGGGACTGGAGATGAAAACGTATGAAGAACGGTTACAGGAACTGGGCATGGCTAGTCTAGTGAAGAGAAGGACCAGGGGAGACATGATAGCAGTCTTCCAATATTTGAGGAGTTGCCACAGAGAGGAGGAGGTCAAGCTATTTGCCAAAGCACCTGAAGGCCAGACAAGGAATAATGGATGGTAACTGATCAAGGAGAAATTTAACCTAGAAATGAGGAGGAACTTTCTGACAATGAGAACAATCAACCAATGGAAAAGCTTGCCTTCAAAAGTTGTGGGAGCTTCATCACTTGAGACTTTCAAGAAAAGATTGGACTGCCATTTGTCAGAAACGGTGTAGGGTCTCCTGCTTGAGCGGGGGGTTGGACTAGATGACCTATAAGGTCCCTTCCATCTCTGTTAATCTGTTAAAAAAAACCTGATCAAATTTGAAACTACTCAAATGTTGGAATATTGTATGAATATAGCAACCAGACCTTTAACTGATATAATGCAGCATTTTAGTATTTCTTGGACTTATCTACTCAAGTGGGAGGGTTGGGGGAAAAGAAGATTTTGAAAATTCTTCCATATATCTATATTTATTGCCATCATTCTGTAAAAACACACTCATATCAAATCATATAAGATTTGGATCTGTCTTCTGCCCAGTGTCTGACATATTGAATCCCACATACAAAAATATTCGTTATACTTCAACACATTAGTTAGAACAATTAATCAGTGGAAGAACTTGCCTCCAGAAGTTGTAAATCCTCCAACACTGGAAGTTTTTAAGAGGAGAATGGATAACCATTTGCCTTAAATGGTATAGGGCTTCCTGCCTGAGCAGGGGGTTGGACTAGAAGACCTCATAGGTCCCTTCCAACTCTGCTATTCTATTCTATTCTATTCTATTCTATTCTATTCTATTCTATTCTACATCAACAAGGCTACTCTACTAGGGAATTTTTGATAAACTCTCGTTCTGATAATTAAAGCTGCAAGACATGGGCTGCAAAAATTAGGATGATCGCCAGGTTGCAGCAAAGAAATGCAGGCAATTCTTTCCTGTCATCGAGTTGGTTGCTTGGATTTTTGCAGCTCAAATATGACACCCCCACTGTATTAGAAAATAAGATGTTATACTTATAATTTATGGTAATCTATCTATCTATCTTGCCAGGTTCCCAGCTGGAGTCACATGGGACTTTGTTTCTGGACTGACATACATGGCTGAAGTGTGGGTTTGAATTCTAAATTAGCTTTGATATGCACTTGGTCTTTGAAGAGAGACTTCTAATCAGCAATTCTGACCCATCTGCACAGTGTTCCCATCTAGCATTTGTCTGTTCACCAGTGCACACACTTTATGATATGGTTTATTTCCAAGGTTTACCTTAAGATTAGAAAGCAGGGAATCTTTTGAATTCAAACAACAGGTTGCTTAAAAATAATAATCAAGCACTTTGCACTTTAACAGGCTGCAAATGGAATGCAGTAGATAAGAAGAAGTTCCAACCAAACCAGGAGACAAAAATCGTTGTAGTGGAACAGACAGGTGTCAAAAACTGAAGTTTTTTAACAGGCCCAATATGCCATAATATATATAGCCCTCACTTTAGCTGCCCACAAGCCAAGAGGTCTATCAATGTTTCATTGTTTGAGATTGCCAAACAGTTTGGTGGTTTTTGAACACACGAGGTATTAGCAACTCCTTAAAAGTATGAAAACAATGCCTGATTGATTTTTGGAAGCTATAAGAGAATTCAGAATGCAAGTCCTCTGCCCTCTTCTATGGCTACAATACTCTGTTATTCCTTCCTTCTATGGTAATCCTTCTATGGATTTTTATTCATAAAATTCAAAATATTAAAACAAACATGTGCAAATTGTATGCAAATTGGCAAGTATGCAAACTGACACAGTAATTTGAGGAGTATACTCATCCTTATTACAGTCAATACAGTCAATACTACAGCTTATAAGCACAATAAGATCAGTGGTAAAATAATGGACCAAAGAGCGCTTTGAATTAAGAACTATTTAATACCTATCGATAATGGAAATTTTTTTACCTATTGTTCTTTTATATCTCTAATATGATTTTAACTAGCAATTTATATAATTTAAAATAAAATAACTGTAATGGTAGATGACATCTTGTACCAAACAAGACCTCTGGCCGTCCAACTTGGAACTGTTAGATTGCAGTCTTCTGTTTGGCTATGCTGCTTCAAATAATCTCGCCTCTCATTTTATTGGCTCGACCATAATCCATGGATAAAATTCATGCTCAGTACATATGCAGAAAGTCTCAGGATTTAACTCTTCAATCCGTTCTTATATCACAGGTTAAAAGAACCAGGCAGTAATGAATATGGAAACATTTTCTACTTTGAAAACCACTATCACTGAGTTAAATAATCAGTATACAGATAAGATGTTAGCAGTTTATGCTGTGCAATTAGCTTAGAGATCTGAAAAAAATGGACCCTAAATTACTTAAAAGCAAGCAAAGTATATATTATTATACCATTGAGATATCAATTCTTAATGTCTGGACTGAAAGAAAAGAAACTTTAGATCAGGATTTATTACTCCCAGAGGTCTTCAAGTCCTTCACATTTTAAATTAACTTTGGGAACAGGGAGATACTTTTTATAGCATGTCAGTGCCTTTCATAGACCCATGAAAGCTACAGACCCTCTATGTCAGCATAATTATGGCTGTGCAAGCCCATACTCAACCAGGTTTAATAATGTGTGCCTTTCGTTGTAGACTGATGCTTCAAATATAATTATACCCTTTTCACAATCCTTAAAGGGTTCATTGTAGCAGTTTAGCTTAATTTTCCAGAACGGGTTGAATTCAAACCAAGAAATAAGTTTGAAGTAGACTTAGAACTACATGGATAAAGACCCTACTGAAATGGTGAGAAAAATAAGGTTCTACATTTAGGCAAGAAAAACCAGATGCATAGGTATAGAATAAGCAGTACCTGGTTCAATAGTAGTAACTATGAAAGGAATCATCACTTAAATATGAGCCAGCAAGTGTGCTGCAGTTGCCAAAAAAAGCCGATGCAGTTCTAGGCTGCATTAAGAAACTGAAAGAATCAAGATCACACGAAGCGTTCATATCACTATCTAATATCTTGGTAAGACTGCATTTGGAATATTGCATACAGTTTTAATTGCCACAATATAAAAAAAGATGTTAAGACTCTAGAAAGAATGCAGGGAAGAACAACAAAAATGATTAGGGGACTGCAAGCTAAAACATGAAGAATGGTTGCAGGAATTGAATATATTTAGATTAATGAAAAGAAGGACTGGGGTGATATGATAGTAGTGTTTCAATATCTAAGGGGCTGCCACAAAGAAGAGGGGGTCAACCTATTCTCCAAAGCACCAGAAGTCAGGACAAGAAGCAATGGATGGAAACTAAGCAAGGAGAGAAGCAACCTAGAACTAAGAAATTTCCTGACAGTTAGGACAATTAATCAGTGGAATGACTTGCTTTCAAAAGTTGTGGGTACTCTAACATGGAGGATTGGACAACCATTTGTCTGAAATGGTATAGGGTTTCCTGCTTGAGCAGGGGGTTGGAATAGAAGATCTCCAAGGTCCCTTCCAATTCTGTTATTCTGCTATACACATAACAGATAAGTTATCCTTATACGCAGAGTTTCCAAAAGGGTTATATCCAAATTGCATTAACAGTCTAATTAGGGTTAAAATTTCTAGTTCTGTTAGTAAATTATTACTATTTCAAGGTTACACAATTAACTTTGCTCTAACCAAATCTCCTGCATGTTGTACCACCCTATACTAGAAATTATGTGCAATTCTGTGGAAAACTGGTCAAAATCACCATCACATTTATTTAATGTGTTTTCTTAAATAATAATTTTGTTTAAACAAGTTGTTACTAGTTTTGTGTACGATGGGCAGCAGAAGAACCCAGTTATTGTATTATTTATGCATGGTGAAATTCATCTAATCTAGTATATCATGCTATACAGGTTTTAAATCAATATGATCCAGCAAGAAAAAGAACAAGAAAGGAATATTTGTTATACCTAGCATCTTCATATAGAACTGGAACAGTTTCCTGTATAAACCCAAGTATAGCTACTACTCATTACTGCTGATTCATTAACATAGATGAGTAAGTGTATGATAACTGTCCACCATAACTACTCTAGCCAAATGCTGGTGCCTGTTTGACCTCCATATTTGAAGGTCCATAATCCTGCCTGGAGAATTGATTTCACATTGTACTACAAATGTCGCAGAATAACACTGTACTATGGAAACCATTAGTTGTCACATCCCAATGGATTCTCCTGGCAATAGGAAATCCTAGAATTTTCTACAGATAGAAAATCACATCTCCCAAATATTTTCTCAATTTTAATGCTATTCCACTTTTATTTTGACCTAGCAAATGTGTCTTGGCAAGAGTTATAGGCCATGTTCAGTTAGGGATGACCGGATTACACTGTCCTATAGTTTGGACTAAGCATTAGGCTTAGTCCAGGTTCATCTAAAGATTAATAATGGAATATTATACTTTAACCAAATCCAACAGGCCCCCTATTATATTCTGACAGGTTTATTACAAATCAGGATTAAGACTTTTAAGGCCCAGGATCACAAGTGTTCCCCACCTCTACCTTTACAGCCTTAAAAGTTACCTCCAGTTACATCTGCTGAAAATCGCTGGCACAAGGTTTGATATTGAGACTGGAAAAACATAATTTTACTGTAAACCAGTGGTTCTCAACCTTTATAGTGCTGTGACCCCTTTAATACAATTCCCCACGATGTGGCAACCTCAACCGTAAAATTATTTTCGCAGCGATCTCAGCGCACCTCAGCAGCCACAGAAGGGGAAAAAAGTAGCAAACTGTTTTTTTGAATTTATCGCGCCTGAAACCGTATTGGCTAGCAATCTGAACTGCTTGCTATTGCCTTGAGGATGGAGGCATTAAAGCGGAGACTCCTCCCCTATTAAGTTTATCGCACCTGAAGCCAGATTAGGCTAGCGATTGGGAGTGACTGCTTGTGGAGTCAACCATTGGAGCACAATTCTTCGACTCACAAGTATACTTCCCATATTTCCGATGGTCTTAGACGACCCCTGGCAAATTGTCATTCGACCCCCAACGGAGTCGCGACCCACAGGTTGGGAACCGCTGCTGTAAACCCAGTAAAATTGTAAGCTACTGATAGCCTTAGTAAATTTTTCAGCTATCAGAAGGTACCCATCCCTATTATATATGTACTCAGATTGTATTTGTCAGGACTGGTACTCTCTGCATTAGACAGGATAAAGTGGTTGCTTAGGCAGCAAATGTTGAATTATATGAAATGGGTAAAGTGCTGGAAGACAATAGCAATAGCAATAGCAATAGCACTAGCACTTAGACGTATATACTGCTCCACGGTGCTTTACAGTCCTCTCTGAGAAGTTTACAGAGTCAGCAAATTCCCCCCAACAATCTGGGCCCTCATTTTACCCACCTCGGAAGGATGGAAGCCTGAGTCAAACTTGGGCCGGTGAGATTCAAACTGCTGGCAGTTGGCAGAATTAGCCTGCAATACAGCATTCTTATCACTCACCACACACAATGCTTTTGGTGCCACAACAGGTCTTTGGATTCTCTCAGTGTAGCAAAACTATGGTATAGCTATGTTATACCATAGTTTTCAAGATCACCTATCTATATACAAATGTTTTCCCACTTCTCTTAAAGAAGGGTGTTGTGATAGGTCTAATGTACTGTATTTTTCGGAGTATAAGACACACCTTTTCCTCCGAAAAAGAGGGTGAAAATCTGGGTGCGAACGGAGCTTCAGAAAAGAAGCTCCCAAACAGAGCTTCAGAGGCTTTTTTTCACCTCTGGGATCAGCTGATTGGGGGTATTCCGGGAGGCCAATCCACCTGCCAATCAGCTTTTTTCTTATTTTCCTCCCCAAAAACTAAGGTGCGTCTTACACTCTGAAAAACACAGTATATGGGTACAAAATGCTGAAAATATTAGAATGGCTGTAGAAATGCTATCTTCCATGGATCACCTTTCTAAGATAGGTCAAAGAAGACAGATTCAAATGTGTCCTAGTTAGCATTGTGCATCACTTACCTGTTGGAGAAGACCTTGCTGTAGTTAAACACCTGAATCTCCAGCATCTCATTGACATCAATGCTGCTTGCGATGGGCCATCGGAATGTCTACAAAAACAAGAAGACAATTGGCATGCTAATACACATTTCTTAGATATTCAAGGTACCTATTTCCACCCTGAGCTTTCTCAGCACCATGTATGTGTTGCTCTTCTATAAAAATACAAATAAAATATATCATTTAAAGCAGAGGTCTTCAAACATGGCAGCTTTAAGACTTGTGGACCAATTCCCAGAATTATGGGAGTTGAAGTCCACAAGTCTTAAAGCTGCCAACTTTGAAGACCTCTGATTTAGAGTTTACTATCTGGAATTACTATTAAATTAAATAGTAAATTATTATTAAATTATTTAATTAAATTCTTAATTATCATGAGAAATGGCTCAAAAATTGAAGTAGCATTCAGTGCTTTAGGATTTCTTTTCTCCAAGAAAGATCTCATGGGAATTCTTCAGAATAAAAAATAAAATGTTTGGGTTTGCTTGGAAGTCATAATCATCAGAGATGATGAATATCCATCACTGAGAAGAACCCTATGCTTTTTTGAATTGTCAACATTGCTGGAAAACTTTATCCTGAACCTGAGAAACTTCAAAGATATATAGATAAAGAATGCAAGAAGCTGAATTGATCGAGGAGTTGCCTTTTAAATATCTTAGTTTTTTTCACATAGTTTTGTTAAGACTATAATTAGTCTAATTTAATAGATATTAATTGTTTTTGTTTGTTTAATTGTCATATATGTTAGAAACATGCCTGTGGAATTCCTTAAAACATTTAATTATACGGTGGTAAAAAAGATGATAGACTACACGGATTGTTCTTACAGTTTTTTCAGCATGCCATACACTAATTGACAGTTTTCTTCACATAAACTCTACTTTCTACTCACAAGGCATTTCAATTTCAGTGAAGAGAAAGGCTCTGTGCTGCTCCTTTTCAGGGTGTAACTTTTAAAAATACATTTTTGAACAGAGTCTTTTCATGAGAAACAGCATGTTATCAATTAACAAATAAACAATACATAATAATTATAATTATTGCAGAAGAGAAGGTTGAGGATTGTTAGCTGTCTTCAAATACCTGAAGAGCTGTCATGCTGTAAACTTATTCTTGAATGAATTCTCATTTCCTCCAGAAGGTAAGACTAAAACTAATGGTATGAAATTTCAAGGCCATAGATCAGATACTAGGAAGAACAGTGTCAGCTTTAGAAGCCATATTAGGCCGGAAGCTTCCATGCTGTCACTTTCTCATTTGTGGGAAACTAGGAGGGGGGATTTAGTAGAGGGGTTGTCTTTAGACATAAAAGCATTCTTCCTGTCGGTCAAGGTCAGGCCGATCCTACATCTGGAGTGGTTAGAGTGCTGTCTCGAGATGGGACAGATGGTGATTGGAGCATGTTATCAACTGAGGAATGAGGGGATGGTCTGGTTTTTTTTGATTTATTGAGGGAAAACCTGAACCTCTCAGATTCGGGTTTCCCCAGATGTGCCAGTTTACTTATTCTAGTAAATAGAACTTTGAAAAATGCTTGCTTCAGAGTTTTTACTTGGAGTTGGGATTTTTTCTGGAACGCTGACAAATAGTCAATTAGTAGAATAGTTAGCTTATGGAATGATTTCTTCCATTTTGCTGGAGGTTTTAAATAGAGACTGGGAAGTCATTTGTTTGAAATGGTGTAGTGAATCCTGCAGTGTGAGAGGAATTGAACTTGACGACCATTTTCAATGCTATGATTCTATATAACTCTAGGTCAGTTCTCATAAATTTAAAGACAAATAAAATAGCCTGGATATCCTTTCCCGGCACACAGGCTTATTCATCTGCTTATATGGTTTGATTTATTATTATAGTTTTACAATATCTTTCTATTAAAAATGTCAATGGGGCTTTAAAGCAAATAATTAAAAGACAACAAGGCTATAAACCAATAAATAAGCAAGGTTAAAAACAATGCCAGAAGCAATCACGTATACTGAATACTCATCACAATGAAAGAAGTTGGGTGCTGTGAAGGCAATAGTAATGTGACCAGATGCAACTTTCCAGGAGAGAGGTTTTATAAGCAGGATATAGAAGCCCATCTCCCTGTTAATAATGACCTTGCTCAGATAAAGTCAATACTTTCAAATTTCTAGGTTCTACCATATTGCGACATCTAAAATGGACAGCTAACATCAAAAACATCCTCAAAAAAGGACAACAAAGAATGTTCTTTCTGCGCCAACTCAGAAAGCTCAAACTGCCCAAGGAGCTGCTAATCCAGTTCTACAGAGAAATTATTGAGTCTGTTGTAATGTATTTTGAACTTTGAGAGGGAATTTTGGGCGGGAAAATTGCACGTTGCTGATTGGTTGAAGCCTCAACCAAAAGAGTATTTAAAGAGGGGTTTTTGCCGGTTGTGCTTGCTGGGGTCACAATAAATCAAAGAGCTGTTGTCACTCACTGGTCTCCTGCCTCTTCATTGCCCGAACTTAACATTGGCGACGAGGATGGGATGTTGAGGCAGTCAGATCGAAAAAAGAGCTGACGGAACCAGGAATTCGAAAAACCCAGCCAGTTCTCGAAGGCGGAAAATAGCGATGTCCAGCTACACGCCGCCAGAGCCATTTGACCCAGCAAAGGAGAAATGGGGGTCGTACATGGCTTGTTTCGAGTGCTTCCTCGAAGCAAACGAACTACAGGGAGTCTCGGATAATCGGAAGCGAGCGTACTTCCTGAGCCACTGCGGTCCAGAGGTCTTCGATACGGCGGAGTCACTCTCAGAGCCAACGCCGGTACAATCGGTACCGTGGCAGACACTTCAAACAACACTTTGAGCGCAGTACGCACCGGTACCCTCAAAGTTCGTCCAACGGTTCGAGTTGAGGCAACGGGTATAGCGAGAGCGCGAATCAATAAGCGTGTACATGGCCGCATTGAGGAAAGCCGCAAACCACTGTGAGTACAGAGATTTGGAGGATTCCTTACTCGAACAACTCATTTGTGGGGTCAGGGACATCAGACTACAAAGGCGGCTGCTGTCTAAAAGCAACCTGACTTTAGCGATAGCCCTGGATGAAGCCAGAGCTCACGAGATGTCCACCAAAGCGGCGGAGACCTTGCAAAAGCCAAACGCGCAGGGTGCCGGGAAAAGACTACACCGGTCCACAGCGAGGAAGTCCAGGCCGAGTTGGAAGGTGAGGAAGAGGAAGAGGTGTTCCACACCGGGAGGCTGGAGAGAGGTGATCGGGACGAATGTGTGAGTTGTGGGGGGCAACACCAACGGCAAAACTGCAGATTCAAGGACACGGTTTGTCGGCGGTGTGAAAAAAAAGGACACATAGCTCGGGCCTGCCGAGCCCCCCAACCTTCCCGCCAAAAATTCAAACCGACCAATCAGAGCGCGGGAGCAGCGAAGCGGCCCGGGATTGGTCCATTTAAAAAGGGCGCGAAGTTAAACCAGACCACTGTGAGAGTGGGCCACGCATCGACACGACTAGAGAAAAAAATATTTACCCAAGTCTACATTGAAGGGGTGCAGTGCCCAATGGAAGTAGACACAGGGTCGTCAATCACAATTATGTCCTGGGACACCATTGTGAGAGACCTGCCAGCCATCGCAAAACGTCAGCTACAAACCCAGAAACTGAGAGTGCAGGACTACCAAGGGAATCGGATCCCTGTTCGAGGAGTCACATCCGTCCAAGTCAAATATGGACAATTCAAAAAGACCCTGCCAATCACCATAGTAAACGGAACTCTACCGAGCTTGCTAGGGCTGGACTGGTTCCGAGCTTTGGGCATGGGAGTGACCGGGGTCCACAGGAGCGACGTCATCCTCAGAGACGAACTACTGAAAGAGTTCGAGGACGTTTTCAAGGATTGCCTGGGCAAGTACGTGGGGAACCCTATTTCTTTCAACCTTGACCCCCAAGTCGCCCCCATCTGGTTAAAGGCTAGGAGGGTTCCATTCACCCTAAAGCCCAAAATTGACCGAGAATTAGACAAGCTAGTAAGCCAGGGAATACTAGTCCCCGTCGATCATGCAAAATGGGAGACACCCATAGTAACCCCAGTCAAACCGGACGGATTGGTCCGGATTTGCGCTGACTACAAAGCAACGCTTAACAAAGCATTGCAGAAAAGTGCATACCCCGTTCCAGTGGTACAACATTTGCTGCACTCATTAGGGCAAGGGCAGGTCTTCGCCAAACTCGATTTGGCCCAAACCTACCAGCAGCTACCTGTAGATAGCAGCATGGCTGAGGTGCAGACAATTGTCACGCACCGCAGGGCTTTCAAATGTACGCGACTCCAGTTCGGAGTTAGCGTGGCCCCAGGGCTCTTCCAGAACCTAATGGAGCGATTATTACAGGGCCTACCAGGAGTGGTACCATACTTCGACGATGTATTGGTATCAGCTGAAAACTTAGAAGAACTCGGGGTAAAACTAAGGAAGGTGTTGGGCATTTTTAGGTCTGCTGGGCTTAAAGTTAAGCTCAACAAATGCCACATTGGGGTGAAATCTGTAGAATTCCTAGGATACCGAATAGACAGGGAAGGGATCCACCCCACGGAGAGCAAGGTACGGGCCATTAGAAAGGCCCCAGCCCCAAAAAATAAAACAGAATTACAGGCATTCTTGGGGCTTGTTAATTTCTATGCGGTATTCTTGAAGAATAAAGCAACAGTAGCCGAACTGCTACACAAGTTGCTAGCAAAGAAAGCTGTGTGGTCCTGGGGCAGAGAAGAGGCTAGAGCATTTGAGGAGGTAAAAAACCTTTTGTTCAGCAATAGCCTCCTCATCCAGTACAATGGCACGTTGCCACTAGTGCTAGTTTGCGATGCTTCACCATATGGGGTGGGGGCGGTGCTCAGCCATAGGTTACCGAATGGAACAGAAGCCCCTATAGCGTATTATTCCCGGACGATGTCCTCTGCGGAAAGGAACTACAGCCAGCTAGATAGGGAAGCGTTGGCCATAGTCTCCGGGGTTAAGAAATTCCACGAATACTTGTTCGGGCGAGATTTCGAGATAGTCACGGACCACAGACCCCTTCTAGGACTCTTAGCGGGTGACCGCCCAACACCCGTGGCACTTTCTCCCAGGCTGACCCGATGGACTATTTTCCTAGCGGCATACTCCTACAAATTGCTCCACCGCCCAGGAAAAGACTTAGGGCATGCGGACGCTCTGAGCAGATGCCCTTTACCAGAGACAATTGAAGACCCCACCCCGGGGACACCCATCTTGCTAATTGACTCTTTGGACTCTGGCCCAGTCACATCCAAGCAGGTGGCTAGGGCATCTTACAGGGACATTACAATACGGACTGTAATCGGTTGGGTGCAAAGGGGTTGGCCCGCTGCGCTGGGCGGCGTTCAAAGACTTTGAAAACGATCAGAACTGTCTGTTCAAGGGGTGTCTGTTATGGGGGATAGGGTAGTTATCCCAGAAAAATTACGCGAAAATGTGTTGGAACTGTTGCATGTGGGCCACCCAGGGATTGTGAGGATGAAGAGTTTAGCGAGGAGTTATGTATGGTGGCCCTTAATGGATAAGGACATCAGTGACAGGGTAGGGAAATGCCAATCCTGCCAAGAGTCGAGGTCGCTACCCCCTACAGCCCCAGTTAGAGAGTGGGAGAAACCCCAGGGGCCATGGTCCAGGATTCACATAGATTTTGCGGGGCCATTCCATGGGCAGACCTTTTTAATTGTAGTAGATGCCTACTCAAAATGGTTAGAAATCATCCTCATGAAAAGCACAACGGCCGAAGCAGTAATAACAGTCCTAAGGCATCTATTCGTAACACACGACCTGCCCGACACCCTAGTCTCTGACAACGGCCCGCAATTCACGGCAAACCAGTTTGAGGGGTATTTAGCGGGAGAGGGCATCAGACATGTCCTCTCGGCGCCTTTCCACCCGGCGACGAACGAACTTGCAGAACGTTTCGTCCGGAGCACCAAGGAAGCGTTATCTAGGATAAGTCCAGGTGACTGGCAAACGAAAATAGACACTTTCCTGGCCGTCCAACATAGGACCCCTTGTGTAGCAACTGGCCGCAGCCCAGCAGAACTCTTAATGGGCAGGAAACTCAGGTGCCCACTAGACCGACTAAACCCAACTTATACCCCAGACGGGTACAAGGGTATTCAAGGAAAAACCAGGGAAATGACAGTGGGTGACCCAGTATGGGCACACAACTATAGCGAGGGCCCAACATGGTTAAAGGGGGAAATTCTGGGCATAACCGGACCCAAATCATACGTAGTAGACATGGAGGACGGCCGGGTATGGAAACGCCACATAGACCAGTTAAGAAAACGTATACCAAACAAACTAGAAACCAAACAACCAGGCCCTGACTACCAATTGTTTGAATCTGCAGCTGACTCAAACCTGAGGCGAGCGGAGGACTTATCTGATTCCGATGAAGTCCAGCGACGCCAACCGGTTCCTCCTGAAGGCAACAGGAACGACTCAGCCAATAATCCAGGGCCGGACAGCCTAGAGGAGGAGCTGGGAGGAACAAACAGTCCCTCCGACCAGCTCGACTCTCTCCCAGAGAATGAACTGCGCAGGTCAGAAAGAGTTAGGAGACGCCCTGTTTACCTGCGTGACTACGTAGAGAAATAGCATGTAAATATTATGTAAATAGAGGTACAAAGCGTTCTGGGAGGGAAAGAGTGTAATGTATTTTGAACTTTGAGAGGGAATTTTGGGCGGGAAAATTGCACGTTGCTGATTGGTTGAAGCCTCAACCAAAAGAGTATTTAAAGAGGGGTTTTTGCCAGTTGTGCTTGCTGGAGTCACAATAAACTAAAGAGCTGTTGTCACTCACTGGTCTCCTGCCTCTTCATTGCCTGAACTTAACATCTGTCATCTGCACCTCTATAACTGTCAGGTTTGGTTCTGCAACCCAACAAGACAGACACAGACTTCAGAGGATAATCAGAACTGCAAAAAAAACAATGGCTACCAACCTGACTTCCATTGAGGACCTGTATACTGCACGAATCAAAAAGAAGGCTCTGAAAATACTTACAGATACCTCACATCCTGGACACAAACTGTTTCAACTCCTACTGTTGTGTCTGCGCCCCCCGAGCCGGGCCTGCTGCCAGAAAGTGACTTGGACAGTGAGGGGGAAGGACCATCAGGACTTACCTCGGGAGCACCAGCTTGCCTGGCTCAGCTCCAGGAGCCAGAAACAGGCCAGGTGGAAGAGATAACGAGGCCTTCATCCCCTGAATCTTCCCCCCCCACCAGGCCACACCTGCAGACCCAGCTGACTCAATCAGGCTTGGTTTTGTAGGCAGGAGAGGAGGGAACAACAGAAGCAAGGGTGGGGCAGGCCTAGGAAGTGCTGAGTCATGGAGCCACACCCCACAGGATATAAAAGGCAGCCAGAGCTGCTGTGTCTCTTTGTAACAGGCAAATCCACTGATTAAGAGCTGAAGTTTGTTTCTAGGTGACTCACCAGCCTCGTGGAAGATAACAGAGGTTCTTGGCAGACGCTGGCTATTCTGCTGCCAGAGCTGATAGTGACGGCTAATTAAGCCATCATTCAGACGGAGGCGAGGGAGGACAGAACACCTACCCTCAAAATGATGCTATAGAGCAGGGGTCTCCAACCTGGGCAACTTTAAGACTTGTGGACTTCAACTCCCAGAGTTCCTGAGCCAGCAAAGTTGGCTGAGGAACTCTGGGAGTTGAAGTCCACAAGTCTTAAAGTTGCCAAGCTTGGAGACCTCTGATATAGAGCACCGCACCAGAACAACTAGACACAAGAACAGTTTTTCCCCGAATGCCATCACTCTGCTAAACAAATAATTCCCTCAACACTGTCAAACTATTTACTAAATCTGCACTACTATTAATCTTCTCATCGTTCCCATCACCCATCTTCTTCCACTTATGACTGTAACTTTGTTGCTAGTGTCCTTACAATTTATACTGTAATTGATTGTTTCCTGATTGCTTAATTGTAGCCTATGATTATCATTAAGTGTTGTATCATTAAGTGTTAAATTTGTACCCTATGACTATCATTAAGTGTTGTAAGTATTGTACCTTGATGAAGGTATCTTTTCTTTTATGTACACTGAGCATATGCACCAAGACAAGTTCCTTGTGTGTCCAATCACACTTGGCCAATAATAAATATATAAATTACATTTTCTATTTTTTTCCTATTTTCTACCTTTTGGATAAAGGTATCCAAAAGGCTTCCTTATAATTCTGTCTCATCCTTCAGAGCAAGTAGTCCTTTTTACTCTCTGTCTGAATGATGGCTGGGAATGAGAGCACTATAATTCAATCCATTTGGACAGCATCAACACTGCTGTCTACCTGAGTGTATGATTAGGTGGGAGAAGATGCTCATTTTGGAGAACAAGGATCACTCATCTGATTGAGGGGTTCAAAAAGTAATACCTACATGGGCTTTCAGAACCCCGCAAAATGTTACAATCTTGTATTTGGATTATTTGTCATGAAGAGGCTCTTTGTCTTTTCAACCACCCTTTTATGAACTGTTTGCACTTTCTCTTTCATAATACAGGTATGAGTGGATTGACTGTTAAATCACACTGGACAAAATGCAAGGAGGGAGAGGGGGAGAGAATGAGGGAGAGAGAATGAGGGAGAGAGGGAGGGAGAGAGAGAGAGAGAGAGAGAGAGAGAGAGAGAGACTCAGAACAATATCCGTTCAGTGTCTGTTTTAAATTCAATTCCTAGTTCTTCCTACACTTATAAGAGATCTCACTTGCATTGCTTTGAGAAAGATCCAAGATCAATATTAAGCAGCATCTAGATTTTGCCTTTTTGTTTAAAGGTAACAGTGAGTGAGAAAGCCCCTCAGCAGGTGGCAGCAGCTGGCCAATTTTGTCTGGGTTTGGAAGCTAAACAAAGTCATGCTTGGTTAATACTCAGAAAAGTATCCAGCAGGAAATCTTAAGATTACAGGCCGGCTGAGAAATCAAAAAACATTCCAAAGGAAGACAATGTCAAACTACTTAAATATTTTTGTCAAGAAAACAACATGGGTTTTTTGTTCAACGATAGGGTTTTAAATGGAAAAGACTTTTCTCTGCCTGGATTTGGCAAAGCACCTGCTGGTTGAAGGAAATAAGCAAATAAAAATGTAGCACATGCAAAAGGTTGAGTTTATAGGATTTCAAGGAAAAGCCAGGAAGACAAAAAGCATTTGAAACACTGTAGATCAGGGGTGTCAAACTCGATTTCATTGAGGGCCGCAACAGGGTTGTGTTTGACCTTGGGGGGCCAGGCTGAGTGTGGCCAGCCTGGCCATGCCCAGCTATATGTCACTCCTGTCAGGGGCATTTGTGGTGGCCCAAATGATCTGTCAGCGAAAACGGGCTCCTGACCTCCATTTTCACTGGCAGAGGGTTGCAGGGGGCTGTGTCAGCCAAAAACGGAGCTCAGGAGCCCGTTTTCACTGGCTGTAGCACTGCGGGCCAATCTTTTGCTGTTTCCAGGGCAGCCCATGGGCCAGGTCCAGCCCCCGGGCCTTGTGTTTGACAACCCTGCTGTAGAGCAGGCCAAAGTTGGGCAGGCCAATGGTCTTGAACTGGAGGAAAGCAAGTTCTTACATTCCAGGATATGTAAGATTCATGCATCTAATCATTGTATAAGCATGCTTTGGCAAAGTCTTGCTAGCCATTAGCCTCATTAACTCTTTTTAAAAAATATATTTTCATTACATCATCTTTGTCTTATTATCAGCCTACTGTAGAAAAACCTAAACTGTTTTTTATCTATTCCAACTTAGAAGTGGTACTTTTTTATTTTCCCCCAAGTGAGCCTTACGATAATAAATAAATACCCCATAAGTGATGATGTTGTTGATGTCCAGGAGAGGAGCTGGGATTTCCTTGGCTTTTCTGCAGGAAGACATCTCTCCCTCAATCAGGGCAAAATAGAACCATAAAGTAAAACCATCTATGGCTATTTGGGGTTGATTTGGTATCTACTGGAGAGACTGGACATATTTTACTTTTCTTCTTGTCCTTGCAGTGCTGCTGAAGAAGGGATTGGATGGAGTTCATTTTATATCTTATTTTTTTCCTATGTCAATCATTGAGAGTTTTTCTTTTACTGTGATGGCTTACAAATAAACCAAACAAATAAAAGTAGAGTCATTTTTTAAATTTCCACAACATAGAAATTGAATGAATGAATGCATGAATGAATGACCGAACAAACAAACAAACAAATGAATGAACGGCAGTCTAGTAAGATAGTCCAGTAGGAAGCATGACAAATGAACTAATATTACATTATTATAGGGTTACATTTACAGAATTTTGCAAATCTGAAAGTATATTTCACTCCCACTGCCTTTACAGCCAACAAAATTATAGAGAGGGTCCCTTCTAAGACATTTGCCACATCTACATTGCTTTTGCAGGCTAAGGTGCCTCTTATCCCATAGCTCCCTGGCTGTGGCTCTCTTCTCTCAAGGTCGTTTCCTTATAGATTACAATGGGTAAAAGTGTTGGAGGGGAGGCCTGCCTAGAAAAGGTGCGCTAGAGTTATAGGAAGGAAAACAGGTTATCCCTGGAGAAAAGAGAAGGGATGAAATATGAAGAAGGCAGCAGGGCCAATAAACAAAACTGAGAAGATGACACACTTTGGTACCAGTGAAACACAGCAGGCAGAAGCTGCAATGTATTCAAGGATTCACTTGAACCCCTTTCCCAGATGGTGCATACCAGAAAAACTGATGCCATTCTATTAGAATAGAATAGAATAGAATAGAATAGAATAGAATAGAATAGAATAGAATAGAATAGAATAGAATAGAATAGAATTTTTTATTGGCCAAGTGTGATTGGACATACAAGGAATCTGTTTTGGTGCGTATGCTCTCAGTGTACATAAAAGAAAAGATACGTTCATCAAGGTACAACATTTACAACACAAATTTATTTTATTTATTTATTAAATGATGGTCATAAGGATTGCCAGCTCTATTTGCACTCTATTAAGAGTGACAGTTTGTTTTCCCAGCCTCAAAACATCTGGTTCTCAACATTCTTCTTTAGAGTTGACACTCAACATTCTTCCATCCTAATTGGTGGTTAGCCTTTTTCATTCTCATAAACACCACCCATCCCAGATTATATTCTCATGCTTCACAGTAACAGTCAAGTCAAGGCTGTCAAAAGCAATCTACCAGCTGCAGCCTGTTGTTGTCACTGCAAATATTTGTTTGCAAGTCAAGCTATAATCCTGCTGTGATTACAAAGAAAGGTTAAAAGGAGATCAAAACATTGCTTTGCCATGTAATAGAAAGCTTGAACTTTTCATTATGTCAACTTCAGTGAGTATATCCAGTTTCAAGATCAATGGCATACTCTCAGTGGAATGCACATTGAGGAGTCTTCTTTTCCTTTTACACCAAAATGAGGATCGGATTCTAAATTCTACTTCTGAATTCAATTTATAAACTCAACAGGGAAAAATGCACGTGATTATATGCATATTCTTCCTGAATAAGAGAATATTGTACTTCATTTTTCCAGTATGCCTACTTAAGGCCCACTGTTTCCTAATATAATGCATACTGTTCTTTCACAAAATACACTTTTGTTAATGGTTTTTCAAATTGCAAACCGCTTCAAAAGCTCAGGACATTTCATTAGGCATGTGAACTCATTTCATTTTAAAATTTATTTATTTGATTTAAGTATATCCCACTTTTTCTTCAACAGCTCAGTGTCAGAGTTCCAAGTAATATGCCCATAATGAACAAAATTCTGAGGCAGGTAGATTCCTCAAAGAATAGTTTATTTGGATATATCATATTCGCACAGCCTGCTGAAAACCAACTCTGAGTGTTCCTGCAATTTTCATCTAATTAAAAGTAAAAGTTTTCTCCCTTCCCCAATCAGTCAGTCACATGGTCCAATCAAAGTGCCGTCCAGTTGCCTGGTAACTTCACTCCTCCTCTGTCTGACAACCTGTGTGAATGTTCTTGGTTCCCAGGAGAAAATGTTTTGTTTTGGCTACAAAACCCCATCTATCTCCAACGTGGCAACACTGAAGCCTTAAAATGACCTCAGTCAGGTCAGCTTTAGAGTTGACACTCAGAAGACTTCCACAGGGATCTCCCTGCACTTGTGAACATAATAACTATCGAAGTGGATTATGCTGAGAGAGAAGGACTAGTTCAAAAGTCAAAAACTGAACTTCCATAGCTAAGGGTGTACTTGAACCTGAGTCTCTCTGTTCCTACTTTAACCATTACAGGCTAGACCTCCAATTTACAACCATAATTGGGATCAGAATTTCTATTGCTAAGCGAGGTGGTTATTAAATGAGTCACACCTGATTTTACAACCTTTTTGCCCCAGTTGTTAAGTGAATGACTGCAGTTGTTAAGTGAATCATGTGGTCATTAAGTAAATATGGCTTCCTTCCTTGATTTTATTTATGAGAAGCCACCTGAGAAAGTTGCAAATGGTTGCTCGGTGCCCAAATTTTGATCATGTGATCATGGGGTTGCTGCAGTGTTATAAGTGTGAAGACCAGTCGTAATTCACTTTTTTCAGTGCAATTATAACTTTGAATGGTTGTTAAATGGATGGTTGTAAGTTGAGGAATATCTGTATACTATAGAAGCTCTCTTTAGCTTATTTGTAAGCTTCAGGTGAAACAAACTAGGTTCATTTATGCACATTTTTATCCACCACTTTTGGCTCTTTACACATCTTACAAGCAGAATTGCAACACTTTCTACCACCCTTCCCTTTTCCAAATAATTTCACCCCAAACTCCGACGTCTAAATCTGAAATGGGAAAGATAACAAAAGACAATAGTAAGAATTACATGTTAACAAATACAGTTGCCCAGAATTGATCAATATAGTCTTCTCCATCCTATTTACATTCAGTTGTGTTTGACTATAATTCCCTAATCCAGGGGTGTCCAAACTTGGTCCCTTTAAGACTTGTGGACTTCAATTCCCAGAGTTCCTCAACCAGCTTTGCTGGCTGAGGGACTCTGGGAGTTGAAGTCCACAAGTCTTAAAGGGACCAAGTTTGGACACCCCTGCCCTAATCCATAGGCAGCATGGGAATTTAAATCTAACAAACTACACGTCTGGGAGTTACTTTAAAACAGGGGTCTCCAACCTTGGCAACTTTAAGACTTGTGGACTTTAAATCCCAGAATTCTCTGGGAGTTGAAGTCCACAAGTCTTAAAGTTGCCAAGTTATTTTTAAACTAAGCTGACATTGAGGAATGAGAAGTGATTTCATTCACAATATAATTCACCCATTGTGCTAAATCATGGTTTATGTAACTTGTTTTATTGAACAAATCTCAGTTGGTTTAGTTTTTTTTTTATTATTATTATTATTTGAATTTATATCCCGCCCTACTCTGAAGACTCAGGGCGGCTTACAATGTGTTAAGCAATAGTCTTCATCCATTTGTATATTATATACAAAGTCAACTTTTATTGCCCCCAACAATCTGGGTCCTCATTTTACCTACCTTATAAAGGATGGAAGGCTGAGTCAACCTTGGGCCTGGTGGGACTTGAACTTGCAGTAATTGCAAGCAGCTGTGTTAATAACAGACAGACTTAGTCTGCTGAGCCACCAGACTAAGTTTGTACCACATAGCCATAAGGCCATTGCTTACCAGCTTTGATGGTGGATTCATAATAACAAGACCAATCCGTGTTATAGATTAATGCTGTTTGTGACTCCAGCCATTGTAAGCTTTCATTCTTTCCCCAGTAGCAAGGAATGCCACAAATCATTAAACAAACAAACAAGCAATGATAACTTGAAAATAAAATCAGTTTGCTTTATATACATAAAAAGTGAACACTGATAAAAATAAACATCGTCGTAGACTCTCCTTTTGTTTTTAAACTTGTCTTGGCTTTTGTACCAGAAAGCATGGCTTCTTAATGCTGCACTAACACTAAAATGAAGCAGCTTGGGTGGTAGCTATCAAAGAACATTGAGATTGAATGCTTGCAAATAACAAAGGTTTCAGTTGGCTGCTAAGTTACGCAGTCTGACAATACACACCTTTAGCAAGGATGGTTTGGATAAGGGGATTTTATGTATAATTGTTATAAGAAAAGGTAAAGATTAAATTCCTGCAACAAAATAATCTAAATTACTGGCAAAAAAAAAGAAAAGATTCACAGTTCTTCTGGAACAAAGCAAATAATGTACTGTATAAGAAATAAGAGTGTTGGTTTCCATGGCTATTTATTGGTGAAAATGATGCTATTTATATAACATGATATATTTTTCTAAAACCTGGAATTTGCTAAATAGTTTCCAACATTGAGAGGCAGAGAAATAAGAACCTAACAGGAGCTGTACAAGCCAAAGGTTGATATTTGTTTAATATATGCTTTCTAAATTGGTAGAATTATCAGCTATAGCCTTAGCTGATTAATTGGTAGCTGCACTTTTAATAAATTCAGCATGTAGCAACATTACTCTTTTCAAGGCAAATTGTCTACTCTGACAGCCGGAACAGAGTAGCTAAAATATTACAGGATATTTGTTTGAAGTTCAATAGCGTAACAGTACGATTACCCACTATAAACCTATGCTAATCCTGTTGTTCAGGAATCCTGAACTTGCTTCCTGTCATTCAGGATACTGCTTATAAGCGCTATGTGCTTAGAGCTCAAAGTATTGTTAGAGACACCACACATCCACTTCACCATCTGTTTCTGTTGCTCCCCCCTGGGAGGAATTTTTGAACTATTTCTAGAAGGACTTCCAGATTCTAGAACAGCTTTGTTTCCTATGTCATCCATCTGGTAAACTTGCAAGATTCGTTTCTCTCGCCATGTCCATGTATACATCCAAACTAGACTGTGCTGTTTCTCCGTGTCATATAATATATGTGGGTATATGCATAATTTTGTATTTATTTACTTATCTATTCATTTTGTCATGTTTATGTAGTGTATATTAGAGGGGGAGACCCTTTGAGAACTGTATGCAACGAAATTTCATTTTAATGTATGCCGATTAGTGTACATCCAGTGGGGGGTTGCTACCGGTTCTCCCCGGTTCTGGAGAGCCGGTAGTGGAAATGTTGATGTGAGAGTGAACCGGTTCGCTCCGACCGTCAGCTGGGCCCTCCCGCCCACCCCTGCGCTATACCTACCTTTATTCCTTCATTTTTAGCCCAACCGAAAGGCGCAGCAGAGCGGATTGCCATGCCTCAGCTGTTCAGCAATTCAATGCACGTGTGCAAAGCAAACCAGTGCTAACACCAGTTAGAACCCACCACTGATATATTCAAAGTGACAATAAAGTTATTTCAAAGTCAAAGTCTACTCTCTGCATATCTAAAATTAATATAAATAAGAAAACTGTCTCTGGAAAAGGATGAGAGAAAACAATTATGTGAATTATTCTTTGCCTTTCTTTGTAAATAAGAGGATTATTCTAATTCTAGAGCAGGGGTGGGTGTCAAACTCTGGCCTGCAGGGTTCTTAGATCTGACCCATGGAGCCGCCCTGGAAATAGCAAAGGACTGGCCCGCGGTATCTCTGCCAGCAAAAAGAGAACTTGGGCGGGCCATGTGCAACCCTCCTGGGCTCCGTTTTCACTGGCAGAGGATTGCAGGAGGATCCCTCCAGCTCCACCTGAGCCACCACAGGTGCCCCCTGACACAAGTGACATGAAGCTGACTGTGCCCACCCCGGCCATGCCCACCTGCCCATGCCC
The DNA here is from genome assembly GCF_028640845.1 of Ahaetulla prasina. NCBI lineage: Eukaryota > Metazoa > Chordata > Lepidosauria > Squamata > Colubridae > Ahaetulla > Ahaetulla prasina. The sequence continues at coordinate 31,745,244 of NC_080539.1, forward strand.
CCCCGCCCCCCCCACCCCGAGGTCAAACACAACCCCGATGTGGCCTTCAATGAAATCGAGTTTGACACCTCTGCTCCAGAGATTTGTAAAAACAGCTTTGTTACTTAACAAAGACTTTTAAAAAATTACGTAAATAAAATGGTGAGTGCTAACATGCTTGTTTCTTCATATAGCCGAAGGAATCTGATATCTGACTTTGGGATTTTGAAACACATTTACTTGTAAGAAATAGTTTAACCATCAGTTTAAAAATATTGTAGATAAAGGAATAATTAAAAGCTGTATCAATCTGTCTGTATCTTTACTGCTATCCCCCCAAATCTGACATGATTCATATGAAATATAAATTCAGGCGTGGGGGGCTGGGACTGCATCTCCTATACTTCCTCCCCCCTCTCCCTCTGCAAGGGGCCATATCATTTTTCTCAGAGCATCTGCTAAATGTGCAAACTACATGTTGTTAAGTGAGAAAATGGATGAATTGATTTGGCTCAGTTACAGCCTTTCTTTTTGCTGCTTTTTCGTAAACGCAGTCAAATAAAAAGAAGGTGAATCTCTGTTGTTCTCATGAGCCCAAACCACAAAGTTCAATACCTCTTGGCTGAAAACTAATTTCCCCTTTTCAAGTATTTCTGGCAGATCTAAATGTTAAAGAAATGGTGTGAATATCCACAGAGGTGGCAGCTTCTAACCTTGGCTAACCTTGGAAAAGCTAAACACAGTTAGTTTAGGGTGGAAGAGGTCCAGAAATTTCAGTACTGAAAACAAAACAAAACAAAATAAAAAACCTTACATGGAAGGTGACAATTGAAAACCATTTCTGGACTGTTGTCAAGAAAATAATATGAATACATCCAGGCAATCACTAGAAACTGAGCTTATGTTGAGAGACTTTTCACTTTTTATGGAACAACTACCACTTTCCAATTATGGTGCTATATGAGAAGAAGGGATGCGGTGGCTCAGTGGCTAAGATGCGGAGCTTGTCAATCGAAAGGTTGGCAGTTCAACGGTTCAAATCCCTAGTGCTGCGTAACGGGGTGAGCTCCCGTTACTTGTCCCAGCTTCTGCCAACCTAGCAATTCGAAAACACCTAAAAATGCAAGTAGAAAAATAGGGACCACCTTTGGTGGGAAGGTAACAGCATTCCATGCACCTTTAGCATTTAGTCATGCCAGCCACATGACCACGGAGATGTCTTTGGCAGCACTGGCTCTTCGGCTTTGAAACGGAGATGAGCAGTGCCCTCTAGAGTCAGGAACGACTAGCATATATGTGCTAGGGGAACCTTTACCTTTACCTTCTGAGAAGAATGGAGGATGGAAAATGTATTTTAAACAATTGATAATGCCTCTTAGCTACAGAAAAGCCACAGAAACACTGGGAGGTGCTTCCCTCCAGAATATTTTGGAGAAGGAAGCGCATGATGCAAGATGGGCAGAACCAGTTCACATACAGGCAGCATCATGATTTTCCATTTGGAAAGTGGTGGAAGGTTGGATCAAGGTTTCCCTGACTATGTCTATATTTTCTGGGTCTATGACTTATGTTCCAGTACTGCAATTATGCCTTTCCTACTGCTAAATGGCAATGCTATTTTTTAGACATTATACCATCAGAGTTTGGCAACTTAACTGGAAAGAACCCCAGGTTCTCAAATTCTGCTTTCATGAAGCTACAGCACAGTACATATATTTTACACTCCTATCAAATATACTTTTTAAAAAGATGAATCTTTGTAAAGAAATTAGCCCGATGATCATGAATATTGGAGGAGGGGGGGAAATATTCTGAGTGGGGCAAATAAGAGTAAAATGCAAGACCACAATTTTTGGAATTCTTGTTCAGGTTTTTTTTTAAATATTCTTCATACTTAACCAGACAAAATACTGACAAATGCTTAAACCAATTACTGTCTTCATAGCAGTGAAAAGCTGTGAGAACAAAGGGCTGCATCATTGTCATATATTCACTCTATATTGGAGAAAATGCTGAAGTATGCTCAAGCAAATGTAGCATTCTTGGTGCATTAGCAGAGCTGTGTTTCCAATCTGTTGTCTTCATTAAGAGAAAATAAAGCAGAAAAGTAGGAAAATCATGAACTGATTGTGAAAGAAGGCAACAACATCTAAATAACCTTTAAAATAGGCCTGTTCAAACTGCAACCTGCAGGGTGCATGCGGCCCTATACTGCTAATGATGCAGCCCCCAAGGTTGTAAACTGTTAACAAGTAACTGTTAAGAAGCCTGCTATTAGAACACAGTAGCCTGCAATTACTGCAGGTTCAAGCCCGGCCCAAGGTTGACTCAGCCTTCCATCCTTTATAAGGTAGGTAAAATGAGGACCCAGATTGTTGGGGGGGCAATAAGTTGACTTTGTAAAAAATATACAAATAGAATGAGACTATTGCCTTATACACTGTAAGCCGCCCTGAGTCTTCGGAGAAGGGCGGGATATAAATGTAAACAAAACAACAACAACAAAAAAACATTATTATGCGATTATTAAAGGGCTGTGGTGGTGCAGTGGTTAGAATGCAGTACTGCAGGCTACTTCTACTGACTGCCGGCTGACTGCAATTTGGCAGTTCGAATCTCACCAGGCTCAAAGTTGATTCATCCTTCCATCCTTCCGAGGCAGGTAAAATAAGGACTCAGACTGTTGGGGGCAATATGCTGACTCTAAACCACAGGGCTGTAAAAGCACTGTGAAGCAGTATATAAGTATGTGCTATTTATATATATATAGGTAAAGGTAAAGGTTCCCCTCGCACATATGTGCTAGTCATTCCCGACTCTAGGGGGTGGTACTCATCTCCATTTCAAAGCCGAAGAGCCAGCATCGTCCGAAGATATCTCCGTGGTCATGTGGCCGGCATGACTAAATGCCAAAGGCGCACGGAACTCTGTAACCTTCCCACCAAAGATGATCCCTATTTTTTTACTTGCATTTTTTACGTGCTTTCAAACTGCTAGGTTGGGACAAGTAACAGGAGCTGACCCCGTTACGCAGCACTAGGGATTCGAACCGCTGAACTGCCGACCTTTCAATTGACAAGCTCAGTGTCTTAACCACTGAGCCACCGTGTCCCTCATTTATACATATATATCACATATCTATATATATATTAGCTATATTATATGCAGCCCAAGACAATTCGTCTTCACTTAAAGCCAAAAGGTGGACACCCGTGCTTTAAAATTTTAAAACAATAGTAAACATTTATGACCAATTCCCATGAACCTATGTCTGAAAAAAAACCATGCATGCTTAATGTGTTGAACAACAACTCCCATCATCCCCAACTGTAGTTCTGCCTGAGAGTGTTGGAAAGACTTAGTATGTATCTACAGCTTGCATCAATAACTTTGGTAAACAATGATGACATTTGTCAACAACATCATAAATAAAGTAGGAGTGTATACTTCAGGAAAAAAAGGAATCCCATCTAGTTATCCCAAGGGACTGGAGCAGCTTTCAGAAGCAATTAGACTTCTTTTGAAGCCATTTACAAGTTGCTCATAAGTTCTTCTAAAGATACAACATGCAGAAGCTTTCATTTTCAGCAGCATGCATTAAACGTGATATGAGAAATAACTGCACCATTAACTGGGATGCTTCCATCAAATTCAGCGTAAGAATCTGCAATTAATCAGCCTGGCAAAAATCTATCAGAAGAAAACTGAAACTTCCTCCATGATTGTAGTGCTTGTAGTGAAGGTCATCTGAAGCTAAGAGGCCCCTGTGGAATTATTACACTCAATTATTATATAAACACACAGAAAAGTGGAGGGGAACAGAAGTGAGCTCCAAACAACCAATTTTATATATATATGTACAACACAGCCAACCAATCAGCTTGCAACAGCTAGGCCTGCAATTCAAAAAACACCCCCACACACCAGTATTTATAGAGAAACAGCAGTTAAAATCCATACTTTGCTCACATAAGAACAAAGCCAAAGCCTGAATACGTTGCCTAAATACTTCCAATCTTACACGGGAAAAGACCCGAACATACCAAAGCCAGCCTACATACATACATACATACATACATACATACATACATACATACATACATATATATATATATATATGTAGATCTTTGGTTATTCGGGTTTTCTCCCGCGTAAAATTGGAAGTGTCTTGGCGACGTTTCAACGAAGTCTCATTCGTCATCTTCAGGCTTCAGCTTCGTGCTTCTGGGAGCAATGTGTGATTGCAGCTGTTTCTTCCTTTTTAACTGCCAGTGGGGGTTTGAACTGATTGGGTGGGAGCTTGGCTGTGCTCTGATTGGATGGGGGTTTTTTTGTGCTCTGATTGGATGGGGGTGTGTCCTGTTTGGGTGGGGGCTTGAGTCTGAGTTGCAGGGGGGTTTGAGCTGGTGAGCTGCACTGCTGCTGTTTGGCTTCGTGTTCGTGTTCGTGCTACATCTTCATAGTGGGTGTCAGTCTGCTGCATGTATGGATTGGAGGGGTTTGAAATGGCTAATGTTGCAGCTGCGGTCTGGCTTCTGGTCCTTGGTCGTGCTTCCTGATCAGTGTGGGTTTGGATCTGCTTTCTGGGTGGATGTGTGGTGGTGACATCCTGTGTGGACCTCATGAGTGTAGGTCTGGTGTCATTCCTCGTGTTAAGGACTCGTTTGTCAATAAGGGCGGGTTTCCAAATGGCTGGTAGGCGGGAGGTATCATCTCGTTTGTTCATGCTGTGTGGGCGTTTTTCTATCTCGATGGCTTCTCTGATTATTCTGTTGTTAAAGTGTTCAGGGTGTAGGGGTCTCACCTGTCATTGCCAACCTCTACATTTGGGGTCTCACCTGTCATTGCCAACCTCTACATGAAACACTTTGAAACCCAAGCACTAGAAAAATCTGATCACAAACCCAAACTCTGGCTCAGATACGTAGATGACACCTTCATAATCTGGCCACACGGGAAAGAAAAACTTGACAACTTCCTCACACACCTCAATAGCCTACACCCCAAAATACAGTTCACCATGGAAACAGAAGTTAACAACCAACTTCCCTTCCTAGATGTCTTAGTCTACAAGAAACCCAATGGCTCCCTAGGACACACCATCTACCAGAAGAAAACACACACAAACCGCTATCTGCATGCACTCTCACACCACCACCCAGCACAGATCAACTCCGTAGCCAAGACACTCATCTCTAGAACAAAACACTTAGGTGACGAACAACACCTAAAAACTGAACTACACACTCTCACAAATGTACTAACATCCAATGGATTCCAGAGAAATAAGATTACCAAACTAATCCAAAAAGAACCCCCCACTAAAATCCAAGACAGAGAACAAGAAAACGGCACAGCCCTCCTCCCATATATAAAAGGCACCACAGACAGAATCAGCAAGATCCTCCACAAACATAACATCAAGACAGCATTCTGCACAAACCAAAAAATATCCACCATCCTAAGAAATCCCAAAGACAAAATTGAGTTAGAAAATCAAGGAGTATATGAAATCCCATGCACCGCCTGCCCCACCACATACATCGAACAAACCAACAGAAGAATAAGTGCACGCATTGAAGAACACAAGAACTCAGTCAAAAAAGAGGAACCAACTTCTTCCCTGGTCCAACACCTTAAAGCCACAGGACACGATATTGACTTTAAAAAGACCAGAACTATCGCCAAAACTGAACACTTTAACAATACCTCCCGCTTACTGGCCATTTGGAAACCCGCCCTTATTGACAAACGAGTCCCTAACACGAGACCCACCAGACCCACACTCACGAGGTCCACACAGGATGTCACCACCACACATCCACCCAGAAAGCAGACCCAAACTCACACTGATCAGGAAGCACGACCAAGGACCAGAAGCCAGACCGCAGCTGCAACATTAGCCATTTCAAACCCCTCCAATCCATACATACAGCAGACAGACATCCACTATGAAGACGTAGCACGACCACAAACACGAAGCTAAACAGCAGCAATGCAACTCACCAGCTCAAATTCCCCTGCAACTCAGATTAATCTGAGCACAACCAAGCCCCCACCCAAACAGGACACACCCCCAGCCAATCAGAGCACAAAAAAAACCCCATCCAATCAGAGCACAGCCAAGCTCCCACCCAATCAGTTCAAACCCTCACTAGCAGTTAAAAAGGAAGAAACAGCTGCAATCACACATTGCTCCCAGAAGCACGAAGCTGAAGCCAGAAGATGACGAATGAGATTTCGTCGAAACGTCGCCAAGACACTTCCAATTTTACGCGGGAGAAAACCCGAATAACCAAAGACCTACATACAAACACCCGCGAAAACCTCAGAAAATATATATATATATATGTGTGTGTGTGTGTGTGTGTGTATGTATATATATATATATATATAGGTCTTTGGTTGTTCGGGTTTTCTCCCGTGTAAAATTGGAAGTGTCTTGGCGACGTTTCGACGAAGTCTCATTCGTCATCTTCAGGCTTCAGCTTCGTGCTTCTGGGAGCAATGTGTGATCGCAGCTGTTTCTTCCTTTTAACTGCTAGTGGGGGTTTGAACTGATTGAGTGGGAGCTTGGCTGTGCTCTGATTGGATGGGGGTTTTTCTGTGCTCTGATTGGATGGGGGTGTGTCATGTGTTGGTGGGGGCTTGGTTGTGCTCAGTCTAGTCTGTGCTGCAGGGGGATTTGAGCTGGTGAGCTGCATAGCTGTTGTTTGGCTTTGTGGTCGTGCTACATCTTCATAGTGGGTGTCAGTCTGCTGCATGAATGGATTGGAGGTGTTTGAAATGGCTAATGTTGCAGCTGCGGTCTGGCTTCTGGTCCTTGGTCGTGCTTCATGATCAGTGTGGGTTTGGGTCTGCTTTCTGGGTGGATGTGCGGTGGTGACATCCTGTGTGGACCTTGTGAGTGTGGGTCTGGTGTCATTCCTCGTGTTAGGGACTCGTTTGTCAATAAGGGCGGGTTTCCAAATGGCTGGTAGGCGGGAGGTGTCATCTCATTTGTTCATGCTGTGTGGGCGTTTTTCTATCTCAATGGCTTCTCTGATTATTCTGTTGTTAAAGTGTTCAGTTTTGGCAATAGTTCTGGTCTTTTTAAAGTCAATATCATGTCCTGTGACTTTAAAGTGTTGGACCAGGGAAGAAGTTGGTTCCTCTTTTTTGAATGAGTTCTTGTGTTCTTCAATGCGTGCACTTATTCTTCTGTTGGTTTGTCCAATGTATGTGGTGGGGCAGGCGAAGAAACAGCTGCGATCACACATTGCTCCCAGAAGCACGAAGCTGAAGCCTGAAGATGACGAATGAGACTTCGTCGAAACGTCGCCAAGACACTTCCAATTTTACACGGGAGAAAACCCGAACAACCAAAGACCTATATACAAACACCCGTGAAAACCTCAGAAAACAAATATATATATAGGTCCAGAACAAAAGGTCCAGAACAAAGATACATGAATATTATATATTGGGAGACATTATTCTCCAACTGTAGTAAAATGTACATTTTTAGTCAAATCAGTGTGGCTTCTGCATGGAAATTAAAACAGAATATTTCATAGAAAATCCCAAAATATCTATTCTCCGTGTGCCTTATTTTATGTTCTCCACCATCAGAAAGTGTGGTTATAGTTTCTCCATGATATCTTGGAAGAACCAAATCACATAGCTCTGAAGATTAGCTTCATTCTATACTCCAGGGTTTGGCCTCTCTTAATAGATGATTATACCATACAACACATTCCTTCTGCTTGACAGGAGCACCAGAAATGACAATAGATGGACCCTCTTTGCCCAAAAACATACCTTTCATTGACCCAATCTCTTAATTGGCTGTTGTTTATTTTTCTTAGCAACATCAACTAATTCTGTTTAAATATTTATTTCACATTTACTGGGTAGTCTAAGGATCCCAGAACCCTCTAGCCTTTAGACGTCAGTCATGGGATGCAACAAGTAACCTAATTTTCTGTGAATTAGGCACATATTTTTATATTTTGTACGTGTAGGTTTTTAAACATTGTCTTTGTATGTATTGTGCGCTGCCCAGTTACCTACTTAAGATGGGTAGCTGTAGATGCTTTCTAAATAACTATTGTTTTGATTAGCAGATTTCAAGTTTTAGCTGGCATACCAAACAACTACAATGGCAACATACTTTCTGGTTATTTCCTGGCTCTTCTGAATTCTTTCTCTCATATTCCCAAATCTGCAGATATTTGACTCCTGCTATGGGTGGAAAGTCACCATATTCAATCATCCAGGAATGAAATCCAGCAGGTTCGGACAGGTTCTGGAGAACCGGTAGTGGAAATTTTGAGTAGTTCAGAGAACCAGCAAATACCACCTCTGGCTGGCCCCAGAGTGAGGTGGGAATGGAGATTTTGCAATATCCTTCCCCTGGAGTGGGGAGGGAATGGGGATTTTGCAGTATCCTTCCTCTGCCATGCCCACCAAGCCACATCATGCCCACCAAGCCATGCCCACAGAACCAGTAGTAACAAAATTTGGATTTCACCACTGAAATCTCAGATTTCCACAACACCTATGGTGTCACTTAATGGTTTCCAAGAATTCCCAAGGTATATTGCTCAGGCCAGCATTCTGCAATGGCTCTTCTCCCCCAGAATGGTATTGTTTTTTAATCCTATTTTTGATATAATATAGTGGTACTACTGGTAGTAGTACTTGGTGGTACTAGTATACTAGTATTCGGTAATCAGTATGTTCTAAGATTTGAGTAATAGTCTCATACCAGGATAAATACCAAAGAGCTTTATTAAGCATAACTTAAGAAAGCTACAAAATAAATGCACACCACATATCTATCCTACTTCTCCAGACCCTCTAAATCAGGGGTGTCAAACTCAAGGCCCACGGGCCCAATCCGGCCCACGGGGTCCTTAAATCTGGCCAGTGGGAGTAGCCTGGAAATAGCAAAAGACCAGCCCGTGGTGCCTCTGGCAGCCAAGACGGGGCACCTGGATGGCCTCCTGCAGCACTTTACCAGCCAAAACAGAGCCACACGAGTCACACGAGCTGGCAGGGTGTTGCAGGAGGTATCCATCCCATCTCCCTTCCCCCCGACAGGCCTTTGGAGGAGAACTACAATGCTGATCCAGCCCTCAAAGAAATCCAGTTTGACACCCCTGCTCTAAGTCCAACTAGCTAGTGTGTAGTGTCTTCCTGAATCTTCTGGTCTACACTAAAATTCAAAATACTTGGAATATCTTGCCATCTTTATACTTTCCATAACATAGGGGACATAACTATGCAAATCGTATTTTTTGCCGGGCGCTTGGATAAAACCCAATTCTTTGAATAACTACCAAGGACATTCCAATTAAGATATTGTCCTTGGCATTCATGTACCTATTATTCCCATTCCAGATACGAGAAGGAACGTTATCTATTTGTATCAAGAGATCATACGGATGCAAAGTTCAAAATATAAATGTAGAATCGAAGAGGATTTTAAAGTGGGTATTTAGTGAAAAGCAAGTTATAATTTTATAAGGCTTATTATGTAACCCTTTTGTGAATTCAAGTGTAAAGAATTTAGAAAACGTTATATATGCAGAGAGAAAAAGTGGATCACGGCATGATGCCTTCACATCATTTCTTCTTAAATAATGCTGCATACCTCTAAAAATAAACCAGGGAGAGAAATGGAAAATCCCAGCTCCACCAAGTGTATATTATGACTACATCTATTGCTTTCCAGAATTGTTCAGGATGACTTCAGCAGAATCCCCACCTCTGCAGCAAACATACTCAACCATGTCACAAACACAGATGCCTTAGCAGTCAGACTTCTCAAAGAAAATGCCTCGGAACTATCCAACTACTAATCCAGTACTCTGTAACAGAATCTGGGATCCTCGGTAGGCAAATGTGGCATCAATGTGTCCTCTATTTAGGTTTGCAACAAGCCTGCTGACAAACAATAAGTCATGTATGATTTTCAACAGATCAAGCATGCATATTCCCTGAGGCTCTAGGATTGAATGCAGAACTCAAACTCTGGATGTGTTCTCCAGGAAGCTCCTTCGAAAGTTGCCTTTAAACAAGTGTTGTGACCCAGGCCCAAATAGTTATTACCAGACACAATCAGTCCTAAACAAACATATTTGATTAGAACAGCTGAGAATTACTTCATTCTCAGCTTAGTCCAAATTAAGTCCAAAACAAAGTCCTTCAGAAACAGTCCTTCGGCCTTATCACAAACCTTTGTCTTCTTTGGCCTGCTGCCAAAGGCTTTTCTTGGCAAGAACCCCACGAAGTTCAGAAACAGGAGACAAGAAACAATTGTAGCAACGTTTCTTTCCTACAAAGAACCCAAGAGCTGTTGGTGCTCTTTTAAATCTTATGGGAGGGGCCAATCATCTCCTGGCATTACTCCCGAGTCGTCCTTTTTGCTTTAGCTGCTCTTGCCTTCTGGCAGCTCTTCACATGTGTGCACTAGGAACAGGCTCCTCCTGTTCCTTTCTGCTGTCCGCCTCTGGAGGCTCCGGAGTCCATGCATCGTTCCCAGATGGCCATCTCTGCCTCCAACACAGAGCCCTCATCCGGGCCTTCCCCTGACTCCAGGACTGACCATTTGTCCTCCCCAGCCTCCTCACTGTCTGACTCCACTGCCAGCTATGCAGGCTGCTGGTGGACCACAACAGCAAGCCAGAATTATTTGTTTTGGGTATTTTTGATGGGGAAATAGGTAAAAAAACTACAATATATAATGTTACATATATTAACGGCAAGCAGAATCGTCTTCGCGCAGAATTGGAAACAGGCTAATACTCCTCAAGATCAAATGATAATAAGGAAAATCTATGAATGTGCAGAAATGGTTAGACTGTCTATGGAAATGAAAGAGAGAAAAGAAACCGAGTACTACCAAATTTGTAATAGATGGTATACCCGGCTTGAGAATAAGTGTAAATCTTAAGGCATAAATTGTAAAAAGTATAATATATAATGTAAAATCTATAAAAATATATATAATATTGATGATCAAATGATTGTTTGTGAGTAGATATTACTGTAATTTAAACAATGGTATAACATAGGATAGTGATGTATAGAAATAAAATTTCTGTAAATATGATTGTTACAAAGGATATTAATACCGATATGGAAAATCTGTAACAAGTGTAAATTTGTGTTTTGTGTTTTAAATGTTGAAAAATTTAATAATTTTTTTTTTTAAAGTTACTTCCAGCAAAAGATGTTAATGTAGCAGGAGGGTGGAATTGCTCGATATATGGGGAGCAATCTAAATGTTTGAAATTAATTAACAACATGCATGTAGATGAAGTGAAGTGCAGTTTAATTTTTTAACCAAGTCCAGGGCCCCACTGTCTTCTTTGCACTGCTCCACCTATAGGCATCCCATTTAATTGATTATATATTTTATTTATTAAACGAATATATCTAGATGCCCAACTCATACTTAGCTGTCCTTGGGCAGCATTTAACAAATTTTAAAAATCCATCCTATAACAAATGGACAAAGGTGACTCATGGCCCCCAAAGTTGCCTGGCCCTGGTAGTGAGGTTGGCCTTTGCCTGTAATGAGAAATCATCTTTATGAGAAAGCTTCACTTTTCAGTGGTGAATACCCACATTTTTCTGGAACCATAACATACAGAAAGGCAACAGAAAACAAAGCCACTCTGGTGTTATGGCTGGCACAGGCTGGCATAGTGCCTGCTACCCACAGCAAAGTAAAACACAGAAAACCAGCTGGCATCTCCCTAGTAACAACCCATGCCTTCAAACAAGATATGTTTTTTTATAAATTGAGAGTATAATGATGTTTAATGTTAAGGGTGCTTCCAGCATCACTTCTTACATTAACAAGTAAGAAAAAACCTTCATGCTGCTCCTTCACCTTTGCTTTCTTAATTATTCCTAATAAGAAAAAAGACAGAAGAAGTCATAGGGAAAGCACAAGAGGAACAGAAGAAAGGATAGAGCTTTGTAAAAATTTAGGAAAGAAATGAAACTATCGCTACGTGACAAAAGTCTTTCCTGGGACATACTTTTTTCCAGGTGTTATGTTCGGGCAATGAAGAGGCAGGAGACGATACAAGTGACAACAGCTCTTTGATTTATTGTGATCCCAGCAAGCAACAACAGGCAAAACCCCTCTTTAAATAGTAATTTGGCTGAGGCATCAGCCAATCAGCAACGTGCATTTTCCCGCCCAAATTTCCCTCCTAAAATTCAAATACATTACACCAGGTGGCTTTTTTTTTTATTTTGTGATCTTCTAGTTGAGCTACTCTGAACACAAATAAAAATACTGGAAGACAAAGAAATCTAGCATCCAATACAGGATAGATAGTGCCACCGTACCCCTCTATATCTCTTCAGTCTACAGAGCCTTCTGCAACAGAACATAGCAATCAGTGGTGGGTAGCTACCAGTTCGCCCTGGATTGGACGAACCCATAGTGGCAGTGACAGGAGGCTCCGCCCACCCTCGTGGATGTCTCTGCGCATGTGCAGAAGCATCGCGCGCCCACAAGTGAACCGGTAGCAAATGAAATTGAAACCCACTACTGATAGCAATGCACTGTTAAAGTAAAGGTAAAGGTTCCCCTCGCACATACGTGCTAGTCGCTGCCGACTCTAGGGGGCGGTGCTCATCTCCGTTTCAAAGCCGAAGAGCCAGCGCTGTCCGAAGACGTCTCCATGGTCATGTGGCCGGCATGGCTCAACGCCAAAGGCACACAGAACGCTGTTACCTTCCCACCAAAGGTGGTCCCTATTTTTTCTACTTGCATTTTTACATGCTTTCGAAACTGCTAGGTTGGCAGAAGCTGGGACAAGTAATGGGAGCTCACCCCGTTATACGGCAGCACTAGGGATTCAAACTGCCAAGCTGCCGACCTTTCGATCGACAAGCTCAACGTCCTAGCCCCTGAGCCACCGCGTCCCTTTAATGCACTGTTACAACCCTATTTTAAAAACACTCCCAGGAAAATAGGTGCATTTTATTTGTGTCAATTTCTCTCTAACCTCCAACCCTTCTTCCAAATTAAAAGGGCCTTTCATTTCATTCTTCCCTCTCTAGCGGTATCACTGGAGGGCTTATCTTTTCTGGCTCAACAATATAACTACCATTTGGCATATGGTCAAAAGGAATTGTTTGCTCCTGCTTTAGTAAGTGTTATTACAATTGTAATTGAAGCTGGTGTGGGTCCAAACACAACACACACATTTATGGATACAAACACAACACACACACTGTACATGGTCTCTAGGGAAATGATTTATTTACTGCAATTGATTAAAAACATCCATTAGGGTGTTTTCTCTGACATGTTCCATTAGCATTGTTTAATCACACAACTTTCGTTTGCTATTCACTATTAAGAGGCAAGAATCGGGGTCCTTTAATTCTTTGGTGTAGTGCAGGATACCTACAAAGGTTAGTCTGGTTTGCAGAAAGATATTGAACCATATTCCAGGGATCATGTGTACATGTGAATACTGTAGATCAGGCGTCTTCAACCTTGGCAACTTTAAGCCTGGAAGACTTCAACTCCCAGAATTCCCCAGCCAGCAAAGCTTAAAGTTGCCAAGGTTGGAGACCCCTGCTCTAGAATAGAATAGAATAGAATTTATTTATTGGCCAAGTGTGATTGGACACACAAGGAATTTGTCTTGGTGCATATGCTCTCAGTGTACATAAAAGAAAAGATACGTTCATCAAGGTACAACATTTACAACACAAATGATGGTCAATATATCAATATAAATCATAAGGATTGCCAGCAACAAAGTTACAGTCATACAGTCATAAGTGGAAAGAGATTGGTGATGGGAACGATGAGAAGATTAATCGTAGTGCAGATTTAGTAAATAGTTTGACAGTGTTGAGGGAATTAATTGTTTAGCAGAGTGATGGCCTTTGGGGAAAAACTGTTCTTGTGTCTAGTTGTTCTGGTGTGCAGTGCTCTATAGCATCGTTTTAAGGGTAGGAGTTGAAACAGTTTATGTCCTGGATGTGAGGGATCTGTAAATATTTTCACGGCCCTCTTCTTGATTCGTGCAGTATACAGGTCCTCAATGGAAGGCAGGTTGGTAGCAATTATTTTATTATTTTACTACAAGAAGTCGTTGGGTTTTACTTAATAAGAGGACATTGGGTTTTATTTATTGGCTTGGAACAGTGGTTAGAATCAGTGGTGGGATCCTTTGCTGGCTGGGGAATTCTGGGAGTTGAAGTCCTCCGGGTTTAACGTTGCCAAGGTTGGAGACCCCTGCTGTAGATGGTTTCCATTTTTAGATAGTTTCCAAAATGTAACTAGTATGTCTGAATCTGTTAATAGAATGCAGCAATTTTATTACCACATATGAAATCTGAAGGCATATGACAATCCTGCTGTATTCTACCATGTCATATGCATAGATATATTGCTTAAACAAGGTTCTCAAGAAAAGAACTCATGCTGTACTTCACTTCCACAGAGTTATCCTGAGGGGTTATATTTCAGCTTGATTTTGTTTCCTTCATGGTGACTGCAGCTCAGCATTAACAACTGGCTTAATTGTGACAACATAAATGTAGTAAAGCACAGTATGTGTCATCATGTTTTGGAAATTTAGCCATTAGTTAGCATATTGTATAAACAAAACAATTGTGGCTTATTAACCTAAGCTTTAGTATGATGGTATGATTCCAGCCCTTTATGTTTTCTGTTGAAAATCCAAAAGCAGTTTTCCAAGGCTGAAGATCAGTACAGAGTGATGAAGATTTAACACCACAGACAATACATCTATCATTCAAAACGACCTTGATCATCTAACCGCTTGGTCTAAAACTTGGCAGCTCCAAATCTCAACCAGCAAATGCTCAGTCTTACATATAGGAAAAAAGAACCCAAACACTAAGTACATACTAGATGGACATTACCTTACAGATGACCCCCACCCCGTCAAAGATCTTGGAGTTTTCATGTCAAATGATCTAAGTGCCAAAGCCCACTGCAACTACACAGCAAAAAAAGCTCTAAGAGTTGTAAACCTAATCTTGCGTAGCTTCTTTTCCAAAAACACCACACTACTAACCAGAGCATATAAAACATTTGCTAGACCAATTCTAGAATACAGCTCGCCTGTCTGGAACCCTCACCACATCTCTGACATCAATACAATTGAACGTGTCCAGAAATATTTTACAAGAAGAGTTCTCCATTCCTCAGAAAACAATAAAATACCTTATCCCACCAGACTTGAAATCCTAGGCTTAGAAAACTTGGAACTCCGTCACCTTCGACAAGACCTAAGTTTAACTCACAGAATCATCTATTGTAATGTCCTTCCTGT
This sequence comes from Ahaetulla prasina, assembly GCF_028640845.1. Taxonomy (NCBI): domain Eukaryota; kingdom Metazoa; phylum Chordata; class Lepidosauria; order Squamata; family Colubridae; genus Ahaetulla; species Ahaetulla prasina. Next base: position 31,760,552 of record NC_080539.1, read on the forward strand.
TAAAGACTACTTTAGCTTTAATTGCAATAATACTAGAGCAACCAATAGATTTAAACTTAATGTCAACCGCTTTAATCTAGATTGCAGAAAATATGACTTCTGTAACGGAATCATCAGTGCTTGGAATACTTTACCTGACTCTGTGGTCTCTTCTCATAATTCTAAAAGCTTTAACCAAAAACTTTCTACTATTGACCTCACCCCATTCCTAAGAGGACCATAAGGGGCGTGCATAAGCGCACAAACGTGCCTACTGTTCCTGTCCTATTGTTTTTCTTTTCTTCTTCTTCTTATATATATATATATATATATATATATATATATATATATATATATATATATATATGCTTATACCTCCTTATATTTACTCATATATGTGTTTATATACTATATAATCTTTTTGTATGATACCTACATATATTGTTGTGACAAAATGAATAAATAAATAAATAAATAGAAGAAGGCTGGGGGAGTATAAAGAAAGAAAACAATATAGATTATCTAAAAAGTAGCGTATATCTTAGTGTGTGTATTAGGAACAGTGGGGGAAATTCTATCAAAAGTAAAAAAGAAATATTCCAATTATCCAAGTGGTGATTTCTTTACAGATAGACACAACAAGAGTTCTTGCTTCTGAAAAAGTTTAACAATTATATGAGTTTATATACCCGAAAGAGCCTCCTAAAGTCAAACTCTCAGTTGCTTGGCAACTAGCAGGCAGCAGAGTTTAAAAGGATTAACTGAGAAACCTAAGAAGCCACCTCCAATTAATTCATGAGCTAATGTAAGTTTCCTTATATTAACGAAATAAACAATAATCCAATCAGGTCTATAACAGGTCAGCACTGTCACTGTCAGCCTCTGCATGCTGCTTTTATTGTTTTATGACCTCCATGTGACACCTGAGGGAGAAGTAGATTGGACACAACTGTCTGACCTTTGGAGGGAGGAGGGATTTATGTGGGAACATGTATGTGTAAGACACACCTATTATTCAGAACTTGCTTTACTTCATTGCAATCAGTTCATTCTCAGTAAAAGATACCTTTCTCTACAAACAATAGAGTTGGGGTTTTTCTTTCTTGAGTTTTGAAAGGAGGCAAACCTGACAGTCACACTAAAACCTCACTGTAGTAAGGAGGCCAAAAGAACAAAACTCTTTTCATCCCAGGAGTTACAACCTGTCCCCCATGAAAAAATCCCATTTTTCAAAGACCAGAATCACCTTGTAAATATGAATAACCTCTAATGAACCTAGATCTCCATCATTTATAATGTCCTCTACTTCTTTCTAAATTCAGTCATGCACTGATATTCTCTTTTTTGCATGCCAGATTTGCCAGTTCAAAAAAGCAGTTTCAATAAGGGTTAGAAGTCTTGAGAATTACTCCATGCTACTGTCTGCTATAAAATTTCAAAACTTGTTGCATCTCCTTTGGGCAATCAAGTGACAATAGAAAACAGAAGCTTTCTGCACCAATAAGTATTTACTATCATCTCACATGACATGAGAATAGAGTTAGAGAAACCTAAAAGTAAAGATTCATATGTTTGAGTGCATAGTTTTGATTCTAACTCCCAATCTATGAAATTCTCCTCTAAATGGTTAAGAACATCTATTATGTTTTACTGAGGCAACCAGAATACGCCCATTATAATGTAGGAGATAACTTCTGGATTCAGAGTTTGGAGAATGACAGGCACCCAGTCAACTAGGAGTTTCATGAATGAATCTCTGTTTGAGTCTCATGAATGATTTAGGACAGGGGTCTCCAACCTTGGTCCCTTTAAGACTTGTGGACTTCAACTCCCAGAGTCCCTCAGCCAGCAAAGCTGGCTGAGGAACTCTGGGAGATGAAGTCCACAAGTCTTAAAGGGACCAAGGTTGGAGATCCCTGATTTAGGATCTTTCTCTGCCCAAGCTGACTCACTATGGGGATAAAATTAGGGAACATACTCATGTTCACAGAAGAAAAGCAAAATATACAATAACACTGTGTTATTTTTCTTGTATTTTCTACAATTCATAGAGATTATTTTTGCTGGCACCAACACTCTTATTTCTAAGATTTACTCAAGAATAACAAAGCACTTTCCATTTCTTGAAATGGTTTTAATTGAAGAAATGACATGTTGTCTTGGTTTAAGGCTCTCTGGCCACAACTGTGGTACACCAAGGCAGCCTCTAATTCTCACAGCTGTGCGAATCTTTATTGGACTGTATCCCAGCAGGCAAATGTTCATTCTGTTTGATCCCATCATGTGGATTTATTGACCTGATATTCAGTGCTTAGAATAAAGAATTGGATTTAAAACATGTTTGAACGTTAAGAGGCAAAGAACTTTCCTTGACACTCGTTTTCACAAGATACCTTTATACCCTTATTGGCATTTCCTGTACCTTCAATTCATTATTAAAATTTTAGAATGGCTGAAAGGATATTTCCTATACTTCTAATTTGGTAGTACAAAGCCTTTTATTCCACTCCAATTAAATATTCAGGGATACTTTACCTTATACATTTTCATAAAAAGGTTTCAGAATATTCAGCAAACATCTGCTTCGCAGGTATGGTATATATTAATCTCTTTTGTACTGATTTTCAAAATTCTGCCTTCTCCATGGCACAATTAATTCTAAGATACATCCTCAACTCAGTTTCAGCAATAGGACATTATGGCATTTGCTACTTGTCAAAGAATGTTCTTCAAACCTTTATTCCTAGCTGTTCTGACCTAGGCTCCCTTAAAAAGCAGAAAGCAGAGTCTTGGTCCCGGTAAAACCTCTTTTATTTACATCACTGTGAATTGTGAGGGGCCGGGATAGCTCAGGCAATTGTTATTAGAACACAGAGCCTGCAATTACTGCAGGTTCGAGCCCGGCCCAAGGTTGACTCAGCCTTCCACCCTTTATAAGGTAGGTAAAATGAGGACCCAGATTGTTGGGGGGGCAATAAGTTGACTTTGTAAAAAAAAAATATACAAATAGAATGAGACTATTGCCTTATACACTGTAAGCCGCCCTGAGTCTTCGGAGAAGGGCGGGGTATAAATGTAAAAAAAAACAAAAAACTTTTATTCACAGTCAGTAAGGCTTGTCCAAACAATTTTTCAAAGGAATATTTATCAACACACCTTATCTCACTTGGCAAGCTGCCACGTAACTTGTTTCCAAACGCAGTACAAGGCAAAACTTGGCACAGAGTCTCTCAGAGTCACAGAACGAATTAATTGTTTCCTGCAAAAGCCCACTCCCCATTCACTCTTCTTTTGTTTCCTATGGGAGGAGCCAATTACCTCCAAGTGTGGCTTTACTCCCAAGTCAACCCTGATTTCTGAGTTGTTCTTGTCTTCTGGCAGCTCTGTGCATGCGCACACTGGGAATGGGCTCCAGCTGTTCCTCTGTCTCACTGCTGTCTAGCTCCTCTCTGCAGACCCCTTCTCCAAGCTTTCCCCAGCCCCCAGGACTGGCCCATGTTCCTCCCCAACCTCCTCACTGTCCGACTCTGCTGCCAGCTCCACTGGCCACCAGTGGGCCACAACACTAGCCTTATTTAAATATTTAACTCAGTCAAGAACTGCAGATATTTCATACACAAGGGTCTGCTGTAAAACGATGGTAAGCAACGAAAGACAAAAACACACCTCAAATAAAGCAATTAATTGTTGGTGTGTATTCTTTGTCAATCTTTGGTCTAAGAGTGGCAGAAATGTCTAATATAGTTCATGGTTTTGTCCAGACACTTTTCATCCAAGTATCTCATATACAATTTGAAGATTACTAGCTTCAAAGAGTTTGATCTGTTGTAAAACACAGTGGGACTAATATTTTAAATAATCTGATTATGCTTTTACACATTGGATGAAACAAATCAGAAAGCCCCGTTTGGGTCTAGTGTCAATTAAGATAAGTAAATCTGACAAAAAAGGACAATGGAAATGATCCCATGGGGCATTATAAAAATCTAATTAAGACTCTGAGAACAAAGACTACATCAGACCTATGCTCACGTTTCCCAAAAAGTCAATCTACTTATCTGTGTATTTTCTTTCTCCTGTACTGTAAAATGAAGCAATCTAACAGAAAAAAAATCTTTTATACGAATCTCACAAATCACTCATTGTCCTTGGATTTTAAGTAGAAGGCAGCCAAGTCCCCATTTAAACTTTTTAAATTTTATGTACATTATAAAATGTATATAACACATTTTAAGCATTTTAAAATGGTTATCTCATACTGTTTAAAAGTTCCTTGATATATTCCTTATCCTCAAAGAGAATTGGCCATTGAAATAAGCTGAACTCAAAATTAGTTTGTAAAGTATGCAAAGCACGGGTGCTATTCCGCAGGTTCTGAATATTTCCAGCGGAAATTTTGCGTAGTTCAGAGAACTGGCAAATGCCACCTTCTGCCGGGCCCCAGAGTGGGGTGGGAATGGAGATTTTGTAGTACCCTTCCAGTGGAGTGGGGACGGAATGGGTATTTTGCAACATCCTTCCCCTGGAGTGTGGAGGGAATGGGGATTTTGCAATATCCTTTCCCTGGAGTGGAGTGGGAATGGAAATTTTGCAATATCCATCCCCAGCCACGCCTACCAAGCCATGCCCACCAAGCCACACCACACCCACCTAGCCATGCCCACAGAACCGGTAGTAAAAAATTTGAATTCCACCACGGATGCAAAGCCAAATATAGAGGAATACATACATTCTGCCTAAGCATGTAACCCTTTCAAAGAAAGTCCAAAGATGATGACATTAGTGGAACATGGATGAAACACTTAAGGATAATACACCTTCGCTGGCAATACCCATCCTAGTTTGCTTCTTAACCACAGCTGACTGGGTTTATACAGTGTATTAAACTGTAAATTGTATGTATTTGCAAACCATAATTGCTAAATTTCTACAATACACCAAAGGCAAATAAATCACTTTATAATTCAGCATGACTTGTTTAATTTAATGACCACTGTAGATCCCCAAGCTGAGAAACAAACATTTTTTTTGTAAAAAGTTTTTTATTGCTTTATACACAAACACATAATACATCAGTCATTCCGTATGTCATCTTGGTGTTTCTTCAGTGACTTCTTGTTGTTGTTATTCCTCCTCTCTCCTTTTTTACAACACCACTCCCACAATACAGCATTTTATTATTTTATTATTATTTATTATTATTTATTTGATTTTTATACCACCCTTCTCCCTTCTCTTATTTAATTATTCAATTATTTATCTATATCTATTTTCTAACCAATGATAAAATTGTCCCCATATCTAAAAATATTCTGTATCTTCTCTTTCTTTAATTATCAAAGTTAATCTGTTCATTTCTGCACATTCTAAGATTTTTTTAATCACTTCCCCTTCCAAAGGGATTTTCTCTGCTTTCCATCTTTGCGCAAATACTATCCTTGCTGCAGTTATTACATGTATAATCAAATATATATTTTCTTTACTAATTTGCTGAGAAACAAACTTGAACATCCCAGGATATGTGAACTAACTCAGATTAAAGGTAAAGGTAAAGGTTCCCCTCGCACATACGTGCTAGTTGTTGCTGACTCTAGGGGGCGGTGCTCATCTCCGTTTCAAAGCTGAAGAGCCAGCGCTGTCTGAAGACATCTCCGTGGTCATGTGGCCGGCATGACTCAACGCCAAAGGCACACAGAACGCTGTTACCTTCCCACCAAAGGTGGTCCCTATTTTTTCTACTTGCATTTTTACGTGCTTTCGAAACTGCTAGGTTGGCAGAAGCTGGGACAAGTAACGGGAGCTCACCCCGTTACATGGCAGCACTAGGGATTCGAACTGCTGAGCTGCCGACCTTTCGATTGACAGATTAGTTCACAGCTATTTGGGACCTCTGAAAAGGCTTCATAGAAAGACAATGGAAGAAATGGAAGATGATTTCATATGAGAAAACTGTAGGGCGATAATTTCCCATGCAACACCTTGCCCTGCATTTGTACCTAGTCAAAGCACTGACATGTAATCAAATTCCTCCTTCCAAACATTGGTTCTGAAGAGTGCAGAGCTGAGTACAATTCACAAAGAAAAGAAACTCAATGTGAAGTGTGGGAGGGAAAGGGAGAGAAAGAAAAGAGGGAAAAGGAAAATGTAGGTGGGGAAGAGAGTGTCTATACCCTGAGCATTTTAATGGGTATGTTATGAGAGGGAGACTGTTATGTAAGGCTTGCAGCACCCATGGTTTATGTAACAACAGAGGAAGAGACAGCGTTGCAGATTTAGGGGGATAAGTGGTGAGAGCAGCACCTAAGAAATTCTCTACGACTTCACAGGCAGTTTATGATTACAAACAAAGCATACACTGAGTCGAGGGATAAGTAAGATTGCCTTAGGCATCATCTCAGGATTATATCCAGAATGTAAACAAAGAAACTTCTTTGCAGCATAAACAGCTTATATTGCTATACATAACTCCAGGCAGCTCATGTATAGCAGAACATTAAAATGCAGGACTTCCAGGTAAAAAGAATGTAATACATTCAATAGTGACTTGAACCAAGGGTGGCTTTTTTTTTGCTGTAGAATAAGATTAGCAATTCGGATGCATAAACACAAGGCAGCCATAAACACTTACCACCTACATCCCTCCTCAAAACATTAGTTAAAAAACACACACACACACACAAAACTAATGACTGAAACTTCACAAGAACCTATGGGAGTCTCATAAAATGAGTGATCTCATGAGTAATTTTGGAAGGCGATTCCAAGCCATTGTGCAATGGTGAGATCACAGAAGAGCAATTAGAACTGGAAATAGTTGCTGGCCGCAGAGATCAACATAGATGTCCACAGAGGGATCAAGAGAGAAATGACAAAGGCAGTATTGCACCAAACTCTACTCCTTTTATAATGTGCTATGATGTGGCAAGCAAATATAAAAGGCACCAAAGCTGACATTGTGATAATGAGACATTGCTTTGATGAAACGCTGTATTTCCAAAGAATAGCAGGTCCTGGCCAAATTTGGTTTGTGTTGGAAAAAGGCTAACCAGAACTGGATCCTCTTAGAACTTGGTAGAAAACTGCCAGAAAATCCTGAAGCTAAGAGCTAGGCAGGGAAGTAAAACAACAACAAAATACACACACTCAGAAGAAGGCAATGGAAACAGCATTTCCATTTTGCTACCAGTAAAACTTTGTGAACAAGTTCAGGAGCCATGAGGACTTGATTTATGAAATATCTACCATTTTATATATCTCACAGGATGGTGCCTCTCCCATTGGAAATTAAAGACTGATATGACTTTTATACTACAAACCAGCACAAACCTTTATACTACAAACCTTGGGTCACAGACCCTCTGAACCTCTTTTTAGCTGGGAATCTCATTCACTGCTTCCTGAATTCTCAATCCTGCCCAATCCTTCTCAACCGAAGGCACTGGGATCAGGCTGGGCAATGGGGAAGTTGCAGAGAAGCTACACTTCATTCTTCTTACTTCATTTAGGATGACTAATATTACTGCTCATATATTGGCAAAGTGGGGGTGGAAGACTGACACCCAGAGAGTTCTGTCATTTTTCAAAGTGATTTCTAACAATCAATGAATTAGCATATTGTACAACTTGATATATTTAAAATATATGCTTTGTGCTTTGGAACTGTAATGATCCAAACAGGTTAAAGTAAATCAACTGTGGAAACTAAAAATCAGTTAATTCACCAAATATTATTGTAAAATACCCCCCAGGCCCAGAGGCATAGAGTTACAATATATGCTTTTTATTCAGATTCCTATTTTTGCTGGAGGTTAAGAGCGAAAAAGTTTAAAATCTATGTATTTATTTATTTAATCATACTTGCATAGCAGCCCATCTCACAGGAAAAGACTCATAGAGTTGGACGTTGTGACTGAGATCATCAAGTCCAACCATTTGCAAAACTATATTCTGCAAAGCGCTCTTATCATTCGTGCATAATTTCTGACCTTTAATCAGACTCTGCTTTCTTGTAAATGTAAATCCATTATTCAGTATCGTGCACTGTGGAACAATAAAGAACAGGTCTTGACCTTCTGTGTGACATCCTTTCAAGAGTGCTATCATGTTCCTTCTTGGTCTTGTCTTCCCTTGGCTAAATGTACTTAGCACCTTCGATCTCTCCTCATAGAACTCAATCTCTAGTCAACTGAGCACTTCTGAAAGGATGGTGCCCGTAACTTCACACAGTATTCAAAGGTGGTTCTGAGCAAAATAGGTTTCAGTAGAATGATTTCTCCTGAGGATTTGTAAATACATTTGTTACAGCCACATCACACTGCTAGCCCATATTCAGTTTGTAATCTCAATTTTTTTTCAAGAAGCAATTGGACTTTCTGGTTTTTTTCTTTGAAGACATTTCGCTTCTCATCCAAGAAGCTTCTTCTTCTTCAAAAAAAAAGCACCTTTGGGACAACCATGACCTGGTACTAGTACTTCTGGATGTGCTTCTTGCCTAAATTGCCTCACAAGATTGAAAGGAATAGATGAGGACACTGGTTCTCAACCTTTTCTTCACCACAGACCCTGCTTTAAATACTTTAAATACTAATCCAGTGGTTCTCAACCTGTCATCTGCAGACTACTGGGGGGGGGGCATGATGTCATCAAAGGAGGTCCACAAAGGCTTGAAGAAATATTATGATTTACATCTTGGGGGATCCATGACCACAAAAGGTATTTAAATGGGGTCTGTGGTAAAGAAAAGATTGAGAACCACTGCCCTAATCTATTCCTTTCAGTTTTGTGAGATAATTCAGGCAAGAAACACATCCAGAAGTATTAGCTCTAACTTTATTGTAAGGTTATATGAACAGAATAATGCATGTCTGAAAGTACTTTTCTCCCTCTTCATTTTTACAGTCCAAAAAACCAAGGAAGAGCCCTAGTTTTAATTTTGATTAGTTTGTTGGGGTTTAGCACACTCCATTTAATTGAAGAAAATGGGTTATTCAATTATCAATTTAAACATCTGGATAATACCTGTTGTGGCCTGTCGGCCGCTGGCCCCTTCAGCAGCCAAATCAGAGGAGGAGGAGGTGTGGGAATCAGGATCAGCATCAAGGCAACCTGACAGCTCCAAGGGGGAAGTGAGAATGGAACTGGCAGAAACAGAGAGACAGAGGCAGAGCCTGGGCTGTCTATCAGCCCTTAGATGGAGAGTAAACAGCCCCCAGGTCTGGAGATGGCTGATGAGGAAGAGGAGGAACAGCTGGCCCCAGTGCCTGACATGCAGATGCGCAGTGGAAAGCCATGGGCCAATCCTTGGGAAGGAAGAGCCACTGCTACTAGTGAAGCTCCACCCTAGCTCTGGGGATAAAAGGCAGGGAGCAGAGATGAATAGATGTAGCAGACAACTATTCATCTTCCGGATGGACAGACTTCTTAGCCTGTGGTGAGAGAGAAGCTGTTTGCCAGGCTGCCAGCACTCCTAATAAAGGAATCTTTGAATTAATTTCAGAGGTTTTGTCGTGTTTGGGGAGCTGGGTCAGAAGAATATCTTCCTACTGAAGTATACTTCTTGAATAAATCCTTTTTTTTTTAGCTTGCCAGAATCATTTAAGGAAATGGGGTTTTTTTCTTGATTATAGCAGCCGTTTTATAAGTGGGGAAGTCCTTCTTTCACTGTAGCCACTTTTATCCACACCCTAGTCTCTGTATATGCCAATTGGTGCAAAAATGTTGGAGACCCCTAAGGATGCAACCTTTCAAGCTAACAACGATATACACACTGTGTCTCGTATCCTTAGATCTACTATATGTAGACTGAAATCATCTGGATGATCACTAGATGGCAGCAAAGAATCTTAATTTTCTATATTCCTTTGTCACATCTAGTGATTGCTGGAGTTCTTCAAGATCAGATCTTGTAGATATACAAGACTGTTTGTTTGTTGTTTATTTATCATATCCATCATAGTCTCCCATCTCACAAGAGAGTGACTTGCCTATGAGCACAATTGCCAAAACAGAATACAGAGTGGCTTGTTTGCGGGTCTGAAGTAGTGGGAGAATACAAAGGTGCCACAATTCATAACCTTTCTCCAATTCAGAAATTCCTTCCTTACCTCATCAAATGAAGCTTCATTCTCACAGTTCTCAAGCACTCGAGTGTAGAATGAGAGACCTGCAAAATCCAAAGAGAAAATTATTTTTAATATTAATAAAATGCTGCAGAAATACAAAGCTGATCGTTAGAGCAAAAGAAGGGCATCTAAAAGGACTGTGTCATATTTTATATGCAGGTGGATAAGGTAGAATTAATTTATCAGGTGGATATGTTTTTCATGCAATTAATTATCTGCATAGAAGCCAATGCAACAATAGGAATTGTCAAGTCGTACATTTGTTCTAAGTCAGGGGGAAAAGCTGGAATTCTCCATTATCTGTGGCTTCTATTATTCGGATGACAAACAGGAGATCTCACACCAGCCATAAAGCCTAATAGTCACTGGTTACATTTACATAATATATTTTATATGGTTACTGAATAACATTATCCTGCTTATGGATTTGCATGATATATTTACTGTAAGAATGAAAAAAACACATGGGCTATTTTTGTCTGACATACTAGGATACATACAGGAAAGTAAGATTATCCCTAACCAAGCGTAGCTTGTTACACGCATGCAGCAGCTAAGTTTTCAACTGATCTCATTAAACATTAAGATTGTCTTACTCTTCTTCAATGTACATAACCTCATTGTAACATCCTGAATTTTATGATGAAATGATTTATTTTGTCACTTTAAACCCAGTCAGTCTCATTACTTAATTCCAAAGCAGAGTTGTAAGCCTAAAAATATACACAAAATCTCTTCAAATATAGATAATTTTATAATCCTCGGTCATATTAATTTGTCACTTACTAAATTTACATTCTTCCTTTCCTCCAAGAGCTCAAGGTGATTTCTATGGGGATCCCTCTTCAATTTACCTATGCAACAATAAACCCATGAAGCAGCTTGGGCTGAGAGAGACTGACTGGCCTAAAGTTCCCCAGTATATTTTCATAATTAAGGCGGGGGGACTTCAGCCTGGATCTTCCGAGTCTTTGAATAATAGTTTAGTCACTACACTATACTAGTTATACCTGCCACTTTATTTTATCATAAAATAAATGCACAGCTATTATGGATGCTCACTTTATTTAGATTTTCCAAGACAATATTGGTCAGAAAAACATCAGCTGAAGGATTCTTATAACAGGGCAAACAGCACTGAGCCATATGGACAGTTCCTTATCTGAATGTCCTCTAGATGTGTTTGATATAGTGCCCATAACTCTCAGTAATCTAGGACATGGGTTAGTGTTTGCCACTTCTGGAGGGCCACTAATAGAATAGAATAGAATTTTTTGTTGGCCAAGTGTGATTGGACACACAAGGAATTTGTCTTGGTTCATATGTTCTCAGTGTACATAAAAGAAAAGATAGCTTATCAAGGTACAACACTTAATGATAGTCATAGGGTACAAATTTAACACTTAATGATACAACACTTAATGATAGTCATAGGCTACAAATAAGCAATCAGGAAACAATAATAAGGAAGGCTAAAGAAATTTTCTGGAGGATCCATACACAAAATGGAACCATAAAATCATAGCATTGGAAGCGAGCTTAGAAGTCTTCTAGTACAACCTCCTTCTCAAGGCAGGAGTCCTTATGTCATTCCAATACTGGAAGTTTTTAAGAAGAGATTGGACAACCATTTGACTGAAATGGTATAGGGTTTCCTGCCTGAGCAGGGGGTTGGACTAAAAGACCTCCTAGGTCCCTTCCAACTCTTCTCTTCTCTTCTCTTCTCTTCTCTTCTCTTCTCTTCTCTTCTCTTCTCTTCTCTTCTCTTCTCTTCTCTTCTCTTCCTTTTCCTTTTCCTTTTCCTTTTCCTTATTCTATTCTATTCATTCCATCCCATCCCATCCCATCCTATCCCAGACAAATGGCATCTAATATTTTCTTGAAAACTTCCAGTAATGGAGCACCCATAACTCCATGAGGCAAGCTTCTTCCACTGATTAAACATTCTAACTATCAGGAAATTCCTCCTTATTCCCAGGGTGAATCTCCCCCTGATCCATTGCTTCTTGTCCTACCCTCGGGTGCTTTGGAGAATAAATTGACCCTCCACTCCATTCTCTTTGATCAGCCTTCAAGTATTGGAAGACTGCTGTCAGGTCTCCTAAGCCTTCTTTGTTTGGCTCTCCCCCCCCCATTCCTCATACTGAAGTATTATTATTCAAGCTTGCTGAGACTCCTCACTTTATTAAGAGTAATACAGAGTGATCCTCCCTCAGTGCGTTAACTATTGTAAATCAGATGAGACTTATGGATGGCATTTGGACTTTTCTGTAAGATTTGTGTATACTGATTTTCCCATTGGTGGTAATTTTTTTGTATTCATTTCATCTCCAGCCTATTTGATTAATTTATTTGCTGGAGGGAAAGAAAACATTAAACAAAGGAGCCTAAATGTACAATGGTGAGAGCCTTAAAAAAACCTGACCCATCAAACACCTTATGAAGGGAGTAAAACTATCAAAGAAATTGTTAATCCTGGAATGACACATACAAGGAAAGATGATAACATGGAATTTACTTTTCATCCACCCTTTTCTTTGATCGCTACTTTTTCAATTTAGCAATAGAGGAAAATGTTATTAAAATGCTAAAATATATAGCCCCAATTCCCAATGAACCTCCGCAGAAAGCTAGTGGGCCTATTATTAAATCTGCCTCCTTCTAGAAATAAAATATGCTTATTTTCAATTTTATTGTGTTGTGTAACATAGTGTTTGTTGAATTTGCTGTTGTTAATTACTTTTTCTCTCAGTTTAAAATTCAAATATAGCTAGAGAGATTATAAAATAGGAAACCCCGATAATTGCACCATAGGATTGCAATCACAGTTTCACTTATATAGGATTTGGGTAATTAAAAAAGGAAAATTATTACTTCACTAGGTTCAGGCAATCATCTCCTCATTTACAGATATAGATCCACTCTCTGGGAGCACTTGTGCTGGTTGAAGCAAAGAAACCTAATCTCTCAATTAGGTTTTCAATCACTTCTCTATAGTGGTATAGAGAATAACCCCTGGTATTGTTGTAGGTCAGGGATCTGCAACCTTAAACACTCAAAAGAGCCATTTGGACCCATTTTCCATAGAAAAGAAAACACCAGGAGCCACAAAACCCTTCCTATGCCTGACTATTTCTTGAGTGGCCACAAAACTAGTGTATGTAGTTGAATTAAATCTTCTGTTTTCTTCTGAAACTTCTATTTTCTTGGATTTATCCATGGTTGGCCTACCAGGGGTTGAAAAGCTCAATAAATCGTGTGCCAGTGGGTGTCACAAATTGGCGGTTGTGACACATATTTTGAGTGACAGGGAACTGTAGCAGAGGGGTGAAAGAGCCACATGCGGCTCCAGAGCCACAGGTTGCTGACCCCTGTTGTAGGTGTTGTCAGTAATAGTAATACTGAACCTGTCTCAATAATTTCAAGCAATATGGGTAGCCCTCAACTTACGACCTCTTGTTTCCAAGTTATAAGAGCACTGGAAAAAATGACTTATAACAGATCCTCACACTTATGACTCTTGTCGCATCCCCATGGTCACATGATCAAAATTCGGGTGCTTGGCAACCAGCATGTATTTACGATGGTTGTCGCATCCTGGTGTCACATGATCAATCAGTAGCTGGCTTACGACAAGCAAAGTCAGTGGAGGAAGACGGATTTGCTTAATGCTGCATGATCTACTTAAGAACTGCAGTGATTCACTTAACAACCGTGGCCAAAAGGTTGAGATTTACATACTTAGTAATTTGGGGGGGAGAGAAAGAGTGGTTATGAGGGCCTCTTTAGAAACTGGATTGATGAAACAACCAAGGCATGGTTACCATATCATTGAGAAGGAACCAGGTTTTTTTCCATTTCTCTTCCTCTTCTTAAAATATCCCTCTTTGAAATTCCTATGGGGATGTTTTAATAATGCTTTTTTATTATTCCATTCATCCTGCTTGAAGATCACTTCGACATGTGTTTTCTGTTCTGAATGTGCAGCTGAGTGTTTCTGATCCCTACCTCTAGGGAGGAAGCCAGAATGGTTACATCAGAAGGACAAAGGTGCCAAGTTCTCCAGTGAAAATCTAGGGCTCTCTTTAAATCCCACATTTAATCCACCCTCATCCCAATAATCTCCTCCTGTATATTACCTTGGTAAATTGATAAAAGCTTTATAATGCTTAAAAGAAGCAGTGTCCCAGGAGAAAAGGAAGGCCTGGCCCAGTCAGAAGGAATCCCGGCATTGAATTAATATGCATTTGTGAATTACATATGAAAAAGATGATCAATGACTTCATTGCCGTGGATCGATTTCAGCAATTTAGTACTGTTGAAAGGAACCTAGATTAAGCAGCAAAATGAAACACACACACCAACAACTCTGGCTATTTCCAGACAGCTCCATACAGTATGCAATATTCAAAGTGCATTATGTGATTTCATCAGGAGTGTCATGTTTTGGTCATAAACCTATCTTTGAGCTTCCTTTTGCCTGTTTGGAATAATTTGTTTAGACAAAAAGACCTGGAAAAACATTCTGACAGAGGATTTTCTCAAGGGCAGCAGCGAAGTCCTCTCCTTTCTCCTTTCCTTGTTCCCCACTGAAAACTATCTTGAGTTATATATAAAATTAGGTGAAACCCCGGTGTTGCCTGGGGTTTATTTATCCCAATCCTGTATTAGACAGGGAATAGCCTTGCACGTGATTATCTGCATTAGCAGGCATCTCCCCCAACAACTTGCCCTCTTTGCTTGAAGCTGAGGGCCTAAAAAAAAAAAAAAAAGCAAACATCCTAGGGGCCTAGGGTGTTTTGGTTTTTTTGAAGAACCAATCCCCCTTACCAGAGGGAGCCCCCTTGTGGAGTACTGTGAAGCCGTTACCATGGCAACTCCACTGTGCTGTACAGTAGAAGTCATTTTAAGGCACAACAGGCTGTATCTTAACAGAACTTGAATCCAAAATGCACGCTATCACTGTCAAAAGCACTGTGATTTGACACTGTAGATATAATTCATTCCTTTTCATTTCAGTTTTCCTGGCACTAATGCAGAAAGCTTGTCACCACCACCATGCCTTTTGGAATTGATTTTAGAATTTCTTCTTCCAGGAATCTTGATTTCCCTCATTCCTGCAGAGCCCCATCTGCTCTTTTTCATCTCACTGTGGATTGCACTTAATAAAGAAATATAGAGATGACATCTCCATTTAAAGTTAAAATTCACCTCTACTGAAAATTCCCTACCTCAGCACTTTCCTTCAGGTTATATTTTATAACAATGATTTATTTTATTTTTAGTTTTTATCCTACCTTTATTATTTTTATAAATAACTCGAGGTGGCAAACATCTAATTCTCCTTCCTCCTCCTCTTCCTCCTCCTCCTCCTCTGTTTCCCACAACAACAACCCTGTGAGGTGAGGTGAGCTGAGAGAAAATGACTGGCTCAAAGTCACCCAGCTGGCTTTCATGCCTAAGCAGGGACTCTAACTCACAGTCTCCTGGTTTCTAGCTGGGTGCCTTATCCACTAGACGCTGGCTGAGGAATCCTGGGAGTTGAAGTCCACAAGTCTTAAAAAAGCCAAGTTTGCAGACCCTGCACTAGACTAATGATCAGTTACATAATTAAGTATTGAGAAGAAGGGACCAGGAACATATTGGTTGTTACAAAAAGTGTTGTAACACTGATCAGTTGAGATGTAGCTGCATATATTATTTTGATTCTCATGGGGGCCATATTGAATTTGGTGTCAAATACACAAGCTACCTTATAACTACTTTCACTGGCACTGTAAGGTTTCTTGTGCAGCATTTAGTCTAGTTGGTCAGCCAGCTAGATTAGGTGACAAGACTCACATGTGCATGCCAGCTACAATGAATGATGTAACATATAAATGTGATGATAAATAAATAATTAAAAAAAAAGCTACTGAGGAAACAATCATCCCTCTTTTTGAACTCTTTTAAGTTTAGCTACGATGTAGCTAAACTTAAGCAGCTACGTCGTTCCAAAGAGGAAGCCTACAGAAAAGGTGATAAAATGCTGTACAATCAGGCCAGAAATGTATTAACAAGGGAGATCAGAGCATAAAAAAAAGCTACTCTGAAAAGCTAAAGAATCAGTTCTCAACAAATGAACCAGTAAACATGTGGAAAACTCTTAAAAATATCACCGGTTACAGCAAACCTCCTTCCCAGGCTGAAGGAAATCAGCAATTGGCAGATGACCTGAATGTGTTTTACTGCAGGTTTGAAAGGAAACTACAGCCACCTATCTCCACAACCCCCATCTCAGACACACCAACAACAGCCAAGCCTCCTACAACTGAACCCTATCCCATTCGGTTCACAACCCCTAGTGATCACAGAAAAGGAAGTGCAAGACCTATTTCACAGACAAAAGCCAGGAAAAGCTCCAGGCCCAGACAAGATAACTCCTTCTTGCTTAAAAGTCTGTGCTGACCAATTGGCCCCCATCTTCACCCATATCTTCAATAAATCACTAGAGATGTGCTAAGTTCCTTCTTGCTTCAAACGCTCTACTATCATCCCAGTGCCAAAGAAGCCCAAGGAACTGAATGATTACAGACCAGTTGCTCTAACATCTGTAGTCATGAAAACCTTTGAAAGGCTAGTGCTGTCCCACTTGCAAACCATCACGGATCCGCTGTTAGACCCCTTGCAATTTGCATACCGAGCAAATAGATCAACAGATGAAGCTGTTAATATGGCTCTGCACTACATCCTACAGCATCTTGAATCTCCAAAGACTTACACGAGGGTCCTCTTTGTAGACTTTAATTCAGCATTCAGCACCATCATTCCAGACATTCTTCTAACTAAGCTAAACCAGCTAAAGATACCTGAACACACTTGTAAGTGGATCATAAGCTTCCTAACAAACAGGAAGCAGCAGGTGAAGCTAAGCAGAACCACATCAGATACCTGTACAATGATGAATCCACATACAGACGGGAGGTTGAACAATGAGCCTCGTGTTTGGACCGGAACAATCTGGAACTGAACACACTCAAAACCATAGAAATAGCGATAGACTTTAGGAGAAACCCTTTCATACTTCCACCTCTTACAATACTAAACAACACAGTATCAACAGTAGAGACCTTCAAATTTCTAGGTTCTATCATATCGCAAGATCTAAAATGGACAGTTAACATCAAAAACGTCATCAAAAAAGGACAACAAAGAATGTTCTTTCTGCGCCAACTCAGAAAGCTCAAACTGCTCAAGGAGCTGCTGATATAGTTCTATAGAGAAATTATTGAGTCTGTCATCTGCACCTCTATAACTGTCTGGTTTGGTTCTGCAACCCAACAAGAAAGACACAGACTTCAGAGGATAATTAGAACTGCAGAAAAAACAATTGCTACCAACCTGCCCTCCACTGAGGACCTATATGCTGCAAGAGTCAAGAAGAGGGCTGTGAAAATATTTACAGACCCCTCACATCCTGGACATAAACTGTTTCAACTCCTACCCTCAAAATGACACTACAGAGCACGGCACACCAGAACAACTAGACACAAGAACAGTTTCTTCCCAAATGCCATCACTCTGCTAAACAATTCCCTCAACACTGTCAAACTATTTATTAAATCTGCACTACCATTATTCTTCTCATCGTTCCCATTGCCCATCTCCTTCCACTTATGACTGTATGACTGTAACTTTGTTGCTTGTATCCTTATGATTTATATTGATATTGATTGTATTCTGATTGCTTATTTGTACCCTATGACTACAGGGACACAGTGGCTCAGGGGCTAGGACGTTGAGCTTGTCGATCGAAAGGTCGGCAGTTTGGCAGTTCGAATCCCTAGTGCTGCCGTTTAACAGGGTGAGCTCCCATTATTAGTCCCAGCTTCTGCCAACATAGCAATTTCAAAAGCACATAAAAATGCAAGTAGAAAAAATAGGGACCACCTTTGGTGGGAAGGTAACAGCGTTCCGTGTGCCTTTAGCATTGAGTCATGCCGGCCACATGACCATGGAGACGTCTTTGGACAGCGCTGGCTCTTTGGCTTTGAAACGGAGATGAGTACCGCCCCCTAGAGTCAGCAACGACTAGCACATATATGCGAGGGGAACCTTTACCTTTACCTTTTACCTTATCCTATGGCTATCATTAAGTGTTTTGTCTTAGAATTCTTGATGAAGGTATCTTTTCTTTTATGTACACTGAGAGCATATGTATCAAGACAAATTCCTTGTGTGTCCAATTACACTTGGCCAATAAAAATTCTATTCTATTCTATTCTATTCTATTCTATTCTATTCTATTCTATTCTATTCTATTCTATTCTATTCTATTCTATTCTATTCTAATACTTTAATACAAAGTAATACTTAATACTTTGTAAGACCTGTTTCCTTTCCTCTTCTGGAAACTTTGTTCCATCAGAAAGGCCCTGTCCTCCTCCAGGGCTCCTTTGCACAAATATTCCTGTAGTAAAGGTCATCTCAATTGGCTTCCCATTCAGACTAGACAGCTCTTCTTTATGGAGGTTGTTTGGCCTGTCAGCCCTTCAAGGTAAGAAAGGGAAGGAAAGAAGCAGCATGGATTCCAGAAATGCTTTTTATTGAGGGTGAAGGTTTGTTCTCTAAACTTGTGGGTTGGTTGCCAAATGTTTCATTACCAGGCTAGGTAACCTCTTCAGCGGAGTTTAAGGGTTCCCCTAAACTCCGCTAAAGATGTTATCTAACCTGGTAATTTATTCTTATTTATTTTTATTTGTCAAGCATGTATGAGAAAATAAGTATAAGTATAAACATAACATATAAACATATAAGTATAAACAGGTATAAGTATAAACATAAGAAATGAGTATGAATAAATGGGAGCAGTAGGACAGGGACAATAGGCACATTGGTGCGCTGATGCACGCCCCCTTACAGACCTCTTAGGAATGGGATAAGGTCCACGGTAGACAGTTTAAGGTTAAAGTTGGGGGTTTGAGGATGTAACAACAGAGTCAGGTAGTGCATTCCAGGCATTGACCACTCTGTTGCTGAAGTCAAATTTTCTGCAATCGAGTTTGGAGCAGTTTATCTTGAGTTTGTATCTATTGTTTGCCCATGTATTGTTGCGGTTGAAGCTGAAGTAGTCATTGACAGGTAGGCTGTTGTAGCAGACAATTTTGTGTACTAAGCTTAGGTCAGACCTTAGATGGTGTAGTTCTAGGTTGTCCAGGCCCAAAATTTCAAGCCTGGTGGCATAGGGTTTCCTATTGTGAGAAGAGAAGTGGAGTACTCTTCTTGTGAAATACCTCTGGACTCGTTCAATTGTATTAATGTCCGATAAACAGTGTTTAGCTGTTTAACCAACCCACAAGCTGGGAGAACGAACCTTCACCCTCATCCTACACCAAAGTTACAGATATTCGCCACTATTGCAATGTTTTTTATTGTCGCAGGGCAACATAACCAAATCTTGAAAGCCTCTTTGCCCCATCTTATACTGAAGAAACTCAAGATAGAATTGAATTGCTTTCTCACCCTTTCCATTTTCTCAGGACTGAGTAATCTTTTCTCCTACTACAGCTCTTCAGTGGTCCCTGTCCCCTTTCCCAAGACCATCTCTACACACTTTCACAAGACTTATTTATTTGTTTGTTTGTTTATTTGAAATTATATTGCCGCCTATTCGCTCATGGTGACTCATAGACAGCCTTAAGCAAGTACGTTTTAGTGGGTGTTCTCTTGATTTGATATATGAAATATTGTTTGGAACTGTACTTTTTCCCTCTCTGTTCTTAATCATTTGTATTTTACACTTGGAGGTTTTATGATTTGTAGCTGCTGTTTCCTTGTGAGCAACGTACATTTTGGTGCAGAGAAATAGCCTGGAGCAGCTATACCAGAAAGACATCCCAGTTCTACAATTTGGGGCCTTTAATCACCTCCCAACTTTCCCAACCCCCTCCAGGTTTCATTTCTTTCAAGAAAACTTAAGTAAAAAGGATTGCTCTTTTTTTTTTTTTAAAGGAAAAGAAGCACTAACTGGGAATTGTTCAGTTATAGAACAAACTACAATCCAGGACCAATCTTTATTTTTTTATGAATGCCTGAAGCATTCTAAGAGAACAAAAATGGATGATTCTTGCAATCAAATGCTGCTTTTTGAAGATACTCAAGAAATATTCTGAAGCTAGTGGTATAAAAGTGAACATGCAGTAGGAGTTTTGCCCCTTATATTCGTTGATATTGGTTGTTCTTAGGATAGTATTTAAGCCTGACTTTGCATCTGCCTAGGTCAGGGGTGTCAAACTCAAGGCTCGCGAGCTGGATCCAGCCCTCAGGGTGCTTAGATCTGGCCCGTGGAGCCGCCGTGGAAATAGTGATGGTGCCACTGCCGTGCAATCCTCCTGGGCTGTGTATTCACTGGCAGAGGGCTGCAAGAGGATCTCCCCAGCCCTGCCCGGGCCACCACAGGTGCCCCCTGACATGAGTGATGTCAAGCTGGCCCTGCCCACCCTGTCCACATCCACCCTGACCATGCCCATCTCCCCCTCCAAGGTCATTATTTTTTTCCAATAATTGGGAATGTGTGTGTTTCAATGTTAGGGGCATCCAAAGCCTGACTGATTATATGACATCAAGTCATTGTCAACTCTTAACGACCAATACATAGGTTTTTTCCATGATGATCTATCACTAAGTTAGTGTTGTGGTCCGCCAGCAGCCTGCGAAGCTGGCAGTGGAGTCAGACAGTGAGGAGGCTGGGGAGGACAATGGGCCAGTCCTGGAGTCAGGGGAAGATCCAAACAAAAGGTCTGCGTTGGAGGCAGAGATGGAGCCAGGACCATCTGAAAGGAATGCACGGACTCCAGAGCTTCCAGAGGCGGGCAGCAGAGAGGCAGAGGAACAGGAGGAGCCTGTTCCTAGTGCACGCATGTGAAGAGCTGCCAGAAGGCAAGAGCAGCTAAAACAAAAAAGAAAACTCGGGAGTAAGGCCAGGAGATGATTGGCTCCTCCCATAAGGCTTAAAAGAGCAGCAACGGCTCTTGGGTTCTTTGTAGGAAAGCAACGTAGCTGCAATTGTTTATCTCCAGTTTCTGAACTTCGTGGGGTTCTTGCCAAGAAAAGCCTTTGGCAGCATGCCAAAGAAGACAAAGGTTTGTGATATGGCCGAAGGACTTTTTCTGAAGGACTTTGTTTTGGACTTAATTTGGACGAAGCTGAGAATGAAGTAATTCTCAGCTGTTCTAATAAAATATGTTTGTTTAGGATTGATTGTATCTGGTACTAACGACTTGGGCCTCGGTCACAACACTTGACCCTTCAGCTCTTCCAACTGCGCCCCCATTGCCACTGTAAATAAATCCATCCACCTTGCAGCTGGTTGCCCTCTTCTCTTTCCTTGTACCTTTCCCAGCATTGAAATTTTTTCCAGAAAGCTTGGACTTTGTATATTTGTATATTGAAGTAGGATAATTTGAGCTTGGTCCTTTGTGCCGGAAGTGAGAACACTGGGTTCATTTGATACATTGATTTGTTTTCTTGGCTCTGTAAAGCAGGGGTCTCCAACCTTGGCAACTTTAAGCCTGGTGGACTTCAACTCTCAGAATGCCCCAGCCAGCAAAGCTGGCTGGGAAATTCTGGAAGTTGAAGTCCACCAGGCTTAAAGTTGCCAAGGTTGGAGACCCCTGCTGTAGAGTATTCCCCAAAATTTTCTCCAAAACCAAAGTTTAAAATAGCTGCAACTATGTGGTTGAAGCCCTGCCACTTCATTACACGTGTAACAATGCTATAGCATAGTGTGCAAAAATGGCACTGGACTTTATAGTCATTGTTTAACAGAAGTTAAATATTTCAGGATTATGCTGAGTTAAGGATGGTTGCCTTCAGACTTCATAATTTCTTTATGTGTGATGACCTATCAGAAGACCTCCATTTCAACCTATTTTTCAAAGTCAGTTCTCAGTCTAAATAAAGTTTGACTATATGCAGTCAAATCCTTTTCGGAAAATCAGAATTTAATTTTCAGATCAGGAATCTTGTTTTATTCCTATAACTTTTGGGAAAGGATCTTTGGCAAGTCCCATTTGGATCGCATACAGCGATTTCTCCATCATCGAATTGGATTCACTTTAATGAATTACAAAAGAAAAGCTAGTATGCTATTCTTTCAGCAGGTTGATCAAATTTCACTTGCAGAGGTTTCCAGTTGCAGAGAGTAAGCCATTTAGTCTTTTGCAGGGGAAAAAATTCCAGATCCAACAAGTTGTACAGCACCTTAAAATCAAAATAATACGAATTCTTGTTTCCAGTGCTTTGGAATTCTTATCCAATGCTTTGGAATCTGAGCCAATATATTGTCATCATCGTCAAAAAAATCCCCATCTCTAATATCTAATATTTTCTTTTTGCAAAACTTTTCTCTTTTTTTTTGGTGCCAAAACAGACATATTGTTCAAAGCCTGTATCTTTCTTCCAAGATTTACTGTTGTTTTTTTACAAAAATTACAACAAAAAGATCGCAATGGAATAATTATTGTCTATGTGTATATGTGTCTTTGCTCAAACATTTTCCCTGATGAATTTTCCTCTGTACATGAAATATAGGTCTATGGAAAGTAATTTTAGTGAAAAATCTCCTAAAGGGAAAATTAGTTAAAATGATCCTGACAATATTACTGCAGCCAGTTTCCAGTAATCTGCAAACTAGATGTGACTGGCAAATATATACATTCAACTGCGTCCAGCAGATTAACCTCCATAATTTTTTGTATTATTACTTGGAGCTGCAGAAATTAAAAGGCTATTGTGGCAACCCTGAAAGGGGTATAAGCAAGAGCCATTGTGAAAACAAGGTTCTACTCCTGGTGATGTCTTGGACATATCTATGTACTTTTCTTGGCAACAATTCAGACATGGTTTACAATTGTTTGCTTCCAGGATGTGTTTTTAAAATTCTCAATCTAGTCTCCATTCTGGTATATTTTGGGCAATCTCCTGTCCAAGGACTAACCAGATCTGGCTTGGCTGAACTTCTGAAATCAATCAAGGTTACTGCCACCTATCTAGGTAAGTCATGTGAATTCTGTTAAGCTCCTCACAAAGACTGATTTAAAGGGACTTCAATAGTAAATAAGAGAAAGAAATGAACACGTTTTGAGTCTTGGACCTCTGCTGTTTCTTGTTCTAACAATTTGTCTGGAATTGAAGCTGGGAAAGAAATAAGTGTCTATTCTGACCAACTTGCAGAGACCTAGGGCACTTGAAGGAAAGGATCTAGTAGGGCCCTTTCATGCACATTTTTAATGCTAAACTAATATTTATTTTATTTATTTTATCTTTTTAATTTCTCCCTTTTTCATGATCACGTTTACCAGGGCAAATGGTACACAGAATTAATTTCTATAATTCTATAATACATTGTTTATTATGTGTAAATATTTATGCCATTCTTCTATAAAACCTCTAAGTTTGCAGCTTAATAATATTACATACATGCATTCAGAAAATTAAAAAAAAACCACATGCCCTCCAGAACACCTCCTCTCTAGCAGCCAATACCCAGACAAATAGGAACTTAACACCAAACGATCAAGCAGAAAACAATGCTTCAATCAAGGAACTACAAAGGAGAAAACCACATGCCCACCAACACTGGCAAGTCAAGCAACTGTATAGAAACCAGAGCAAATCCCACACTCTCTTGAACTGATGATATAACCTAGTTGGGTGATGACACATCTGCAAGCAACAGCCAATCTCAGAGAGCACCAAGAACTCCACAAAAAATAAACATAAGTAAAATCGCATACAATAGTATATGCATATGATGTTTGGACCTGTCGTTGTTATTGTATAGCATCAAAAATAGTTCCAGGAGAGGAGAGGAGAGAAGAAAGTAGGTAGGATGAAAGGAGTGAGGGAAAGGAGTGAGAAGGAGATGAAAGGATTGCTGTGAAAAGGAAAAGATGAAATGGAAGAAAGGCAACCCCGAATATATTTGAATATATTAGGATAAAAATGGAAATCGTTTAAAAAAAAAGAATGAAAGAGACTGAACATGAATAAAAATGGAGAAATTAGAACTTGAGGGCAAAAGAAGATGTGACTTAATAAAATGAGCAAGGAAATATTAGGAAATGAATAAAAACTATGAAAAAGGAATATTTTGGCAAAAACTGTAACTAAGTAAAATATATTTGAATATATTGAATTGTATAAGATATGATATGGCCAATACTCTGTTCATAAATCATGTATGTGTGTAGGGGGGGGAAACTAAAAAAATCAATAAAAACTTGTTCTAAAAAAAATAGTTCCAGGGATATTTCCTGTAGAGGGGCATTCCCCACTGCATTTGGGATAGCTCTTGTGGACTTCAACTCCCAGCTTTGCTGGCTGAGGAATTCTGGGAGTTGAAGTCCACAAGTCTTAAAGTTGCCAAGGTTAGAGATCCCAGATCTAGATGATAATAACTTTGGTAATTGGTTCTTTGCCTGAGACACCACATGTCATGGTTTGGTGGCTTTTAATTTCCAACTTTTGGTACCATTGGCAGAATCTCCCACGGTAGGTTGATTGGTCCCAAAACTTGGAAAACCCTTGCTAGTTTCTTATTTATTTAACCAGATGGCATTATATCACATGGACAAGACAAGTCACTTTTCCTTTTACTCTCCAGCACAACTTTCCAGATTAAACTGTCTATTCAGGATAGATTGTTGTAGGATTTTCTTGATCTAGCCCTGAATTCTCTGTGTACCATTTGCCCTGGTAAATGTGATCGTGAAAAAGGGAGAACCTCTGGACATATCCAGAACGTCCTCCCTTATCTTTGATAACAGAGAAGCAGAGGACAGCATTTCAAGGCAAAAAAATTTCAAGGATTTCATGCCACAAGATGATTTCTATCCTCTATAAACCACAGGGAGCAGCTGCATTTTCTGAATGGTGCAATATACCTCAAACCTCTGGATTTTTTCCAAGGATGAGGAGTGTTCCACTTAATCTCATGGTACTAAGTCATGTGCAACAATCATTTGTGGGAGAGCTTCAGATTGGACTGCAGTAAAATCTGACAAGAGTAGCCTAAGGGGGGAGGCTAGGTTCCAAAATTCAAGATGCTTTAAAAAAAAAAGAACTGGAAAAAATGTATTTTAAATCAGCATCAATATTATAAAAAGTTCTGTCTAAGTATTAGAACTAGAACTTCACCCTGTCCTCATATGTAATAAGTGTGCCATTGTGCATTACAGATGCTGTTTCCAAGTTGGCATTGACCTTAGATGTAGGGGGCAATGTAAATTGCAGCTGCTTTTGTCTTTTATTAAAGAAAAACGTCCTTGAAGCCTGTGCCCAGAATTGATATTGGGCATTTAAGAACCACTCATATATATATATACACAGTGCATGCACCATTTTTTTGAAATAGGAGATATAAAAACATCGTTTTTTGTTTGTTATATCTTCTTGTTTTTAAAAAAATAAAAAGTATTTTAATTACAAAAAAAAACAACATTCCCATCATACCAACCATCTATTTCAAAAATCCTTTTTAAAAAGTGTGATAAAAAGCCATCCATTTTTAGCAGTTAAGATTAAAATATGTGTTAAGAAATATTCCTTAAACCCATATGGTTGCATTCTCTTTCTTTTTTTTTTCATCAATTGTTTTCATTCTAATTCTTTTCTTTCTCCCAAGTTTTATTTCTGCTCAAAGTTGGAAGGGGGAGAAAGGTTGGTCCTTATAATGAATTAGGGCAGCAGATGTGTTGATTGGAACTGATGTGGGGTCTAAGGAGACAATTTAAGTAGCAGTGTTCCAGTCAAATACGCTCAGGATCTAATCCAACATGTCTAATTCAATTTATCAGAAAGCCACCAGGTTGTGTGTCGGGCATAATATTTCTATTCTAAGATGCACGCTTAGCTCTGTTTGGAAATTTTGCTAGGCTTTCCACATATTCTTGTCTGCTGCTTGACCTGACCTGAGATAGTTTACAGATAAATATATTCTTATTCTCAAACTCTTGGATACAAGGATAAGCTAGTGTAGAAGTTAGACAACTATCAAGAAATGAGGGCTGGATTTCTTTAACTCTAGTGACCCAAAGATAGTTTAGGTATCTTCAGAAAAACAAGTTAATTTTTCTTTTTAGTTGATGAAGTCCATGCATTATTTTCTCTTATGGCTGGTTCTGAATTTCAGAAAACAAACACCTGAAAATGCAAACCTTTTCAATTTTAAGTCCAGGATGTTTTCCGTGTGAGAAGAACAATCTTATTTGATATCTCAGCAATAATACTTATGACATTCTTTGCTCATTTGTTGTCATGTATACTAAATGTACACTCTATGGAGGTGACATGCAGTAGCTGTGATTCTGATAAAACATATAAATTGAAAAAAGTCAGGTCAGCTACAAATCATAGACCATTTCTCCAGCAATCATTTCTCCAGTAATCATTTATACTGTCCTTCAGTATAATTCAACCTTTATTCTGCCAATGTAACAGGCACAAGGGCAGGTGTTATATTGTCTCAGTGATGTTTAGGTGATGCTAGAATGTGCTATAAATGATTAATGGAAAGCAAGTATACCATAACTTTAGTCAAGCCAATCATTCTAAGTTCAGCTGTAACTCCACTCCCCTTGAAAACATGAAGTTAAGATCAAAAGGTTTACATTTTGCAAATCAGCATTAGTGCGAGGACTAACTTTCTGCAGTGCTGTATAAAAACAATGTGGATTGTTATATGTAGTGAGCACTCAGTAGAGAACAGTGGCAACGTGTATCTTTCAATGCTGTGTGCATACACTCAAAGCAATACTTTGTATGCCAGGGGTTCCAGGTTCAACCCTGGCATCTCCAGCAAAAGCTGAGAAAGCCCCCTGCTCAAAATGGGGAAGTGTCAGGATCTGACAAAATGCTGCTGGGGGGGGGGGCGACTTGCTTGTTACCCCATCACAACCTTCCACCCTTGCTACCGCCATCAGAAAGAGTAGCTCATTTTAAAAACCTTGCCATGTCTGAAACATTGCAGAAATGCAGGAGTGTGTCACATGTTACACATTTTCAAAGCATGTGGCATTTCAATGGATTTGAAGTTCTTATTGGCACTTTTCTTCTTCCTGTCTGTCCTCATTCAAAAGCTCAAAAATTTCTACTTGTGTAATGGCAAACACAATCGTTCCTTGAATAAGAAAATAAACCACAGTTAACAATAACATAGTAACTCAGTCCCCAGATCTTAACTGGAGGGGGAAAACTTTGGTTTGGAACCTCTGAGGGTTCTTCAGACATGGCTCCAAATTTGAGGAGCTGCATCACCAGGGCTCTTGCCAACTCCAGAACCTGCCAGTCAAACAACAACAGCCACAACTCCAAGAAGCTTTAGCCCAGGCAAAAATGTTGGGAGCATGAGCTATTGTTTTCCAGAATGAAGCCGCCCAAGCGCTTGGGGAGTGAGAGCATCCTTCCCCAGAGTCATGCCCTTGTTCTGCAGGGTTGAGGCTCCTCTGCAGAGAACTTTCCCTTCCCTGGGACATGCAGACCTGCACACAAACAGGCAGCTATCTTGCAGCATCACACAGAGTGCCTCTGCTGCAGGCTACACAACTGAGGGCAATGTACCTCTGAACGCCACCTTGGCTATCCTGTCCGCTTTGCCTCTTAGGTTGGTGACCCTCTTCAAACGCATGATCAAGGCCATGGTGGGCCGGTGACGGGGAATGCCCTCTGCTGTTGTTGCTACAACCTGGCAAGGAAAGGCAATGGGCACAACGTTTGGAGCAGATGTGGGGGATCCAGCCGGGCTGCCTTCAGAGCTGTGTCACCCTCCTCTTCTCTTTGCCTGCTAAGCCTCGGTGTAGCTCTTCAGCTGGAGAGCGACCTCCTCCCATCCCGGTCCAGATCAGGAGCTGGTAAACCGGAGCCGCTGTGCCAGTTGGGCTGCCTGGGGAGCAGCAAAGTGACTGCTGGCTCTCAATTATTCAGGAGCTGTCGCTGGAAAGTCCCGCTCGGCGCTCTCTACACGCTGCCCGGGCTGGTCTCTTGTTCCAGGCAGGACTCTCCCCATCCTTCCGCCGCCTTTAGCAGGGGGAGAAAGAGGATGCTAAACCTGGGGTCGCTTCACGACGCCTCTCCTACCCAAAGCAACGTGACTTTTGCCTGGGGGAGCCAAGAGAACGGAGGAGCATCCCTCCACCACTCGGGCTCTGGCAGGGGCTGAAGCTACGGCTGGCGTGCCTTAACTGCTTCACTGCTGAGTCGTCCCCCCACCCAACCCCACCCCCTCAAAGGAGTACCAAGCGGGGCTCGCGCGAGGGACTGAAGGTAGATCGGGTTGGGAGGGGGTCTCAGCTTCCCTTCTCAGGCTGCTCCCCCCACCACCAGCAGCCGATTTCTGCATCGGAAAGGCAGGCAAGCAGTCGGAGGTTTCAATCCAAGCTCCTAAACCGAACCTCTTTCGCTCTCGATCCGTCCACACGTTAAAATCTCGACCCCGTAGATCCTCTTTGCACACCCTGTGCAAAGGATAAAAGCAAAGGGCTCGGTTAGTGGTTTTTATCGTGAAGATCTTAGGACGATCGCCGTTCTGCGTTTGCATTTGGGGTCCAACCCAGGACCTCCGGGGGGGGGATTCACAAAGAGGGAAAAGAACTGCCCCCCCTTACCTGTTCCCAGCATGCAAACTCAGAGACAGAACAGAGAAGGTATCCCTTAATGGTCTGGATTGAATCTAAAACCATTTAAATATCGAGAGTTGCCCAAATAGCACATTACTACATGGAAGAAAAGAATAGAAAAAACAAGGAGTAAGTTTGTCCATTCTTATCTCCTTCCATTTTACAACTGAAAGGCACTTGAGAGTGATGGCTAGTTTAAAGTGTTAGTCTAGTCTAGTGCTAGAAAAGGTCAGATTTCCTTCTACACTTGGCTAGGAGAGGTTAATTTTGGGCTACCTATTCCTCTTTTCACATGCTTTTTCTCTTCTCTCATTCTCAGCCTGACCTACCTAACAAGGTTTGTGTGGGAAAAGTTAGAGAAAAGAGCACTTTGTGCAGCATATATGAATGCTTGTGGCAATATTTGTTTGTTGGCAATATATGGACATTTTTTTATGCCGGTTATGATACTTCCTTGGGTGTGAACTTGAATGCCCTGGAACAAAGGCTAGCATTGAGGAGTATGGATCTGAAGTGTAATGTATGAATGATCAAGATAATTGATTGTGAATAATTAAACATTACAACTAAGTGATTAAAAAAACCCACAGCTAGATGAATTTGTGTACTTCGTTAGGATGAAGTGATTTTAAGAAATAAAAATACTGATAGAAAGATAGGTATATTTGTTTGCCATAAGCAGTGAAAATGGCTTCTGCCTGTCTATGGCGATTCTCAGTCATCCAGGTCATGGTTGCCCCAAGAGGTGCTTTTCCAAAAGGCAACTGCACTTTGTATTTCTTTGAAGACGTTTCACTTCTCTTCCATAAGCTTCTTTAGTTCTTCTTTGGAAACATCTTCAAAGAAAAACAAAGAAAATCCAGCTACCTTTTGAAAAAGCACCTTTGGCTTCTGCCCACTTTATTGTATTGGAAACAGGAGTTGAATATTTCAGGGGAAGCCCCCTGAATCAATGGGAAGGGGTTCCTTAAGACAGGGGTCTCCAATTTTGGCAACTTTAAGACTTGTGGACTTCAACTCCCAGAGTTCCTCAGCCAGCAAGTCTTAAAGTTGACAAGGTTGGCGACACCTGCCTTAAGACATATGAGTAGCAAGAGAAGAGATGGGATCTAAAAAGTTCAGGTTCTGAATAGATCTAGATCAGGGATCTCCAACCTTGTCAACTTTAAGACTTGTGGATTTCAACTCCCAAAATTCCTCAGCCAGCAAAGCTGTTGAAGTCCACAAGTCTTAAAGTTGACAAGGTTGGAGACCCCTGATCTAGATTGAATGCAAACCTTTCCAGCTTTTCCTGCAAAAGAATATCATGGTAGAGGCAGAAACATTTTGGGGAAGTAGTGCAGAGTAAAAATGTGAAAGAAGTATGTTAAGGTGGTTTGGTTGTATATTATGTAGAATAAATGAAGTTTTATTTGTTTATGAATGTATAAAAGAAGACTGAATAAGTCAAGTGGACGGGAAAGACTGGGCAGTTGTGGCTGGGTGGAGTTAATGAGATACTCAAAAACTGACAGAGGTGACATTAAAGTCTCCTAGAGTCACCTTGAATAAATTTGTTTAATAAATAAATAAATAAATAATAATAGAGTTGGAAGGGACCTTGGAGGTCTTGTAGTCCAACCCCTTGCCCAGGCAGGAAACCGTACATCGCTTCAGACAAATGGTTATCCAACATCTTCTTAAAAATCTCCAGTGTTGGAGCATTCACAACTTCTGCAGGCAAGTCGTTCCACTTATTAATTGTTCTAACAGTCAGGAAATTTCTCCTTAGTTCTAAGTTGCTTCTCTCCTTGATCAGTTTTCACCCATTGCTTCTTGTTCTATCCTCAGGTGCTTTGGAGAATAGCTTGACTCCCTCTTGTTTGTGGCAGCCCCTGAGACATTGAAACACTGCTATCATGTCTCCCCTAGTCCTTCTTTTCATTAAACTAGATATACCCAGTTCCTGCAACCGTTCTTCATATGTTTTAGCCTCCAGTCCCCTAATCATCTTTGTTGCTCTTCTCTGCACTCTTTCTAGAGTCTTATAAAATAATAAGGCAGTGTATGGAAATGGTAGAACCAAATGCACTGATTGGGGAACTCTGGGAACTGAAGTCCAACTGAAGTTAAAGTTGCTAAGGTAGAAAAACATTATCCTTAACTGGAGAAAAAAAAATTATCTGAGCATCTGATTCCTGGGGCTTCAAGGTACACAAAGTCCATGACATACCACCATTTGTTTAGTGACCACTCCAAGTTACAATGGCACTGAAAAAAGTGATTTATGACCATTGCAGCATCCCCATGGTCATGTGATCAAAATTCAAGTGATTGGCAATTGACATGCATTTACATTGGTTGTATTGACCTGGCGTCACGTGATCACCTTTGCAACCTTCCCAGCTGGCTTCTGACAAGCAAAGTCAATGGGGGAAGCCAGGTTTACTTAATGATCACATGATTCACTTAACAACTGCTGTGATTCTCTTAACACCTGTGGCGAAAAGGTCTGGAATAGGTGTGTGAGTCACTTAACTGTCTTGCTTATCAAGGGAAACGTTGAGCTCAATTGTGGCCGTAAGTCAAGGACTACCTGTTCTGGAAAAAAATGTACTTTCCAGGGTACCACCAGACATCCACAAACAATTGTGTAGATAACCACCCCCACAACTCTACTGTTCACTCCCCACTCCACCCTGGAAAGGGCTTATCTGTTGCTGCTCAACTGTTCACAACTGTTGCACTGTTCTGCAGACATATGGAAGTACAACACTGAAAAAGAGTGTTGATTATGTTCTTCCTTGCTTCTGTGCCCCCTCTTTTTCATTGCTTTGCATGTGCATGTGCAGCCATATTCATTGTGAGAAGTTTAGCTAATGGTAGCAGCGGGGCTTTGGAACTCAAAAGAGGCTGAATTATTTTTCTGCTGCGTATCACAAGTTGCTTTGGTCCAATAGATCCGTAAGATTTGTTGCAGACTTAAAGAAGAGGTCTAGGGCAGAGGTGGGTTTCAGCAGGTTCTGACCGGTTCTGGAGAACCGGTAGCGGAAATTTTGAGTAGTTCGGAGAACCGGTAGTAAAAATTCTGACTGGCCCCGCCCCCATCTATTCTCTGCCTCCCAAGTCCCAGCTGACCGGGAGGAAATAGGGATTTTGCAGTAACCTTCCCCGGGAGTGGGGTAGGAATGGAGATTTTACAGTATCCTTCCCTTCCCCTGCACCAAGCCACGCCCACCAAGCCATGCCACGCCCACCAAGCCACACCCACAGAACCGGTAGCAAAAAAATTTGAAACCCACCACTGGTCCAGAGTCTTGTTCTTGATGTGAACCCAGCCACAAATTAGTAAGTGATGAGAACAATAACAAAAACCAGGCTGAAAAACCAGTCCCTAAGCTAACAGGGTGTCCCTGGCCCAGCAAAACTGATTTTTTTATTTATTTATTTTATTTATTATTTAAATTTGTATACCGCCCTTCTCCCGAAGGACTCAGGGCGGTTTACAGCCAAGTAAAAATACATAATACACAATTAAAATATAATTAAAAAAACTTATTAAATTGGCCAGAATTAAAATTTAGAAATAAAACCCATTAAAAACCCATAAACTTAAAAAACTAACCCAGTCCAGCGCAGGTGAATAAGTGAGTTTTAAGCTCGCGGCGAAAGGTTCGGAGGTCCGGAAGTTGACGAAGTCCTGGGGGGAGTTCGTTTCAGAGGGCGGGAGCCCCCACAGAGAAGGCCCTTCCCCTGGGCGTCGCCAGACGACACTGTCGCGCCGACGGCACCCTGAGGAGTCCCTCTCTGTGAGAGCGCACGGGTCGGTGAGAGGTATTCGGTAGCAGGGGTCGGTGAGAGGTATTCGGTAGCAGCAGGCGGTCCCGTAAGTAACCCGGCCCTATGCCATGGAGCGCTTTAAAGACGTTCACCAACACCTTGAAGCGCACCCGGAAGGCCACAGGTAGCCAGTGCAGTCTGCGCAGGATAGGTGTCACTCGGGAGCCACGAGGGGCTCCCTCTATCACCCGCGCAGCTGCTGATTCTGCGGATTCTTTTCTTTCTTGAATTGCAAATAAAAAGAAATGTTTTATAGTTGGGAGAAGCCATCTGGATATGCTCACAGACGTAGAAGCTCATCTTTTCTTTTTAACTACATCCATCCAGCATCTTTAGAGAATACCCAGAAGTTAGTGTGCAAGAATTATGGAGAATTATAGTAATTATGGAGTGTATGGAGAATTAATGCAGGGAAAGCACCTCAGAGGGAGACCACAGCTGCAATATAAGGATATCAGCAAGAGGGACCTAAAGGCCCTGGGAATGGACATTAACAACTGGGAAACCTTGACCTCCGATTGTTCAGCTTGGAGGCTAAAGATGCAGCATGTCTTTCTCCAATTCGAAGAGACACTTGTTCAGCAGGCTGAGGCAAAGAGCCAGTCCCGGAACCAGTGAAATCTGGGGGCTGGGCAGGGGACAGAATGTATCTGCCCTCCGTGTGGAAGGGATTGCCACTCTTGAATTGGCCTTTTTAGTCACACTAGATGCTGTTTTACGACCTCTTTCCAGAGCACAATACCATAGTCTTTTGAGACTGAAGGATGCCAATACAGTGTACAAGGCAGCAAACTGTTCTTGATACACAAGACACAAGTTCCTCCTCAGCCAGAGGCCTCCAGGAACATTTATCTTTACCCACACCATCTGAAAATTGTAATCCAACAGATTTGGAAGATGTCTATCTGGGAAAGGCTGTTGTAAAGACAACATTTCTGCACAGCTAGGGAAGAAATGCCCATGGATGCTAACAAGTTTCTCATTCCATTTTTGAAACGAGGAAAACCTGGATGGTTTGGGCTCCCAACATTTAGGAAAGAATTCCTTGGATGGGAAATTTTTATTATTATTATTATTATTATTATTATTATTATTATTATTATTATTATTATTATTATTATTATTACAATTACAATTACAACAACAACAATAATAATAATAATAATAATAATAATAATAATAATAATAATAATAATAATAATAATATCAGAGTTGGAAGGGACCTTGGAGGTCTTCTAGTCCAACCCCCTGCCCAGGCAGGAAACCCTACACCATTACCTACATTTTGGATGATTGCTTGTCATCTTTTGTTAATTTTTTAGCAGTTGTGAATAATCCAGGCTAGGTATTCTGCCACATGCTATATTTTTCTTAGTTGATTTAACAGCTTCGGGAATATAAGCAAAGGAAAGATGTTGCATTCACATTAATTCTCAAATGTTTCCCACCTCCACCAGACCGGCTGGTGAAGTTATACAAGACATACCGTATGCAAAGATAATTTAGAAAATAAAACATTAGCCATGATTCCTGCAGTAGCTGATCTAGACATAACTTCCCCTGCATTTGGCTCCTGAAGGAGAGCTACTCTCGTAAATATGAACATAGCCAGTTTTCTCTGCAACTGCTTGTAGAGGCTATGTCTTCCTCTCTCCTTCTCTTTTAGCCAGTTTTCAACATTCAAAGTTGACTCAATATCTTCTGCGCTAAAAGCAAACCACTTTCCATTTCAATTAGAATTCTATTGTCAGCCTGCAACCCTTGGAGGACAAATTCTGCTTTGCAAAATGGCAAAGATGTGCAGCATTTTCACAATCAAAATAAGGATATAGGAGGAAGCATTAATTCTTTCCAAAGCTGAAAAGGGTTACTGGAGTTTCCTGAAGGTCAATCTATTATCACCACAACAAACATTAAACCACACATGTCTGAAGGATTAAATGTGAATTTGGGGCTGTTCCACATATGAACTGCTAATGGCAGTTTGTAGATGCCTCATCAGGAGTATTTGGAGGACATGGATGGATGACATCATCTTCAGGTCACCCCTGAACTTCTAAGAGTGCTTCATGAAGTTTTCTTTCTCTAGTTTTAAAGTGAGCTCATTCTAGATTCTTTGGGCAGAAGCCATGCAGTGCAGTCCATCTGTGGTGCCTAATATTGCAATAGATTAAGGGGCAGGTGCTTTTCTTGATCACTTGCATTGCTGTGGATATGCTTTCCCTTGCATCCTGGTCTCCTGATATTCACCTCTTGGTAGTGAGAAAATGAAGGCTCTCTCCCAGTGCGCCCAAAAGTCACCTCCTATCTTCTCTGGCCAACTCTGACAGATCTGGCAGTAGATCCCCAAGGTGGGAGGGGAGAGAATCATTCTTCAAGAGGCAGTTTTCTTATATAATAAAGATATTTGTGTCAGGGGAAGGGAGGGCTAATCAGCAAGTCTGTGGGTGGAATTTTGAGATCTTCGATTGTAGTGCATAATCTATGGATGGGGACTGTTGGCACAAATTCAAAAAAATTCCCTCTACCTGTGAATTAAATACCATACTGTCTCATCTGCTGATGGGAGAAGGAGGGCAACTTTAAAGGAAGGAAGAAAGCAGGGGAGAAAATATTCTGTTGCCTGGCGTTGTCTGATCCCATACAAAAATCAACCGGTGAGATAGGAGAACTGGCAGCAATTGAGTTGTTCTCACCCAGGTTCTCTCCTCTCTATGTGGGGGCAGAGCAGGAGAAAGGGGAGACAAGGCTAATTGGGTATTTTTGATAGCCGCTGCCTTGGTATTAAATGTTCAGTAGCCTCATGGGGTGGTGGTGGAAGAGTGACTGCCGCTTCCTGAGTGAGGGAAGTAGGAAAGGTAAGCCACTAACTAGCAGCTGCTCTCATGCATGTAGGGAACCCAATCTTGGGAGGGTGGGGTTTCAAGTACTATATTCAAAATCCCAATTTCCTCCCCTTCCTTTTCTTCTCTTATCAGAATGGCAGTGTTAGAAGAAATATCCAGGACCAGTTCCAGGTGGGAATAAAATGGAGGCTGACTGAAAAAAGAAGGATTGTTTATTGGTGAACAAAACCAACACACACACAGCGTGCAGTTCTGGGACAGCTGACCAACCAACTGGGTGAGTGGAAGGGTTCTTATATGGTTCTGTAATTTTGAAGTTTAGGATTTGTGCAATATGAGCTTTGTATTCTGAAATGGCGTTGGGTAATTCTTATCGTAGCTGATGGCTATGTCCTGGGTTAGATTTTTGGGTGAGGGGCTGCTATCTCTAATCCTATCACTCTGCTTTTGTTAGCTGTTGAAATTGCTGTAAGGGGTTTCGAAATATCCAGTCTTGAATGGACTTCTGCCGGCAGCATTTGCTTTGCTTATGAATGGAGTCATCTAGATAGTTGGCTTCCTCTTGCAATAAGCTGCTTGTCTCCTTAAATTGCCGGTATCTGCAGTTAGCTTCTTGTGACAATGTTTTCTTTGAGCATCTGGCTGGAATGTGGAAAATTGCTTCAGGCAATTTTTTTTTTATTAGCGTCTTGGTCTTTTCCCTTTTCCGAGGCTTTTCCTTATGGCTAATATTTTATTTGGGATAAATAAAATTATTTGGGGGGGGGGTTGATTTCTTTTTACAGCAGGAAGTGGGAAGGAGACAAGTGTGGAAGAAAGCTCTTTTACTGCCTGATGTTCAGTTTTTTTTATTTATTTATTTTGTCACAACAGTATATATAAGCATGAGCATGAAATAACTATAAGATATATAAGCATATATATAAGCATAAGTATGTAATAACTATATGAAATTTGTATACAATCAAAGGAACATTAGGACAGGAACGGTAGGCACGTTGGTGCTCTTATGCACGCCCCTTATAGACTTCTTAGGAATGGGGTGAGCTCGATAGTAAATAGTTTTTGGTTAAAGCTTTGGGGATTTTGGGAACAGACCACAAAGTCAGGTAGTGCATTCCAGGCATTAACAACTCTGTTACTGAAGTCATATTTTCTGCAATCAAGATTGGAGCGGTTCACATTAAGCTTAAATCTATTGTGTGCTCGTGTATTGTTGTGATTGAAGCTGAAGTAGTCTTCAGCAGGAAGGACATTGTAACAGATGATTCTATGAGTTAGACTCAGATCATGTCGAAGGGGGCGGAGTTCTAAATTTTCTAAATCCAGGATTTCAAGTCTGGTGGCATAAGGTATTTTGTTGTAATTAGAGGAGTGGATCAGAGAACTGACTGCTG
Source organism: Ahaetulla prasina (assembly GCF_028640845.1). NCBI lineage: Eukaryota > Metazoa > Chordata > Lepidosauria > Squamata > Colubridae > Ahaetulla > Ahaetulla prasina. Next base: position 31,797,367 of record NC_080539.1, read on the forward strand.
AAGGCCAGTAAGTGAAGACATTCCTCATTGTATTTCTGTCTTTCTCTTCTGGTGCATATCAGACCTGTATCCTGCTTCATCGTTGAGGCACAATACGGATCAGTATACTATGCATGCGACATAATTTCTGCTGGTTCTCAAAGTAGATGGCAGCACTTTAATATTGCCCATGTGGAAAAGCCCTTAGAGGGACTAAATTGGAACTATGTGGAAGGTAAAAAGTCCTCCACGGAGTGATGGATTGCATCTCCCTGGATTCCTCACCATTGACCATGCTTAATAGGATTGCTGGGAGTTGTAGTTTGTCATCTCTTATATTCCAAACCTAGAGTGGAAGTACAAGAAATTCAAAATAACCATCGGTTGGAATTGGTATTTCTTGGCTTTTACTAAGCCAAGTTTAATTTTATCAAACTTTCCATAAACTAAAAGATCTAAATCTAAACACTGCAGCTTAATGCAGGCTTAAATATCAGCGTTGAATATGAGCACGTTTCCCTGAAATCAGTAGGGCATTCAAAATGTGAACAGGGTCGGGATGTAATGCAAAATGGCAAAGGGCCAATTTTACAGCAGCAGGACCAAAATATAGCAGAGGAAGCAACAAATCATGATGGACTTTTGACATTGAGAACAATCAATGGAACAGTTTGCCTTCAGAAGTTGTGGGAGCTTCATCACTGGAGGCTTTCAAGAAGAGACTGGGCTGCCATCTTTCAGAAATGGTGTAGGAGCTCCTCTTGGGCATTAATTAATTAATTATTTATGAGATCTAATTACCAGCTCGCAGTGGAGCCTGGTGGAACTATTTGGTGTTGACTGACTCTTCTGTCCATTGAAGAGAGTGGTGCTTGACTCTAAAGTACCTATTGCCACCCAGTAAATTGGGTAATGTTTCATTATGGTTTATTGAGAGGCTGAGCTTGGATGAGGGCCCTTTCAGTACATAATGCTTAATTGGATCAGCTCAAAACCTAGAGGAAGTAGGGAGCAGCACAGTATATACCAGAATGCTTTTCTGCCACCTCTAGGACTGGTGGATAATATTTTAATATGGCTGCCTGAATACTCTTCATTTCTATCAACCCATAAATAGTTTCATTTAACTTAACTTGTGCGCTTCATTAAACAGATGCTAGTTTGCTCCCTCGGCAGTTCTTCTATCATAAGCGGAATTTACAGGGAAGAAACACTCAAGAGATTGATTTCATAATGTGCTTAATTTGGTTTCTGAATTAACCTGAGGTCTGGATGGGGCTAAAATAATTAATCAATTGGGCAGAACTTCCGGAAGTCTAAAATATTATGAAACATGTATTCTAAAACCTCATTAAATTGGGATCTAGAGAATTCCTGTCAATGTTTGGGAAAAATGAGTCAGTGGAGCACTTTCTGCTCCACTCTCAATTCTACCCTAATTCTTGGTTTAGATTTATCATCCAGATCATTTAGACATATATGACACCTAGTTGCTTTGGGAGATAGAGACTCTCTAAGGTCACATTTTAGTTGCCAAATTCAGTCTCTTAGCAACAGGGATTTGCTCTGTGACTATAATTCCATAGCATTAATTTGAGCAAAATATCTCAAGGGAGGGTTGGAATGTGTAAATATTGATTTTGATAAATGTATTATATTTGTATTACTGTATATTATGTTGTTTTAACCTTAGATTTTTATTTTAGGTATTTTGACCGCATTCTGACTTAAGACTTTAATTTTAATTTATTTTTTCATAAGGATCTATTATCATATATAGCAATGGATTTGAATTAAACCATATTAAGCCACCTTTGGCATATATAGGTAGTCCTTAACTTACAACAGTTCATTAGTGACTCTTCAAAGTTACAATGGCATTGAAAAATGTGTCTTATGACCGTTTTTCAGTTAAGACCTTTGCTCCATGATCATGTGATCAAAATTCAGATGCTTGGCAACTGGTTCATATTTATGACCGTTGCTGTGTCTCAAGGTTTTGTGATCATCTTTTGCGACCTTCTGACAAGCAGTCACTTAACAACTGGTTACTAACTTATCAGTTGCAGTGATTCACTTAACAACTGTGGCAGGAAAAGTCGTAAAATGGGACAAAACTCACTTAACAAATATCTCACTTAACAACAGAAATTTTGGACTCAATTGTGGTCTTAAGTTGAGGACTACCTGTATTGTATATTGTATGTTATTCTCCAGCTGAACTTCAAATGTCTGTTTAGATCTTAAACTAAGTTTTGAAATAAACTTGAATAAAGCAAACTTTCAATATAGACTATATCCTAAAAAAAATACTATTGACATAGTTTAGATTGGAAACTTGCTTTACGGCATTCATGTGTCATAGACATAGAGTTCCCCATCTCTGAAACTTTCTACTTGTAGGAGATAACTTTTTTCTGAAGCTAAAAGCAGCAATTCTGGCCTGGAAATGTTTTCTCTGTCGCATTTTAAACACTAGAAAATACATCTTGGAAAAAATATAGCAACTGACATGATGATGGGCTTATTTGATTGCCTAATCTGCTGGAGATTTTTGAGATGTGTTCATCCTATTGATTATGTGGCATTTGACTCTGCTGAGACTTAGGCTGTGAAGTCTTAGGAAACATATATTGTTCATAATAGCATTCTGGATTATTAAATTCATACAATTATTAAATTCATACAATACACACACACACACACACACACACACACACAAATACACACACACACACACACATATGAAACATATACATATACACACACACACATACACATATGAAACAAAGAAATAAAAAACAAAGAAATAAAAGTTAAGTAAAGATGACAGAACTGGAATGGAAACAAGAAACAAGAAGGGCATCCGGAGGCTGCAGTTGGTCCAGAATGCAGCGGCGCGGGTGATAGAGGGAGCCCCTCGTGGCTCCCGAGTGACACCTATCCTGCGCAGGCTGCACTGGCTACCTGTGGCCTTCCGGGTGCGCTTCAAGGTGTTGGTGAACGTCTTTAAAGCGCTCCATGGCATAGGGCCGGGTTACTTACGGGACCGCCTGCTGCTACCGAATACCTCTCACCGACCCGTGCGCTCTCACAGAGAGGGACTCCTTGGGGTGCCGTCGGCGCGACAGTGTCGTCTGGCGACACCCAGGGGAAGGGCCTTCTCTGTGGGGGCTCCCACCCTCTGGAACGAACTCCCCCCAGGACTTCGTCAACTTCCGGACCTCGAACCTTTCGCATGAGCTCAAAACTCACTTATTTATTTGCGCTGGACTGGGTTAGTTTTTTTATGGGTTTTTTAATGGGTTTTATTGATGGGTTTTTTAATGGGTTTTATTATTTGCTAAATTTTAATTGCGGCCAAATTGAATAAGTTTTTTAGTGGGATTTTAATAGTATTTATTTTGTAATAGGACTGTTTATTTTATCTGGCTGTAAACCGCCCTGAGTCCTTCGGGAGAAGGGCGGTATAAAAATTTAAATAATAAATAAATAAAATAAATAAACCCAAGGGGCCTAAAGGCCTGGAAGAAGAGCCAGGTCTTAAAGCCCTTTTCAAACACCAGAAGGATGCCGGCCATTCAGATCTCCTGGGAACCTCATTCCAGATGGCAAACACTGTTACAGGGGAGACGAGCTTTCAGGGTTCAAATAGATGGCAATCTTTAACTGAAGGAACCCAAAGCTCCAAACTTGCCACATCAAATCAGCCAAGCACATATTATGCAAGTTAGATAGCCCACTGAAGTAACCAGGTCCTATGCCATAGCTAGGTAGGTAGATAGGCAGGCAGTCAGATTTTTCAACACATTTATATATCTATTTGGATGCTTTATATTGCTCTCCAACTCATAATAAGAATTTTACCTCCTGATGCATTAGCTAGAAACCCTGAAGGATTTGAAATTGTCTTGCAAATAGAAATTTGATTAGGTTGAACTGTAATCACTATTTTACAAAACCTAAAAGAATAACCAAATTCTTCTGGTCTAAATAGAAAGGTGGGATCCAATGCATCTAGAAAGCAACAAGTTGGTGAAGGCTATCATCTCTTCCAGCTATGACAAAAGTCGATTTTTAAAAACATTCAAACAAAATGAATTGGCTTATACTGCTTGGAAAACCAATGCTAACTAGGAACTTTCTCACTTATGCCTAACATAGTGTAATCGTGTTTTGGCAACATTTCCCCCCTCCTGTGTCCTCATGATGTTGCCTTTGTTTTGTACTCAATCTGTGAGTAAACTCATTTTCAGTTTGTCCTTAGATGTACTGATGGTAAAGTTGAGTTTTTATTTGTTTGATCAACTTGTAGGCTTTCTCAATCATTGAAATAAGTCTAGACAGATTACACCATATTGATGTTAAAATAACAGCTTATAAATAAGGACAATCAACCATACAGCAATAATAAATGCAGTGTATTGTGGGGAAGAAACTCATCTGATCATAACCAAAGACCAAAATACACTATTGGGGAGTAGATCACCTCTTCCTAATTCAAAGTCTATTAAAAGTGCCAGATTTTTAGTTTTGTGAAAACATAATAAGATCAGGGCCATGTAGAGTTCAGGAACAATTCTATTCTGTATGACAGGTGTAACCAAGAAAAAGCCACACATATTATTTTATTATTATTTTCTTTAAGTTGATCCTATTCTATCAGATGCATACATACCACAGTAGTCCCTTTTGGGATAAGCAATTCTGTGCAAAAAAAAAAAAAAGCCAATCAAGACATGAGAAAAGAATAAAGAAAAAAACCATCAAGCTAACCATTACCAATTTAATGCAAGTTCAAACTACATTATAAGGAATCAGTGGACAATCTCTCACTTCTCACTACCTTCCGAATAAAACATAGAGAAATCAGTATACAATATAAAAAAAAAATCAAGAGAAAATGCCATTTAAATAAGGGCCAAAGTGTATAGAGATAGATGCAACAAAATACTTTTTATTAACATGCATGTTGCACAGTTACAGGGATCATTGGGTCCCTGTTCAAAAGCATGTGAAAGAAGGCTGCATATTATGGGGTATACGTCCTCAGAAGTGTTATAGAGGGATGATAAACAGTGTAAACAAGATGTATATATTTCTGATACATTTATATGACAAATCTTTTATTCTACTCTTTTTATTCTATCTTTTTTTTCAGTATGTAGTAGTTTTTACAGTTGTAAAAATAATCTTTAATAAAATTACTATAAAAAGGAAATTTCTGTCTGGGTACCAGTCCTTTCTTCAGTTTGGCACTGTTCATCAGGCACCTGTCTAGATGCAGGTTATCACAGCACCTGATTGGTGGATTCCCCATGTTGATTCCTCCCATCCAGGTGTGGAAAAGAAGCATCTCTTCTCACTTTCGTTTCCATGGGCGAGTCTTTGAAAACGTATGCTTTGAATGAAACTTTTTTATAAGAGTTCTCCACATGCTCAGCATATCCACCGGTGGACCAGTTTTACATCTTTTTTTAATGCCTCTGGGCTAAAAAGAGAAACCGACAGAGAACCTGTCAATTTCACATAGGTTAAAAAAAAGAAGAAAATCTAGTCTTTCTATAGCTCAATCAGGGAGGGAGGGAACAGAAAAAATCCGGAGCTATCATTTGCCTTTTTGGTATGTATGTATGTATGTATGTATGTATATATGTATGTAATTGATAGGCTCCGCCCATTTTCTTTGGTTTCATTGGATACATTGGTTTCACCTAGAGAGGAACTATGAAGCAAAACCAGTGCTTCATACCATCTATAACAGAAGCCACATAATGCCTGACACCCAATTCACAAAACACTCAGGTTCAGGACTTATGTGCGCTTGTTTCTATCATTAGATGCAAACTTTCAAAAAAATGGCCATGGAGTGAACAAAGGGGAGGGTTTGTGCTGGCAACTCCATACAGTACAGTATCCAAAAGGAATGTAGATGTTGCCCGGATCAGAAAATGCACAGCAAATAAGAAAAGCTGATGGCAAGTTGTTGTCCTGCCAGGACAAGGGGAAGCTGAGAATAACATATTCTGTTCAAGACTCCTTTGTGAGATTGCTGAAGCATTAGCTTGGTGAGTGTCTTGAAGGTCTTCCCCCTCCCCCAATTTTTAACTTTGATTATTCTATTCTTGTTTTAACTGCCTCCTTTAACTGAAATATTATATTTTATACGTTTTAAAATGTATACCGTCCAGATAATTTATGTATCTATAGCGAGAGCCCTGGTGGCACAGTGGTTAGAATGCAGTATTGTTGGCAAACTCTGCCCACAGCCTGGAGTTTGATCCTGACGGGGCTCAAGGTTGACTCAGCTATTAATCCTTCTGAGGCTGGTAAAATGAGGACCCAAATTGTTGGGGTAATATGCAACTAATACTGACATTGTAAACCACCCAGAGAGTGATGTAAAGACCTATGGGACAATATATAAGTCTAAATATTATTGCTGTGTGTGTGTGTGTACACACAGGCATACACACACGCACACACAGAGATTTATATTTATAAAGTGTTTTGTGGGTCATGAGGAATAACCAAAGGATTTATAAATCAGAGGTGTTAGGAAGTAAATATTAATAAATTTTATACGATTTTCTCCCATATATCTGGGATTGCCGTATCATTTCCAACTCCATGCACATTTACTGCATAAAGTAGTAAATCTCAGTGGATTTACAAACATGCACAGGCATGACACTGTCAATAGCAGTCTGAAAGTGCTTTAGCTCAGCTGTTATGGTCAGGATTAATCTTTTGTGCTTTGAAAAGGGAGCTATCACATTCCATACATATCTACTTCACATCAGCACATGGAGTCCTCAAGGGCTGAGCATCACAGAATACAATGAAGTAATCTAGCTTCTACTTCTAAAATATTAATATTTCAAATTTTGTGATTGGGGAGAATGGGGCAAGCGTCATATTTAATCTGGCTGAAAAGCCATGATGCATATACTGGTGGAAGAATATAATACAATGAAAGAAAGTTAAATGAATGCTAAGAAAATTGCCTGTCAGATTTTTCATTTTCCCAAAGAAGCAGAAAATACTCATACAAAGCTCTATGAAGATTTAATGAGATAAGAAAAATAGATTTCATGAACCATTTTTTTGATTGCCCATTTCTAAAAATATTGCAGAAATAATGCCTGATGTGTTTTCAGAGGAGAGGACATAAGTATTCTTATATGAGGGAGTCTCCTTTGTTGTGTACAATTTATGGAAACCTTGGTTGTGCAATCCAGGCATAACACAGCTTCATCTTTTCCACCCTCACAAATACAGGTAGTTCTCACTTAATGACCACAATTGAGCCCAAAATTTATTTTGCTAAATGAGAATTTTGTTAAGTGAGTTTTGCTCCATTTTACGACTTTTCTTTTTTCTTTTTTTTCTTTTTATTTATTTATTTGTCGAGTACGTATTAGATAATATATATAAGTAAAAGCATGAATTGAATACATAAAAGGAATACAATTAAAGGGAACATTAGGACAGGGACGGTAGGCACGCTGCTGCTCTTATGCACACCCCATACAGACCTCTTAGGAATGGGGTGAGGTCAAAAGTAGCCAGTCTAAGGTTAAAATTTTGGGGGTTTGGGGATGAAACCACAGAGTCAGGTAGTGCAATCCAGGCATTGACCTCTCTGTTGCTGAAGTCATATTTACACCAATCGAGTTTGGTGTGGTTTACCTTAAGTTTGTATCTAGTGTGTGCTCCTCTATTGTTGTGGTTGAAGCTAAAGAAGTCATTGACAGGTAGGACATTGTAGCAGATGATTTTATGAGCTATGCTTAGGTCATACAGAAGGCGGCGTAGTTCTAAATTTTCTAAGCCCAAAATTTTAAGTCTGGTGGCATAAGGTATTTTGTTGCAAGCAGAAGAGTGGAGGACTCTTGTGAAATATTTCTGGACACGTTCAATTTTATTTATGTCTGATATGCAGTGCGGGTTCTCACTGCAGTTGATCAGTTAGTAACCTTGTTAAGTGGATCTGGCTTCCCCATTAACTTTGCTTGTCAAAAGGTTGCAAAAGGGGATCACAAGACCCCAGAACACTGCAACCATCATAAATACAAATCAGCTGTCAAGCATCCAAATATACATCACATGACCACAGGGATGCTGCAATGGTCATATGTGTGAAAAATGGTCATAAATCACTTTTTTCCAGTATCATACTTTTGTAACTTGAGGACTACCTGTAATGTAAAAAGATTCCATTCTAACTATAATCGTAGGCATTTTGATCATCATTATCCAACTTTCCTTCTCAAGGCAAAGATTTCCACTAATATTCATCCGTGTAGCCATTTTTAACTTTGCAAAGGTAGATAGACACTTTAAAGTGGATTAAATTTTAAATAAACAATGCTCATTTGCCTAATTAAATTAGTTTTATTCTGGCTCTTATAACAATAGCAATAGCACTTAGACTTATACACCACTCTATGCTTTACAGCATTTTCTGAACGGTTTACAAATGTCAGCATATTGCCACCAACAATCTGGGTCCTCAGTTTATCAACCTCAGGATGGAAGGCTGAGTCAACCTTGAACCCATCAGGATTGAAATCCAAGCTGTGGGAGTTCTAACCACTGCGCCACCATGGCTTCTGAGTCACCTTCTGAGTCATGGCTTCTGAGGTTCTACATTTAGGCAAAAAAACCAAAATGCACAGGTACCGTATATGTGGTACCTTGCTCAATAGTAGTACCTGTGAGAGGGATCTTGGAGTCCTAGTGGATAAACATTTAGATATGAGCCAGCAGTGTGCAGCAGCTGCTAAAAAAGCCAACACAGTTCTGGGCTGCATAAACAGAGGGATAAAAGTGTTAGTGCCACTTTATAATGCCTTGGTAAGGCCACACTTGGAATATTGCATCCAGTTTTGGTCGCCACGATGTAAAAAAGATGTTGAGACTCTAGAAAGAGTGCAGAGAAGAGCAACAAAGATGATTAGGGGACTGGAGGCTAAAACATATGAAGAACGGTTGCAGGAACTGGGTATGTCTAGTTTAATAAAAAGAAGGACTAGGGGAGACATGATAGCAGTGTTCCAATATTTCAGGGGTTGCCACAAAGAAGAGGGAGTCAGGCTGTTCTCCAAAGCACCTGAGGGTAGAACAAGAAGCAATGGGTGGAAACTGATCAAGGAGAGAAGCAACTTAGAACTAAGGAGAAATTTCCTGATAGTTAGAACAATTAATAAGTGGAACGACTTGCCTGCAGAAGTTGTGAATGCTCCAACACTGGAAATTTTTAAGAAAATGTTGGATAACCATCTGACTGAGATGGTGTAGGGTTTCCTGCCTGGGCAGGGGGTTGGACTAGAAGGCCTCCAAGGTCCTTCCAACTCTGTTGTTTATTATATTATGATATGATATGATATGATATGATATGATATGATATATTATATTACCATAGCTTATTTCTAAGGATTCTGTAAATGTGAGTATGAAATGGCACCTCAGTTAGTAATACTGAAACAGTTGCAAAGGCTACAATCTTGAAACTGTTAACCAAAATGAATTAAGCTGTTTATTGATCCACAGATGCCCAATATAAAAAGAAATATGTTCCAATGAACACAATTACTAACATGAAGAGGGCAAAATAACTAAATGTATGAACAATAATAAAAAAAATACAAAGCAACTATTAAAGTAACTTGAATAAGGATAATAAACTTTAAACAAAATCTTATATTGCACTCTTCATAAAAAAATATTTGTGGCTCATCTAACTGAAGTATTTCAGTAGAAGAGGATATATGTAGAGACGGTTGATGAAATACTCTGAGCTTTGTTGTTTGCTTGCACATGTATGTTTGCAGCTTAAGTAAACCAAAAGACTCAGTAGTTCAAGAAAAAAGGAAAAAAAGAGTCATCTGCAACACACTGCCTAGGATTTTTATTTCTTTTCTAGGGAAAATATTTTATCCTGCCTTTTTAATATTTCTCAAAATATTTCATTTTTCTTGGAGAAGGGTGGATTCTAACTTTCTACACTATAATACATTTGTTATTTTTAAGCTGCCATAAAATGCTTTCTTACTTTTTTCCCCTTCGGCTATCTAAAGCTTCCAGATCACATTTTTTTAAAAAAATTGACAATTTATTAAATTTATGAATCATCTTCTGCTTACTCAGCAGCCAGAAAGATGTGCAATAAAAACATTTCATGGACAAAGGAATATAGAAGCAAAACTCACACAATAAAATTTATTTGAAGAAGGTAATACACAACATAAAAATCTATCACTTTGAGTCTCGGGAAGCTACAACTTGGGTGCTAAATGTCAATAGGAAAGTTAAAATGCCATATTGTGGATTATACATATTGTATAATCTAAGCCACTATTTCTCAACTTTAGCAACTTGTGGGACTTCAACTCTCAGAAATCCCCAGATTGTCATGTAGTCCATTTACTTTAAATTGCTAAGGTTGAGGCGCACTGGCCTAAACCTTGGATTTTCCCAAGGTTTCTTTAAATAAGGAGAATTTTACCATTATGTATAATGTCAATCCAGTGGTAAAATCCAATTTTTTTTACTATCAGTTCTGTGGGAGTGGCTTGGTGGGTATAGTGTGGCTTGGTGGGCATGGCTTGGTAGGTGTGGTAGGGGAAGGATACTGCAAAATCTCCATTCCCACCCCACTCCAGGGGAAAGATAATGCAAAATCCCCATTCCTACCCCACTCTGGGGCCAGCCAGAGCTGGTATTTGCCGGTTCTATGAACTGATGGGCTGTCTGCTAAAATAAAGCCAGGTCATGCCACACACTTGAAAGTAAATCAGGAAGACTGTAATTGTGGAGTGTGTCTGGCAAGAACAAAGAATGCTTATCTACAGGAAATATGCATGTGTAAATCTTTGTAACAATTCTGGGTAGTTAGAAATTCTGGGTAGTTAGAAAGCTGATAAAAGTAACAAGAGTTAGACAATTTGCAAGCTTCAGCTAAAAATTAGGAATAGAGAGGGCCTGCAGCCAATAAAATGAGTAATAGATAACTCCTGGGGCATTCATTAGCCAAGGTTTAGGAATAGGGACAGCTAGAGACCAATAGAACAAATTGTAGAATTATTACTAAAATGTTTATTAGATTATATTTCTTATTATCTCACCTTGTCCCACCTTCTCTTTTAGTGAAAATGTATAAAGCTTTCTTAATCCTTTGTTCTTGGCATTTTGGCCAGGAGCCCTTTTCCTTGGAGTACTCCAATAAAAAGCAATCAGAAAACCTGCATGTGTTTGGCGTCCATCATTGGCTTTGGCACCAGGCTCAGACCTGAACTGGGGACAACAGAACTACTCAAAATTTGCTCTACTGGTTCTCCAGAACTTGTCAGAACCTATTGGATTTCACCCTGGGCGTCAATCCCCTTTCAATGACAGAAACCTCAGACTGTATCCTATTAAATAACCAATGCCTTTGTTCTGGCTTCGGGAATTAAGACCAGAACAGAATAACAAGAGTTAGAAGGGACCATGGAGATCTTTTAGTTCAACCCCCTGCTCAAGCAGAATAGAATTTTTTTTTTTTTTTTATTGCCCAAGTGTGATTGGACACACAAGGAATTTGTCTTGGTGCATATGCTCTCAGTGTACATAAAAGAAAAGATACGTTCATCAAGGTACAACAGGAAACCCATTTTAAACATTTATAAGAGAACAAGCTACCCGGAATTAATTGTGTCTTCTTCAGTGAATTTGTTTTAAATTTGCAAGGTACGAGCGCAATAATTGTAGGGATATTTTTTTTTAAAAAAAAATGCCGAATAAAATGACCAGGGATTTCTTCTAGAGCAGGGCTCTCCAACCCTGACAACGTTAAGCCTGGTGGACCTCAACTCCCAGAATTCCCCAGCCAGCAAAGCTGGCTGGGGAATTCTGGGAGTCGAAGTCCTTCAGGCTTAAAGTTGCCACGGTTGGAGAGCCCTGTTCTAGAGCAAAATTTCCTTCCGTTGCAGTTCTTTGTTTCAGACGCTCCGAGCTCCTCGGCCGCTGCGTGGGAGCCACATTCCCGCTTTTTCCCGATGGGAGGAGCGCGGGAGGAGGACGGACACCGGGTGAAGGAGGCAAAGGGAAGCGGCCTTCTGCCGCCAAGCGCAACCGGAGCCGGGGCCTCTTGGCTGCCATGGCGACTGGTTTGTGACCGCTTCGGCCTTCAGCAGACCTGCCCCCACCTTAAGGCTCTCAATCCTCGGCTGCACTAGTTGGCATTGTTCGTGACTGGATCCGTGACCTCGCCGCTCAAAAGGATCGTCGCTATGGCCTCACGCAGCGCTGGGACGCTCCTCACTCAAAACAACGCGGTCTACGTGCCGCCGGGGCTCATGCCTGGGTGGGTGGGCCGCGAACGTCTTTAGTTGAGGTGGGGACGACGGGGGATTTGAGGAGGCGTCGGTCAGCGACGGGTTTTAAGCCGGGTTGGAGGCTCTGAGGCGCTGGGAACACAAAGAGGAGGAAGGATTTGTGACCGAACTGCCCCGTCAGCAAAAGACGGCGACGTTCTATCTATACTTTTTCAAAAGACCTACGTTACTACACGAAATTTTATTTGTTAAAAGCTGCTCCTTGTCCGGGAAAAAAAAGGGACGTTGCAATTTGTTAGAAAGCATTTAAACCAAAAGGGGATACAATTTATATATATGTGTGTGTGTGTGTCCGCTAATATATATATATATGCTAATATGTAGGTCTTTGGTTATTCGGATTTTCTCCCACGTAAAATTGGAAGTGTCTTGGCGACGTTTCGACGAAGTCTCATTCCCAGAAGCACGAAACTGAAGCCTGAAAATGACGAATGAGACTTCGTTGAAACGTCGCCAAGACACTTCCAATTTTATGCGGGAGAAAACCCGAATAACCAAAGACCAACATACACCGCGAAACCTCAGAAAACAAATAGCTTATATATATATATATATATATATATATATATATATATATATATATATATATATATATATATATATATATATATATATATATATATATATATATATATATATATATATTAGTAAAGTAATGGTAGACAGTTAAAAAGATAAAAATATCGACAATTCCCTAAGATTAATAATAATAATAATAATAATAATAATAATAATAATAATAATAATAATAATAATAATGTTTTAATTTGTATACCGCCCTTCTCCCGAAGGACTCAGGGCGGTGAACAGGCAAATAAAATACAAACAGAAACATACACAATAATTAAAACAACCCTTAAAAAACTGATTCAAATTTGCCAGAAAATTTCAAATAACATTACACCCCATAAAAGTGCAGAAATTTAAAACCCATCAAAATTCAATTAAAATTTAAAATTTAAAATCAGGCCAGTCCAGCCATACAAAATAAATAGGTTTTAAGTTCGCGGCGAAAGGTCCTAAGGTCAGGTAGTTGTCAAAGCCCGAGGGGAAGCTCGTTCCACAGGGTAGGAGCCCCCACAGAGAAGGCCCTCCCCCTGGGGGCTGCCAGTCGACACTGGCTGACAGCACCCTGAGGAGTCCCTCTCTGTGGGAATGTACCGGACGCTGGGAGATAGAGGCCGGCAGTAGACGGTCCCGTAAGTAGCCCGGTCCTAAGCCATGGAGCGCTTTAAAAGTGGTAACCAATACCTTGAAGCGCACCTGGAAAACAACAGGTAGCCAGTGCAGTCTGCGCAGGGTAGGTGTTACGTGGGAGCTCTGAACCGCTCCCTCAATAACCTGCGCAGCCGCATTCTGGACTAGCTGAAGTCTCCGGGTGCTCTTCAAGGGGAGCCCCATGTAGAGAGCATTGCAGTAGTCCAGACGAGAGGTAACGAGAGCATGAGTGACCGTGCATAGGGCATCCCGGTCCAGGAAGGGACGCAACTGGCGGATCAGGCGAACCTGATAAAAAGCTCTCCTGGAGACGGCCGTCAAATGATCTTCAAAGGACAACCGACCATCCAGGAGCACGCCCAAGTTGCGTATCTTCTCCATCGGGGCCAACGACTCGCCCCCGATGGACAGCCGCATCTGCAGCTGACTGTACCGAGGTGCCGGCATCCACAGCCACTCCGTCTTGGAGGGATTAAGTTTGAGCCTGTTCCTCCCCATCCAGACCCGTACGGCTTCCAAACACCGGGACAGCACTTCGACAGCTTCGCTGGGATGGCCCAGGGTGGAAAAGTACAGCTGAGTATCATCAGCGTACAGTTGGTATCTCACCCCAAAGCCACTGATGATCTCACCCAGCGGCTTCATATAGATGTTGAACAGGAGGGGTGAGAGAATCGATCCCTGCGGCACCCCACACATGAGGCACCTTGGAGTCGATCTCTGCTCCCCTGTCAACACCGTCTGCGTCCGGTCAGAAAGGTAGGAGGAGAACCACCGATAAACGGTGCCTCCCACTCCCAACCCCTCCAACCGGCGCAGCAGGATACCATGGTCGATGGTATCAAAAGCCGCAGAGAGGTCTAATAGGACCAGGGCAGAGGAATAACCCTTGTCCCTGGCCCTCCAGAGATTATCCACCAGCACGACAAAGCTGTCTCTGTACTGTATCCGGGCCGAAAGCTGGACTGGAACGGGTCTAGATAGACAGCTTCATCCAGGTACTGGGGTAGCTGACATGCCACCGCACTCTCTACTACAACCTTCGCCGTAAAGCGAAGATTGGAGACTGGCCGGTAATTCCCTAAAACAGCTGGGTCCAGGGAAGGCTTCTTGAGGAGAGGTCTCACCACTGCCTCTTTCAAGGCAGCGGGAAAGACCCCCTCCCGCAAAGAAGCATTTGTAATCCCCCGGAGCCAGCCTTGTGTCACCTCCTGTGTAGCCAGTACCAACCAGGAGGGGCACGGATCCAGTAAACATGTGGTGGCATTCAGCCTACCCAGCAACCTGTCCATGTCCTCGGGAGTCACAGGGTCAAAATCATCCCAAACCACCTCAACAAGACGGGTCTCGGAACTCTCGTCTGGATCTACCCAATTTTGATCCAATCCGTCCCGAAGTTGAACGATTTTATCGTATAGATAACCGTTACCTCGGCACGCCCTTGTAGGGGGTCCTCCCGCCCCTCCTGTTGAAGGAGAGAACGGGTCACCCGAAACAGGGCGGCTGGGTGGTTATCTGCCGACGCAATGAGGGAGGAAACGTAGGAACGTTTCGCATCCCTCAGTGCCACTAGGTAGGTCCTGCTATAGGACCTAACTAGTGTCCGGTCAGCCTCAGAACGGCTGGATCTCCAGACACTCTCTAGGCGTCTTCTCCGGCGTTTCATCTCCCTCAGCTCCTCGGAGAACCGAGGAGCTGGTTGAGACCGGCGCCGGGTCAGAAGGCCGCAAAGGCACAACACGGTCCAAAGCTCCTGCCGCGGCCTGTTCCCAGGCCGCAACTAGTTCTTCAGTCGTGTCGTGGGCCAGGTTCTTGGGAAACGGCCCAAGCTCCGTCAGGAACCTCTCCGGGTCCATCAATTAAGCCTTCTGATCCCACCCCTATAGTGCATATTATTATGATAATGCCCAGTCTAATAATTATATTCCCATTCTTTATGTATCTACACCTTTCTATGGTATATTACAAATGAATTTCCCAGTCCTTAATCCATTATTTTCAAACATATTTTTTTTTTGTAACACGATGTTAAAGTGTTCCTATTTTATTGCCGAGCAACTCTTTCTTCTAAGGAGAGCTTCTTGTGATGAGTTCCATCCAGGAAAATAGGAGCTCAAAATAGCATTTGATGTCTTTAAAATGCAAATTGTATACTGTATGATGCCGAGAAGTCTTATTTGAAAGAAGGAATATGACAACTTTCAGGTAATCAGGAATACTGTAGAAGAGATTGTGGTTATTCCCTTTATAGCTCTTCTACCATCACTCAGCTACTGTTTAAGTGATATAAATGCTGTTCTCATTATTGTTATATTAATATAGTGATGGTTAGATGGTTCAAGAAGATGCTATAAATCACTAGTGGAGATCTTGCTTATATATATAGCTTATAAAAAGAACACTATAAATTTGAGTGTTATATCTATAATTAATTCCTCCTCTTTGAAAAATTGCTTAGAAAAAAAAATCATGCAATTAACTTATTAAATGAACTGTTGAGATGGAGGTCACTTACTAGAAAGCATCAATATGAGAAAACATGCAAACTGGTCTTTAATAATGTGTTGCATAGCAACAGTCATTTAGGAATAATGTTAAATTAGATTGTTTTCCCTTGTTCACAGGCTTAGTGAGGGTTGTAAATTGGGCAGAATAACATCCTTAACATCTTTTTAATATGGAACTTATGAAGTGCTTGTTGAAAAACTTACTGAATATTGAGAGGGGTGGGAAGAAGAAAGAAAGACTGGAATTTTAAAATATGTTTTGCATAATACTTTCTGATTAGGAGTGTTTTACTTAAGCAATTAGAACTTACCAGTAGTTTTTCAGTAGTGGTTCAAGTAAAATATATGGGTTCTCAGGAAAAGGTCTACATAGAGGAATATCTACATGAGGCATAGAAATAATATGTGACACTAGTCTAAGCTAGCCAAGAAATCACCATCTGCTTTAATTCTGCCTCTGCAAAAATAGATGTAATAATAATTGTTTATTTTTATGAAGATTATAATGTTTGCAAAATGCTGCAAATATTGAGTGTTATCAAGGTGAATAAATTAATGAGCATAATTTGATTTCCTCTTTTTCTCTAGGTACCGTGGCCATGTCCCTAATGTAGCTTTTTCCTTTGGTGACACCTATGGAAATACCACCATGAAATATTTTCAAGACTTCCGAAATGCTGCAATGGAAACCAGCTATAGTCCCTACAGCAAAGGGGGCCAATTCCCAACTCTTTTCTCCCGTGACCCATCTCTCGTGATTGGGGAAAGGGAAAGAGGCTGGGATCGATGGCTACATACCCCTAATTACTCTCGTTATAATTTGGATATGAAACGCTCAGAAGAATTGCAAGAGTTCTACAAGGTAAAGCTGCTTTTCGAGACATAGCCTCTCTCATGGTCAATTACGGATAATGTGAAATTGTCTGTGAATTCAAAATGTCATGTAGATAGTCTGCATTAGACTAATTAGGGATATTTCATTATTGTCTAAGAGTAAACACTTGGTTTAAGAGGGGGAAAGGAATGCTTGTTAAAACTATGGGATGTGTAATTCATGTATATGATGACATTTATGCTTTTTATGCGTGCATAAAATGATAAATGGGATTCTACACACTTGTATGCATAGAAATATTGTTCAGATAATTTGCCAGTTACATCCAAAATCTGCAAAACTCAAGTTAGTTAAATGAAGGATTTACTAAAGCAGTTTAGGCAATTAGCAGAACCAGGTATTAACTTTATTCTGGCTAGTATAATTTCTTTTTATTTGACGTAGGTATCTTATATATATGCCCAGGCTAATATATTATGCATATATGAATGTTTTCCATTTTTTAGAACAACCCCCCACCCAAAATCTGGTGATACTTATATTAATCCTAGATGTAACCTGAATGCTCTCTGTGTTTTAATAGTCTTTTACAGTTCAATCTATGCCTGTTCTTCTTCAGCATTTTAAGATTGATGGAAAAGGATCTACTAGGATACAAATAGCCTTTAAGTTTTGCCTCTAGGACTGTTGGAATAAAGAAAGATTGGCTCCTTTTTATTTTGAAAGTAGAAAATTCAATTTATATAGTTAAAAAAATGGAATTAACCAGTGTTTACTTTGTCTTGTTCCCTCCCACCTTGACAAGCAGATCTTTTTAAGAGGACAGGTGTCAGTTGAAAGAACAGGGACAAATTATATAGCTGGAGAAGTTCAGGCAGGGACAAATTGTACCACATGCTCATGTGGATTGTGTTAATTAGACCTGGGACAATTAACTAAAGGAAGAACAAGGTTTAATAAGTGCAGAAAACAAGTTGAGTTGAGAAAATAGAAAATATAGAAAAAGACAATGATGCAGATGGGTAGACAAAAGTGATTGTTTATTGCCTTTTTTAAAATTTGCATTTATATCCCGCCCTTCTCCGAAGACTCAGGGCGGCTTACACTATGTTAAGCAATAGTCTTCATCCATTTGTATATTATATACAAAGTCAACTTATTGCCCCCAACAATCTGGGTCCTCATTTTACCTACCTTATAAAGGATGGAAGGCTGAGTCAACCTTGCCTGATTTCTTACAACAGGCTATTGTATTAATTCAGAAGTTACCAAATATTCTGCCTTCAGGGAAGCCTTCTGCACTTTCTAGGTTGCTAGGAACTGCTGCAGTCTGCCATGAGAACTCCTGTGCTATTTAAGCTATTTTTATGGAGCAAGAACCTGGTTTTTTTGCATTCTCTTCTTCATCAATCACAAGAAAGCTTATGTTTATTGAGAAAACTCAGTAGAATCTTAGTCAACTTGCCAGCAATCAGTATTCCTAACAGTCTTCATCTGGGTCATCCCACTAGCTGAATCAATTGTTTGCCTGGCATTCTTTTTTTCAGATTGCAACTGAGAAGCTCGTAAGTGAATTTCCATTCTAACTTTATGATCTTTTTATTATAAGATCATGCCCTGTGATTCTAGTTCCCAGTCTTTGTTAATTTTTTTATATACTTTATTAAATTTCTACAAAAAATAAAATATAAAAACCCCAACGAAATTAAAAAATATATTAAAGCGGGGGGGGGGGGAGGGATACCAATCTTGAGCACCGTTGTGAGTGCAAAGCTGTGTGGGTAAAGTAGAGGGGTTGCACATAAATAGCCTTGGCTGATCATAGGTGTTGTTAACTGCCTTTCTGAATACAGAAAGGTATGCTAAGGTAGATTTATTTTATTATTTATAATCAAATTATATAGCCATTCATTTCACAAAAAAAACAACCATCATACACAGATCCTGCTACATTGAATTTAGTTCGGTTTTTATTCTTTCATAAACCTGGAAATAAGGGAGATTTCTTGTTAGTCAATAGCCAGTGAATCCACAGCAGTTAAACAATCTATAAATAATTAAGAGTGGGATGTCAAAATTAATGGGCTGAAAAGAAGCACTATTTGTTCAGACTTTTTTTAAATTTCTCAGTGATTTTATAAAATAATGACATTAAAATTTAATTTTTTAAAAATTTCCTATTTACACATTCTCTCTCACTCGCTCATTCACACACACACACACACACACACACACACACACACACACGTGCAAACACACACACACACACACACACACACACACAGACAGACAGACGGAAGGGGGGAGGGGGAGAGAGAGAAGAAAAAGAAAAAAGGTTGCTTCAGGTAAAAATGCAGGACTATTGTGAATGTCATTGTCTGTCCTACTGTCCTAGTTTGAACCTCTCAGCTTTAGGAGCAAACTACAAATATTTTGGTTTGCACAACAAACAAATGGATTAGGTTACAGTGGCAATGGGTAATTTATAATTTAGCATATTATGGGTGTTTGCAGTTTACTTTTATTATTTATTTGTTTGTTTATTTGATTTGTGTGCTGTCCATCTCATCTAGATGTTAGCATGAGAGCATTATGTTAAACCATAATCTGATTTGTTTGGCATGTATGAACATGGCAATTGTTTTTTGTTAACCAAGATTTAGAATTTAGTATGATGTTTGAACCCATCATTGCATGAAAATGGCAACAATGAACCATTGGATTTTATTAATAAAGAAAAATCTCTGGGATTTTGAGTGGAAAAATAACAAAATGGGGAGAGGAAGCCCTTTCCCTGCAAGCCTTTCTCCCTTACAAATCATGGTTTCCAAACTTGCTGCTTTCCTTTGTAGGAACATTCACAGGAGTGGCAAGTGGGAGGGGGCAAATGTTGAAGTAGCATTGCACCAATCTGATGCAAACTCCATCCTTTTGCTATATATGTACTGTGATGTTGCACACACAGTTTATAGCATATTATGATGCTTTCATCATTTTGGCAAAGTGGTGGATACTATTAATTCTTTGTTTATCCATATGAAAAGATACATTTGTAGAAAGCAGACCAAAAAGGTCATTCATTTACAGTTATTTTTTAAGGTTAATAGAATTTTACAAATCATTTTGCTCTTATATACATTTCTGGACATATCCTTTTCATATACAGGCCACATTTCCAGATAATGCTAAGCCAGGATTTTTTTAACTGTTTTCTTGCACATCTAATTCACACATACTGTAAAACCATACAGAGGTGTAGGGAGGTAATTTATACATTAAATTAAAATCAATTTTTTAAAAAAATGCATATTGATGGAAAATTGACATAAAATAATGTTATAAGGAAAAAAATGTGCTAATGGAAAGGAGTACATTGGGAAAAGTGCACAAAGAAGAACAGTTTGTACAGAAATGGGCAACTCTGGCAAATGCACATAGATTTTTGTGTGGATTTGGAGCGGGGGGGGGGGGGGAACATACATGAATGCAGACATTGTGCAAACAAACCAATGCAAATACATCTGAAAAAACGAGAAAGTGAATTGAGCACAATTAGGAGATTCACCCATCCCTGTTAAGTTTCAGCCTCACAGCAATTGTGTAAAGAGGATAATTCAGTTCCTTGCTAAGGTGATAGGCATCATGGATAACAGAGTTTTAAATGCTAGATTCCCTAGTGTGGATTCCAGCACACTAACTCTTACATAACAGTAATGTGGATGATTTAGAAATCAAGTAAACACATGAAGTAAGTATTCTCAAAAGAACTCAAGTCTAGATACTGATGCTCCTGACCCAATTTATTTTTAATTTGTAGCTTACTCAGATGCATCGTGAACATTACAGAGATAAAACAGGGACATTGCACCTCGTTCCATACTTCGTGCTGCCTATGAAGGAAAGAGACAAGTACCCTCATCCTCTTGATCTGTGAGTCTAGTGGGCAAAAACAGTGGTGTAGGGGGAAAATCAGGTATATTGGGACTATTTTATGGAAGTGTTATAGAAACTCATCAATTTCCTTATTATAGGAGATTTATGAAGAGATTGGACAACCATGACATGGTATAGGGTCTCCTGCTTGAGCAAGAGGTTGGACTAGAAGACCTCCAAGGTCCCTTGCAATACTGTTATTCTGTTACAGGCTTGCAGTACTCAACTTATGGCTACAGTTGCGACCAAAATTTCTTTTGCTAAGCAAGGTGATTGTTAAGTGAGCCATGCCATCAAAAATGCATGCCCACTGCCAAGCACCCAGATTATGATTACATGGCTGTGGGAACGCTGCAATAGTTGTAAGTATGAGGACTGATTGGAAATCCTTTTTTTTCAGTGCCATTGTAACTTCGAACGAATGGTTCTATGTCAGAGACTGTAACAAGCCTGAGTCTAAAATAATGTGAGGTGACATGGATCATGTCAATAAATCCCTTCTAAAACCCTCATGGTCATCTAAAATCCATCTGAAGTTCTGAGATTCATTAACAAAAGCAACAATTTCTTTGCATTTAGGCAGTGGGTTTATGCACAAAGGTAGCACTTTATATTTTTCCTGATATTTTTGTTCTGCCATCCATCATGGAAAGAAACACATCAAAAAGTCAGTAAGGTATTTAAAGACATTATTATCATTCCAACAGAGTCATCTTGGGTGTTTTTAAGTCTTTGTTCAAACGTAATGTACATTTCTTTTTTCTTTATTATCCCATTCTTCTTAGTTCTTTAAAAAGATAGTCTCAAATGTATTAATTCAACTCTGGAAGTTTCTCTGTTTCCAGAAAAGATTCTTTTTGCCCTCAAATCTCACGCAAGAGTTGGAGGGAGGGGAGGGAATTGGCTGTCCTAATACAGTGTATTATCTAATAAAAATAAGCTATAAAGCCCCATAAAGATAGTCCTCAACTTTCAACCATTTGTTTAACGACTATTCAAAGTTACAATCCCACTGAAAAAAGTGACTCAACTACTGAGCTTCACACGTATGACTTTCACAGTATTCCCATGTCACATGAACAAAATTTGGGTGCATGGCAATGGCGTATTTACCACTCTGGTAGCACCCCAGGGTCATATGATCACCATTTGCAACCTTCCCAGCTGACTTCTGACAAGCAAAATCAATGGAGGAAGACAGATTTGCTTAATGACTATGTGATTCACTTAACAACCCTAGGGATTTGCTTAACAATCATGGCAAAAAAGATCACAAAACTGGGCATGACTCAACAACCAATGGAAAGTTGAGGACCACCTGTTTTGCTTTGATCCCATACATATATTGGGAATATATTTTCTTGAATGAATGCCCTACTATATTTGCTTAAAGGCATTTATTGGATCCATTTTCTAGTATTTGCAAAATACCCCCACCCTCCCCTTAAAAACAAGTTTGTCTTAAAATTTGCAATAACTATTGTTTGGGAAATGCAATTACATATTGAATCATGTACATATATGCATATGTATTGCTTGTAAATTCTGTATTTTAATTGGATTGTTTAAATTTACTGTAAATATATCTACTGATTTGTTCTCTTTACCTCTCTGCAATCTGTTTTGGGTGTTTGTTGGGGCTACGAGTACTAAACTCAGATGAGCTAAGATTTCTGGCCTGTGATATGCAAAACATATTGGTATGTTTTATGGCATGGTCCTGGGTACTGGAAGAACTGCTTTACGTTGATGGGCTAACACCCCCATCTCCAATTTCAGGGAAAAGGGTCCTGTTGGCCAAAGAATTTTGGCTGGCATGATCCAGATGAAGAACCTTTTTTGCTGTGGTCCCTGCCTTCTGGAATATTCCGTCCTCAGAGGTGAGGTCTGCCTCTACACTCTTGGCCTTCCAGAAGAGCCTAAAAACTTGGCTCTGCTGCTTGGCCTGGGGCCCTGATAGGGACCTGTTGAAGGTGGAAGGTTCTCACCTCCAGGCTGCTGATCATCTTTGTTCTTTTAATTCCAATTTTACTTTTTAGCACTTTTTATTATACTGTAACCCTCCCAGAATCTCTATATTAGAAAGATGAGCAGCATAGAAAATTAATAAATAAATAAAAATGAATAAATGCAGGAGATGGCCTTTTTAAAAAATGATAAATAAATAAACATTTTTAATTTGTAGCTTACTCAGATGCATCGTGAACATTACAGAGATAAAACAGGGACATTGCACCTCGTTCCATACTGTGCTGCCTATGAAGGAAAGAGACAAGTACCTCATCCTCTTGATCTGTGAGTCTAGTGGGCAAAAACAGTGGTGTAGGGGGAAAATCAGGTATATTGGGACTATTTTATGGAAGTGTTATAGAAACTCATCAATTTCCTTATTATAGGAGATTTATGAAGAGATTGGACAACCATGACATGGTATAGGGTCTCCTGCTTGAGCAAGAGGTTGGACTAGAAGACCTCCAAGGTCCCTTGCAATACTGTTATTCTGTTACAGGCTTGCAGTACTCAACTTATGGCTACAGTTGCGACCAAAATTTCTTTTGCTAAGCAAGGTGATTGTTAAGTGAGCCATGCCATCAAAAATGCATGCCCACTGCCAAGCACCCAGATTATGATTACATGGCTGTGGGAACGCTGCAATAGTTGTAAGTATGAGGACTGATTGGAAATCCTTTTTTTTCAGTGCCATTGTAACTTGAACGAATGGTTCTATGTCAGAGACTGTAACAAGCCTGAGTCTAAAATAATGTGAGGTGACATGGATCATGTCAATAAATCCCTTCTAAAACCCTCATGGTCATCTAAAATCCATCTGAAGTTCTGAGATTCATTAACAAAAGCAACAATTTCTTTGCATTTAGGCAGTGGGTTTATGCACAAAGGTAGCACTTTATATTTTTCCTGATATTTTTGTTCTGCCATCCATCATGGAAAGAAACACATCAAAAAGTCAGTAAGGTATTTAAAGACATTATTATCATTCCAACAGAGTCATCTTGGGTGTTTTTAAGTCTTTGTTCAAACGTAATGTACATTTCTTTTTTCTTTATTATCCCATTCTTCTTAGTTCTTTAAAAAGATAGTCTCAAATGTATTAATTCAACTCTGGAAGTTTCTCTGTTTCCAGAAAAGATTCTTTTTGCCCTCAAATCTCACGCAAGAGTTGGAGGGAGGGGAGGGAATTGGCTGTCCTAATACAGTGTATTATCTAATAAAAATAAGCTATAAAGCCCCATAAAGATAGTCCTCAACTTTCAACCATTTGTTTAACGACTATTCAAAGTTACAATCCCACTGAAAAAAGTGACTCAACTACTGAGCTTCACACGTATGACTTTCACAGTATTCCCATGTCACATGAACAAAATTTGGGTGCATGGCAATGGGCGTGTATTTACCACTCTGGTAGCACCCCAGGGTCATATGATCACCATTTGCAACCTTCCCAGCTGACTTCTGACAAGCAAAATCAATGGAGGAAGACAGATTTGCTTAATGACTATGTGATTCACTTAACAACCCTAGGGATTTGCTTAACAATCATGGCAAAAAAGATCACAAAACTGGGCATGACTCAACAACCAATGGAAAGTTGAGGACCACCTGTTTTGCTTTGATCCCATACATATATTGGGAATATATTTTCTTGAATGAATGCCCTACTATATTTGCTTAAAGGCATTTATTGGATCCATTTTCTAGTATTTGCAAAATACCCCCACCCTCCCCTTAAAAACAAGTTTGTCTTAAAATTTGCAATAACTATTGTTTGGGAAATGCAATTACATATTGAATCATGTACATATATGCATATGTATTGCTTGTAAATTCTGTATTTTAATTGGATTGTTTAAATTTACTGTAAATATATCTACTGATTTGTTCTCTTTACCTCTCTGCAATCTGTTTTGGGTGTTTGTTGGGGCTACGAGTACTAAACTCAGATGAGCTAAGATTTCTGGCCTGTGATATGCAAAACATATTGGTATGTTTTATGGCATGGTCCTGGGTACTGGAAGAACTGCTTTACGTTGATGGGCTAACACCCCCATCTCCAATTTCAGGGAAAAGGGTCCTGTTGGCCAAAGAATTTTGGCTGGCATGATCCAGATGAAGAACCTTTTTTGCTGTGGTCCCTGCCTTCTGGAATATTCCGTCCTCAGAGGTGAGGTCTGCCTCTACACTCTTGGCCTTCCAGAAGAGCCTAAAAACTTGGCTCTGCTGCTTGGCCTGGGGCCCTGATAGGGACCTGTTGAAGGTGGAAGGTTCTCACCTCCAGGCTGCTGATCATCTTTGTTCTTTTAATTCCAATTTTACTTTTTAGCACTTTTTATTATACTGTAACCCTCCCAGAATCTCTATATTAGAAAGATGAGCAGCATAGAAAATTAATAAATAAATAAAAATGAATAAATGCAGGAGATGGCCTTTTTAAAAAATGATAAATAAATAAACATTTTTAATTTGAAAATTGTATTCTGACCATATCATAGTGTTCAAATTATGTTACAACTATTCTGGTTCAATGATGTTATAATTATAGGCAGTTCTCATATAGTGACCGCCTCATTCACAGTTATAACTGTGCTGAAAAAGTAATTTATGATGAATCCTCACATTTAAAACCTTTGCAGGTCAGTAAAGCAAAGGAAAACTGAAGTATGATTATAAGCACAGTCATGGTTTCACTTAGCAACCGCTCTTCTTAGCAACTGAGTTACTGGTGCCAACAGTGGTTGCTAAACTCTTACCTGTATGCTGGAAGTGTTCTGGGCTCAGAACAAAAGAGATTTTAAGTTTGAATATTTTTTCACGCCTCTAGTTATATCAACACTGAAAAAAAAGGACACATGATTGTTTCCCAAAGTTCCCATCGCAGTCCCATTGTGCTCATATGATTGAGATCTGGGCACTAGGGTGTCTGGCCTGCAATTACAATGTTGTAGAGAGGCCTGATCACCATTTGCAATTATGCTGATTAGTGTACATTTAAAATGACAATAAAGTTCTGTTCTGTTCTGTTCTGTTCTGTTCTATTCCTTTCCCTTTCCCTTTCCCTTTCCCTTTCCCTTTCCCTTTCCCTTTCCCTTTCCCTATTCCTATTCCTATTCCTATTCGTTCTACCTTTCCTGCTACTTCCCAGAAGTAAAGTCAATGGGGAAGCTGGCAGAGAAGGTCACAAATCACTTGGCCCACAGTACCTGTGTGCAGCCTTTGCTGGGTTTCAAAATCCTCCCCCACCCCCCTCAATTCATACACAGTCTGCACTGGGTCTCCCAGGGCCTCCCCATCCTCTCCCATCCTCTATTGTTACCCACCCTCCTTGCCTGCTTCTCACTTAATGACCTGCACATTTTGGGATTGAAAAGTAACCTGGGTTGTTTTCATGTGACATTATGCTTTATTACCACATTGCTTGATGACTAGCAAACTCCCAGTGCCAATTGTCATTGTAACCTAAGGACTACCTGTAATGAAATTATCTGCTTTTATAATTGAACATACAATACCTTTCTCTGTATAATTGATCTTGATTCAAGTCTAAAAATATAAATATTCTTTGAGTCCATGGTTTCCCAATCCGCATGGCATTAGGCTATATTGTGTTGCTTTAATTAAGGTCCTTAATTACAGCTGAATTCTTACTTCCATTTGTCAGTGTTGCTTTGTGACAAATGGTTTTATGATGTTATGTTCTGAAAAATCATGTAAGTAAAGTTGTATATAACCTGAAAACTGATTGTCATTTAAAAGAATTACAAAAGTGTTTGTAAATTAACTTGGTTCTCTTTCTATTATTTGTTTCTTCAAATTACCTTGAATAAAATGTATCATGTTACATGATGTTATATGTTACATTTCAATTTCCAATATATAATTTCCTCGGAAAGTTACCTGGGAATGTGGAATGTACAGTAGTTACGTATCACCTATGCAGTGTCCTATCTCCTGCATAGTCGTTGAAGCCTTCTAACTTCAGTGTTCATCACCAATGTTCCTTCCAGATAGTACCTACATTCGAAGGTTGGATGAACATATGTTAAATGGATAGTGTTTTAACCCTTGCCTTCCAACTATATATAATAGAATATTATTTTATTTGACTTGATTTGATTTCACACCATTTATGCAATGTAAAGAATGAATTTCAAGAGCAGATTCTAGTGAAGCATAATGCCTCCTGAATATTCTGAAAAATGCCTTAAGTTTTTAAAAGTAAACATCTGCTGTGAACTCAAATCTGCAACTTTATTGTCTATTCTCTTTAATTGTCTTTGGGATTTTGTAAACTACCCAGACTCTAAGGGAACGAGTGGCTATAATAAATCTAATTAATTAAATTAATCAAATTAGTACCTGTTCCCATAATCCATTTAACTGGTCAAAGAGGGGCTAAAGTACTGCAGAAACATAAAATGAATCAGTTGACCACATTCATATATCTAGTCCTCCAAGAAAAGTACTGGGGAAAAAAAGCAAACCATTTACATTACAGAATTGTCAAAGCCTGACAGCAAAAAATGTGTCTTCCAAATTCTGATTAGCTGCATGCCTACTGATGCCTGGCTGTCCAATAAGGTGTAATTGTAATCAGAAAGCCTTGCTAGTTCTACATTTGTGCAAAGGTTCTGGGAATACAGGACAGATCTTGGAGAAAGTTAGAATCATTATTAAGGTTTGCCTAGATTATCGGTTAAGCGTGTTTAGACCACCTCTTATGTTCCAACTCCTTCATGTGTCTGTCAGGCATCTGGCTGGCTGTATTACAAAGTGCCTGATTTGCATTTGCTACAGTATTGAATTTTTTATATGTTAGATGAAAAAAGGAGTACTCTGCTGAGAAATTAATTATTTATACAGACTATAGATGGTATCTAAGAAAGAAAGACAACATAAACATAAACTCTTTAATAGCAATACCAATAGCACCTAGAGTTGTATACTACTTCATAGTGCTTTATATCACTCTTTAAGCAGTTTATAGAATCAGCAGATTTCCCCCAACAATCTGAATCCTCATTTTACTGATCTTGGAAAGATGGAAGGCTGAGTCAACCTTGAGCCAGTAAGGATTGAACTCCCAGCAGTGGGCAGAG
This sequence comes from Ahaetulla prasina, assembly GCF_028640845.1. Lineage (NCBI taxonomy): Eukaryota > Metazoa > Chordata > Lepidosauria > Squamata > Colubridae > Ahaetulla > Ahaetulla prasina. Next base: position 31,825,331 of record NC_080539.1, read on the forward strand.
TCTACCTGCAATACTGCTCTCTAAGCACTGCGCCACCAGGGCTTCCTTAATACATCCAGAATTTTGAAGCCCAGATCTCATAGGCCTAAGGACTAAGCTGAGTATCTACAGTTTTACAATGGTGAGAGTATCTTAAACTGATAGAATATAGTATATATAAATAGGAAATTCAGCAAATGTAGTATTTCTACGATTTAATCTTAATATTTTACCATACTGCTATAAAAATCAGAAACCTGCTGGAAAAAAATACTAGTAACTCTGGATTTTCACTGCTGAAACAGGCATCATGGTGTGTGTATAGGAAAAGTTCATCCACTTCAGCAGACAGATTTCTGCTTTTAATACACCTCCCCAGTTTGTATCTCTCTAAATAATGAATCCAGCATTGCCTGTTGGCCTATCATTCCAAAGCAATCTGTTTTGTTATTCCTCCCCAAGGCACACAAGCATTAATCACGATTGATCAATCCCCTGGAGCACTTTTCTAGGGCATGTTGCTCTGCCACAGATTGTACTTACTTTTATGGCTTTGTGTATTGGCAGGAAATAAGATGTATTTTTGTCCTCCGTGCTTTACAGAGGGTAGCATTTCTGTTCCTGCTGTAACTAATACTTGGTGCTGTGGTGGGACTGTAGTTCTATTGCTTTGGGATAACAGGATGGTGAAACAAGATTGCAGACCAGATGTTGGAAACCTTCAGAAGCCCTACACTACAGGCGAGGATAATTCAGTTACTGAATTAAAGTAACTGGGTGGGTAGAAAAATAAAATTAAATTGTTTACCTTTAAATGTTGGGTTGTTCAGTGCAATCCTTGAGCAGTAGGCAGAAAATTCATTAGTTCCCTCTGTTTTTAATTTATGTATTTGCTATTACAGAGTGTAATAGCTTGAATACTTTAAAGAGGCAATAAACAAATTATGGTGAGGTTAAGATTCTATTACAATTCTTCACCCTGATTAAGCCAGTAGTTACCGATCTGTGGTCTGTGATGCCCGAAGGCTTAGCAAGTGGCACAAGGCTTTTGGCACAAAATTTTCTTTTAAAGACTTGCCAAGTTCTGCGAAAGTTTTAATAATCTTGTTGAAAATATCAGGAAATTTTGAGTTAGCTTGCAAATTTTATTTTTTATTTCTTTTTATTTCTTTTTAGGATTTTATGTGTGCCACCTGGGATAGTCACTTATGCTATGATACCAACAGGTTCCACATTGCTAATTCTGGCTTGCATGGTCCATCAAAGTTTGCAGTTAAGATGTAATGAAAAGGTTGGGTCTTCTGTTCTAGGCACCATCAAGTTTCAGAGTTTACATGTTATACTGACCACCATTAAGTGAAGCATTGCCCATGCTGCTTGGACGTTTCTCAGACTCCTTTGATTGGCCACTAGAAAAATTGATAGCTTGCTGATCTAGTAAAACGTTTCTTATGAACCATGGGACAATGAATGGAGTTATAGTTGGTAGACTGTTGAATTTTGCACATGATTCTAGAAAATACATTTATCCTGATTTGGACAATTGGAAGTTGTCCCAAAGGATCTTTTTCAAGGGGCAATTGGACTTTCTGGTTTTTCTTTGATCGGGCACCTCCCTTCTTGTCCACATTACAAATGACACCATTTGACAACATTTTGGTGTGCCACCAATTATAGAGAAGATGAGAGAAGGCTGGCTCCGCTGGTATAGACATGTCCTGAGAGCAGCACCTTCCATCATTGCCAAGACGGCCTACCAACTAGAAGTCATGGCTGGCGACTTCACGGACACTCAAAACAGAGAGGGCAAGACACCATCAACAAACACATGCAAGCCACGGGTCTGCACATGGGAGACACAGCTGACCGTGCAAAGTGGTGTTCAGTGTTCTGAAAAGTGAACCTTGCACTTGCGGGAATATGCTAGGAAGAAGAAGAACTGGACTTTCTGTTTTTTCTTTGAAGGCGTTTCACTTCTCATCCAAGGAGCTCTGGAGAGTTGAAGAAGCTTCTTGGATGAGAAGTGAAACATCTTCAAAGAAAAAACAGAAAGTCCAATTGCCTCTTGGAAAAAAAAAGCACCTTCAGGACAACCATGACCTGGATGACAGAATCTCCATAGACACAACTGGCAGTTATTTATATACCTTATCTATTCATCTATGGAGATTCTCAATCATCCAGGTCATGATTGTCCCAAAGATGCTTTTCCAAAAGGCAACTGGACTTTCTTGGTTTCTTTCTTTAAAAATGTTTTGCTTCTCATCCAAGAAGCTTCTTCAGTTCTCAGTTCTTCAGTTCAGTTCAGAATTGAAGAGGCTTCTTGGATGAGAAGTGAAATATTTTCAAGGAATAAACAAAGTCCAGTTGCCTTTTGGAAAAGCACTTTTGGGACGTTCTCTATTCCTAACCCGGCTGGCTGACATCATACCAGTTGCTTTACCACTGAGATGTCTGTCCCAAACCTTTCCTGAGTTGTTAGATGATGCCCAGGTATGCCCAGTTTAACTTTCCTTGATATTACTTACAACTGGGAGTTTGCTCACAGTTATCAAAATTGGGACTCTTATAGCAGATCAAAATTTCCTTTTTCAATTATCTCTTCTAGAGTGCTTTCTGAATTCATTTGTATAAATCTTCTACAGCTACTTGACTAGGCTTTTGCATAGAAGAATAACAGAATCATGTGGTTCTTCATTTTACATATTTATAATGTTGTATTTCTTTTGATACACTTGAAGAAAGTGAGCATAAATCTAACTGTTCACTTTCTCATACTTCATGAGTGCCCTCTGCTGGTACAATGTGGTAGTTCCTATTATCCAGTTGGAAAAATGAAATCCGATTGAACAGCTTTGAGGTAAGTGAAAAAAGACATGAATGCACACTAGCATGTCCCTAATGGACTTATATTCTGTGTAAATATGAATTGTGCCCTAAGGATAAGAAGCTCTGAGTTACATATATAGATGACATATGGAATAAGCAAAGGATAAACAACTGTACCCTTAAGATTGTTAACATTTAGAAACATAATTAAGTGGTAGGGCATGAACTTTAATGACAGTATTGTTAGTTTTATTCAGATATGCGCTACTATTTCTTGAGGCCTTGCCAGGATACTTATGATGCAGGGTCTTATTGGATACTGATACTTCCTAGACTAAGTAGCTGGGGACTTTATATTACACACACAAGCAATTTTTAACCAATTCAGATTTTTATGTGTGCTGCTGGAATGTCTAGTGAGATTTGGGTTAAGAGTGCTCTTGGAATAAATAAATTTCATAGTATGGGAACTATTCTATAAATGGTTAAATGACAGATATTGAGGTTAGAGGTGTGGAATTAGGTGAAATATGGTTTACGTGAGAAAGAAAAGCAGATGAGTAAATTTTTGTTGATGGTTATATAATTGGTACTATAGTGGAAGATAATATATGTTATAATGTGATTGATGTTATTGCATATTTGTTTATATATATATGATTATAATGATGATGTTTGTACTTTTGTATGTTAACACCTTGGACGCCTAGAGAGCACACTGCTCAACATAGAAAGGAAATGTATGATATAAAATAACAAAAAAAAATTATTAAAAAAAAAGAATAAATAAATCTTTTCAGTTTAGGTGAACTCCAACCAGAACCCTTTTCAGACTGGGATCTTCATTTCCTCGTGGATCCTCCCCCAAAATTCTTCAACTAGGAGTCTATTACATTCATGCTGTATTTTCTGGGGCCAGTCGCCATTGATATAACCATGTCTCCATTGTGTGCTTGTTCTTCTCACCCCCTTTCCTTTAGCCCACCACTGAGTGCCAAAGCAATGTGGCACCTCAATCGCATCTCGCCAGAGAATCTACGGACATATCAGACTTTCCCCTCAGGAAAGAGAGTGAGTTCACAGGAGAGAGCAGTCCGAGACAGCTTTTTTGAGTTCAGAGCCTGAGTGAAGAATGCTGCCATTCCTGTACAGCCACTGAGAGGAAAAATCAGAGCTTGGGAGTAAAAAAGTTTGAAGAATGGGAAATCATAAAATTGATTTTCTTTACCATGCCTTGTTGCCTAGGAATACTTGTGTTATACAATATTCCATAAAAACTGAAGTACTGGAGTTGATCAGCTGTTAACCCCTATCATATTCATTCATGCTGGCTTCAATTTCATGCTTATTTTTTCTGTGTAAACAAGGTAGGACTAGCTTACATCTCTTTCAATGACTGAAGGGATGGATTGTTGGCACTCAAAAATACTGAATTAGTCAAAGTTAATAATCTAATATGAATCAATTTGGCATAGACACCAGCTGGAAACTGGGAGACCTTGAGTTCTAATCTTGTCTTTGCCACAAATTAGCTGGGTGATCTCAGGCCAATCACTTTAACTCAGCCTTAGGATGGAGGCAATGGGAAACCACTTCCTAAATCCTGCCAAGAAAACTGCAGGGGTGTGTCCAGGTAGTTGTCAGAAATCAAGATTGACTTGGAAGGCCTGCAGGTACATACATACACAAAACTCAAAAAATGAGTAAGATGGTATTCGGGGTATGCTATCTCTGAACATGGAGTTATCCAGTTGCAAGAAAAAGTATGTGAACCCCTTGGGATTATGTGGAGTTTTGTATGAATTGGTCATAAAATGTGCTCTGAACGTCATCTAAGTCACAACAACAGAAGAACACAGTCTGCTGAACATAATACTACATAAACATTAGATGTTGCCATGGTTTAATTGCACATAACATGTAAACATTCACAGTGCAGGAAGGAAAAAGTATGTGAGACCCTAGCCTAATGACTTCTCCCAGAACTAACTGGAGCCAGGAGTGAGCCAACCTTGACTTCAATCAGTGTGATGATATTGGATGTGTTGCTGACAGCTGTCCTGCCCTTTAAAAACACACACCTGTTTTGGGTTTACTGGTTTCAAGAAGCACTGTCTGATGTGAACCATGCCTCGCAGAAAAGAGCTCTCAGAAGACCTACGATCAAGAATTGTTGACTTGCATGAAGCTGGAAAGGGTTACAAAAGTATCTCCAAAAGCCTTGATGTTCATATGTCCACAGTAAGACAGACTGTCTACAAATGGAGAAAGTTTAGCACTGTTGCTACTCTCCCTAGGCATAGTCGTCCTGTAAAAATTACTGCAAGAGCACAGCGCAGAATGCTGCATGAGGTAAAGAAGAATCCTAGAGTGTCAGCTAAAGACCTACAGAAATCTCTGGCACATGCTAACATTTTTGTTGACACATCTACAATAAGGAAAACATTAAATAAGAATGGAGTACATGGGAGGACACCACGGAGGAAGCCATTGCTGTCCAAAAAGAATATTGCAGCACGTTTGAAGTTTGCAAAAGAGCACCTGGATGTTCCACAGCACTACTGGCAAAATATACTGTGGACAGATGAAACCAAAATTGAGTTGTTTAGGAAGAACGCACAACATTATGTGTGGAGACAAAAAGGCACAGCACACCAACATCAAAACCTCAGTCCCACTGTAAGACATGGTGGAGGGAGTACCATGGTTTGGGGCTACTTTGCTGCCTCAGGGCCTGGACGGATTGTTGTCATTGATGGGAAACTGAATTCCAGAGTTTATCAAGACATTTTGCAGGAAAACATACAACCACCTTTCCGCCAACTGAAGCTCCGCAGAGGATGGGTGATGCAACAAGACAATGACCCAAAGCATACAAGTAATTCAACAAAACAATGGCTTCAACAGCACAGAATACGCCTTCTGGAGTGGCCCAGTCAGAGTCCTGACCTCAACCTGATTGAAATGCTGTGGCATGACTTTAAGAGAGCGATTCACATCAGACTTCCCAAGAATATTGCTACACTGAAACAGTTTTGTGAAGAGGAGTGGTCCAAAATTACTCCAGATCGTTGTGCAGGTCTGATCTGCAACTACAGGAAACGTTTGGTTGAGGTTATTGCTGCCAAAGGAGGGTCAACCAGTTATTAAGTCCAAAGGTCTTCACATACTTTTTCCTCCCTGCATTGTGAATGTTTACATGTTATGTGAAATTAAACCATGGCAACATCTAATGTTTGTGCAGTATTATGTTCAGCAGACTGTGTTCTTCTATTGTTGTGACTTAGATGACGTTCAGAGCACATTTTATGACCCATTCATGCAAAACTCCACGTAATCCCAAGGGGTTCACATACTTTTTCTTGCAACTGTCATTTTGCTATTGTGCCTATGTTCCATGTAACAGAAAATATCAAGCAGTGTTCCCAGCATTTTAGTACCAAGCCCTAAAATAACACATTCATTAACAAACACAAAACTTATCATTCTGTATTTCAACTCTAAGCAAATCTAGTACATAATGTCATTTCCAGTCATATATCAGCAAATCCAGCAAATACTCTCTTTAATTGGCATTTTTATTTCCATCTTAATTTTTACAACCTTATCCAATTCTTTTTGGGTACATCAGTGATAAATTCTTATCATGTTATTGTTCATAATCTTCTCAGATTATTTTTTTCCAAATCTTTTTTTTTTTTTTGGTAATAGCATCTTCTGGTATCACAGCTTCTTCTGGGAACAGGGTATTCATAAAAAAAACAAAAAAACCCAAGCAGCATAGCCAGAAATCTTGATTCAAAGTCCTATTTTCTATTTCTCAACAACAACTATGAACACGATTATAAGTTGCTTATCTTGTTATGTAAGAAATAACTTTTCTTTCTCCTGAAATGCATTTATTCTTTAAATTTTATTAATTTCAGGCTTAATATTCAAAATCAAATATTCCAAGTTTTCCTGAGCCCTTAAACTTTCTATAATCAAAACGTTGATTTGTTTTTGATACTTACTTTGAATTTATAGTTTATAATGAGAAAGTTTCATTTCCGTATGCTAAGGATTGAAGGCACACATTCAGTATTTCCAGCCTTGTTATTTTAAAAGGGTCTAACTTCTTTAAAGCAGGTGATAGACAATATCTGAAGTTGTTTAGCAACGAATGTGCAAAGTAATGTCCTTTGAAAGCTGTGGATGTGACTGGAGCAAGAAGGGTAAGTTTTCTCATTTCCTGGTTGTCTCATAATCTGGAGACTGCTGCCGTACAGTCTTCTTGTAAGAAGCAACTGTATGGAGATTTGGGCAATCTTGTACCTTCTCTTTCTTCAGAGAGGGTCAAAGGAATTGATCCTTCTTTGTTCTTGGTCACAATCATCAGCTTCACAAAATGTGGAAAAGTCTACTTACTCTTCTTCATAAACGAAAGATTTCTTGAAGAGAAAGAGTGATCTTCCAGATGTTTTGGACCCTTATTAAGTTTTGAGCAATGTTTTTCAATTTTGAGTTTCTGAATACAAGTGTTCCTTGACAGGACTTATTGCTTAGCTTAGCAACTGTTTGAAGTTAAGATGGATCTCCCTGCGGTACTTACGATTCTATCCCATGGTCACATGACATTTGTGCCAGGTGTGCAACAACCAGCTCACATTTATGGACATTTGCAATATCATGCAATCATGTGACTGCATTTTATGACATTTTTGCCAAAAACTGGCATTTACTTCTGGTTTTCAACAAAACTAATCCATAGTGAACCATTGGTTCTCTTAGTGATTGTGGCATTTGCTTAAATGGTGGCAACATCCGTTTAGCAACCACTGAAAAAAGATTGTAAAAATCTGGTTGGTCAGATAGGTGGCCTGTTTTATGACTGTCACAACTTACAACTGTGATGTTGTAACAGGTTCCATTGTGGTCATAAGCCATGGACTATCTCGAATTTCTCTGTCCTCTTGCTTATTTCATCTCTGCTTACTTAATTGTGCCTATTTATATTCTAAGTTTAGAGGGCACTTTCTTTTAACTGATATGATATTCGCACTGAGAGCTTTTGTGGTTAAGTATTGATTAGAAAACCTCTAAATAAAGCAGTAATGAATAAAAATATTTCCTTTTTAATATAGAGGAATTTATTATGAAGAAAGTTAAGTGCATTGTATAGCCAAATCCTCCCTCTCTTCTTTTATAAAAAATGCTTATCATTGCTATGAAAATGTCATTCTCTATAACTGCACTGGATGGAAGAAAAGACAAACTTAGATAAATGACTTCTTTCTTCCTCTTCTCAGAATCATTGTTTATTTGCAAAAATACATGGACTGATTTGCTATCTGATCTTTCATGGCAGTTTTTAGTGTTAACATTTATTATCTTGTGCATGTCCAGTTGCAAGGTCCTGACTCTCCCATGTTGTCACATTCTTGTCTCTCAGAAGTAGATCTTGAAGGATCTGGAAAGAACATTAATTAGTTTTCTGGACTAGGTCTCACTTGATTTTAAATTATTTCTGTCTACCTTACTTTGTTTTTGGACAGCTTACTAAATTCATATATAACCAGATCTACCTTGCATAGCAGTGTTGCTTCCTGTCCCCACAATTCTGCTTTTTTTCAGGAAATGCCTAAATTTTTATTCACAATTTGGACTTCAACAAAGCTAACCAAAAGCTAACCAAAGATATTTCCAAGTATATGGGTCAATTCTGACACATTACTGTATAATACATTTATGAGTATACTTTGAACAGTTATCCTGGGAATCCTGCCCTTAATCCTGAAGCAATGGGATGCCAGTTAGCTGACATTTTATCCAGTAAATCATTGAGAAATTGAAGCAATCACCTTCATTTGATTCAAAATCAGATTAAATAGCTCATGTTCTCTAAGCATAATAGCAATAGTACTTGCATTCTGTTCCATAGTACTTTACAGCACTCTTTGGTTTACAAATGCCAGCATATTGCCCACAACAGTCTGGGTCTTCATTTTATCGACATCAGAAGGATGGAAGGCTGAGTCAACTTTGAACTGGTCAGGATCAAACTCCTGGCAGTGGATAGAATTATCTACAATATTGCATTCTAATCACAGTGCCACCACGGCTCCTACATTCAATACCAAGTAAATGATAAGCTTATTAAAACAAGCTGGAAGAACCAAAGAAGGGACAGATTCTGAAGCACCTTATGGGTTTTCAGGAATATAATGGCATCAAGAGAAGTCCATTTAAATCTCCAGAAAATAAAGAGATAATAAAGAATATGGTGTCAAGAAAGTAGTTAATCTCAGTCTCCTGCTCCATTTCTGAAAAAGCCCAAGTATAAAAGACATCTTTGGTTGGGAATGTAATGACAAGGCATTTATCCTAAAGTCACAATTTGGTTGAACTTTTTTGAGCCAATCTGAATTCCCAGGATTCATCACTTAAAGATACCTCAGTTCTTGCTCTAGTAAAGTTATGGTTTAATCACATATACCCTGTTTCCCCGAAAATAAGACATCCCCTGATAATAAGCCCAATCAGGCTTTTGAGCACATGGCAATAAGACCAAGCGCTTTTTTCAGGATTCAAAAAAATATAAGACAGGTTCTTTTTTTCGGAGAAACACGGTACCTATAAATGCATCAATATGCTGATGTGAAGTTTGCCTTCTGATTGCTTTTAATCATTCTGCATAGCCAGGAGAAGCCTAGATGAAGCTTCTTCTAATTGTAATAATAATTGTTTTGGGAAGGGATAGAAAATTTTCTGAGCTTGACAAATGCTGAGCTTAAATATTCAGAACAATGTAAGTGGGACATTCCCACATTTGTTGAAGGTTCCAACCTGGACAACACTGGAAACAAGTCTAATTCCTTCATTTTTTATCTTAGGGATAAAAAAAAGGGGTGGTAGTCCATTTTTATATACCTTCCAATTTACAAAAAAAAAGTCAATAGAATTATATTTTAAAAATAAATTTCTTGCTGTGAACATTGGAAACTAAGTATTTTTTTTCCATCTTGCAGCCTGACATTTAGTGTAGTCTCCAGTATTAATTTACCAGGGTATGTAGATTTAATAGTTGTAAGCTGATGCAAGGTTGTAAGCAGCGGCAACTGAAAGCTCATGCAATGGGAATGAGGCAGCAGGGTTACTGCCACTTTAAGAAGCTGAGAAAGAAGCTGCCTATATAAGGGAAACCATTAGAGGGCGTCTCCCTTCTCCTAATCTCTCTCGTCATGTATCTCATTGCTCTCTTTGTGTCAGTGGCTGTATGATAAGGTATTTACCACGTATAAGTCTGTATATATTTAACTGTAGATAAAACCACTGTTAATTATCTAAAGGCGCTGTGTGCTGTGTGCTGTGGTTTGCTCTTCGGTTTATCTCATAACTGCCTAAACTCTGACATAATTTTTTTCTTATAGTCCCTTCCCTATGTTAGAAATCTGTCAAAGTTGCCTTGGCCAGGCTTTCTGTAGCATTATATCTGATACAGGTAAAGGTAAAGGCTCCCCTCACACATGTGCTAGTCATTCCCGACTCTAGGGGGTGGTGCTCATCTCCGTTTCAAAGCCAAAGAACCAGCGCTGTCTGAAGACATCTCCATGGTCATCTGGCTGGCATGACTAAACGCCAAAGGCGCACAAAACGCTGTTACCTTCCCACCAAAGGTGGTCCCTATTTTTTTACTTACTTTTTTTTATGTGCTTTCGAACTGCTAGGTTAGCAGAAGCTGGGATAAATAACGGGAGCTCACCCTGTTATGCGTCACTAGGGATTCAAATCACTGAACTGCCGACCTTTCGATCGACAAGCTCAGCGTCTCAGCAACTGAGCCACCGCGTCCCTTAAACTTATCAGTTATATCTGATATAACCTAGTATAAATTTGGCAGATTTTTTTGGTAAGGGAAATTACATAAAACATTATAGAACGAGAGATTTCAGAGCTGGATTTGAATCCTGTGAGAACAAAGAAGCTCAACTACATTCTGGACGGGATAGGGTGGGGATTGTTCTTACTGTAGGAAGTCTGGAGACTTTATCATAGCGTGTTCAAATTCTGCTAGAGAGAGCATTCTGTCATTATCCAAGTCAGCTTCCTCCAAAATCTGTTTCAAACACAAAGTATACAGAAATAATATTTCTGTTGTTTTATATTACGGTAGTCAATGTAAGAATTTTATTTTTGTGCTCCAAAATGGATTTCTTTTTCCAGTCTCATTCTCAAAATATGCTTGGACTATAACTCACAGATGTGTTGGGAAGGCAAGGTAGCCATTGCCTTCCCAACACAGCTGGAAGGTCTTCAACACAGTTGAAGACGGCCATTAGAAGACAGAAGAGGTCCGTCCCTCATGCCCAGGTTCTACTGAAAAGACATTTAAGCCATCTAAAACTGTTTTATGCTTAGGCCTCAGTCACTGAAGTCCCAAGGTGGTCAAGGAAGGAATTACCTACATGGTTCGCCAGAGACACAATTTCCTCCTCACTGAGGTTATTCTTATTGATTAATCTGCGGATGACATTTTGAAGATCTTCCTCGTCAATAAAACCATCATTATTGAAATCTGGGAAATTAAAATATTGTGAAAAGTAGAAATAGGGTGAAACTTAGAAGATTTACAGACTATTATGCAGTCCAGAGCCAAATATTTAAGAATTACACAAACAATAATGCTATTTTTACTCGTAAAACTGCCACAGAAACTCAGTCCATCCAGCCCACGAATGTTTAATGATTAAACCTATAAGTTTTCTGTCTCCATCTGCCTGACTTTTTTGTAGCAGAATATGCCAAGAACTGGCCTTGGGATGTGCTGTATAAGCAGTCCCAATTCTGACAATCTGATTCCTTTTCTCTTTTTTTCCATTCATTTCCACACTGAACCTGAACACAGCCTGAAGCTGCTTGTGCATAGCATGTACACAACATATGGAAAGAGTGTGCGATGGGGAGGCAGCGTCATTACAGGAATCACATAGGTGCTGAACCACAATTTAATCATGATTTGATGAGCAAACCATTCACTAGAATTAATCCATCAAAGGAATGGTAAGGCTATTTATTTATTCATCAAATTTCCAGGCCAACCAATTCCAAAACAATACTTGGTGACTTCACAAGGTTAAAAGACTGCAACATTATACATTGAACAAACAGTATTATTTAATAGGTATACATTACAACAAATATGAGGGAACAACATGCAACAACATCACCCCCAACTAAAAGAAGCTACCCAAAATATCCTAAGCAAGGCTTGGAGGGGGGAAAAACATATTTTGTGATGTTTCTGTGAGGGGAATGTATTCTAAAAAGTACAGTAGATGCAGTGAAAAGGAGGCACTTATTCAATTCTGGGAATACCGATTGCTCTGGATTTAAACCTAGGATTATAGATATATGCTTTCTATTTATAAATGCAATGGAATATCACTGCAATGGAAAAATGATTAACAGAATTTCATGTCATTTCAAGTTTTAATGAGTAATTTGAAAATTCAGCTGAATTTATTTTTTGTACACTGATTTTTTTTCCTTTTTTCCCTTCTTTTTTTCATTTTTTAAAGTAAAAACCAAACTAGCAATATTATGTCTTGAACCCAACAATATTTCTTCTCAGGCCATGTCTACGATGTTTCTATCCCCTCTTTGAAAAATAAAACGATTCCAATCTCACGTGGACTTCCAATTCCTGATCTCATCCTCAAAGTTCCTCCAGACCTGAAGACTTTTGCTTTTTCTTACCCTGAAACTGTTATGAGGATATTACAATGGGGAATGACATACCATAAATCCGAAAAGCATATTCAACCTTAAGGGTGGGACATGCTAGGTAACTGAAGACCGATGCCATCCCAAGGATGTCCTCGAAGGTAAAGTAGCCATCTGTGGAGAAGACCTTGCAGATCCTGTCCCTGAATGGATTCATCTGGGTGAAAACAGAAGAATTTGACTACAATTAGCCTCATTATTCTTAGTGGAGCCTTTCTAGTCTACATATACTCATTCATTCATTCGTTCGTTCGTTCGTTCGTTCGTTCGTTCGTTTGTTTGTTTGTTTGAATTTATATCCCGCCCTTCTCCGAAGACTCAGGGCGGCTTACATTGTGTTAAGCAATAGTCTTCATCCATTTGTATATTATATACAAAGTCAACTTTTATTGCCCCCAACAATCTGGCTCCTCATTTTACCTACCTTATAAAGGATGGAAGGCTGAGTCAACCTTGGGCCTGGTGGGACTTGAACTTGCAATAATTGCAAACAGCTGTGTTAATAACAGACAGACTTAGTCTGCTGAGCCACCAGAGGCCCTTGTATATATACATATACATATATATGTATACATATACACTAACTACAAAAGGGGCGTGTATAAGCACAAGCGTGCCTACCGTTCCTGTCCTATTGTTTCCTTTCATTATATCCAATTAATATAGTTATTACATACTCATATATATGCTTATATATTGTATAGTTATTTCATGCTTATGCTTATAGATACTGTGTGACTAAATAAATAAATAAATAAATAAAATATGGGCAACCATATAAATTTGATATAACAATAACAATTGTACACAGTGTGGCTTGATTGCATCGTTCTTTGATACTATATTCTATGTATAACCATAAACAGACTTGCACTGAAATACTTTTATGCTGTGAACATCCTCATACACAAGAAGAATATTCCTTTGATTAAATTGAAAAAAAGATGTTTGCCCCCCCAACTCACATTTCCTGTCTTCCTGTTTCAAGCCACCTGCAGTTTTTCTTGTTCACCACTAGGTGGCAGTAGATCATTAGTTCAAAGAAAACACTTGTCCATTCTATCTGCACCTGCCTCTTTGCTCTTAAGTAGCAGAATAGAGAAAATATCTATAGTTCCACTATCTCTAATAAAGCTCTGGAAGATGCAATCACACACAATGAGTGGCTTATATGTACATGTAAAATTCCTTGTGTGTCCAATCACACTTGGCCAATAAAAATTCTATTCTATTCTATTCTAAAATGCTTAACCTATATTACTAAAACCGCATTCATATAACACATGGCTCTGCAAACTTGGCTCTTTTAAGACTTGTGGACTTCAACTCCCAGAGTTCTGGGAATTGAAGCCCACAAGTCTTAAAAGAGCCAAGTTTTCAGTCCCCTAATATAACATGTTATGCTCTGCCAATCATATTAGAACTTAATCATGGCTCATACAACTTGTTAAAACACTATAACTCAATCCCATTTTAGCCTAATCTAGGACCAGAGGTGGGCTTCAATAATTTAACAATCAGTTTGCCCCAGCACTGAAAATGTGAGTGTGCGTGACCGCACATTGGCTTCGCTCTCTCGCGCGCCTTCCACACTTGCACACAGCCTTCTGCGCATGCGCTTTGCTCGTGTGCATGGTTGCACACATGCGCGCGCCTTAAAAAATGCAGCTGAATAGGACCGCATAACGCTGGGGGAGGGCCACCTGCAGGTCACAACTACCGGTTTGCCCGAACCAGTACGAACCAGCTGAATCCCATCCCTGTCTTTGACATTGTATGACCCCAACCAATATATAATATCTTCCACCATTATCTCCTCTACCATTAGATGACAGCCTTGCAAATAATCCAAGGTGTCACATAACGGTGTTATAGTTTCAACTATCCCAGTGTCAGCTGAGAATGTTGCAGCAAGTGAGAGATCAAAGAGAATATTTTAATAAACTAGAATAGAATAGAATAGAATAGAATAGAATAGAATAGAATAGAATAGAATAGAATAGAATAGAATAGAATTTTTTATTGGCCAAGTGTGATTGGACACACAAGGAATTTGTCTTGGTGCATATGCTCTCAGTGTGCATAAAAGAAAAGATACGTTCATCAAGGTACAACATTTACAACACAATTGATGGTCAATATATCAATATAAATCATAAGGATTGCCAGCAACAAATTTACAGTCATACAGTCATAAGTGGAAGGAGATTGGTGATGGGAACAATGAGAAGATTAATAGTAGTCCAGATTTAGTAAATAGTTTGACAGTGTTGAAGGAATTATTTGTTTAGCAGAGTGATGGCCTTCGGGAAAAAACTGTTCTTGTGTCTAGTTGTTCTGGTGTGCAGTGTTCTATAGCATCGTTTTGAGGGTAGGAGTTGAAACAGTTTATGTCCAGGATGTGAGGGATCTGTAAATATTTTCACGTCCCTCTTCTTGATTCGTGCAGTATACAGGTCCTCAATGGAAGGCAGGTTGGTAGTAATTATTTTTTCTGCAGTTCTAATTATCCTCTGAAGTCTGTGTCTTTCTTGTTGGGTTGCAGAACCGAACCAGACAGTTACAGAGGTGGAAATGACAGACTCAATAATTCCTCTGTAGAATTATTCCTATAAATATAGGAATGATTCCATGGTGAGAAAATCTGAAGGAAAAAAATGTTCAGAAGGATTGAAAAATTCTGAAAAATTAGATAAGGCCCCAAGACAGACAATGTTATGACCCAGGGTTGGTTGCATGAGCAACTTGTGTTAGGTGGAAGCTTGACAACTTCCGGCAATTCCCGGTCCATTCTCCAAGGTCTCTGTCCCCAGGTTACCCTTACAGTCCAAGAGCAAGGCTCGAACACACACGCCCGCACACACGCTTCGTGCAACTTCCTAATGGTGAAAGTCAGGAGCAGCACCGCTCCGGGGGCAAGACAGGGTCTCAAATTTGGCAAAGTTCACGACAAATGTCAAAGCAAAGGATCAAACCTCAGTCCACACCAGCAAGGATTCTGGATCAAAATTCTTGGAGCAGTGGAGCATGTTGCTGTGAAATACAACACTTGTTCCTGACCAAAAACCCCTCCCCAACTCCTTAAATGCTACTCTCCAGGTGATTCTTGAGAGAAGGGAAGGGGAGCCCTCCTCCCGAGTAGTTGGGTTGTCCTGTGCTGAGTTTGCCTCCTCTCCATTCTCCATACTCAGGTGGGGGAAGCATTTGTTTGTCTCTGGAGGTCTGCCCCTCCTCTGCTCTGCTGCCTGCCCTCCCCCCTTCCTTGGTCTGCCTGCCCGCTCTCTTCCTCCCTGATTACTCTTCCGAGACCCGAGGGACCTGGGACTGCCTCGTTTTATCCCTAGGTTGTTCCACAGGGGCCATAGAGCAGGGGTCTCCAACCTTGGCAACTTTAAGATTTGTGGACTTCAACTCTCAGAATTCCTCAGCCAGCTTTGCTTTGCTGGCTGAGGAACTCTAGGAGTTGAAATCCACAAGTCTTAAAGTTGCCAAGGTTGGAAACCCCTGCCATAGAGACTGCCCCCACCCCTTCTGTCGGCCCAGGCTCCCTCTCCACCTCCACCTCCTCATACCTGAGCTCCAATGGGGCCATGACAGACAATATTAAACAGAAATAAAAATGGGAGACAGCTGATAAGACTAGTATGGCTGCATAAAGAATTCTCTGACAAATTAAGAAACAAAAAATTAAGTTTAAAAAATGAAAAGTGGGCCACATAACAAAAAATAGAAGCTCTCAGAACCATTAATTGTAATCTTAATGAGCACTTTGATGTACATGGGAAGTGTCAAAAAGATTGGTGATGTGCTAACATTATTCCATTTTTTTTTAAAAAAGGCTTTTTTTTTTTTAACAAAGTGCAGTTCAATGTCAAGAAGCGTAGATTGTGCACCGAGGTAGCTCAGTTGCAGTAGTTGTAAGAAGGATCTGGATATGTCTATGGAGATTCTCAATCATCCGGGTCATGATTGTCCCAAAGATGCTTTTTCAAGAGGCAACTGGACTTTCTGGTTTTTCTTTGGAGACATTTTGCTTCTCATCCAAGAAGCTTCTTCAGCTCTGACTGGATGGTGGGGAATGGAAGGATTTATATTCCTTGCAGACAGCTGATCATTTGCATTCTTTTAGCAAGTCATTAAGGCTACCTGGAGATTTATCTGTGTCATCAGGGTCACCTGAGTGGTAGAAATGGGTGTGGAGCCTTCTTGGAATTGTTGAAAGGACTGGGTTGTAGACTGGAGATAGATAATGCCATATCCCTCTCCCTTTGGATCTGGATATCTATGACCACTGATTAAGCATGTGTTAGTTACATTCTGCGGGTAATGCAGAGAGGTAATGCAGTCCTGATCTACATCAATAGAGTATAATTGTTCTGCTTAGCACGCTACTGTAAGACTGCTTTTAGATATAGGGGTCTCCAACCTTGGCAACTTTAAGACTTGTGGACTTCAACTCCCAGAGTTCCTCAACCAGCAAAGCTGGCTGAGGAATTCTGCGAGCTGAAGTCCACAAGTCTTAAAGTTGCAAGGTTGGAGACTCCTGTTTTAGAATACAGTATCCAGGTTTATTGCCACGCTAAAAAAAGGAATGCCAAGGAATTGGAAAGATTACAAAGAAGAGCAACAAAGATGTTGATGAGCTTGAACACTATATCTATGAAAAATGACTAAAAGAATTTAGTATATTTCACCTAAATAAGAGAAGTCTAAGGGAAAACAAAATAGTACTCTTCTAATACTTGAAAGACTGTCACAGAGAGCATGGATTTATTTTCCATAGTTTATAGTTCATTAGGATAGGAAAAGAGCAATAGGTCTAAAATTTACAAAGAGATCCAAACTCAAAAGAAAAACGTTGTTGGCGCTGTTCATGAGAGCTATTAAGTCATGGAATAATCTATCTCCTAGAATTGTGGGTGCTTCATCACTGGAGATTTTCAAACAAAGATTGGACAGCCATTTTTCTGGGATGCCTGAGGATTTTTGTCCAGACATAAGTTTGGACTGGAAGATCTCTGGGGATTCTTTTAATCCTATGCCAAAAGTAGTGGCTGAAATTTGCACATCACACTAATCCAGCGGTCAGCAACCTGTGGCTCTGGAGCCATGTGTGGCTCTTTCATCCCTCTGCTGCAGCCCCCTGTCGCCAGTCAGCTCCACAATTGATAGGGCTTTCGGTTAGGATAGGTAGAGGAAAAAGGACACTGCGCTAGGAGGAGACACGATGGTGGGGGAACCAGACTTCCGGTCAGCAGAGGAAAAAGAATGCCGCACTAGGAGGAGACTCTATAGTGGGGGGAACCAGATTTCTGGTTGGCTCCAGAATTGAACAGGAGGCTTCTGGTTAGGGCCTTTGTGGCTCTTTGAGTGTTTAAGATTGCTGACCCCTGCACTAATCCCTAATGCAGTGTGTTTGTTTGTTTTTATCTTAGTTCAATGTGTGGCCCAAGCTACAAGTTACAATCTATTCAACAAATCATGAATAAACCATGGGATAGTGCAATAACTCACTTGTCTGAAAACAGAACGTTCAAATATGTGATTGATTATTGGCTATAGTGGATTTCGCCATAGTGGCGCAGTGGTTAGAATGCACTACTGCAGGGTACTTTTGCTGCCTGCCAGCTGCCTGCCATTTTGCAGATCGAATCTCACCAGGCTCAAGGTTGACTCAGCCTTCCATCCTTCTGAGGTGGGTAAAATGAGGACCCAAAATTGTTGGGGGCAATATGCTGACTCTGTAAACTGCTTAGAGAGGGCTGTAAAGCACTGTGAAGCGGTATAAAAGTGCTACTGCTATGCTATTAAAATGAAAGATTTTATAAAAAGCCACGAAGCAGAGAGACTATTTTACGGGTGCATAAAACTTCCAGGTTCAGGGGTCCTGATGAGAGGTGGGTTTCAGGGTCTGACAAGTTCTGGAGAACCAATAATGGAAATTTTGAGTAGTTTGGAGAACCAGTAGTTAAAATTCTGACTGGCCCCACTCCCATCTATTCTCTGCCTCCCAAATCCCAGCTGATCAGGAGGAAATGGGGATTTTGCAGTATTCTTCCCCTGGAGTGGGGAGGGAATGGAGATTTTACAGTATCCTTCCTCTGCCATGCCTACCAAGCCACACCCACCAAGCCACGCCCACAGAATTGTAATAAAAAAATTTGAAACCCACCACTGGTCCTGAAGAGATCCCACTGTTAGGAAGCCATACTAGAAGAGGTCAGAAGCATCTAGCTGATTATTTTGGAAATTTGAAATGATCTAGCAGAGATCTTATTATGTCCATCCATTTGTTAATGTGCGTATGCCCACAAATACCCACCCCTTTCTTTCTACAGCGCTAAATTTTGTGGCTTAGTTTCTCTACTAAATGTACAAAGAATCCTTTCAATCATTACACTGGTTTACTCATATGTCTAATTATACCGCTCGGCAAAACAAGTTCTTGTTAGTTTTCCTTCTGTTTTAAGATTAAGATTCAGAGACAACCCTGGTTGAAGGGTTAGCAATTGGAGGCGGATATTTCTAGCCTTTTCTCTAAAATAGATTCTGTCTCACTCTTGGCCAGGAACATTAATGAAAAACAAATCAGAAAAGAGAGAGAGAGAAAGAAAAGAAACCTTCATTCTCTATTGTTCCTTGTGAAAGGAAAATAAGTGGTTTCTGAAATAGTCTTGAAAATGCATACCGTGTATATTGCTTTCTCTGAAAACTATTATTGTGCCCCAAATAAGGGAGATTTTTTCCCCCCTAAAGTTTTTATGGAAATAAAGAGACTTATGCTTCAATGGGAATCTGAGGTCATCCAGATCCCGTTAAAATCAGCCTGCAACTGATGCTGTGCGTCTCGTAGGCTCCTTCCTACAAATGTCTTTTTGCCCCACATCAAGACAAAACTGGGCTTCAAACACACTGCTAGGCGTTACGTTGCATTTCAAAACACAGATTTGCCCCATCGAAAAGCCAGGGTGGTAAAGCTTTCATGGTTGTGTAACAGCCATTTCTGAATTATCTTTGAAGGAAAACTTTATTGTCTTTCAAGGGATATTTTGCAAAAAACTTGAAGAAAGGACTATGTGCTTATAATTTTGTGTTTGTGGCTCAGCTACATGAGTATGATTTATGGTGCTCATATTCTGATAACGTTTGAAACTGCCTGAGCCTCATTGCATGGCATGATTTGAAACTTCTTAGTATGCTGTGATTTTCCTTTTGTGAGAGGAAAATAGAATGGGATGAATATATAACAACTGAGAACAAGATTTCAAAAGTACTAAAAAATGGTTTTTAGTTTAAACTTTGCTTTAAACTTTGTTGTTTGGATTGTTCGGGAGAGAGGAGGAGAGGGAGGGAGGAAGAGAGAGAGAGAAAAAGAAAGAGAGAGAGAGGTGGAGGGGACTAGATTGAGCTTACCATAGGGCCTACACAGCAGACATAACCACTGTAACATTAGTCTATCAACTAAATATCCTCAACACCACAGAATTTGTTGCAAATATATCAATGAGGGTTAATCTGAACTTAAAGTAAATGGGAATATAAATACTGTACAAAGAATGAAATTATACCTTTCTATCTACCTACTCATCATCCATCCATCCATCTCTCTGCCCGTCCATGTCTCTAGCCAGTGTGCTCACATCTCTGTCTACATCTTTGTATATTTGTATATATGTGCATGCAGGTATATATGCATATATAACCAACGTTACAATCTATTATCAACTATTTAATTGGATAGATAAGATTTAGATAGTCCATAATTGAAAACTAAGGCCTGTGCACAAAGAGGTGCAATGCATTAGCTTCCCTGAAGATGGCGGCGGTCCATCACCGAAGAGTTTTCCTCTGCCCCCAGCCTGTACATCAAATCTTTAGAAAACAGAATTCAAAGCAGTTAAAGAATGGCCCAGATCAAGGCCCAGTCTCCCCCTCATGATTTTCCATTTACTGAACACTTCCCCCCCTCCCACAGCTGTTATTTAAAATGAAGGGAGGGAGGAAGAAAGCAAACCCAGAGTACATTATGTCTCTGTCTGCATAAATGGAAAAAAGTTTGTCTTTTGAGTAGTTTGTAAGCTGATACTGGATGCTGGCCAACATCCAGCAAACATCAAGAGTTAGAGCCACATAGACGGCACGGTAGTCCTTTGTTTTCTTTCCCAATACCCCCCTCCCTCCCTAAAAAACACTTTTCAGAGTCTGGGGTAATAGACTACAGGAAAAGAAAAGGTCCGTTTCATGTTAAAACCTAAATTTAATGACACTTACTGGATCATGGCCAGGAACCTTCATATATCACCATCCAAAGAACAGGGATCAGCAACTCAGTATCTAGCCAAGCCAATTGGCATCTGGCCCTGTCCACAAGCAATAAAACTTTTATTTTAGTAGCTATTCCTCCCATTTAAGTGCACATACAAATATCGTCCAATATTTTTTTTGGGGGGGGGGGGTCCCAACTGTAGTGAGGGGGTGGGGGTGGGAGAAACAAATTGCTTGTGGATTTTGCCTTGCATTATTTTATTTAAGTTAGGAAAGGAGCACACTGGGCCCCCGTTTCATGCTAAGGGGATGAACTCTGTGCTTAGCATTTGTTGGGAATTACTGCTGAAAGCTCAGTTGAGAGCCATGTGAGGCTTTAAGGCAGTGGTGGGATTCAAATAATTTAACAACCGGTTCTCTGCCCTAATGACCAGCTGGTTAGGCGTGGCTCGGTGATCATGTGACTGTGTGGGTGTTTTCCAACTCAACATCACTCAAGTCAATGGGTGCTTCGCCTAAGCTGTTACAATGTAATAAGGGTTAAACAGAGAGGCAGTTTCTGTAAGCAGGGCAATAAAGTTTAGGCTAGAAATAACACCAGAATGTTTCCTTCCTGCCTTCCTTACAGGATTAGCCCTGTAAAGTGGAAAAAAACAAAATAAGATTTCTTCCAACAACGGGTTCTCCGAACTGCTTAGAAAGTTAACAACCGGTTCTCCCGAATAGGTGCGAACTGGCTGAATCCCACTACTGCTTTAAGGCCCTGATTCTTCAGAGCAGGGGTCTCCAACCTTGGCAACTTTAACCCTGGTGGACTTTAACTCCCAGAATTCCCCAGCCAGCTTTGCTGGCTGGGGAATTCTGGGAGTTGAAGTCCACCAGGCTTAAAGTTGCCAAGGTTGGAGACACCTGCTTCCAAGGGATTCAATGGATCAGAAGACAGCAATAGCAATTAGACTTATATACTGGTACACGTTGCTTTACAGTCCTCTCTAATACACTGTACCATTGGTACATGTCACCAGAAAAATTGTCCTGAATGTAAATTGCAAATTTACATTGCAAATGTGAGCAACAAGAAGGAACATCTTTTTTTTTTAATCATGTTTGGTGGTCAGTTAAAAAAGCCAGAAAATTTTGGATTCAAATACACACCTCTAGATCTAGACTGCTGACTTAGATTCAGCAGTCCATCTGCATTTAAAAGACAAGGGCCACTCTTTTGAAGAGAAGCAAGATCTACATTTTGGACAGAGAGGACCACTGGTTTGAAAGAGGGGTCAAAGAGGCCATCTGTGAAAAAATTGAGCAGCCCTGTCTCAACAGAGGTGGGGGGAGGGATATGACATCACCTATCTCCAGTCTACAACACAGTCCATTCAGCAATTCCAAGAAGGCTCCACACCCATTTGCACCATTCAGGTGACCCTGAGGACATAGATAAACCTCCAGCTGGCCTCCGTTCCCCACATCGTCAGAGATGAAGAAGCTTCTTGGATGAGAAGTGAAATGTTTTCAGAGAAAAACCAGAAAGTCCAGTTGCCTCTTGAAAAAGCATCTTTGGGGTTGATTCAGGAGACTTTAAAGATTAATATGCAATTGAAACCAGAGGGTTTTTTGGGGGGAGATAGTGGCATAAACAATTGGGAGAATATCAGGGAACTTCATTTTTGTATATTGTAACTGCAGTATGCATAAAGATGGAAAGACTCAGCATTACCCGCAATGGAAAAATGTTGGTGAAGATCATGGAACTTGCTGCGATGGCTAAATTGATTTCTTGGATCAGAGAAAAGACAACATCTATGTTTATTGTTGACTGGAAACCCCCTAACAGATATTTTGCATGAAATAGAAAAAAATGAACTTCTGATTTATGGCTTTGATGATTAGACAAGATAGATAATACAAAGAAGAGAGTTATGCTGTAACAGGGTAAGAGGTAAATTTATAATTGTAGTTGTAATTGCTGTAAAGAAGTTGTTTTTATCTTCTTTCTTTTCTCTTTTTTACTTTTCCCCCTTTCTTGTATTAGTTTTTAATCTTCCTTTTTGAAAAATCTTCAATAAAAATCAAAGAATCATATCATACAGTTGGAAGGGGACATTTAAGAAATTGAATTGAATCTTCTTTTTTTATATAAAGGATTCCATTCATAATTGAGGTCTATTGTTCACTTGAACCTATCCAGTGAAAAGAAGTCCAACATTTTTCTGAGCAATTATGGCTTCACTGTCATACTGCTATTATTCTTAGGATTTTTTTCTCTAACATTCAACTCTGCTTTGCTATAACTTACTTCTATTATTCCATGTCCATAAATGACTGATTACAACTCTTCATCTTCCTTTATATGACTATTTCAGGTGTTTAGAAAATATTAGTCTCATTCGAGACAATGATGAATCCGCATACAGATGGGAGGTTGAACAACTAGCCTCGTGGTGCGACCGGAACAATCTGGAACTGATCACACTCAAAACTGTAGAAATGATGGTAGACTTTAGGAGAAATCCTTCCATACTTCCACCTCTTACAATATTAGGCAACATAGTATCAACAGTAGAGACCTTCAAATTTCTAGGTTCTACCATATCGCAAGATCTAAAATGGACAGCTAACATCAAAAATGTCATCAAAAAAGCATAACAAAGAATGTTCTTTCTGCACCAACTCAGAAAGCTCAAACTGCCCAAGGAGCTGCTGATACAATTCTACAGAAGAATTATTGAGTCTGTCATCTGCACCTCTATAACTGTCTGGTTTGGTTCTGCAACCCAACAAGACTGGCACATATAATTAGAACTACAGAAAAAACAATTGCTACCAACCTGCCTTCTATTGAGGACCTGTATACTGCACGAGTCAAAAAGAGGGCTGTGAAAATATTTACAGACCCTTTGCATCCTGGACATAAACTGTTTCAACTCCTACCCTCAAAATTATGCTGTAGAGCACTGCACTCCAGAACAACTAGACAAAAGCACAGTTTCTTCCTGAAGGCCATCACTCTGCTAAACAAATATTTCCCTCAACACTGTCAAACTATTTACTAAGTCTGCACTACTATTAATCTTCTCATTGTTCCCATCACCCATCTCCTTCCACTTATGACTGTATCCTTACAATTTATATTGACTGTTTCCTAATATGATTTGACTATCGTATCTATTCTATTCTATTCTATTCTATTCTATTCTATTCTATTCTATTCTATTCTATTCTATTCTATTCTATTATCATTAACTAATATTAAAAGTGCACATAAACACACCAATGCAAACACATCGTGAAAATCTTTTACTTGTTTTGAATTAAATTAAGCAATACACGCATCCATGAAAAATAGCTTCCCTATTCTGGTAGCCCAAAAATGCAAAGGATCTGCAAGTTCTTGTGATAAAAATTAAGACGCACAATGAAAAAAAATGGGACAAAATTAAATATAAAGAAGACCAAACTAATGATGACAGGAAAAATAAACAGCCTTAGAACTGATATGAAGTGGGGGACAGCTTTTGCCTTTTAGAATCAACCATCAATAGTAAAGGGATAAACAGTCAAGCAATACTAAACCATAGACTAGCACTTGGTAGAGCAACCATGAAGGCCTTGTAAAAGCTATTCAAGTGTTACTATGTGTTTATACCTACAATGATCAAAATCATGCAAGTCATGGTATTCCTTGAGACATTTCAGAGTTGGACTCTGAAGAGGTAGGACAGGAACAGTAATGATGCCTTTGAACTTTGGTGTTGGAGAGGACTCCTGAGAACACTGTGGACAGCCAAGAAAGCAACCAATGGATCATCTATCAGCTCAGAGTTTTCCCATGAGCACAAAGACCAGACTCAAATTATCCTACTTCAGACACATTATGTAAACACCTAACTTTTTTAGGAAGGGGCTAATCCTGGGAAAAGTGGAAAGAAAGAGAAGAAGAAGACAGCCAGCAGCAGTGTAAATAGATTCAGACATAATGGTAAGGCATCCTTTCTGTTTATCCATCGATTATCAAGAGTCGAATCCCTCCAGAATGTGCTCAAATACTGCAGGATGGTCAGTCTCAAAAACCTTTAGTACCTGCTTTGCCTTGGATACTATACATGTTGACTTGAGGTGATGAGGTGTACCTCATTTAGTACCTGCTTTGCCTTGGATACTATACATGTTGACTTGAGGTGATGAGGTGTACCTCATTTAGTACCTGCTTTGCCTTGGATACTATACATGTTGACTTGAGGTGATGGGGAATTCATTAAATTTTTCAGATGACACCAAGCTGTCAGGAATAGCCAACACTCCAGAAAATAGGCTTAAGATTCAGAAAGATCTTGACAGATTTGAACATTGGGCAGATCCATCTAAGAGTAAAGTCCAACTTGAAAGAAATATTGGGCACTATCTAACAAAATGAAATTCAATGGTGAAAAAAGTAAGGTTCTACATTCAGGCAAGAAGAAACAAATGTGCAGGTACAGTATAGGTGGTACCTCACTCAATAGTAGTAACTGTGAGAGGGACCCTGGAGTCCTAGTGGACAATCACTTAAATATGAGCCAGCAGTGTGCTGCAGCTGCCAAAAAAGCCAATGCCTTCTAGGCTGCATAAACAGAGGAATAGAATCAAGATCACATGAAGTGCTAATACCACTTTATAATGCTTTGGTAAGGCCACACTTGGAATACTGTATCCAATTTTGGTCACCACGATGTAAAAAAGATGTTGAGACTCTAGAAAGTGCGCAGAGAAGAGCAACAAAGATGATTAGGGGAATAGAGGCTAAAACATATAAAAAATGGTTGCTGGAATTGGGTATGTCTAATTGGATGAAAAGAAGGACTAGGGGTGGCATGATAGCAGTGTTCCAATATCTCAGGGGCTGTCACAAAGAAGAGGGAGTCAAGCTATTCTCCAAAGCACCTGAGGGTAGGACAAGAAGCAATGGGTAGAAACTAATCAAGGACAGAAGCAACCTAGAACTAAGGAGAAATTTCCTGACAGTTACCACAATCAACCAGTGGAACAACTTGTCTCCAGAAGTTATGAATTCTCCAACACTGGAAGTTTTTAAGAAGAGATTGGACAACCATTTGTCTGAAATGGTATAGGATTTTCTGCCTAAGCAGGGAGCTGGACTAGAAAACCTCCAAGGTCCCTTCCAACTCTGTTATTCTATTCTTAGATGACTTGGTTGCATAGCATCACGGAATCATGGGCCTACTTTATTCTATTCCACAATTAGTTATTCATCATATCTGATTTGATGTCATCCCTCTAGACAATATTCAGCATAAAATAGCAAGAGTTTTAGAGCAGCATTTTTTAATTCTTTGACTCCAAACTTGCTTTGCTAAGTGAGTTTTGATTGAGATAAAGTTCTTAACAATCCTTGTAGTGAAACACAAGTACAGAATTTTTTGTCCAATCTGATCATTTAAATTATACTGGAAAATTACAGGAAATTCTTCATTTTAATTCAGAGTCAAGGTCTTAGGTCTTAGCAATTAGTCAACTTCAGAGCAGGAGAATTTAGGTGGGAAGAGTGAGAACAGCAGAATCTTTTAGTGTTTGTAAAGTACTAGGAAAAAGGGGGGGGGCTGGAAAGGAAGAACATTGTTTCCCATTGAAACCTTTCTGCTCTTATGGCAATTTTAAGAATTACATTTTTAAAAGGATAAATACTTCCTATTCCTAATTCCATTGTCCCCAAGTTAAGCTTGAGACGTCTGAGTTTTGATACTCAGAGGTTGCAGGCCCTAAGTCCAAACTCAGCAAAAATTGATATACTCGCCTTGAGGGTATGAAAGTTCACTAGATCATTGTGTAAATACAGGATTCAGTGAGTTCATGGAAGGAAGACAGGACACAAGATTCCAAGCCAGAGGATTGCCCAAGTTATCAATCATTCACAAAATTGGCAGAACTCTGCTTGTTTGTTTGTTTGCCTCAGTTTGCATTGCCCTGGATAATTTGCTTTGCTAGGATTGGGTAAAATTAAAAGCCAGGAACAAATCTGTAATCCATTTTATTTCTCTTGCATAGTAAGTCAATTAGTGTGCTTTGAATGGATGGATACTATTTAGCCTAGAAAGCAGGACTCATATTCGCAGTAACAGAACCTTCAGCACTTTGGATAGTTCCTTGAGGAGACAGATGTTGCTTTAACACCAGCCATAATCCAAATAATTACATTCAAATGTATGATTACTGTATTAACCTGTTTTCACTCAATACATTTAATTAAAAACAAATGAAATGAGTTTAGCTTTTGCATGGTAAACTAGCAAAATAAAACAACAAAATGAGAAGATTGCGGAATCGTAACCACTATATCATGCATTGCTTGGTTAAGCATATTATATTTCTAATTAGACACACTAACCCCTGACCTATGACAAAAATTGCTAGTAATTTAAGTGGGCAGAAGCCTGGGTTAGAGTTTTGCTTTATTTATTAGTGGGTAGCCTATTTCCTCGGTAAAGGTGTTTGGGGAGCTCATTGTTTCTCATTGTTTGACTGAGCAGCCACATGAGCCACAATTGAGTGTTATTCACTTGTCAATATGGTTTATATCAGGGGTGTCAAACTCATGTCATTACGGTGGCATCATGGGACAATATCGGGACTATTTTCTCCTTTGCTAAACTGGGCATAGGTGTGGCATGTGTCGCATCCGGCCCACAAGCTGGGAGTTTGACAGCCCTAGTTTATATAGAGTGCCACCCTCAAGTGAACCTTGCACAGGTGTGGGGAATTCATGAGTTAGCTTCCTACTTATCCATATCTCAGTACTGTAATTCCCCTTAACTTGAGAGTCATTTCTTAAAGATCTGAAAACTGGATCATATGTCAGCTTGACATATGGCCTCTGGTAACTATTCTGAAATCATCAGAAGGCAAAACGTAAAATGATTTGATCCCAATTTTATTTCAGAACCCTGGAGACTTGTTTGAAATGCTATTTTTTGGCTACTTCCTAACATTTTAAGGTGTAACATTTTAAAGCCAAACGCCACTCATCTATTTGTGTGTTGACATGGCTCATGAATGTCAGAAGGCAATTCTGAAAATATCCTTGTTCTGCAAAACAGGGTAATTAGAGAAGAAGCTGTACAAAAGCAAGGAAGATGCTTTGTTAATGTATTCTTCAAGAAAATTGTAGTCTCTGTATTTTAATAAAGTTATTCATTTGTTCAATTTTCACGAGATAAATACTACTTTAATTTTCCCCAATTAATTTTTGTCATTAAATGGAGATTCCTTTAGACCGCCTATTTCCAAGTCCTGCATTTGTTGATTTTTTAAAGTAAAATCATGTCTGCAATTATTAAGAAATAGTTCTGTCTGTGAGAAAATTATGTTGTACCAGGATACTAAAGATGATTAATTTCATTCTACAAAAGCTGCCTTGTGAAGAACTCTGAGCATGATCTCAGGGGGGATATTCAATATTACTCCATTTGGTAATGTACAACCTTGTCAAGAAACTTAGGTTGTGTTAACAGAAATGTTAGTGTGTTTGATCAAAAGTATGGGTCTCCTGGGGGTTATTTAACAACTGTTAAAATTTATCCCTCTCATTATCGCCTTCATCACCTTAATGTTTATGACAATTTTCAATAGTATTTAGAGAAAACTAATTTGTTAGAGAAACTAATATATTAATGTCCTAATTTGGTGGCACAGCTCCTGTTTGATTTGCTAAAAGTGTCATCCAATGTTGCAACCTATTCCAGGACCCAGTACTGATTGCTGCTTCAGGTGGCTGGATAGCTGGATGGATAGAGTCTTGGACAACATCACCCTTATGCAGTCTGTCTTTGTGAACTGCTCCTGGGTTACACATTGTATCTCTGAGGTACTGTACAGATAGTCCTCACTTACCAACTGCTTTATTCAGAAATTTCTGAAATTATGATACTGAAAAAATGGCTCTATGACCAATGTCCACGTTTATAAATTTTGCAATGTCTTCAGTCATATGGTTGCCAGTTGTAGTCAGTATATGTTGTCCTGTGCCTGACCTGTTGTTATGCTTTTCTTTCCTTTTGTGTCCACTTGCAGAATGGAGAGATTGGAGAGGAAGGGATTACAAGAGAGTAATCAGGCACACAATAGGGAATACACCTTGCAAGGAATGTTGTCACACTGACAGCCTTGAATGTGCTAAACAAGCAGCCTGGTATATTTGTAACATGTGCCTGATTACTCTCTTGTAATCCCTTTCTCTCCAATGAATGTTAATATAAAGATTAATTCCCTTCCTGTTAATTATCTGAGTACTTGGGTAAGGATTTCAAATGTGGAGGAAGGAGAAAAGGAAAACACGGTCATTGTCATGCGATTTGCCCTTTAGTGATCAGTGTCTATGGAGATTCTCAGTCATCCAGGTCATGGATGTCCCAAAGGTGCTTTTTCAAAAGGCAACTACACTTTCCTTGTTTTACTACAAGATGGTTCTCTTCTCATCCAAGAAGCTTCTTCTGTTCTGACTAAATGGTAGAGAATAGAAGGATTTATATTCCTTGCAGTCATTGGCACTCTTTCTGAGTATCATTGAGGGCATTTCAAGGTTTATCTGTGCCCTCAGGGTCACCTGAACAGGGCAAATGAATGTAGAACTTTCTTGGAACTGCTGAAAGGACTGTGTTGTAAACAGGTCATAGGTAGTGTCATATCCCTCCCACTCTGTTGAGAAAGGGCTGTTCAATTTTGATGTAGATGGCGTCTTTGTCCTCTCTTGCAAACTTGTTGTGAGATGGGTAGCTATATAAATGTGATGAATAAATAAACAAACTAGCAGCGTTTATATCATCAGTGCCTATATGACCTGTGGAACAATAAATCTTACAGATTTCTTGAAGACTTGACAGTTGATGCCATTTCTGAATCTAAATTACAGGATGCTCCAAAAGTGAGGGCCACCACTGAGAAAGTGTGTCATCAAGACTCATCCTCTCACTCTTCATTTCTTGCAGGCAGGGAGTCACGACACACATTTTCTCAATGATCACATAGGGTAAAAAGACTATTCTACAGGTATCTAGGTGCTGAACTACCTGCTGAATTTGACTAAGAAGGAAACTAGATGCAACACAAGAATAAGAGATACACTTTCTTGGAAGAAAGGAGGTCATCAATGTAATATATAAAAATAAACCTAGGAACTAAAGAATGGTAAGGATATTTATTTATTTATTTATTTATTTTATTTTATTATTTAAATTTTTATACCGCCCTTCTCCCGAAGGACTCAGGGCGGTTTACAGCCAGATAAAATAAACATTCCTATTACAAAATAAATACTATTAAAATACCACTAAAAAACTTATTCAATTTGGCCGCAATTAAAATTTAGCAAATAATAAAACCCATTAAAAACCCATTAAAAACCCATCGATAAAACCCAATTAAAAACCCATAAAAAGCTAACCCAGTCCAGCGCAAATAAATAAGTGAGTTTTGAGCTCGCGGCGAAAGGTCCGGAGGTCCGGAAGTTGACGAAGTCCTGGGGGGAGTTCGTTCCAGAGGGCGGGAGCCCCCACAGAGAAGGCCCTTCCCCTGGGTGTCGCCAGACGACACTGTCGCGCCGACGGCACCCCGAGGAGTCCCTCTCTGTGAGAGCGCACGGGTCGGTGAGAGGTATTCGGTAGCAGCAGGCGGTCCCGTAAGTAACCCGGCCCTATGCCATGGAGCGCTTTAAAGACGTTCACCAATACCTTGAAGCGCACCCGGAAGGCCACAGGTAGCCAGTGCAGCCTGCGCAGGATAGGTGTCACTGGGAGCCACGAGGGCTCCTCTATCACCCGCAGCTGCATTCTGGACCAACTGCAGCCTCCGGATGCCCTTCAAGGGAGCCCCATGTAGAGAGCATTGCAGTAGTCCAGGCGAGGCGTCACAAGGGCGTGAGTGACTGTGCACAAGGCATCCCGGTCTAGAAAGGGGCGCAACTGGCGCACCAGGCGAACCTGGTGGAAAGCTCTCCTGGAGACGGCCGTCAAATGATCTTCAAAAGACAGCCGTGCATCCAGGAGAACGCCCAAATTGCGCACCCTCTCCATCGGGGCCAATGACTCGCTCCCGACAGTCAGCCGCGGACTCAGCTGACTGTACCGGGATGCCGGCATCCACAGCCACTCCGTCTTGGAGGGATTGAGCTTGAGCCTGTTTCTCCCCATCCAGACCCGTACGGCTTCTAAACACCGGGACAGCACTTCGATAGCTTCATTGGGGTGGCCCGGTGTGGAAAAGTACAGCTGGGTGTCATCAGCGTACAGCTGGTACCTCACACCGAAGCCACTGATGATCTCACCCAGCGGCTTCATATAGATGTTGAACAGAAGGGGCGAGAGAATCGACCCCTGCGGCACCCCACAAGTGAGGCGCCGCGGGGTCGACCTCTGCCCCCCCGTCAACACCGTCTGCGACCGGTCGGAGAGATAGGAGGAGAACCACCGATAAACGGTGCCTCCCACTCCCAATCCCTCCAACCGGCGCAGCAGGATACCATGGTCGATGGTATCGAAAGCCGCTGAGAGGTCTAATAGGACCAGGGCAGAGGAATAACCCCTATCCCTGGCCCTCCAGAGATCATCCACCAACGCGACCAAAGCCGTCTCAGTGCTGTAACCGGGTCGGAAGCCGGACTGGAACGGGTCCAGATAGACAGTTTCCTCCAGGTGCAGGGGAAACTGATATGCCACCATACTCTCTACAACCTTCGCCGCGAAGCGAAGGTTGGAGACCGGACGATAGTTACCCAAAACAGCCGGGTCCAGGGAAGGCTTCTTGAGGAGGGGCCTCACCACCGCCTCTTTCAAGGCGGCCGGAAAGACTCCCTCCAACAAGGAAGCACTCGTAAGCCCCTGGAGCCAGCCTCGTGTCACCTCCTGAGTGGCCAGCACCAGCCAGGAGGGGCACGGGTCCAGTAAACACGTGGTGGCATTCAATCTACCCAGCAACCTGTCCATGTCCTCGGGAGTCACAGGGTCAAACTCATCCCAAACAACATCACCAAGACCACCCTCAGACACCCCGTCTGAATCGCCACAATTTTGGTCCAGACCGTCCCTAAGCTGAACGATTTTATCGTATAGATAACCGTTAAACTCCTCAGCACGTCCCCGCAACGGGTCATCCCGCTCCCCCTGGTGAAGGAGGGAGCCGGTCGCCCCCAACAGGGCAGCCGGGCGGGTATCTCCCGACCCAAAGAGGGAGGAGGCGAGAACGCCTCGCTTCCTCAGTGCCACTAGGTAGGTCCTAGTATAGGATCTAACTAGTGTCCGATCAGCCTCTGAACGGCTGGACCTCCAGGAACTCTCTAGGCGCCTTCTCCGGCGTTTCATCCCCTCAGCTCCTCGGAGAAGCAAGGAGCCGGTTGGGATCTGCCCCGGGTCAGAGCGCGCAAAGGCACGACACGGTCTAAGGCCCCGGCCGCAGCCCGTTCCCAGGCTGCAGCTAGTTCCTCTGCCGTGCCGTGAGCCAGACCCTCAGGAAGTGGCCCAAGCTCCGTCCGAAACCTCTCTGGGTCCATCAGGCGCCTGGGACGGTACCATCGTAATGGTTCCGTCTCCCTGCGGTGTTGGGTAGCGGTCAGAAAGTCCAGGCGAAGGAGAGAGTGATCTGACCATGACAAAGGTTCAATGACTATTTCCTTTAAGTCCAGATCTCTCGACCACTGACCAGAGACAAAAATCAGGTCCAGTGTGCCTCCCCCGATGTGAGTGGGGCCATCCACTACTTGAGTCAGGTCCAAGGCCGTCATGGAGGCCAAGAACTCCCGAGCTACCGTCGATGACGAGCCGGCAGATGGCAAGTTAAAGTCCCCCATGACTAACAGTCTGGGGGTCTCCACTGCCACCCCGGCAAGCACCTCCAGGAGCTCGGGCAGGGCAGCTGTCACGCAGCAAGGAGCCAGGTACGCGACCAGCAAGCCCATCTGACATCTATGACCCCACCTCACAAAGAGGGATTCACACCCGGCGATCTGAGGTACAGTGGCTCTAGACTCTCTTTAATAGCAACCGCCACCCCTCCACCCCTACCCTGGGCCCTCGGCTGATGGAATGCACGGAAACCCGGTGGGCACATCTCGACCAGGGGCACACCCCCTTCAGTGCCCAACCAGGTCTCCGTAACGCCTATAATATCCGCGGCACCCCCCTGAATCAGATCATGTATTAGGGGGGCCTTATTGGCCACGGACCGTGCGTTGCATAACATCAGACGCAGGCCCAGGCTCTGAGGGTCTTGACCATCCGGGGAACGGGAAAAGTCAGATCGGGCACGCGATCGCCTGTAAACATCGAACGCGTGACCCCTATGTTGATACGATCCCCTTCCGCCATATCTGCCCCTCCCACTTACCGTGCAAATAGACTCACCTCACACAAAGGAACACACTTCCATAACCTCCGAACCCATTTGATAGTCGCCACGAGCATGCGCTGGAACTGGTTTCCTCCCGACGGGCTACCCCTCACCCACCCTAACCCTCCACCCCACCCAACACTACCTCCTCCAACCCAGACCCGTCAGTTCCTACCTCCTTAAAATTCCCATTAAAATTCCCTTTAAAACCCTATTAAAATAATTAATTAAAATCCCTGAGTCTCCTATTTTGGCATGCCATCTCTCGGGTTCCAAAACCCGTCCTCAAGATGGACCCTCGATAATGTGGAGGCCAGACCATGAGAGAGGGAATCTCGAGGGCAAGAAGGTCAGCCGCTGTAAATGTCCGCATGATAAAAGTCCGGCAAACGGACCCATCCTGGACCTGTCAAGATGGAAGTTGACACACCAGGAGTTCCGAGTAGAAGACAGACGGGATATAGGTCTTGGGCGGTAGATGAACAAACCGCCATGATTAAATCAGAGCTCCAACCCCTCTTCTCCAGTCCCGAGGGGTGGTCTATGGGCACAAAGGGGGGGGGAGAGGATATAGTCCTACAATAGTCAAGCTAGGATTGTCCAGGACCATCCTCAATTCCCCCACTGGGGACCAAAGGTCTTCAAACGATCCCCTTGCAGCCAGCCCATGGGCATCCTCAAAGATGGTAAAAAAGGTGCCTACATGGCCCGTGATCGTCCTTCGTTGACAAAGAGCACGAAACACCCGCCTGGTGGGCCAGGCTGCCCCACGGACGAGGCATCTCTCTCCAAAAAGTCCGGGGGGGGGCAAAGGACTCAAAAAGCCCCCACTGACGGTCTATAGACGTCCTCCAGGTGGTAGCGAGGGCGTCCCCTGGACCCGTGGACAGCCTTCAAGATGACAAAGAAGGCGACCATCGGGCCTCTTTGTGGCCGCTAAGCCTGGCCTCCAGCTGGAATAGGCCACTCACCCGCCAGGTTTGCTGGGTCATGCCACGAATCGCCGAACCCAGTCAACCACCAACAGGCTAGGCCCTGGCCAAGCCGGTCCAGCCAGGCCGCCGCCACCGCCGTCACCGACACCGACACCGACTCTTCTGCTGCCGGGGGGAAAGAGCCTCCAGGCCAGGCTGCCGCCGCCACCGAAAGACTCGGCTGCCGCCGCCACCGTTGGATAAGGGCCAGGCTGCTCCCACACCGGCACCGCAGACGAGGGGGGACAAAGGGGAGAGAGGCTCTAGGCCCCTCCCAAAGCAGGGCCAAGCCAGGCCGCCGACCACCGCCGCCGGAAAGCTGCCGGAAAAACCGGCCGCCGCCGCCGCCGCCGCTGGAAAAGCCCGGCCACTGCCGCCCAGCCAGGCCGCTGCCGCCCGGCCTGGAGAGGGCCGGACCGCTGC
The DNA here is from genome assembly GCF_028640845.1 of Ahaetulla prasina. Classification (NCBI taxonomy): domain Eukaryota; kingdom Metazoa; phylum Chordata; class Lepidosauria; order Squamata; family Colubridae; genus Ahaetulla; species Ahaetulla prasina. The sequence continues at coordinate 31,859,935 of NC_080539.1, forward strand.
CGCTGCCGCTGCCGCTGTTGGAAAAGGCCCGGCCGCTGGAAAAGGCCCGGCCGCTGGAAAAGGCCGGGCCGCCGCCGCCGTCACCGCCGCCGCCATCGTCGGCCGCGCCGCCGGAGGGAGAGCGCTCCGGGACTCCTCCCAAGGGAACCCGGAGACGCCCCGCCTCAATTTGCCCAGCCTCTGACTCCCCGAACTCTCACCTACCCGGGCGGGGGGTCCAAGCTGTCAAAAGGACCCCCCCCCCGGTCTGGCCCGAAATAGGCCCGTCGCCGCATCAGCTGTTCAGCGGTGCGGCCGCCATCTTGGACATGCGCAGTATTCTTTACCAGCTCTTTATCAACCTATCCCATTTTTCTTTTAGTAAACTTGGATAGGGACGTGGTGGCTAAGACACTGAGTTTGTCGATTGAAAGGTCGGCAGTTCAGCGGTTCAAATCTCTAGTGCTGCGTAATGGGGTGAGCTCCCATTACCTGTCCCAGCTTCTGCCAAACTAGCAGTTCGAAAGCACGTATAAAATGCAAGTAGAAAAATAGGGACCACCTTTGATGGGAAGGTAACAGCGTTCTGTGCGCCTTTGGCATTTAGTCATGCCAGCCACATGATCATGGAGATGTCTTTGGACAGCGCTGGCTCTTCAGCTTTGAAACGGAGATGAGCACCACCCCTTAGAATTGGGAACCATTAGCACATATGTATGAGGGGAACTTTTACCTTTAATGTAGAGTAATAGTTATTTTGTGGGAGGCAATGCCTCTTCCCCTTTGAGTGGCTATTTTTTGTGCCCAAAATGTTATATATACAACTAAGGAAGTTCTTATATAGGCAATGTTGAGCTGGACAGATTGATTTTATGGAAGTCAGCAATTTCAGTGACTTCATTTAATTACCAAGCCAGGTTTAATGCTCTTCCTATGATGTACAAAGCCCTGAACAACTTGGGACCAGGGTCTTTTTCTAATTACACATCATATTACTTGCTGAGATTATCAGAAGTCTTGCTGTATGTGCCAAGAACCACAGTGTGCCTTCTTGCAGTTGTTCACTTTCTCAGTGGTGGTGTGAGGGCTCTGTTAATTGCAAGAAAGTTTCAGCTTAAGTTGTGAGAATTACATAGATAGGAGACCTGAAGTGCAGAGAATGTAGGCATGCAACTAGCTCCAAAAGATGGGACAAAGGGCAACAAGAGAAAGAAATCCACGATTTCTCTTCATAATGGGCAATATTTGTAAAGGATGCAAAAGGTTCTGGAATGTGACTGGATATATACTGTATTTTGTAATATCTCTTCCACCTTTTCAGAGATAGTTAATGATGTGATGTGCCTGTTGTGTCCTACATACAATAAACAAATATTTCCTATCTAAGTAGCCCTTGTCTCTGGAGCGATTTTGACTGGGGGTACCTACATTCTGGAATGCTCACCCCTGAATTTCATGGGTCAACTATCATTCTAGGCACCTGTTGAACCTGTATCTCTTCACATATGTTTTCTCTACTAATGTGGGTTATTTATTTTCTTTCTGCTTTTCTTCTTTCCTATCTTTTTTCCTTTTTACTGAATCTGTATTTAATATGGGAGAAGGGATACACTCACCCACACCCATAGAGAGAGAGGGAGAGGGAGAGGGAGGAAGAGAAAGAGAGAGCTCTTTAAGTTGTATTCCATATAATTTCCAGTGTTCTGTTTTCCTCCTGCAATGAATTGATCACATAAATGCCAAATGTTGGCCTACACATTCATCTATGCAAATAGTATTCATTAAATGTGTAAAAAATGTAAACATACTCACTGTAATTTAAACTGACAGTGTGGCTAACTATATTTATTCTTGGATTTTAATTAAACCCTGCAGTGGTTGAATCTTTAAATGTGATTTGCACATGCTCATTCTATCTTCTCACAAAAACAGCATCTCCATCACTTCTGGGCAATTAACGCTATCTGCTTTGCTTGCATGCTGTACAACTAATTCTTCCATTGCAACAAGCAATATGGCATTAAATGAGACGGTGCCTGATCTAAATCTCTCAGACTATATGAATGGCCTTGAGTCTAGAAACGGGCATCCCCTTGAATTTTTATTTAGGAATTAGAAGGCTTCTTTGTCAAACATAACTTTCCAGATATTAAACTTTCTGTACAAACGGAAGTCTTTGGACTAGATACAAAGGCAGCCTCATAAAGACTGCAGTATTTCAATCTGGAACCTACAAGTATACTGTATATACTATCATTGGTACCTGCTAAGCAACTCTCATGTATTTTCTTCACTTTCAAAATTATGTTGAGCAAGTAGAACGTCAGTGCCTATCCCTCCTAGAAGAATGACATATTTTGGGAAATATTAAAAAAGGCAGAATATTATATTTCCCCAAAGGGAGAAATGGAAAAAAATCATATTTTTTTCCTGAGGCAGAAGCAGCCCCCTCAAGATCCAAAAGAGGATGAAAGCCATTAAGCCCAACACCCTTTCAGAACACAAGACCCTACATTGCACCATCCGAGAGCAGTGCAAACTTCACCTGGGAGCTCAGATAAATAATAAATGTGCACTGAGAGCATATTCCTTGTGTGTCCAATCACACCTGGCCAATAAAAACTTCTATTCTATTCTATTCTATTCTATTCTATTCTATTCTATTCTATTCTATTCTATTCTATTCTATTCTATTCTATTCTAAACCAGAGAGAAACCAGATTAGCTCAGAGAAGCACCTAGGATTTGCATTTCCTTTTTTGCCTATAGTGCTAGTTATGATCCCTAGATAACCCCTCCGTGACCCCATAGCAGGGGTGGGTTTCAAATTTTTTCACTACCGGTTCTGTGGGCGTGGCTTGATGGGCGTGGCATGGCTTGGTGGGCATAGCTTGGTGAGTGTGACAGGGGAAGGATACTCTAAAATCCCAATTCCCTCCCCACTCTAGGGGAAGGTTACTGCAAAATCCCCATTTCCTTCCAATCAGCTGGGACTTGGGAAGCAGAGAATAGATGGGGGTGGGGCCAGTCAGAAGTGGTATTTACCAATTTTCCGAACTACCCAAAATTTCCACTACCGGTTCTCCAGAACTGGTCAGAACCTGCTGAAACCCACCTCTGCCCCATAGGAATCTGACAACAGCAAATAGAATACATGTTCTTGCACAGAAGCTCAAATACAAAGCTCAAAGAAGTTATAACTCCCCCCCCCCCAACTCCATTTTGTCAGCAGCCCAGAGCCACAAACCCGTGTGGTTCTACTTCATCAATAAACCATCTGTTCTGTCCCCCCTCGCCTCTATCCGAGCGATGGCTTAATTAGCCGGCACTATCAGCTCAGGCAGCAAACTAGCGAGTGTATGCCAAGTGACTCTGTTATCTCCCTTGATGCTGATGAGTCACCCAGGAACAAACAGTACTACAGCTCTAGTTAAGCAGTTGATTTGCCTGCTACGAAAAGGCATAGCAGCCCTCGCTGGTTTTATATCCTGTGGGGTGTGGCTTCATGACTCAGTACTTCCTAGGCCTGCCCCACCCCTGCTTCTGTTGTTCTCGCCTCTCCTGCCTATGAAACTTAGGGTCCAGCCAGGCCTGATTGCCATCAGCTGGGACTGGAGGTGTGGCCTGGGGGGGGGAAGAGTCAGGGGACGGAGGCCTCATTATCTCCTTCACCTGGCTCCTGGAGCTGAGCCAGGGAAGCCGGCGCTTCCGAGGTAAGTCCTGATGGCCCTTCCCCCTCACTTTCCAAGTCACTTTCTGGCAGGGAGCCCGCCTTGGGGGGCGCAGACACAACACCATCTTTCCAATCAACCTCCATTTTTCCGGTGTCTTTCTTCCAGTTTGGAACTAAACCAGATGAATATTTTTTCCCACAAGCTAGTGCAACTCTTCTAATAACAAACGCATCATACTAATTAAAAACTGCCATTTGGCGAGGTCTTTGCAAAATCTTTTCAGGGCCCCATGTCCCCATGCCCCCTTTTTCTGATGCTTTTCTTCCTTTAGGCTGACCAGAATCACTTTTGCAGGAAAAGACAAGTTAGATGGAAAACATCACCTGTTCAGCACACTTTTCTCATTCTTGGTTACCGCTCTGGGAAATGTTAAGAAGAAAAAAAATGGAATATTGCTTTAGCAGCAGGTTCAAAAAGATCATGGACTAATATTGAGTCTTGATGGAACCAGAATATTAATATATTTAGATTAGATTGGATTAGATTAGATTAGATTACAGGTAGTCCTCGATTTATGATCACAATTGAGCCCAACATTTCTGTTAAGTGAGACATTGTTAATTGAGTTTTGTCCCATTTTATGACCTTTCTTGCCTCAGTTGTTCAGTGAGTCACTGAAGTTGCTATGTTAGTAACCTGGTTGTTAAGTGAATGTGGTTTCCCCATTATCTTTGCTTGTCGGAAGGTCGTAAAAGGTGATCACAGGACCTTGGGACACAGCAACGGTCATAAGTATGAACCATTTGTCAAGCCTCTGATGGGGGCCTCTGATAGGGGCCTCTGGTGGCTCAGACTGCTAAGACAGTCTGTTATTAACAGCAGCAGCCTGCAATTACTGCAGGTTCAAGTCCCAGCAGGCCCAAGGTTGACTCAGCCTTCCATCCTTTATAAGGTCGGTAAAATGAGGACCCAGATTGTTGGGGGCAATAAGTTGACTTTGTATATAAATATACAAATAGGATGAAGACTATTGCTAACATAGTGTAAGCCGCCCTGAGTCTTCGGAGAAGGGCGGAATATAAATGCAAATAAAAATAAATAAATAAATAAATAAGTATCTGACTTAGGATCACACAATCATGGGGATGCTGCAAAGGTCATACCTGTGAAAAATGTTAACTTTTTTTCAGTGCCGTTGTAACGTTGAACGGTCACTAAATGAACTGTTGTAAATCGAGGACTCCCTGTACCTATTTCTGAGATTGATCCTGGGCTTTTATTCAATGCTATGGCTGGGTCTGCATGACATAGTGGATAAGATAACAACAGGATTGTGTTATGTGTTATGAAAAATCCAACCATTGCTTTAGCATGTTTTATGAACCAGACCACCAGAACCATGATCTAAAAAGATCTATTACCATTTGGAGAAATTCTGCTGCTAAGGGCTATACACAAGAGACCTCTTCTCCACCAAGTCTGTGGACAATTTACTGCAAATGAATTCTTCAGGGAAAGAAAAAAATTCCAATGTTTTATCAAGGGCAGAACTTCACCGTAGCAGGGGTAATAAAATATAGAATAACAGAGTTGGAAGGGACCTTGGAGGTCTTTTAGTCCAGGGATCTCCAACCTTGGCAACTTTAAGACTTGTGGACTTCAGCTTCCAGAATTCCTCAGCCAGCAAAGCAAATTCTGGGAGCTGAAGTCCACAAGTCTTAAAGTTATCAAGGTTGGAGCCCCCTGTTCTAGTCCAACCCCCTGCTTAGGCAGTAAACCCTACACCACTTCAGACAAATCGTTATCCAACATCTTCTTAAAAACTTCCAGTGTTGGAGCATTCACAACTTCTGGAGGAAAGTTGTTCCACTGATTAATTGTTCTGTCAGGAAATTTCTTTCGGGAAATAATAGCGCCTTACTATAAATGTTCCTTGGGATGAATTTGCTTGAGAATAAACTGACGTACTAGAAACCAAGGAGATTAAAAGTCACCATAGATAGGATTTTGAAATAATAGACTGGCATTCTTAAAGATTAAATAAATACATAAGCACCACAATTTCTCTAAAAGCAATGGCTGCTAAAGTAGAGGAAATGTGGCTTCCAATTTAAATAGAGTAAGCATCAGGATGAACTAAAACCTTATTTAGATTTCAGTCTGAAACTATTTACTGATGAATCTTTGAACCTTTGATCTTTGTACAAATCTCTAGCCTGAGCTCCATCTATAGTAAATCATCTGGAATTTGAATCTCTCCCTGCCAGAAAGTAGATCTAAGTTTGCTGTGCTTCCCGGACCCTTGTCTGGATCCTGCTGGGAATTTCCATCTGACAGAGATCACCACTAAGCCAAAACGTCTTCCATTCAGCTATCTTAAGAATTGTATAACCAGAAAATTCGGGTATACATTAAATAATTAGCAATAGCACTTAGACTTATATACTGCTTCACAGTACTTTTACAGCCCTCTCTAAGTAGTTTACAGAGTCCGCATATGGCCCCCAACAATCTGGGTCCTCATTTTACCGACCTCGGAAGGCTGGAAGGCTAAGTCAACGAATCAAACTCCTGGTAGTGAGCAGTGAGTTAGCCTGCAATATTGCATTCTAACCAGGGATGGGATTCTACCGGTTCGGACCGATTCCAGTGAACCGGTTCACTCCAACAATCAGGTGGGCCCGCCTGCCTGCCCCTGTGCTTTACTGACTTATATCTTCTCAGCTGATTCGCACAGCAGAGCATATTGCCGCGCCTCAGCTGTGTTTCTCCTCAGCAGTAACACAGAAAATAAGTTTTCGTAAAACTGCGCACATGTGCGTGTGAAGCGCGCGATCACCGAACCAGTTGTTAAACCAGCAGGATCCCACCACCACTGTTCCAAGCCAATAAATAAAACCCGATGTCCTCTTATTAAGTAAAACCCAACGACTTCTTGTAGAGCAGGGGTCTCCAACCTTGGCAACTTTAAGCCTGGAGGACTTCAACTCCCAGAATGCCCCAGCCAGCTTTGCTGGCTGGGGAATTCTGGGAGTTGAAGTCCTCCAGGCTTAAAGTTGCCAAATTTGGAGACCCCTGTTTTAGAGTATAGGCATGACCTCAACATGAGATGCAAATTTATATCTGCTCCTATTAGGATTTGGGGTAGAATTTCTTATGCGGTCTAATTTGGATCCCTACTTATAGAGAAATTGGAACACTCATAAACAATAAATTCTCTCCCCACCATCCAAGCTGTCCTCTGGCAGTGTTCTGTATATGAAGAAGGTAATTAAATAAACATTAAACTGCAGTATTTTTTGTTTTACTTATTTTTGTGTTTGCTCCTAGATGGATGATTGCTTTGGGTTAATTGAAAGTGAGGAGTTTTCAGGAGAGGATGGCATGAATGAAACTTGAATAGGAGACAATAAAAAAGAAGTTTGAAGAAATATTTTCACAGGAGGTTATTAGGTTAAAAACCCAGACTTATTCTTTCCTGTTTTCATTTTTAGAGTTTCCAACCTGAATTATCCTCAATTCACATTTTGAAATATTTTGCCAAAATTTGAACAGACATCAGGGTTTGATAGTTGCACAATCTTAGTTTTCCTTTAGATATAGGAAAATAGATAATTCATTCACAATTTTCTTTTTGAATATGCATCAGAACAGAGGTCACCAACTGGTGGTTCCTGGACCACTGGTGGTCCATGAGAAAATTTTGATGATCCACAGAAAAATTATTTGCATTTTTTTTATATTGCACTAAATCAGGGGTCCTCAAACTATGGCCCCTGGGACAGATATGTGCAATGAACGTTTGTGTTGTTGCAGAGAGTCTCCCCCTTCAGGGTCTTCTTGTGTGGGTTGGAGGGGGGCAGAAATTCCGACTTGGGGTCTGTTTCAGCCTCCTAGTGCAGGGCTTTGGGTGAAGGCTGGAGGAAAGTGCCACTGGTGGCAAGGAGCCAGAAGGCCTTGTTCCAGTGGGACTGTCTCATGGCCTGGAACTGGCTGACCATCTCAGCCCGCTGAGCCTCCAGGCGCCTTGCACTCCTGCAGGTCTTGCCTCTGCTTGGAAAGCCTATGCTCCTAGTCCTCAGGTTTTTTTTTTTTTGTTTTCAGTGAGGTGCTTCTGCTGAGCCTCTTTCTCAGTCAGATCCAATTTGAACTGAGCCAGCTGTTTCACCAACTCTTTCTCATAGTGGCTGCTTAGCTCCCACAACTGCTTCTTGTTTTTTTTTTGTTTACATTTATACCCCGCCCTTCTCCGAAGACTCAGGGCGGCTTACAGTGTATAAGGCAATAGTCTCATTCTATTTGTATATTTTTACAAAGTCAACTTATTGCCCCCCCAACAATCTGGGTCCTCATTTTACCTACCTTATAAAGGATGGAAGGCTGAGTCAACCTTGGGCCGGGCTCGAACCTGCAGTAATTGCAGGCTACTGTGTTCTTAATAACAGGCTTTACCAGCGTGAGCTAAACCGGCCCTAAGGAGCCCGGGTGGGCAGGTGAGGAGTGGCTGGCAGGAGAGGGGTGAGTAGAGGCGTCCCTCGATGTGAGTGACATTGAGTTGGCCACGCCTACCCAGTCACATGACCACCTAGCTATACCCACCCAGCCAGTCATTAGGCAGATCATATTAGTGGTCCGTGGGATTTAAAATTATGAATTTAGTGGTCCCTGAGGTCTGAAAGGTTGGGGACCCCCTGCATCAGAAAGCCTGTAGCAAATAAAAGGGTAATAAACTATAATGGAATTTATATGGTTGGTCACTGTACATTGCTCTCTCCAACCTTCCTAGCTACATTATTTATTTATTTTATTTATTTTATTAGATTTATAAACCGCCCTTCTCCCGAAGGACTCAGGGCGGTGTACAGCCAAAGTAAAAAGAAACAATGTACAATTAAAATAAATTAAAAAACTTATTATACAGTGTGGCCGAAATTAAAATAGTTAAAAATCTAAAAGACCCCAAATTAAAACTAGAAAGAAATTTAGAATTTAAAACTAGACAATTTAAGAAAGCCCCGCACGAACAAACAGATATGTTTACAGTTCGCGGCGAAAAGTCCAAAGGTCAGGTATTTGACGTAAACCAGGGGGAAGTTCATTCCAAAGAGTAGGGGCCCCCACAGAGAAGGATCTTCCCCTGGGGGCCGCCAGCCGACATTGTCTGGCGGACGGCACCCTGAGAAGGCCCTCTCTGTGCGAGCGTACGGGTCGGTGGGAGGCATGAGGTAACAGCAGGCGGTCCCGTAAGTACCCAGGTCCCAAGCCATGGAGCGCTTTAAAGGTGGTAACCAGAACCTTGAAATGCACCCGAAAGGCAACAGGAAGCCAGTGCAGTCTGCGCAGGAGAGGTGTCACATGGGAGCTACGTGAGACTCCCTCTATCACCCGCGCAGCTGCATTCTGGACCAACTGAAGCCTCCGAGTGCATCTCAAGGGGAGCCCCATGTAGAGAGCATTGCAATAATCCAGGCGGGAGGTAACAAGAGCATGAGTGACTGTGCACAAGGCATCCCGATCAAGGAAGGGGCGCAACTGGCGAACCAGGCGAACCTGGTGGAAGGCTCTCCTGGAGACGGCCGCCAAATAATCTTCAAACGACAGCCGTGCATCCAGGAGAACACCCAAGTTGCGCACTCCCTCCTTTGGGGCCAATAACTTGCCCCCAACAGTCAGCTGCGGCTGCAGCTGACTGTATCGGGGTGCCGGCATCCACAGCCACTCCGTCTTGGAGGGATTGAGCTTGAGCCTGTTCCTCCCCATCCAGACCCGTACGGCTTCCAAACACTGGGACAACACTTCGACAGCTTCGTTGGGGTGGCCCGGGGTGGAAAAGTACAGCTGAGTATCATCAGCGTACAGTTGATATCTCACCCCAAAGCCACTGATGATCTCACCCAACGGCTTCATATAGATGTTGAACAGGAGGGGCGAGAGAATCAACCCCTGCGGCACCCCACAAGTGAGGTGTCTCGCAGTCGACCTCTGCCCCCCTGTCAACACCGTCTGCGACTGGTCGGAGAGATAGGAGGAGAACCACCGATAAACGGTGCCTCCCACTCCCAACCCCCCCAACCGGCGCAGCAGGATACCATGGTCGATGGTATCGAAAGCCGCTGAGAGATCTAATAGGACCAGGGCAGAGGAATGACCTCTGTCTCTGGCCCTCCAGAGATCATCCACCAACGCGACCAAAGCTATCTCTGTGCATTAGACAACAATAGCTTTGCTTATTGATGATAGTAAGAAACTATAACAACTCAGCTGGGCCTATGATTAGACTTCTGTTGCCTCTGATTTAGCATTGGGCCCAGATTTTAAAACCAAATGTGGCAGTGGTAGTGAAATGATACCCAGAATGGGTAGGGTTCTCTCTCTCTCTCTCTCTCTCTCTCTCTCTCTCTCTCTCTCTCTCTCTCTCTCTCTCTCTCTCTCTCTCTCATTCATCTTATGCCTGGACGCAACCCTAAATGGCTTAAAATCACTAAAAGCCAATAAAAACATTAAAATATAAAAACAATAAACATGAATTGAGTTTAAAATTGAGGAAGATGGGGAAGAAGAGAGTATGATGCACACTTCACATATAGGGTCACACATACTGTAACTTTAAGCTATAAATCCTAGTTAACTAACCACAGTGATTGAATTGCCACACCAAATGAAGCTGTGGTCAAACAAATAATATTACAACTTAGTCTAACTGCTAAATTGTTCCATCAATCAATTCAGGGGTCTCACTTGAAGCACAAATGACCAAGCTCAAATTATCTTATTTAGAACATAATGTGAGAAGATCTAACTCTCTGGAGAAAGTTCTAACACTGGGAAAAGTAGAAAGAAAGAAAAAGAGGACGACCAACGGCTAAGAATGCAAGACCTAGAAGATCAGATTAGAAACAGATCATAATGGAGAAAATCTACGTGGTTTCTGAGAATCAACAACAATTATATGGCACATAATCAATCAATCAATCAATCAATCAATCAATGTCCCATTACAGCTTACTTTTTTGAAGCCATTTTTAAGGCCAGTAGAGCTTATGGGCTGTTGAAGATACAAGTATCTGAGGACTGAGCCATCTCTCTCTAACACTTTACCAATGAAAGTAGGACAAGCTTATGGTCTCATATTCTGTCTATCGCCAAGATATATATCTCCATTTGCACTGCTGAAGGTTTTTATCAGGGATTAGACAGCCATTTGTTAAGATTATCAAGCTTTAGATTTCCTGCATTAAATAGGAGGTATGATCCGAATCTGTATTTCAGTTGCATTAGCTGTTGCTGTATTCCTTTGCTATACAAGCAAACATCTAAAACATTTAAAACATCTGTGTTTTAAAAAGCCAAAAAAATTAATGCTCTTTGGTGGAAAAAAAAACCTGCTGCAAAAATATAAATATTCTACAATATGTTATCAGGTTCAAAATATCCCTCAGCATCTGTGATGTGTGAAAGGGCAAAGGTGTGAACAATGCATAGAACTTTTTGGTGTTCACGTGGACTCATTAAGCTGTATGTGTGCACTGGTGACACAATGCAGTCACAAAGCAGTCAGAAATGTAATTCCAAAAACATCCCAAAGAACTTTTCATTAAAAAAAAAATCAAGGACTGTCCCTGCTAAAATTGTAGTGTAAGCCAGGGGTCTCCAACCTTGGTCCCTTTAAGACTTGTGGACTTCAACCCCCAGAGTTGAAGTCCACAAGTCTTAAAGGGACCAAGGTTGGAGACCCCTGGTGTAAGCTGCAAAGGTTCAGATTGCAATGTTGTCAGGAGAACACTGATACATGACAAAACAATCTAGGTCTGGACTTTAGTTAAACCCATAATGGTGGACGAAGTGTTGTTTTAATGGGCCTTTTATCTGAAACATGGGTCAAGATATTCTTCCTGTACATGGGTTCATGGGGAAGGAATATATGTAGTTTGGAACTTGGAGAAGCATCATTTTAATTTTCGCAGTTGTTTTGAAGGAAAAAGGCTAGATATTTTGATGGAAACAAACTAGAGACAGGGGTGGGATTCAGCTGGTTCGGACCAGTTCAGGCGAACCGGTAGTTGTGACCTGCAGGTGGGCCCGCCCACCTATCTGGGCACTATGCCGTCCTATTTAGCTGCATTTTTTAAGTTGTGCACATGTGTGCAAGCGCGCACATGAGCAAAGTGTACAGAAGGCCGTGCACATGTATTGAAGGTACGCACACACATTTTCGGTGCTGGGGCGAACCGGTTGTTAAATTATGTGAAGCCCACCTCTGACTAGACCTGAATGTAGTTTTGTAAATGGAATTAATATGCATGTGCTTTGCCATGGGGAATTAAGTTCAGTATTGATCCACTATGGCCAGTTCATTCCTACAGCTGTATTTCAGATGACGTTATCCTCTGAGGAGTTCATAAAATAATAAAAAGAAGAGAGAAAGAAGAATCCTTTCCCCATCTGTGAATACAGGTAGTCTTTGACTTAACAACTGTTAAGTCAGAAATTGCTGAACCAAGGGACTTATGACCCCTGCCAGAAATTCTGACCTTTGCAATATTTCTGCAGTCATATGATCAAAATTTGGGTGCTTGGCTGCGCACCTACCCTAATAATTATAGAAGCAGTTGCAACTCTGGCCCCCTCTCTCACATGGCCTTGTCCCTCCGCTGCCTCCTCACCCTTTCCGAGTGGTCTGAGCCTTCTCCCTGCCCCACTGCCTCTAGGTCCATTTACTCTTCTCTTTCCCTGCATTTGCTGACAGCAAACCAGGCCCATGCGAAGCACAATTAGAAAGTTATCATGTACAATCTTTCTCAAAGCTAGCCAGGAACTGGAACTCTGCTGGATGACTTCCTTGTTCCTGAATAGCCTTGAGAAAGATTGCTTCTCTAGACTTGAGGAAAATTTCCTTCACTAGCTTTCCTGGCCAGGAAACTAGCAAAGGCAATCTTCGTCAAGGCTGACATCTCACTTAAGAAACGAAACTTACAACCAAAATTCTGGATTCAGTTGTAGTCATTAAGTTGAAGATTACCTGTAGCATAAGCTGGATTGCTGAATAGCGTGTCTATGGCTTCATTCTTCTTATACTGTAAATGTGACTGGTTAATTTTGATAAGTTAATTTTGGACTGCAAGTCCTGTGTGTCATCACACAGCCCATGCTTATTATTTTTTTTATTTGCATTTATATCCCGCTCTTCTCCGAAGACTCAGGGCGGCTTACACTATGTCAAGCAATAGTCTTCATCTATTTGTATATTATATACAAAGTCAACTTATTGCCCCCAACAATCTGGGTCCTCATTTTACCTACCTTATAAAGGATGGAAGGCTGAGTCAACCTTGGGCCTGGTGGGACTTGAACCTGCAGTAATTGCAAGCAGCTGCTGTTAATAACAGACTGTCTTACCAGTCTGAGCCACAGAGGCCCCTATTAGAGTTAATAGGAGCTCATCTGGATGACCATGCATAGCCTCCTCCTGGATGATTATGCAGTACATAGTATATGCCTCCATAATGCCAAACTGGGCTTCTTTTCATTTTGCTGTGAAAAGGTATCCAAGAATAGTATGTACAGTAACAAATGCTAGCATGTAGGAATGGTGTTCATGGCTATGAAGGAAGAATATACAACAAGATTCCTGTTTCATAAATCGATTGCGTGAACTGTATTGTTTAGAAAATAGCTATAGCAATGGCATTTAGACTTATATACCGCTTCATAGTTATTTACAACACATCCTGAAGGGTTTACTGCAGGGTTGTCAAACTCAATTTCACTGAGAGCCTCATCAGGGTTAGGTTTGACCTCGGGGGAGGGGGAATGGTCGGGTGTGTGTGGCCACAGTGGGCATGGCCAGATCAATGTCACTCATGTCAGGGGTGCCTGTGGCAGCCTGAGTGCTCTGCCAGTGAAAACGGGCTCCCGATCTCCCTTTTTGGCTGCGACAGCCTCCTGCAACCCTCTGCCAGTGAAAATGGAACTTTGGGCTGCAGGTGGCCTACCTGAGCTCTGTTTTTGCTAGAAGAAGCACTGTGGGCCAGTTCTTTGCTGTTTCCAGGGCAGCCCCATGGGCCAGATCTAAGTACCCCATGGGCCGGATCTGGCCCCCGTGCCTTGAGTTTGACACCCCAGGTTTACTGAATCAGCATATTGCCCCCAACAATCTGGGTCCTCATTTTACTGACTTCAGAAGGATGGAAGGCTGAGTCAATCTTTTGCGGGTCAGAATTGAACTCCTGGCTGTGGATAGAATTTGCCTGAAATGCTGCATTCTAACCATTGCGCCTTTTCCATGGCTTGGTGGTGAAAAGAAATGCTTCTGTTAGAAAAAGCGGGTTGACTGGTAGCAATAGTAATAGCACTTATATAGTGCTTTACAGCCCTCTCTAAACGGTTTACAGAGTCAGTATATTGTCCCCAACAATCTGGGTCCTCATTTTACCCGCCTCGGAAGGATGGAAAGCTGAGTCAACTTTGAGCCTTGTGAGATTTGAACTGCTGAACTGCAGCCAGCAGGCAGCAGAAGTAGCCTGCAGTACTGCACTCTAACCACTGTGCCACCATGGCTCAAGTGGTAGAAGTGTTTTAGGCAAAAGAAGAAAAAGAACAAAACACCTGGTTTGTATGACTCTGCCTTCCTGGGCAGCAAGGAAAGTTACCTATTATATCTCTCCTTTACCTTATATTGAGAAACAATTAAACTTCTCATTCAGAGAATACTGTCCATAAACTTTTCTTTTTTTCTGGCAAGTGTTGGGGCTTACCTTCAGCTGTGGCCAGCTACACACCTGCTCCGCTGTGAGTTTTTCTTTCCTGTAATCTTTTCCTTGGGGGCACGAACTACAGAAAGTTTCATGGATTCTGCAAATGGAAGAAAACAGTTGTTGGGCTAATACAGTCCTTAGCTGTCAAGGCTGCCATAAACCCTATTTTGCACGTTGATTTTAAATTCTCAACTCCTTTCACAAGGCTTTATAAAGCCGACCTCTCCACCTCCTGCTACTTATAAAAACATCAAACTAAAACAACAATTAGAAGCAATGGGTGGAAACTGATCAAGGAAAAAGGCAACTTAGAACTAAGGAGAAATTTCCTGACAGTTAGAACAATTAATAAGTGGAACGACTTGCCCACAGAATTGTGAATTCTCCAACACTGGAAATTTTTAAGAAAATGTTGGATAACCATCTGTCTGAGATGGTGTAGGGTTTCCTGCCTGGGCAGGGGGTTGGACTAGAAGGCCTCCAAGGTCCCTTCCAACTCTGTTGTTATTATTATTATTATTACATGAATATTTAACATATTAAAATTCACCACGTTACCTAACAATTTGAAACCATCAAAACTCCATAAAACAACAGGACTAAATCAGAGTCATCCATCCAGACATTCATTCATGCCCATTATGTAATTCTTTTGACAGTAAGCAGTTACACAGAGGACAAAAAAAAGAAACTGTGAACCGAAGAAATTGAAGGTATGACTTAAGAAACGAAAATACTTTAAAATACCGTATATACTCGAGTATAAGCCGAGTTTTTCAGCACGTTTTTTGTGCTGAAAAACGTCCCCTCGGCTTATACTCGGGTCTATACGGCTTATACTCGAGTTTTTTTTTTTTAAGCCCCTCGGCTTATACTCGAGTATATACGGCTTATACTCGAGTTTTTTTTTTTTTTTTCACATTTTACCGGACGGCGCGGGGAAGCCCTGCCGGTGCAGTGAGAGGGCGGGGCGGGGGAGCCGCCAGCCTTCTCAGCTGAGGGAGGGAGGGTTTCCCCAACCGGTAGGTGCCTCATTTCCCACCCTCGGCTTATACTCGAGTCCCCAGTTTACCCCAGTTTTTGGGGTAAAATTGGGGACCTCGGCTTATACTCGGATCGGCTTATATTCGAGTATATACGGTACCCTAGCTTTGCCTGCTAGTTGTGTTTGTGTGTACTAGCCATGTAATGCTTTGCCTTATTATGTTGCTTTTCTGTTCTTCATCTGATCTTTCTCACAGTCTACCGTATTTCCCTGAAAATAAGCCCTTCCCAAAAATATTTAAAAGCATGCACAGCCGATCCCAACCATATCCTCTGGTTAGGGTTAAGGAGACAGAGCTGGAAATCAGGTAAGATAGTAAGAGGAACCCCATATTGCTCCACGCGCCCCAAAATAATAAGACCTCCCCAAAAATAAGACCAAGTGCTTATTTCAGGGTTCAAAAAATATAGGACAGGGTCTTATTTTTGGGGAAACATGGTAGTTTAGTCTCACTGGTATTCAATAAGCCTTCCTGGTGTACTACTTTCAGTGCATCTTCTTCATTGTTCTTCAAATATTCTTCCAATGTCCCTTTTTCTTCTTTAACTGATTGGGGTACTTGCAACATTCCACACTTATTATTCTCCTTGGTAAATAGGAACTGAAATAGAAACTGTCAGCATCGCTGGCTGGATGAAGGGTATGGTTCATTGCCATTAATTTTCTGGCCAAACTATCCAGGGTTTCCAGTCCACTACTATATTATTATCTTCTGATAAGACCAGTCCAGTATGATTGAACCTTGGCATAGCTCTCATCCTTAAGCACACAAGCCTTCAACCACATCAAGGAAGTACCTCACTGGGGATCTATTATTTTATTTATTGTATAGTCATCCAAATATTTATACTAGATTTGGCATTTTTATCCAATTACACAGTTTTTTCTAAAGACTTGGGATAGGCAGGTTTGATGGTGTTAAAGGAATCATTGCAGGATATAGACCGTTTCACGTAAAGCTGCCTTTTGCAATTGACTGGTGATGATTTTATCTTTGCTATTTATTTATTTATTTATTTATTTTGTCACAATATCATACAAAAAGATTATATAGTATATACACATATAAACATATATAGGAAGAAGAAAAGAAAAACAATAGGACAGGAACGGTAGGCACGTTTGTGCGCTTATGCACGCCCCTTATGGTCCTCTTAGGAATGGGGTGAGGTCAATAGTAGAAAGTTTTTGGTTAAAGCTTTTAGGATTATGGGAAGAGACTACAGAGTCAGGTAAAGTATTCCAAGCACTGATGATTCTGTTGCAGAAGTCATATTTTCTGCAATCTAGATTAAAGCGGTTTACATTAAGTTTAAATCTATTGGTTGCCCTTGTATTATTGCAATTAAAGCTGAAGTAGTCTTTGACAGGAAGGACATTACAATAGATGATTCTGTGAGTTAAACTTAGGTCTTGTCGAAGGCGACGGAGTTCCAAGTTTTCTAAGCCTAGGATTTCAAGTCTGGTGGGATAAGGTATTTTGTTGTTTTCAGAGGAATGGAGAACTCTTCTTGTAAAATATTTCTGGACACGTTCAATTGTATTGATGTCAGAGATGTGGTGAGGGTTCCAAACAGGTGAGCTGTATTCTAGAATTGGTCTGGCAAATGTTTTATATGCTCTGGTTAGTAGTGTGGTGTTTTTGGAAAAGAAGTCATCCAAAATTAGGTTTACAACTCTTAGAGCTTTTTTTGTTATGTAGTTGCAGTGGGCTTTGGCACTTAGATCATTTGACATGAAAACTCCAAGGTCTTTAATGGGATAGGGGTCGTCTGTAAGGTAATGTCCATCTAGTATGTACTTAGTTTTTGGGTTCTTTTTTCCTATATGTAAGACTGAGCATTTGCTGGTTGAAATTTGGAGCTGCCAATTTTTAGACCAAGCGGTTAGATGGTCAAGGTCGTTTTGAATGATAGAAGTGTTGTCTGTGGTGTTAAATAGTTTGACATCGTCAGCAAAGAGAACACAATTACTTGAGATATGGTCACAAAGATCATTAATGTATAGAATAAAGAGTGTTGGTCCAAGGACGCTGCCTTGAGGAACGCCACTCTTGACAGGAACAGGATTTGATAAAGCATTGCCAATTTTGACCACTTGTTGTCTGTTAGACAGAAAAGCAGATATCCATTTGTGGAGGGGTCCTGAGATGCCATAGGATGTTAGTTTAAGGAGAAGTTTATCGTGTACTACTGAGTCAAAAGCTTTGCAGAAGTCTATGTAGATTGCATCTATTGATTTGCCTTGATCTAGATTTGAAGTCCATATGTTTTTGCAGTGGAGAAGTTGTAAGTTACATGATAACTTTTTCCTGAAACCAAATTGTTTGTTGGAGAGTAGGTTGTTAGTTTCTAAGTGTGAGGTAATGGATTGGTTGATGATAGATTCCATGACTTTGCAGGTGACGCAGCAAAGGGAGATCGGTCTGTAGTTTTCGACTAAGCTGGGGTCTCCTTTAAAGGGAAGCCTCAGATGCTTTGGGAATTACACCCAAGACGCCTATCACTATTGGTATTATTTTTGTTTTTTATTTGCAGATCTTTGCATTTTGTGATCCCACCCCCAATTCTTTCTCTTCCATTCTGTTGTCTTCACATACTGCCATGTCCACTATATAGGTATTTTTATCTCTCTTATTGACAATTGTTAAGTCTGTGGGGTTATGTGGCAAAGGCTTGTCCCAGAGCACTTCATTTTTTATTACTCTGTATATTTTGTATTCCCACCAATCATTCTTTACAGGCAGGTGGTATTTCTTGTAGCTATTCTAATGCACAGTTGTTACTACTTTGTCATGCCGTTGTTTGTAATCAGTCTGTGCGATCTTCATACAGCAGCTAACTAGGTAGGCCACTATTTCTTCAGCTTCTTTGTGGAGATGACATTTACTGTCTGTTGCTGTCTTCTAAATTCTAGCATTGTATGCATTTGTTCTTAAGGTTTGGTCTTGTGCAACCACAGTTAACCCTGCTGTCTCTTTCTCCAACTTTCCTGCTCTTAACCATTGCCAGATCTTGTCATCTGCTTGCCTGCAATTGATGCGTTTGTGTTTGTGTGTACTGGCCACGTAATACTTTGCCTTGTGATGCTTGACCAAAGTTCTTATTCGATTCATGTGTCCATTTTTATATATGTGTATGTGTGTTTCATAATCGTTTTGAAAGAGCGCTGCTCCTGTTTTTTAAAAAAAAGATTTAAAATTTTTGGGAAAGTTTTTTCCCTTTCTGTTATCCTGTCCCATAACACTAATTCTGGATGGCATAGATTGTCCCTTGCATGTATATATATATATACATATACATATACATATACATATACATATACATATACATATACATATACATATACATATACATATACATATACATATACATATATATATATATATATATATATATATATATATATATTTGTTTTCTGAGGTTTTCACGGGTATTTGTATATAGGTCTTTGGTTATTCGGGTTTTCTCCGCGTAAAATTGAAGTGTCTTGGCGACGTTTCGACGAAGTCTCATTCGTCATCTTCAGGCTTCAACCGTGCTTCTGGGAGCAATGTGGGATTGCAGCTGTTTCTTCCTTTTTAACTGCTAGTGGGGGTTTGAACTGATTGGGTGGGAGCTTGGCTGTGCTCTGATTGGATGGGGGTTTTTTTGTGCTCTGATTGGCTGGGGGTGTGTCCTGTGTTGGTGGGGGCTTGGTTGTGCTCAGATTAGTCTGAGTTGCAGGGGGATTTGAGCTGGTGAGCTGCATTGCTGTTGTTTGGCTTCGTGTTTGTGGTCGTGCTACATCTTCATAGTGGGTGTCTGTCTGCTGTATGTATGCATTGGAGGGGTTTGAAATGGCTAATGTTGCAGCTGCGGTCTGGCTTCTGGTCCTTGGTCGTGCTTCCTGATCAGTGTGGGTTTGGGTCTGCTTTCTGGGTGGATGTGTGGTGGTGACATCCTGTGTGGACCTCGTGAGTGTGGGTCTGGTGTCATCAAATGACCTTGATGAACGTATCTTTTCTTTTATGTACACTGAGAGCATATGCACCAAGACAAATTCCTTGTGTGTCCAATCACACTTGGCCAATAAAATTCTATTCTATTCTATTCTATTCTATTCTATTCTAATCTATTCTATTCTATTCTATTCTATATATATATATATATATATATATGTAGGTCTTTGGTTATTCGGGTTTTCTCCCGCGTAAAATTGGAAGTGTCTTGGCGACGTTTCGACGAAGTCTCATTCGTCATCTTCAGGCTTCAGCTTCGTGCTCCCAGAAGCACGAAGCTGAAGCCTGAAGATCATGAATGAGACTTCGTCAAACGCCGCCAAGACACTTCCAATTTTACGCGAGAAAACCCGAATAACCAAAGACCTACATACAAACACCAGCGAAAACCTCAGAAAATATATATATATATATATATATATATATATATATATATATATATATATATATATATATATATATATATATATATATATATATATATATATATATATATATACACACACACACATACATACACAAGGGAAAATAAATAAATTCTGCTAGCTCTGTGTTACTCGTTCTGTTGCTAATGAACAACACTTTTTATGCTGCTTCTGTTAATAAGAGCATTGACATACTGTTTTTATTAATAGTGTAGTGACTACATTTTGAATACTGCTACACCATTTTGCATAATCCATTGATTACCCCAGATCAAGAGAAGTGTGTTCCCTTCTTGGAGCACACATTCAAGATGCAATAGAAAAGGCCCAAAGGTTATTTAAGCCCTTTGACAAATATTTATACATCTATTTGGGAACGAATAACATAGATGGTCACAGATTCAAAGATACTGCAAGATATTATAAAGAACAAGCCGGGAGGCTGAAGGAGCTGGAAGAATAATTAGTGTTTTATTCATTTCTTTCTAGTGAAAGATCTAGAGAAAAGAGGGAAGAATATCAAAAACAAACAACCGATTTTAAAGATAGTTCTTACAAGTACTGTTTGGATTCTGTAATGACCTTAACTTCAGCAAAGAATTGAACAAAGTCTCTTTTAAGATCCTTGTAAAGAGGATCATAAAATGTGAGCTGGATTATTCTACCACTAAATGGAAACAGGATTAGTTTAGCAACCATACCCAGTGATCAATGGCTCTGCATCGAGATAAAAGGAAGTGACAAGTGACATACTGTGGGACTCCCATTTTAGCACTTATAATGTTCAACGTATTCATCAGTCACTTGGATAAAGTGTTACAAAAACTGATTATTAATTTATCAAACCTCTTAAAAAACAATATCAAGATTCAGGATGATCTTGAACACTTAAAAGAATGGGCAGAGGCCAACAACAGGGATTTCAGAAGGACAAATACAAGTACCATCTTTGGGTGGGACTAATAAAAAGCATGAGTATAAAATGAAGGAGACCAATGAGGGACAAGAGCGCATGTGACAAGGATCCAGGTGTCTTGGTGAAATATGAAGTGCAACCAGTACCAGAAGCAAGACATGAAAAGTACCAAATCCCCGGAACTCAAATAAGTTTCTCTCACAGTTTGCTCAAGCATTTACTGATGCTAACTCATGAATATTTCAAAACAGAAAATTTTTTTCTTTTGTATTTTTAGAAAGGAAAATAGGAAGTAACTAACCAGAAAATCTAGTTCCTGCAAACCTCCACTTTATTAACTGAATAATTTCATTGTAACCATAAAATTCAACACATGCCATCAAATTAAGATATTTTGGGCCGCTCATGTTCTCTCTGTTTTCGGAAGAAGATAATGGCAAATACTTTGTAAGTAGTAAGCAAGAACATTGCTTGGAAAACTAAATGGATTTGTATATATTGTCATCAAGAATCCAAATTAATTCAAAGGCAAATAAATATCAATTATACTCCCAATAAAATAAGAAACTCTGCTTTCATACTACTTAGAAACAGTGTCTTCTAATAGCACTTCATTTGCTGGAATTGCATCAAGTGCTTTTTTGTTACTTAGTTCTGAACTAAGAAAAATTTGCCAAGGTCCTAATTTACTGGATCAGTCTACTTTTTAGAAAGCTCTCTGCTGACACCATAACCCTAAAGTATATCACAGATTAGTTCAAGCTGGTTGAATCCTCTGCTTGAGAACTAAATTTGTGTGCTAACTAGTACAGTATATGACTTCAAATTGAGTTACCTGCTTTCATCAATAGGGCCTTTAAGAGTGTAAATAATGCTTGGATGGTTAATGGATTAGTTCTTCACAGGTAAATATGAAAGGCAATTATAGCTCCTAAAATTCAAGCAACTTACACCATGCAAGAAGTATGACAGCTGTATTTGCCTACCTCCTCACTCCCTTGGGATGTAGCCAAAATATCAATATTGTGTGTTTTCAGCACTTGAAGGTCAAAATTAATGACTAGTCTTGCAATGGTTTAAGGAATTGATTTCACACTTTGAAAGCCCTCCTCAAAACAAACAACAAAAGACCAAACATTTCACATACATAGCCCTCTAGTAACATCATGACTAATTGGTTGCAATTTTTGCAACCCCCTGGCAAACTAGAAAAGCAAAGCATGATTCCAGCTCCTTCTGTGTGAACAAGTGTTTCTTACTTCTCATTAAACAGGAGTCATATAACCCTACACTTGATGACTCAAATCACTAACCTGGGGCAAAACTGCTTTGACTTTAAAGATGTCCTTAACATCTCTGACTTCCCCACTTTTTTTAAACCCTAGAACAAAAACTTGGCATCCAATTTAGATTAGAATACTAATGTCAGCTTCTTGTGCCGATGTTGTTCTGATCTGGATTGGTCTTCTTTACTTATAGAAAAAGTCAGATTATGTGAAATAAAATTAAAGATCAACTTACCGAAGTATTTCTCCTTTGGTGAGAAATGTCAACACCTGCAGGAAACGACAAAGATGTCATACCACAAAATGAGCCATCCTTATTTTCATTTCCAGTGTGATGGGATAGGGATAGAGGACTAGAGAGAACCTACCTGCTTCTTTTAAACACACACAGACACACAAAAATAAATGTAAATGCAACCATACATTTGGCCTATCAGCCAGCATTGGCACCAATCACCTGGTTTTCAACATAGGAATACATAAGATAAATTTGAATAGCCTCCCTTGGCCATTATTTGTGATATCCTAAGAAAGTTACAATAATGTTTTCATAAAATGTGTGGAATTTATTAGAGAGGTAAGAGAATAGTCATGTGACTTTAGGAGACTTTTAACCTCAGGGTATCAAGAGAACAAAACAAGCATCCTGCTATGAACATGCAGGGCCAAACACGAGCTCTCTGTTCTGGATAAAGCCATCTCATCAGATTTAAGATGGATTAATAAAAATCCTACCTATTGCAGCATCCTGTTTCATTATCTGGGAATATCTGGGAAGCCCAGGAGCATAGCATTATAGCAATATTCTTCTTATCCTGTTGCTCCTCAGTTATTCATGTTCAGAGTCATGTGATCTCCTGAAAGGGAGGGATAGGATCCTGTTCAGCAGGCTGCATGAAAGATTTGTGTATCCCTAACTGAAGAAGGATGGGCAACTTGCAGACAATGGATTGCATATGTTCCTTCATTCCCCAGATGTTCCAAAAACTGGGCTGCTGAATTTAAGGGGAAAACCATAAAAACAAAGATATATTTTCCTTGTGGTTGAAAATAAAGTATTAGATAAGCCTCAAAACATGATATTCTGTAACCTGTCTATCTTGATGACCCTACTGAATCAATGGCACTGTGGCCTTCTGCTTCCCAAAACCTTGAATCAGGAAGAAAAAGGGAACATAGTTCTGGGCCAAGTGATTATCCATCTCTACCTTAATTTGTCTGAGCCTCATTTTTGTTTATTCCAGAGAAATCTTAATTCAATGAGCCTACCAATACAATAGTTGAATATACAAGTGGGGCAGCCATTTCAATCACATCATAGATAATTGTGGCTTCTTAATGGTTGGATATTAAATGGGTTCTCGGTTTTTGTCAAGATGACATGACACCACTTAGCTGAATATGATTTTCTATTCTACATCAGGGGTCCCCAACCCTTTGGCCGCAGACTGGTACCAGTCAATGGCCTGTCATGAACCAGGCGATGCAAGCGAATGAAGCTTCATCTGCGCATGTGCGGGATCTAGGTAGTGCACAAAACTATGCTTTCCCTGTCCATGGACATTTTTCCCCAACAACAGAACTGGTCCCTGGTACCCTGAAGTTTGGGGCTTCTACATGTCTGCCTTTGACAAGACATGAATAATGAGGAGAACCAATGGTTGGAGTTGAAGAATGGATGCCTCTTACCTGGTATTCTTCTAACTCTCCTTTCTTCATGGAGTGACTTGTGCATTGGCCCATTCTCCTGCTTGGAATTTCAGTGGCCAGAAGCCTCTTGTAACCCTTGGCAACCAGATATACATCACTAATAAACACAGCAGCATCTCTTTCAAGTTTATGGGGGCACAATAACCTGTGACACGGGAGCACTGATGATGTTACCTAATTTGGGTAATCAAACATCTGAAAGAAAACAACCACGCTCAGAGAGCGCCAATGATCCCTCATTTCAACCCTGAGCTACAAATATTTTCCTTCATCAGTACAATAACTTCTTCGATAAAGTTTCTGTAGACCAGGGGCACACCACTGGACTTGACTTTTGGCATCAGGCAGTTCAAACAGTCAAGATGTGAAAAAGAGGTAAGACTTTTGTTTGGTGGGGCTTCCATTTTGATTATTTTAATTTAATTAATTTAATTTTTTTAATTTTTGCATTTATATCCCGCCCTTCTCCGAAGACTCAGGGTGGCTTACACTATGTTAGCAATAGTCTTCATCCATTTGTATATTATATATACAAAATATTATATATTTTGATCCCATTGCAGACATCCTTAGCGGGGAATGCAGTACAATGTGCTCTAAGAAGTGGAAATGCTAAGCCAAAACAATGATGGAATATGAACAAAGATTACACTATATTTAAAAACGAACCTAATTGCAATTTAAATGGATTAAGTACTGGCAAAAACTGAAGATCCCTTTCAGTTACTATTCTTGAGCCAGGTACCTCCTGTACTACACCTGCGCATTTGGTTTTTCTTGCCTAAATGTAAAACTTTACATTTTTTTTTCCACCATTGAAGTTCATTTTGTTAGATAGTGCCCAATAGTTCTTTCAAGTTGGATTTTACTCTTAGATAGATCTGACTCTGCTTAGCTTTTTAAGATCAGCTAAAATCAGCTAAGTGGTGCCATTAGAGGGATTATGCTGTGCTTTAATAAATTAAGAATAGTGTATCTCATGGAATTGAAATAACTTCTCAGTTTGAGTTCAGAGTGATTGTTAGCTTAATTTGCATTAAACATAATTCGCTTACTGAATGAATTCATTTTCTGGGTCCACACCATGCACTGAATTATGAACCAAGCACACAATTTTCTTTCATGTTTTTCTTCATTTCAGTAACTCAAGAAAAGAAAAAAAGATGCAGAGATTTTGGATATCAGCAGTCTGTAACTAAATCCTCACCTCAGCCTTTTGTTTATATTGTGCTACTTTAAGCAAGCTACTTTTCTTACTTCATTGAATTCATTGGGTATAATTACAGTGACCTGAAAAGGGGGTAAATCTGAAAGAGGTTCATAAGGATAAAAAATGTTTATGCTTTTATAACTTTGCTTTATAAAGGAACATTCAGGAGGAAAACTCAGAAAAGCTTTGCAGAAATGCACATTCTAATAAAATGTGTAAAAACTAACAGTTTATGTAATTTTATTTAATAAAGAAAATCCAATCTCCATTTTTTCACAAGAACGTGAAAGACTGCACATTAACTGGTATCCTTTGTATGAATGAAAGGCAAAAGTGTGTTTTTCAAAAATGTATTTGGTGTATGACATATCATATATGGACTTTTGGTATAGTATCAATTATAGAGAAGATGAGAGAAGGCTGGCTCTGCTGGTATAGACATGTCCAGAGAGCAGCACCTTCCACCATTGCCAAGACTGCCTACTAACTAGAAGTCCATGGCCGGCGACCTCGCGGGTGTCCAAAACAGAGAGGGCAAGACACCATCAACAAAGATATGCAAGCCGTGGGCCTGCACCTGAAGACGCAGCTGACTGTGCAAAGTGGCATTTAATGATCTGAAAAACAGATCCTGGCACATGTGGGAATACGCTAGAACAGTGATGGCTAACCTTTTTGCCATCGCGTGCCAGGAGGTGGGGGGGGTCACGTGCACGCATTCCCACACCCATAATGCCATGTGCCTCGCCCCCTAGAGACTCCTAGAGAGGCTCTGGAGGCTGGGGACAGCAAAAAATATCACTTCCTGTCCAACAGGAAGTTGGCAAGTGGGCCGTTTCTGGCTTCCGGAGGGCCTCCGGGGGGGATGGGAAAGGCCATTTTTGCCCTCCCCAGACTCATAGAGAGGCTCTGGAGCCAGGTGAGAGAGAAAAACGGCTCTTCCCCCCCCCCCAGATCCTCTGGAGGCAGGAAACAGCCTGTTTCCCTACTTCTGGTATTTAATTAATTAATTAATTAATTAATTAAACTTTTATACCGCCCTTCTCCCGAAGGACTCAGGGCGGTGTACAGCCTACATTAAAACAATTAAATACACACACTAAAATAACAGTTAAAAAACTTATTCAATGAAGGCCGAAATTAAAACCATCCAATTGACCATATAAAATACCCACTAAAATATTAAAATTGAAAAAATTTAAAATTTAAAAAATGTAAAAATCAGGCCAGTCCCGCTTGGATAAATAAATACGTTTTCAGTTCCCGGCGAAAGGTCCGAAGGTCGGGTAATTGGCGTAAACCGGGGGGAAGTTCGTTCCAGAGAGTAGGTGCTCCCACAGAGAAGGCCCTTCCCCTGGGGGCCGCCAGCCAACACTGCTTGGCGGACGGCACCCTGAAAAGACCCTCTCTGTGAGAGCGCACGGGTCGGTGGGAGGCATGAGGTAACAGCAGGCGGTCCCGTAAGTACCCGGGCCCTAAGCCATGGAGCACTTTAAAGGTGGTAACCAAAACCTTGAAGCGCACCCGAAAGACCACAGGTAGCCAGTGCAGACTGCGCAGGAGTGGTGTTACTCGGGAGCAATGTGATGCTCCCTCAATCACCAGCGCAGCTGCATTCTGGACTAGCTGGAGTCTCCGGGTGCACTTCAGGGGTAGCCCCATGTAGAGAGCATTGCAATAATCCAGACGAGAAGTGACGAGAGCATGAGTGACCGTGCATAAGGCATCCCGGTCAAGAAAGGGGCGCAACTGGCGGACCAGGCGAACCTGGTAAAAAGCTCTCCTGGAGACGGCCACCAAATGATCTTCAAACGACCTCCGTCCATCCAGGAGAACGCCCAAGTTGTGTACCCTTTCCGTTGGGGCCAATGACTCGCCCCCAACAGTCAGCCGCGGTTGCAGCTGGCTGTACCGGGATGCCGGCATCCACAGCCACTCCGTCTTGGATGGATTGAGTCTGAGTCTGTTTCTCCCCATCCAGACCCGTACGGCTTCCAGGCAACGGGTCAGAACTTCGACAGCTTCATTGGGGTGGCCTGGGGTGGAAAAGTACAGCTGAGTATCATCAGCGTAGAATTGGTAACTCACCCCAAAGCCACTGATGACCTCACCCAACGGCTTCATGTAGATGTTGAACAGGAGAGGCGAGAGAATCGACCCCTGAGGCACCCCACAAGTGAGGCGCCTCGCGGCCGATCTCTGCCCCCCTGTCAACACCGTCTGCGACCGGTCAGAGAGGTAGGAGGAGAACCACTGATAAACGGTGCCTCCCACTCCCAACCCCTCCAACCGGTGCAGCAGGATACCATGGTCGATGGTATCAAAAACCGATGAGAGATCTAACAGGACCAGGGCAGAGGAACAACCCCTATCCCTGGCCCTCCAGAGGTCATCCACCAACGCGACCAAAGCTGTCTCCGTGCTATACCCAGACCGGAAGCCGGACTGGAACGGGTCTAGATAGACAGCTTCATCCAGGTACTGGGGGAACTGCCACACCACCACACTCTCTACAACCTTCGCCACAAAGCGAAGGTTGGAGACTGGACGATAATTACCCAAAATAGCTGGGTCCAGGGAAGGCTTCTTGAGGAGGGGTCTCACCACCGCCTCTTTCAAGGCGGCAGGAAAGTTCCCCTCCATCAAAGAAGCATTTATAATTCCCTGGAGCCAGCCTCGTGTCACTTCCTGAGTGGCCAGCACCAGCCAGGAGGGGCACGGGTCCAGTAAACATGTAGTGGCATGCAGCCTCCCCAGCAACCTGTCCATGTCCTCGAGAGCCACAGAATCAAACCCATCCCAAACAACATCAACAAGACAGTCATCAGTCATCTCATCCGGATCATCGCAATCTTGGTCCAAGCTATCCTGGAGCTGAGCAATTTTATCGTATAGATAACCGCTAAACTCCTCGGCACATCCCTGTAAAGGGTCATCCCGTCCCCCCTGGTGTAGGAGGGAACGGGTCACCCAAAACAGGACGGTTGGGCGGTTATCTGCCGATGCAATGAGGGAGGAAGCGTAGGAACGCTTCGCCACCCTCAGTGCCACTAGGTAGGTCTTTGAAAAATACCTAACTAGTGTCCGATCAGCTTCGGAACAGCTGGACCTCCAGGCACTCTCTAGGCGTCTTCTCCGGCGTTTCATCTCTCTCAGCTCCTCAGAGAACCAAGGAGCCAATTGAGATCTGCGCCGGGTCAGAGGCTGCAAAGGCACGACACGGTCCAAAGCCCCAGCCACGGCCTGTTCCCAGGCCGCCACTAGTTCTTCGGTCGTGCTGTGGGCAAGATCCTCAGGGAACGGCCCAAGCTCCATCTGGAACCTCTCGGGGTCCATCAGGCACCTGGGATGGAACCAACGCATTGGTTCCATCTCCCTGCGGTGGTGGGTAGTGGTCTGAAAGTTTAGGCGGAGGAGAAAATGATCTGACCATGACACCGGTACCGTCACTAAATCTCCTAATACCCGATCATTAAACCACTGTCCAGAGATATAAATCAAGTCCAGTGCAGATCCCCCCGTGTGAGTAGGGCCATCAGAAGGCCCGAAAATCAGAGCTGAGCTCATGTGCCCACTGATATAGTCACAGCACTAGAAAGAAAAAGAAGAAGATATCATACACGGACTAGCAAAATATATTAATGTTTCAGCTAGATTAGTAAAACACAATAAATACAAATGTTAAAAAGATCTAAGCTCAAATACCAATGTCTAGGCCATTTTGAAAAATGGCCTTTATTTTGAAAAATAAACCTAAAGAGCAGCTCTCTGAAATAAAGGACTGTCCTTTATAATATGGTCACTGTAAGTAAATTAATCTTATTTACTAGAACATGAGTGTCAAACACGCAGTGTCACAGTGGCATCACGTGACGTATCGGGACTTTTTCCCCTTTGCTAAACCGGGCAGGGCCAGGTTTGACAGCCCTACACTAGAATAATGTTGAATAGTTGCTTCTCTAAATATTATTACAATGTCCTGCCACCTCAGCTAGCATAACAGTGACACAATTGAACTAAGTTGGGTATTGAAGTTCATTTAGATCTAGTGGATCATATTCCTTGATTTTAATACATTTTATCTTCTATAATTATTTCTCCAATCTAAAATCTTGTCATCACTCTTGGAATTGGTAGCCAAGCCCACCAAGTGGTTTGATTCATCACCAACTCTCTGAGATTGTGTAGGTGGTCTAATAATCTGTGTTGTACAAAAGAGGAGAAGAAGACAGAAAAACCTCCACAGAATCAGCTTTTATTCTATTTTATTCTGTTTGTTTTATTACTTCACTGTTCTTTACGGATTTATGATTCTTTTTATTTATTGGTTTTATTGTTTTGTGAGCCACTCAGTGTTACTTAAAATGGACAACCATGTAAATCTGTTAAAATGAACGAATGAATGAATTCTATCACTGTGGATTATGCTGCAGGCAGGGACTAACTCAAAGATTGGGAAGCTCTCACCAGTTTTGTTAATAAACCTTCTCAAGTCAGTTTTGGACACCCAACCTCATAACTGCTGATACCAGGACTGTCTTCAGGGTATGGTTAAAAAAAGTCAGATAGCGATTGTGAGAGTGCAATTGAAGTACTGCCCTTCACCTGGTCCAAGAATGAGGGGGAGCTCCAAACACATTATTACAGTCACCATTTGGATTTTTTAAAATCATATTCTGCAAAAAGTTCTGGTTGTTATTAAGCTGTGAAACAGATTTCCTAGACATTATTAGTAACATAATTTAATGTGAAGATCAACAAAGGGATATATAAATGTTGGACTTAATTCTTGGAACTGTTTGGTAGTTCATCTAGGTTGACCAGTGGTTAGTGTAGGAGATGACAAGGCTGAGCCCAAGAACGGGGTCAAATCAGGGGTGAAATCCAGGTTCTGACAGGTTCTGGAGAACTGGTAGCGGAAATTTTGAGTAGTTCAGAGAACTGGCAAATACCTCCTCTGGTTGGCCCCAGAGTGGGGTGGGAATGGAGATTTTGCAATATCCTTCCCCTGGAGTAGGGAGGGAATGGGGATTTTGCAGTATCCTTCCCCTGCCATGCCCACCAAGCTACGCCCACCAAGCCACACCCACAGAACAGGTAGTAAAATAATTTGGATTTCACCACTGGGTCAAATGCATCATCAGACTGGAGTCCCTACACCCCCAAAAGAGTCCTAAGACTAGTTCCCCTTGAAGTCCATTCTTATATGGCGTCGTTTTTGTCTGTTTAACCATTAGTAGATCAGATTCTTATGTATAGGTGGCATGGAATAAACTCTCAGTGCTTTTGAACTCTATGCAGGCTTCTGGTTTCCTTTGCTTGATAGTGGGGTATTGTGAGAGTAGAGTTACTGGGACAATAATACAACATGCAGTGATTGTACCACTTAGCACAAGCAAATGTAGAATTTGTTTTTGGCTGGGTTTTTTTAAAGTTTTCAAAAAGATGTTTGTTTTATAAACTATGCTTAATTGATGTTAGATTGTACACTTTTGTCACTTTAGGTTGAAAAGAGTGAGAGTGGTTAGAGTAAAGTTCAGAATGGGCTTAGAGTCATTGGATTTGGCACCTCCCCAATGTGCAAGAGGGGAAGTGGGCAGAGGTGGGATTCACTTACCTTCCCTACCGGTTTGCAAATGTGAGCACACTCGTACTTGCTTTGCTCGCATGCGCCTCCACTGTGCATGCGCACGGCCTTCCACGCATTCTCTTTGCTCGGGCATTATGTCCAGGTGGGTGGGTGGAGCCTTCCACAGTCACCATTATTGGTTCACCCAAATTGGACAGAACAAGCTGAATCCCGCCACTGAAAGTGGGAGAATCTATTGAATCTATTTTGACTCCTATAGACCGACTACGTGGACCAATGATCTGCATGTCTGTCAGTCTCAAGTAATAAATAACTCATAACTCTTCCAAGGACACAAAATTGTCTTCCATTTCGCCCTCTTCTGCTTTCCTCTTTCCATTCTATCTTTATCAATTTATGAATGTGTAAATTGTCATGTGTGATTGAATAATGCATTATTTATTCCTCTAGACTAAAAAAACCCCACCCCTCCTAATGAAAACTTTAAATTTAAAAGGCATTATATTGGAACAAATGAAGTTTTGTGAGAATTCCTGGGTTGAAGTCAGTCAGAGATGTTGCAAAGAACAAAGAATTGAGGCCAAATTTCTGCTTCTAAATATCTGAGCGTGAAGGATAATTTTACCCACCAGATGAAGAGAGTTGGTCACCACAGAAACCACATCCTGCAGCAGGTAACTACAAAGAATTTTTTAAAAAAAGAAGCACTGCATGAAACTTGCAGTTTCCTGAATATCTCTTAGATGGATAGTGCATATGTGGTATCCAGGCAGTGTGCAAAACCATATGTGACACACCGGTCCACGAAAAAAACACCTTCCATCGAACCAATCCCTGGTGCCCAAAAGGTTGGAGAGGGAGGAGGTTCTCCAAAGGATCCTTTTCAGTGGTGGGTTTCAAAATTTTTTACTACTGGTTCTGTGGGCGTGGCTTAGTGGGTATGGCATGGCTTGGTGGGCGTGGCTTGGTGGGCGTAACAGGGGAAGGATACTGTAAAATCTCCATTCCCTCCCCAATCTAGGGTAAAGTTACTGAAAAATCCCCATTTCCTCCCAATCAGCTGGGACTTAGGAGGCAGAGAATAGATGGGGGCGGGGCCAGTCAGAATTTTTACTAACGGTTCTCCGAACTACTCAAAATTTCTGCTACCGGTTCTCCAGAACTGGTCAAAACCTGCTGAAATCCACCTCTGATCCTTTTGTTTGTAAATGGGAACTATCCCAAGAAGCTTCTGAAATGTAAATTTCTATATTCTCTTCTACAGAAATGTAAATAAAAGGCAGTGCAAATTATCTATCTATACTTGCCTGTCTGGATTTGTGAAAATAGAAAAATAGGTAGCAATGTTTTCCAAAAGGTAATGGCAAATAAAGAACAAAATTTTTCAGAGGGGAACAGATGATTGGCTAAAAATAAAACTAGACATTTACAATGTTGTAAAGCATATGTTTTGTAATCTTTTTCAAAGAACAAGGATTAATTTGCAGTATAAAAAATAAATAAAGAGCATCTTAATGATTAACAAATATGGTATAAGCCTCATGGATCACAATCTATTTTATCAGAAGCATAGATTATAATTTTTAAAAGAAAGGTTACATATAAACAATGCCAATGATGGGAAGGAAGACAAAAGTAATGCAGAGGTAAAGAGTGGGATAATAATTAAAAGATCAATAGAAGGTAGCAAGGAGTATTTAGAATATCTGAGAGTATAACTGAATTTAATATAGACATCATTGCATTGAACAAATATGTAACATGCATACTGAGAAACTTTGTTCTTTGTTTTATCTGCCACTCATTGTGGGGGTTGAGATTCTCAAGATCCAACTAAACAGACTTTAGTAAACAATTATCTTCTTGTGAATTATTTTTTCCTTTACAGGTAGTCCTCGATTTATGACCACAATTGGGCCCTATATTTCCATTGCTAAGCGAGACAATTGTTAACAATTATTTGCTCCATTGTGACCTTTCTTCCCACGGTTAAGTGAATCACTGCAGCTAAATTAGTAACACGGCTGTTAAGTGAATCTGAGTTCACTTAATTTTGACTTTGCTTGTCATAAGGTGATTACATGATCGTCATAAATAGGAGTCAGTTGCCAAGTGTCTGAATTTTGAGCACATGACCGTGGGGATGTTGCAATGGTTGCAAGTGGAAAAACAGTCCTAAGCCACTTTTTTCAATGCCATTGTAACTTGGAATGTTTACTAAATGAATGGATGTAAGTCGAGGAGTACCTGTTGTCAGCCCTGGAGGCCATCTTTCTCTTTGGATCTTCAGGGCTGCCACATTTAGTGCATAAACCTGCTGTGGGAAACTGGGAGTAGGGGTTGCATGGGGTGAGTAGAGATAGATAGCCAAAATAACATTCTTTTCTCTGGGAGACAAAGATGTTCAGCCTGCACCTGGAGAGGTGTGACTGGGAAACATCTCCAGTTGGGATGGTGGATTGATTGGACCATGTAATGGACTTGTGGGTGCAGGGGAAAGGACTTTGACTTTCCTTTGGGTGTGTTGTAACCTGCTGGCAGCCAGCGAAGATGGCAACAGAGTTGGACAGTGAGGAGGTTGGGGAGGAACTTGGCCAGTCCTGGGGGCTGGGGAAAGATCGGATGAAGGCTCTGCATCGGAGGCAGAGAGAGGGCCAAGTCCATCTGATAATTATGTGCTGCCTCCAGAGTATCCGGAGTCTGACATCAGTGAGGCAGAAGAACAGAGGGACCCTGTTCCCAGTGTGTGCATGCACAGATCTGCCAGAAGACAAGAACAATTAAGAAAACAGGGTTGACTTGGGAGTAAGGCTTGGAGATGAATGGCCCCTCCCATAAGACATAAAAGAGGAGTGAACGGGATGTGAGCTTTTGCAGGAAGCAATTAGTTCATCTGGTTGGTTCAAGCTTCGAAAAGTTCTGTTTGACTCTGTGCCAAGTTTGGCCTTGCTTTGCGTTTGGCAATTAGTTCTCTGGCAGCATTCCAAGGGAGATAAGGTGAGTGTTTATAAACATTCCCCTGAAAGACTGTTTGTGAAGCCTTATGGACTGTGAATGACAATAATTCACAGCCGTGTAAATAAAAAAGGTTTTGTCGGGAATAAGATTGTACTTTATACTTTCTAAGAAAGCCTAGGTCAGAACAGGGTGGGGAAAACCCAGGATGCTTTCAGATTCATGTTTTCCCAGATGTACCAATAGGACATCTCTAATAAAATGGAACTTTGAGGAAGTGCTGGCCTCTTATTTGGTTGGGGGTGTTACTTGGAACCCTGACACCTGTATTTGTAAGTTTGCAAAATGAAAAGCCCTGATTTTTCCTTCAGCGATGCTAATTGTGTAAGCAGCATTTAGCTTAAGTAGATACACAGATTTCCTTCCCTTTTCTCCTGAACAGACGTAACAAGGCTGGAACGCAGTAAAAAGCAATAAATTGTTTTACGATTCTAATTGCTCTACCTTCATTGATTGACCATTTCCCTGCCTTCAAAGTAATCATTCTTCTAAGATCAATGTGTTTATTTTGGAATACAGCTAAGTGCATAACTATGGGTGAAGTCTCCCTCACCCTTAATAATCAATTATTAATAACACTTAGCTGGAAATTTCTCTTTGCTAGAAATACGTTCATCATCTTTTTTTAATCTTATACAGATCTTTTTCTTCCTCTCTTGGTTAGGTGGACGCATCCTCCCAAAGCATGGTCCTTCTTTTTAACCTGATCTGTCCATTCTGGAATACATGATTCTTCAGCAGCTGAAACTGCTTCAATCCAATTTGCTAACTATCTTCTTCATCTCCGTCTCCCAAACTTCAGCTCCAAGGCTCTCTCTGCCAGATCTCAGCACATTTCCGCTGCCTCAGATCATGACAAAACAGCGAGTGTAAAATCCTTACCTATTTCAGTCCTGATATTTTTCCAGATAAACTCAAAATACAGCTTGAGTCTATGGGACATCATGTGACAGAGGGAGAGTGCTTAGCTGCTTTTTTCAGTCACAATCCTTATCCGTGGGTATTGTTTTAATCCAAATGTCTTGCCCTCTGAAGAAATAATCTTCTCCAGATTTGTATTGGTTTGTTTATATTTCTTGAATTCTTCATCTACTTTTGGACATTTTCGCCCCGAGGTTGTTCCCTCCACGTTTGGGACATTTCTGCCATAGGCTGAACATTGTTTGTTGGCATGTTTCACACGCATCAGCTGTATTGTTTGCATACACCTCACCCTGTTTCCAAGGCTTTTTGCCTGCTCCTAATTCCCTTCTTAGGACTGAGCTATGCTTCTGATGACATTGTTGGTTTGTTTCCTTTCCAGAAACTTTTATCACAGCTGATGGCCAAATGCAAAGTACAATTGTTGCTATGCTTCATAACTTTCAGTTGCGAATGAGCAACTTCTGCTGCTTGGCATAGTTCAGCAGTGCTACCAAAGGACAAATAATGTCTCAGAGTGTCCCTGTGCTATATTGTTTCTTATGTCCAGAACAAGTTGATCTTTGATCAAAGATTCTGTCAACTGACCAAAGTCGCAAAACTCATTCTTTAGTTTCAGATCTGTTCTACATTCAGTTCTCCAATTTTCTTTTGTAGGTATGATCTGAAAGCAATCTTCTATACACTATATTTTTGAGGTATGTAAGAGTCTCACTTATCTGCACTAAGACCTTAAAATTATTTATTTATCCATTAATGTAAATGTGTTATACAAATCAGAGGCATCTTCTCTGATCTCTCTTAAAAGGTAAAGTTTAAGGTTCCCCTCGCACATATGTGCTAGTCATTCCCGACTCTAGGGGGCAGTGCTCATCTCTGTTTCAAAGTCAAAGAGCCAGCGCTGTCTGAAGACGTCTCCATGTAGCCGGCATGACTAAATGCCACAGGCACACGGAACTCTGTTACCTTCCCACCAAAGGTGGTTCCTATTTTTCTACTTGCATTTTTTACGTGCTTTCAAACTGCTAGATTGGCAGAAGCTGATGCAAGTAATGGGAGCTTACACCATTATGCTGCACTAGGGATTCGAACCGCTGAACTACAACCTTTCAATCAACAAGCTCAGTGTTTTAGCCACTGAGCCACCACGTCCCTTCTGATCTGTGATATTTCTTGCAGGATCTAATCTAGGTCAGTCAACAAGGCCAGAGGTTTAGTCTTCTGAGCTATGGTATCACACACAGAATAGCCCAAAGCACACACACTGCTACAGAGAAGTTCCCTGAGGATGGACTCCAGCACGAGTCTGAAAGCTCCGAAGACTAAACCTCTGGTCCCAGTGACTGGAGCCTGTGACATTATCCTTGGACATGTATATTCATCTTCATTCGTGTGATATTTCTTCTTCATGGCAGCCGATTGCCCTCAAGTACAATGGAAAGCTTTGTTGAAAATGTTGCCATTCATCTTTCCATGTTGCCAGTAATCCCTGTTCTGATCATTGTTTTGTCTTAGATTCATTTTTAAAATTAGGCTTGATTTATTAGTGACCTCAAAGCATCCTGATTTCTTTTTTTTCATTGAGGCCATCACTACACGGGTAACACCAACAATGAATTTTTGTTTATTGCTTGCACAATAATGTTACAATTGACTTTCTAGCCTTGTGCCAAATATTCAAGTTTTGGACATTTGACAAGGTAGCAGATGTGTTGATAGCAGTGAGAATATTGTTTGCTTGCTTGTTTGTTTGTTTGCTAAATCTGAATATTAAGTTTTACTCAGTTCTGACCTGGAAGAATGAGGAACTGCCTTTTTGCAAGTAATATATCATTATACAGCATAATATGAGTAGGTTCAACTTTTGGTAAATTCCATCTTCCTCAAACAATCGAAAATATAATTTGAATTTCAGCCTTGTGTTGACTTCAGAACTGGAGTGCTGCGTATCTTTTATCATTGTTTTGTCTTAGATTCATTCTTAAAATTAGGCTTGATTTATTAACTGCTAATAACAATTTAGCTCACCATCTCCATCTTCTGTCTAACTGTCAGATTTTGTGGAGAGAACATCTGACTCATGTATGAATTAATACATTAATATATTTTTTAGCTATCTCTTGCTTTTAATTTTTTTGCCCGATGAAGCATTCTGATGAAAGTAAAAGTTTGTTTACTTGTTCACTTGGAATTTTGGCTAACCTTTAAGATTTTGTTCAACTGTATGTTTTGGACTTTCTTCTGTCAGTGTGATTTTGGGGAATAGGAGACAGATGTGGAAGAGCATCTTCCCTTTCTGATGCCATGCTCACCTGATTGTTATGTGCATCCCACCAAATTTTCATCCTGTCCCAATGACACTCTGCTGTGCTACTGTGCTTGAATCTGTAGACCAGTGTTTCTCAGTCTCAGTGGCTTTAACTTACTGTGTGGACTTCAGTTCCCAGAATTTTGCGACTATGCTGGCTCACTCATCTCACTTCCTAAATGGCTCCGAGCTGTTTACAAGTAAAAAAAACAAAACACATCCCTAACATCCATACAAAAACAAACCAAATAAAAAGACAGAGCGAGCACCTTCAAGGCACCAGCCACCCCCAAGACTGCATGCCATTCTTGGATCCCCATCCTAGGTGATAGAGCTAAGTGTTAATGCTCTTCTGGGATGCCAGAAGAGTGGGCATCAACCTCACCTCAGTGGGCAAGAGGCTGAAGTTGAACTGAAGTCTTCAGATCTTAAACTTGAAATTGAGCAATATTATTGAAGAGTAAAACAACAAAACAATGTTAGTGGTTTCCTTCATAAATATATGTATCTTCTGAACATTGAGCATTGGGGATGTAGAAGGATTGGGACCAAGAGTTGCACTGGACAACTACTTGATAGCTTCTTGTTCTATCATCCCCAGCTCTTTATCACCTGAAAAAGCCACCCATCTCTTTGTAGCATGTACCTTTTTTTCTTGTGAATCAGCCTTCAGGGTTCCAAGTAACATACCCACAGCAAACAAAACTCTGAGGCAGGTAGATTCCTCAAAAATAATTTTATTTAATATGTCATATTGGCACAGGCTGGTGAAAACTGATTGAAAACCAACTCTTAAGGTTCCTGTGGTTTTCACCTAATTAAAAGTAAAAGTTTTTCCCTCAACCCCAAACCATCAGTCACGTGGCCCAATCAGGGCGCTGTCTGGTTCCCTGGTGATCTCACTCCTCCTTCCTCTGGCCGGGTGTGAGAATGTCCTTGGTTCCCAATATAAAGTATTTTGTTTTGGCTACAAAAGCCCAGCTATCTCTAATGCCCTCTCCCTATCCCTCAGCTCCAGTGTGACAACACTGAAGCTCCAAGATGGCTTCGTTCAGGTCAGCTTCAGGATTGAGTTACCTTCTCTTATACTTACCTCATTATGATGCAGCATCAGTAGTGTAATCTCTGTGATGGAACACAAAACAGATATCCCCTTGAATAGTGAGATATACAAACCTGGGAACTACCTCAAATATTTGACTTGGACAGCAGGTGATCCAGCATCTCGTGCAAGAGGCTATCTTATGGACTAAATGCTAACTGAGGTCAAGACAATGGTGAAACACCCATCACAACCTTTCTCCCAGATATATTTCCAGGGAATTTGAGAATGGACAGGTTATTGACACTGCTTTCTATAAAAAAAATCTGAATCACACTAGTGAGGAATCTAATTAAACAAATTGCAATGTGCAAGAGCAACATGCAAGCATCCGATCACAGGCCTGGTCAAGTGCATCCATTCAACCAGCATTTTATCCAGGCATGAGCTCTGGAATCCGCTCTTGGTACCCACGAAACATGATATCTGTTGTTCCCCAAATTAAAAATGTCTCTTTGCTGATTCTCAAATAGATGGAAGACTACAGATCAACATGGGAAATAAGGGATATTGCTATATCTCTGGAGAGGCATAAACTTCCTGGAGGTATGGCCACTGTAGAAAAAAAAGACATCAGGCTTTTTAGATAAAGAATATGAGGAAGGATAAGAATTTGTTTTTGTTTTTTTAAAAAAACTCTAGTGGTACAGCTAAGAAAGCAAAATAAAAATAAAAATCCTGGAGTCATTTTTTTTTTACAAATTGGAATTAAATTAAAGGAGAAGAAACAACAATGTAGTCCTTGATATCAAAAATATTTCTTTATTAGCCAAATCTATTGAGAAAATACATTTTTATCAAATGTACCCATTTCTTTACCTTTGGTACTGAGTGACGTAGCCCCATTAGAGCTGGAGGACAGGAGGTTGGGGGATACCGATCCAAACTTAAATCAAAGTTGTTTTCTTGCCACCAAACCTTGGAAAAAGTTAATATTATAAATCTAACACACAAACAAACTTTTAGGCTCAGGGAAAGCCTTCAACTGGGACCCTGATCCATTTTATCGCCAATCCATCCTACAACATCTGACAAATTTTGTTCTTTCTCCTTCCATTTCTTCATTGAAATAAATGTATTGCAAATCCCTTCCAACTCTGTTATTATGTTATGTTAAATGAGAATATGGGAGGAAACACCAAGAACAGAATACTTTGGAACAGGGGTCTCCAACTTTGGCAACTTTGAGCCTGGTGGACTTCAACTCCCAGAATTCAAAGTTGCCAAAGTTGGAGATTCCTGCTTTGGAACACTTTAGATGGAAACATACGATATTTCAAAACGTGGTGGTGATTTGGGTTTGACTCCCTTGAATAAAAGAGAATTGGTCTGGCTGATTATTTAATACTGTACCATATTTTGGATGAGGAGGTCCTTCCATATATGGAACCCAAGGCAATTGTGTCCCTCTCCCATTAAAAAAAACAAACACCAAACTTACCCACACATACACATTTGGTGTCAATCTACCTTACCTTTCAGTCAACCTCCTCTTCCAGCAGCTTCAATAAATAGATGACCGAAGACCGAATCTTGCAGAATTGAGGAGAAGTAGAATGATAGAGAAAGGCTTGCCGCTTTCCATGGGAATTGTTTGCCAGAGGGAGAGTGGAACATACTCTTCTCATTAGCCACTCTTCATATTCCACAAAAGGAAAAATAAATATAGTTACCAAATTCATCAGGGACGCCTTGAAGCCATGGCAGGAGAGAGTCCCAAAGGTTACAACCCAGCCCTTGGCTTTCTTTGTGATAACTCAGAGGTCTGCAGGCTTCCTTCTCTGTTCTCAGGACCTCTTGGCCTCTATCTCCCCACCCATCTCTTAGCCCCTCAGGAACCAGGCAAGCTGCTTCAAACAAATTCCAGCAAGAAATTGTTCCCAGTTTCTCTTTTAAAGGAGGTTAATAAGTTATAACCTCCAGCATCCCATGATATGGAATTATTTCCAAGATAATAACCCATTGGTGGCACAGTTACAATTTTGGATTGATGAAAATATTAACAACTGCATCTAGTCCTCAGAGTTCTAAACTTGTGTCCGATTTGCCACTCTTGTTCACGGAGCAAAGAAAGACCCCACAAAATTAAAGGCAGGGCATGGTTAGGACTGCAACTTTGTTTTCCTCGATCTTGCCTTCCATTTCACCTGGCTTTGTGCAACCTTCTTAGCTTAATAACTGAATTCATATGATGTGACATGACAGTATGACATGACTGAACCATAACCTAAACCAAGCCAAGCATGAACCACTCTCAGAAACAAACGAACAAAAAAATCCTAACCAAGATTAAAATTAATCTGACTTAATAAACTATGCTGATGCAGCTGTTAGGTCTTTAAGTAATTAGGTTGTGTAAGACATATCTACAGCTGTAGTTAATGGGAAATTCCAAGAACATGCTCTGTTATATCAAATATAAATGGAAATTCGTGAAATCCTATACTGATGTATTAAATTATTTTAAATGGAAGAATTAAGGCTAAGTAAGTAAGGGTTCATGGACACCACTATAATTAGGATTTTGAGACGTCATTATAAAAACTGGTTTGGAGCCAGAATGAAGTTCTCTGGTGGGAGCAAACCTTGAATGAAATTTAAATTAGGACACTTCAGCCAACAGGAGAAGGGAATGACCTTTGAAAATGACCACCTTGTTCAGTCCTCAGGACCATCTTCTATACAATTTCAGAGTTTTTCCAACCTCCCAGAGAAAATTTGGGGTGGAAGACCTATGAATAAAGTGGCATTCTAAAACCATCTTTGGAAAGGGATATTTTAGTTGGATGAGTTTTTTTAAAAAGACAAAAATTGAATCAGATCTATAATTTAGCCCAAAGAAGTTGAGTCCACCAGAAAACAGTTTGTTCCATCAGAGATCCAAGCAATCTCTGGTTACTGGTATAAGCACATATGAGAAGTTGTATTATTCATGGTATGGTAAATAGGACTATTGTTTCTCAGTTATCTGGGGGCATGATTTCATTTTATCTTTTGAAATTAATTTGTGCACTGAGCATTTACTATAATAAATAATGCTTGCGGAGGCTGGTCCAAATATCAGACATTTGCTAAAAAGTATTCATTATGAGAAACCAAATTCCCTTCAAAATTTGGTTTTGAGAAAAACGTTTGAATGCCAATGAGATTTATGGAATGGTCTTCTTTTTTTCGAACACAACTTCAGGAACCTGCTACAAATGACAGCACATCTTTCCAGAATGCATTTTTCAGCAACAATCCCTTAACCTCAAATGATGCTTTATGTATTATTTTTGTTTTCTTTCTTTGTTGTATTCAGTTCATAAAAGCAAATTTAAAAATATGATCATGCTTAAAACGCTAAGTCAGTGTTTTCAGACTGGGGAGTTGAAGTCCACATATCTTAAAGTTTAAAAAGGTTTGAAAAAACACACAGTTCTAAATTGTGCTTACTTGTAGGACAACAACCAAAAGAGATAGAAGAAAGAAAGAGAATGAGAGGTTGAATCAAGACTTTATTTTGTTTCTAAAATGAAAATAAAAGAGCAGTACAAATATGCTTTGGCATGAAAAGAGAAGACTTGTCTAGGAGTGTTTTATTCAGTTCCCCCCTACTTCCTCCCCCGTTTCTTATTTTTCTAAGGGTGGGAAAAAAACAAACGCCCAACTAAGAATAAAATTCTCCCAAATCATTCAAAAGCAAGACATCTCCAACGCTTTTTGCAAACAGTATGTCTATATTTATAAAGATATGGCATATTATAGCATCATTTATATTAAATAGCTCTCCTTGAAAATCCCATATCTAACATTTATATACAGGTCAAGTATTAGAAATAGATGTTTTTAGAGTCACTGTTAAAAAATAGCAAAACACAAGTTCTGCTTTGTAACTTCCTAAGCAAAAGTACGTGTTTTTTTTTGTTTTCATTTTTCCAGTGCCCATTTAATTCACTACAAATAAATAGAATGGATGGCTATAAAATAAATAGGAAGAAAATACTGTCCTTGGTACAAGGGTTCTTCATTCACAGAGTTGCAGCAGCTACCCCTCCTGGTGTTCCAGACCGTGTTGCCTTTATTGCAAACTGTTGCATCTTATGCTTTGGAGGAAAAAACAGAAGACATCTCTCCAACAGTGTTCTGCCTTTAGACTAAAGCAGGGGTCTCCAACCTTGGCAACTTGAAGACTTGTGGACTCCAGCTCCCAGAATTCTGGGAATTGGAGTCCACAAGTCTTCAAGTTGCCAAGGTTGGAGACTCCTGGACTAAAGTACAATAACAGTCAGAGAAGAAAAGCAGCGCAGCTCTTTGGCAAATGATAGGCAGAGTAAACAGGTGGTGCTGCAGGGCCCATACCTGAGGCGGTGAGCCCAAAACTTAACCAGGGAAGCTTCCACTGGCTCTGGTTTTCCCTCAGGAAATTTTAAAAGCCAAGAGGGCGGCTGAACTGCACAATGGAAGCCCCTCCCCTTTTTTACATGCATTGCAATAAATGTAGAAAGGGATGGGCCTTCCATTGCAAGGGTGCGGCTACCATTTTGACTTTTTTTTGATACCCCTCCCTCCACAGATTCTCCTGCTTCTGGTTTCCCCCCTCCCCCGCATCTATTCATGAATTTTGTTCCCTGCCCTGCAGCATTGTATTTATTCTGGTACAAAGCCAACAGCTTTGTGAGTTGTTTGTAATTTTTGGTTTTCATTTACAACAAACCATCGATCCAAGCTGGTTTGCTCTTTGAGGTGTTCTGAAATCAGGTTGACTTATCAGAG
The DNA here is from genome assembly GCF_028640845.1 of Ahaetulla prasina. Lineage (NCBI taxonomy): Eukaryota > Metazoa > Chordata > Lepidosauria > Squamata > Colubridae > Ahaetulla > Ahaetulla prasina. The sequence continues at coordinate 31,902,625 of NC_080539.1, forward strand.
CAATGGAGTTTCAGTCAGGTCATATTTTTTTCTCTTCCTCTGAACCATTTTTCACCTCTTGTGACTTTCCATCTATCTCCTCACCTCCACCTTCAACAGGATCCTAGCTGGAAAAACTATACAACTGTCGTTATAAGGGGGGCAAATGTCAGAGAAGCATTTCATACAATTGACTTTGTATTGAGTACTCCAAATGTTGCATACCACTGTTTATTTTGATACTTTATTTTGATTTTTCCCACCCTGATTTTATCGTTGTCTTCCCTGGAAATAATGTCCTGAGAAAGTTCTTAGCAGGCAAGAGGAGAAATAAATACCCCCTATTTCAAGATAGAAACAGAAATATTATAAAATGCTAAAATCACGTGAGTGTTCTTATACATAAATTGACTAACGTTTGTCATAGTTATTACACAGAATCACTTCTGTTGAATGGTTGGTTGGGAAATGAATCCAGGTGCGTTTAGAAGAATCCTTCAGAGATAACACAATCTTGACTGCTTTCTAATTCTTTATTTGTTTGTCCATAGGAGTCATCCAAATGATTCATTGAATGTGTGAGAGAATCACTGATGGGTTTTGATTTAACAAAGCCACTGGATAACTAGTTCTTCTTTTGCCTTTATTTCATCTTGTAGCATGGGACAAAAATATGTCTGTTATCTTTAAAATACAGAAGCTGGTGGGATTTAATATTCCCTGGATACAAGCTTCAACTTGAAAAAGACCCTGAATTATGCATCAAGAAGTATGTTGAAAATACCCTGATTCCTTACCACAGCATTATCTGATAAGGGCTGCCAGCAGAACATGCCCTGAAAACTCAAAATAAAACCCTACTTCATATCATGTTATTGTGTGAACATACATCCTACCAATAATAACAGGATTTAAAAACAGCTGTCACTTATTAGTTTGAACAAGACTTAGATGTGACTCTCTAGAATGGAGTTGATTGAAAGAGACATCATGAACTTCACTGAAAATAGCTTATATCATATTGTTTCCTTGCATGGATTTTGGCAGCATTCACAAGGACAGAAGGAAAACTTTCTGGACCATATCAGTCTGCAGAGGAACATATTCAATAGCCTTAGGTCTGAAGATCCTTCCCAAATTGTTGTTGAACTGTAAATTTTAATGAAATGTGGAGGTAAGATTATTAGACATAGGGCTAGCGAGCAACCATAAGAACTACATTAAATTGAATTGCATTAAAATAAAACCAATCACATGTTAGATGTTGCCTTGTTCCTCTGCCACTTCCCCATTCCTCATAAAGGAATACTACATTAAGATGCTGTAGCTAGAAAGATGTTTCCAGGAATCTGACATGTGGGCTACATCTAACAATCAGCTAGATTTTGAGAAAGCACAAAGTAAAAAAAATGTCCCCAAGCCCGAAGAGGTCTCAAATGGCTTTTGGGTCACATGGCATTAAGGAAAGGAGAAACTCTCAGCCAAACAAACCTGCAAGGGGAATTGTTGTTGTTTAATGACCATGGAATCCCTTGAGGGGTAGAGTTGGGGCAACTGAATGGAGCTGAGTGGCCAGATGCCTTTCCTGTTGCCAATGCAGAGTTCCCAGCAGATATATTCTCACTGTGCCCAGAAAGAGAAATATCTGCCTCTAACTAGGATCGAACGCACAGCCTCCTGATTGCGAGGCGAGAACTCCATTTCTAGGCCACTGCACCACTCAAACAAGCAAGGGGAATCGATTTAAATAATTCCTTAATGACAAGAAGGGATGTGTTTAGGAGGGCTCCTTACAACTAGGGATGAGTGTCCTCTCTTTCCTGGTGTGGCGGGAAATGTTGCATGGTTGAAGACATAGCTTGCAGCAAAGGCACAAGATATGGGAAGGAATTATGGTAGCGGGATAATGCAGCCATAGATGGAACAGCTGCACTAGCAATGGAAAATACAGATAAATCCAATTTCCATTGGCTTGTATATGTGACAAATCTTCCTCTGAAATGCTGGCCATGCCATAGTCAGTCTGCAGACAGTATAAGATGCTTAGATGCCACATGCTATCTGGAAAGCAGAAAAGAAAGGCGGTGGGGGGACACCCATGGGCCTGTGATGAGTTTTCTCTTGATCTCCAGGTCTTAACTAGTGTTTTTCCAATAATTTGAAAGTCCTGAATTTCCTGACTGGACCAATATGATTTGTAGATTCCTGAATCATTACAGGACATTTCCATGCATTAAATGTACTATGCCAGGGATCTCCAACCTTGGCAACTTTAAGACTTGTGGACTTCGACTCCCAGAGTTCCTCAGCCAACAAAGCTGGCTGAGGAACTTTGGGAGTTGAAGTCCACAAGTCTTAAAGTTGCCAAGGTTGGGGACCCCTGGATTATACAAATTCATCTCTGGAGATATTTTAGTTTCTTTGTTTACGTATTGATTGATTTAGTTTGCGGAAAAGCGAAATAAATAAAAAATAAGTCATGCAGCAATGGGAAAAGGAAGAGGCATTTTCATAATCTGGAAATGAGATTTAGTACATGCAGGCACAACAGGGAATACTAACAAGAATCTTCTTTGACAAGAATCTTCTCTAGGTCAGAAGGCCTGACCTTTGACATATTATGCAGTGCGTAAGGAGATAAATTATTTACTTCCCACTGCTGAGGAAGTTCATATCCTTCAGATAAAACAGCTAATGAAACTAAGTGAAAGATTCATATTCTAGAGTTGTTTGGACCAGCTCCTGGAAAACATAAACTGCTTCCTGTACTCTGACCAATGTTAAGGCAAAACTTGCCACATTTTTCCTATACTTTTCCATATAGAGTAATGAAGAAGAAGCACACTGGTCACCTATCTCGTTCAGAAGTTTTACTGAAAGTTCATTGCAAACCTCAGGTTGCAATAAAAGTTAGTTTGCTAGCAGGTACACGTCAGAGGTGGGCTTCAGCAGGTTCTGACCAGTTCTGGAGAGCCGGTGGTGGAAATTTTGGGTAGTTCGGAGAACCGGTAGTAAAAATTCTGAGTGGCCCCTCTCCCATCTATTCTCTGCCTCCCAAGGCCCAGCTGATCGGGAGGAAATGGGGATTTTGCAGTATCTTTCCCTTGCCACTCCCACTAAGCCACACCCACAGGACCAGTAGTAAAAAAAATTGAAACCCACCACTGGTATACGTAGAACCTGGCTTCTCTTTGATGGATGCTAAGTGCATGATACTTGTGTATTACCAATATCTACAGAGAATATGCCATATTTCTCTATAATATTTTAGGTGTACAACCACAACATTAATTTTGGAAAACAGTAATGTGTGCTACCAGCTTTATGATGGGTAGCAGACAACCCCCTCCACAATGAGGGAGATACCAGCATGGTCTGAACCAGAGGTCTCCAACCTTGGCAACTGTAAGCCTGGTGGACTTCAACTCCCAGAATCCCCCAGCCAGCAAAGCTGGGTGGGGAATTCTGGGAGTTGAAGACCGCCAGGCTTAAAGTTGCCAAGGTTGGAGACCCCTGGTCTGAACTGAATGCAACCTTTTTGGCATGGAATAAATTAGGCTCTGTAAACACAGAATGTGCCTCTAAAAGCAGCAGTCGGAAGAATGAAATATCAGATATTCAAGAATAATATACGGCCTACTGCTTACCAATAGTGAGTAGTGATTCCATCTTTGAGTTTGTTTCCATCTCCACTTAGTCTTAGAGAAGAAATAGAAATAGCTAACAAGCTGCTAATGGGTACTTCTGTGCCTAGGTTGATCTCCCTTAGCATCCAATTTAATATTTTTTTTAAAAGCTTAAGAAATATTTTAAAAAAATTCAGTGTGAAAAGTAACATATTGTGAAGCCTCTGTTACTTCCCTTTATAAAATGTTGGGTATCATGTAGGCACCATAAAATAAAGTTTGATCCCTGTGGATGCAGAGACCTCTAAGTAATTTCCTCATAGAAAGGGTTTGCCACTGTCCTTTCTTGAATTATTTTCAGTTTCCTGTTTAACTTTCAATAGTGGGATGCCTCAGGGGTTCTCCTATCCAAATACTAACCATGTCTGACCCTGCTAAACATGTCTTAGCCAGTGGTGGGTTTCAAAAATTTTTACTACAGGTTCTGTGGTTATGGCTTGGTGGGCGTGGCAGGGGAAGGATACTGTAAAATCTCCATTCCCTCCCCAATCCAGGGGAAGGTTACTGCAAAATCCCCATTTCCTCCTGATCAGCTGGGAGGCAGAGAATAGATGGGGGTGGGGAGGCAGAGAATAGATGGGGGTGGGACCAGTCAGAAACTTTACTACTGGTTCTCTGAATTCCTCAAAATTTCTGCTACCGGTTCTCCAGAACAGGTCAGTACCTGCTGAAACCCACCTCTGGTCTTAGCTCAACCAATGAATATGTGATAGAAATGGGAATATTTTAAAAAGGACAACTCTTTGAGGTATGAACTGGCAAAACCCTTCTGTCTAGGATTTGAGATGAAAAAGAAGATGTCTCAAGGGTAGAGAATTAAGTGATAGAGAAATTAACCTCAGAAATGTGGAGTCCTTGGTGCTTTCTGAGTTAGGTTGTTTGATTGCATCTATAACATTACCCATCTAGGTAATAAATTGTTATCTAATTGGATAATGAAATGTCTGCAGGCAAGTCATCAAGCTCAGAGAACATCAAAGACTTCACAGCTCAAGCCTGAGCTACAGATATTCTCTTCTATTGTAACTTCAGAAATGATTCTTCTTCTTTTTAGAGATGTTAACTTCTTATCTCTTTCTTCTCAGCAGTCTACCATTGATGGCTAGTTGGAGAGTCATTGGTAGCAAAATGTGATGGTGTGATCCCACAAACATTAAGCTTCTTTTCATGTTTTCTATCCTGATTTCATTTTGAAGCACTCTCAAGGGGCATGGGTCAGAGAGTTTTATTCAATAAAACAAGAATATATTGAATCCAAATATATTAGTACATGTTCTCCTATCTCAAGAACCTTCAAAACTTTTCCTAATCTTGGGTACCTCTTATACTCTTCTAAACCAGCCTCAACTCCTAAGGAGACACTCTGGAGCAGGGGCCTCCAACCTTGGCCACTTTATGACCTGTGGACTTCAACTCCCAGAATTCCTCAGCCGTGTGCGCTGGGTGAGGAATTTTGGGAGTTGAAGTCCACAAGTCATAAAGTGGCCAAGGTTGGAGACCCCTGCTCTGGAGGCTTCATCTGCCAGTCAGCCCTCCAGGCAGCTCTGGCTTCACACTTTTGTCAATGTGATGCTGTGCCAGTTGCTTCTAATACTAAGGTCACGTGAGCAGGAATGACAATAATAAAAAAGCTTTAGCCTAAGACCAGCTTAGCCTAATTTGCTCACTGATGCAACAACCCATTTGAGCCAGGAAGCCTAGTTGCTTTGTGAGCCTCTCGGCAGAATCTGTCCCAGGAAGGAAGAGAACAGGGACAGCACTGGGTGTGACTTTTAGCTGAAGTCACACATCTTTGTTTATCTCTTGCTGATGCAGCCAAATGAATATAACTTAAGGGTTAATGTTCTCATGTAGCTTTCTCCTTTTTACTGTCTTTTAAGAGAAAGCAGGTTGTTGCATTCATGGATCAGATATGTTTGCTTTTCATTCTGCCACCCTTACTAGAATCAAACTCGATCATATTTATATATTTTAAGGACGGTCCCGAATTTAAGAATTCCCCTCCAAAATGGGAAGAATGGATATAATGATTTCCCTGGAAATCTAGAATTTTGCTTCTATTTAAAGATAAATTGTTTGGGGGTGGGGGTGGGAAAGCCTTCAACTAACTTTATCTGTCATGTCCTACTGTATGTCTAGTTACCGTCATACATAATTTTAAATGATCAATGTTTAAAGATAAACAACATACTGTATATACATTATCATGGGGGCAGTATCCTTGCTTTGAAGATCCTATTGTATATTCTTGGGGCTTTGCTGGAAAGAATCCAGTTAATACAAATAGTTAGTTATGGCTCCCATTAGAGTATTTTTTGAGCCTATCTCCAATCACTGTGACCATCTAAGATGCCTTAGAGCTGTTTTAGAGGGGATGACCTAGGACTTGAAGAAATATGAGAAGAATCACAGAACGGGTTCCCTATCATAGGAAAAATAGCTAGCCTGTGAGAATAGCAAAATTCATTCACTAATTTTAGATCTTGAAATCTCTGCTTAAGCAATTTCCCCAGGTTATGAACTAACAATTGCATCAGGAGGTGAAAAGCACATTGGATTTCTTTAATGAATCCCACTAGCTTTCCTTAGCCTGATGCCCTCAAGACACAAAGCAACAAACTGAGGGATGGTGGGGACGAGGCTGGATTATGTATTTCAATCAGCAATTGAAGTATTCTTCTAATGGGGTCAAACACTAGAAAGAGAGCACTGGAGAAGAATTTGAACCTCATCTTTCCCATAATAATCTTTCTCTGTGCATTGTTTCATTATGGATTTAAAAGATGCAATTGCGTGTTAGGCTGAAGAAGTCCAGCGAACAATTCCATCATGTCATCATATGTTTTGCCTTGTCCAATCATTGACAGAAATACTGGCCTAGCCTATGAGCAAACATTTGGATTATTCTTAAAATCATAATGAATTATCCAAGGCTGAATGGTTGCTTTCCAATTAAATCAACTCTCCCAGGTTAGCTATAAAACATCCAGGTTAGCAAACTGGGGTTGTGTCCCTTCGGTGCAGTGAGGCCCATGATACACAGCCCTCATCTGATTTGTAGAAATGCAGTAACTTTTAGAGGACATTGCACATCCTAGGAGAATAGAAATTTGGGTTATAGAGAAATGATGAGATTTGAGTAGGCTCTGCCTTCACATCGCATCAGACTCTCGCTGCACCATAGCGTAAAGATGTCTAAGCCAAGACAGTGCTAGAGCTACAACCTTGTCACACTTGTGAAGAAATTAAATATTTCACATACTCAGAAATGGTGGATTTGAAGGTGGGGGGGAAGAATACTGTAATGGCATTCCTTTCTGGGAGCCTATGAGAATGGGGGAAAGGTCTAGAAAGGGGAAAATATAGAAGACCTTTTTGAAATCTATTCAGTGGGATTTAGGGATAGTAAGAAAAGGGCAAGATTTTGAGAGTGGATTTGCACATGTGAAAGCTTTGCAAAAGAGTATATGGGCTTTGTTGTGTACACGTGAACACAGAAATACAAATGGGAGACTGCTTTGCACAGTGCTGTACACTGGAGGGTGGTAAAGTAATAAATGTCACTTGTGAATGGGATACAATGAATAAGAAGCCGCTTTTGCTGATATTTGACCCAAACCATGTAGCAAAAGCCACTGTGCGTACATACCCATGCCATTTGTAACTGATGTCTTTTGTGTATTAACTAATCAGGAACAGGTTCTTCATCATCTATAAGATTTCTAACTTCTCCTGCATAAAGGTTTTCCCCTTTATGGAAGGCCCTTCAATGGTAAGCAAGCAAGGAGACCCCTCCCTCCTTTCCCTTTGAAATGGATGGAATTAAAATAAACAGGGGAGGGGGGGAAACCTGTACTTATCATCATTTCCTCTCTTTTCACCCAACTTTATTGGACTGGCCTGTGGGGGTGGGGGGGAATGTAAGGTCGTTCCATCAGTCCTTGGCACAAATTAAGATCGTACACTCAATTTGAGAGCCACCTCACCCTGTTCTACACACTTTTACAAGGGTGCAAAGCCTTATTTTCAAGTTTCACATTTTGTGGAGTTGCTGCAAAGCAAGTTTAAAATTTCCACCAGCAACTGGAGTGCCGAGCCTCCTCCTTAGGGAGAAGAGACAACTTCGTGTTGCCAGACCTTTGGAAGGACAACTTGGATCTCTCCCTTCTTCGATCATCAGAAGAACTTAACAGAATCCACTAGCAGATCTTGATCTAGAGACTCTGGTGGTTCAGTTTCCCTAGGAGATTGCCCCTCATAACCAACCCGCTGCTTGATCCATCAGTTTATTGTGCACTCCCTTAGGCGCATGCTCTTCCTTCCTTCTTACGGTTAGATTATTTTTTATAAATTCTAAGTTGTATCGTTGCCATTTATCTCCACCTGGGTTTTCATGCCTGCCTTTTTCTTTTTCTTTTTTTTTTCAGTAGTGAAGGAGAGTTTGTAAAAGGGCTCCTAGTCTTTACACAGAGCTTCGCCGCTTCATAAGTCCTTGGAAGGCCGAGAGGCTATGAAGTCCTGTGGAAACAGAGCTGATGGCTGAACGCTGAGTGTTGCAGAAGCATCTGTTGTTTGGAGTCTCTGGGTAATGCCCAGGAGAGGAGTGGCTCTGTTCCATGCAGGTATCAGAGGTCGAGAGGTCTCTGGGGATTATCATGGGGATAGAGTACTGTAGCTTCTCCCGGCTCTTATACCAGAGGCAGGAGCACATGGACTGGAAGTGGAGAACTTCAGCATAAACATTTCGGAGTCCTCCTCTACCGCTGCTGTTTCCACCACCCCCTATGCCCCCTAATGCAGCAGCGGTCGAGGATGTCGTAGTGTCTGTAGTATGCACACTGCTGGCCTGTCCATTGCGGGTGAGCAGTGCCCGGTGTTCCGCATCCCTCTTTTCATCCTCAGCATTCATGGTCATGAACCGGAGCACCACCAAGTTGAGAAAGGCCCCGATGACTGTCAGCCCAGTTAAAATGTAGATAAAGCTGAAGGCCACATATTGGGGCTTGGTCTGGAGGGCGTGTTCTTTCTGAAGGGCCACATAATCTCCAAAACCAATGGTGGTGAGGGTGATAAAGCAGTAGTAGTAGGCCTGGAAGAAGGTCCAATTCTCATAGTAGGAGAATGCGGCAGCTCCAATGCAAAGGGTGCTGATGCAGGAGAAGAATCCAATGGTGACCATATTGGCCATCGATACTTCTGGCCGTCTCATGCCAAGGCACTTCTTGATGCGGTGCAGGAGGTACCTCACAAAGGTGTTGATCCTCTCGCCCAGACTCTGAAACATGACCAGGGTGAGTGGGATTCCCAGCAGCGCATAGAACATACAAAAGACTTTCCCACCATCAGTGCTAGGGGCTGCATGTCCATAGCCTGTGGAACAACAACAAAAAAAAAAAGCAAAGGCAACCTGGTCAGTAGCACCTCATAGCTTACGAATACCGTTTTTACGGGAGAACAGAGGAAGAGTTTTCATTCTGGCTTGATAGGTGGTGGGTGTGCCACTTCCTTATTCAAAATGTTGGTTGAAACAAGGGAGGAATCGCAGCTGGATGGGATGCTGCTCTGGCCTGCAAACTCAGTGGTGTAGCAATTTGTACCAAAGTCCTCCTCTTCTGGTCCATGTGCGCCTGCTTTTGGTTCAAGAGCCAGGAGAAGCTACTATAATCCATCACCGCATTGCACCCACAGCCCTCTATCCTCACAACCTCAGCACACAAAGCCACACCACCAAAGTTTGCAGGCTGAAGCTGCCTCCATTCAAGCAGGGCGCATGCACACACACACAAACACAAACACACACACACACGCACACACACACACACACACACACACACACACACACATGCTAAAGGGAAGAGTGGTAATGGTAAAAGAGTGGTACATTCTTGAGTCAACCCAAATATAACCTGTTACAGATTCAAAACATTTCACAAACACCTTGAAAATAATTAATATTTCCCTTTATTTGACCAATTCAATACTAATTCAGACTTTTCTGGGTCAGTATAGCTACCTGCATTGTCTTGGGGGGGGGGGGGATCTTTATTTGTATAAGATTATAGGAAGAAATTATTTCCTCTCTTTCCAAATCCGAAACCTAAATCTTCTTATGGTCCTTGTGCACCTTCCTTTGGTTCAAGAGCCAGGAGAAGATACAATAATCCATCACCACATCTCACCTACAACCTTGGCACACAAAGCCACACCACCAAGGTTTCCAGGCTGAAGCTGCCTCCATTCAAGTAAGGTGCATGCATGCACGGACGGACACACACACACACACACACATGTACACACACACACGCTAAAAAGAAGGGTGGTGATGGTAAAAGGAATCCCAACTGAGTTAACTATATGAGGATCCAAGAGTTGATCAGAATGTGGATTGAAAACATCATTGAGACAGCCTAGTAAAGAGAATGTAAAAATGGAGGAGGGGACTATCTATTATACTCTGTATAATTTATATTACATCTGAAGAGTTGATTAACCTCTTGAAAAGGGATCTCCAACCTTGGCAGCTTTAAGACTTGTGGACTTCAACTCCCAGAATTCCTCAGCCAACTGACTGAGGAACTTTGGGAGTTGAAGTCCACAATTCTTAAAGTTGTCAAGGTTGGAGACTCCTGATGTTGAACGCATTCAAAAACCAGGTTGGACAATCTATAGCCCTGGGTTACCTGCAATGTCTTCAGTACCTTTTTTTCATCCCTCAAAGGCCCCTTGAAAAATGACTACCAAAATGTGACAACGGAATTTCAACCTTATGAGGAGGGAGGTTTCAACTTGAAAGTAAGAAAATAAGAATAAATGCAGTTATTATTCTTCACAGCTAGCGGATCAGCAAAAGAAATGTCTAGAAGCAAAGAATAGCACTCCCATGATCTTTACTATGTGGATGTCAATCAATGCTGAGAAATAGCTCACTATTATTTCCAAGAATAATTAACAACAAGAACAACAGCCCAAGAAATTGCCCAGAGTTGCTGTGAGTTGGGTGACATATACATAAATATCATCATCATCATCATCATATCATCCAGACAAAAACTGGGGTTACAATAGATTAGTAGGATATGAATTAATACATTCTTGATCCAACCCAAATATAACCCGTTAGAGGTTTAAAACGTTTCCCTAACACCTTGAAAATTGTTAAGGTTTCGCTTTATTTGACTAATTCAATACTAATTCAGATTTTTCTGTGTCAGTAGTTCCGTTTTTTCTGAGGGGAAAATCTTTATTTGTACAAGATCATAGGAAGAAATTATTTCCTCTCTTTCCAAATCTGAAACCTATATCCTTTCAGCATTAAAAAAACCTAACCAAGTCATAAGATAATAAATAAAAATGTTCTGTTTATTGTACCTGTATTAAACAACCTAGATAAATATACAAACATCAGGCCAACAGGTCTTAATGTGATTGGATGAGGAATATAACAGCTGTAGCCCAACACATCAATTTTATTCATGGCCGAATTGGCAAATAATTAGCATTTTATTGGCGAGACCAATAATGGATCAACCCTTAAAGGTACAGAAGTTGTTTTTCAGTTTCTACTCCTATACCGTAAGAATGCTTAGGAATAAGTGCCAATCTTGCCAGAATCCTACTATATTAGCAATGTTGTGATGGCAGTTATACAAAGTGGCATCTGGTTGAACAGAATGTAGTTTTCCTTGAGGACTGAGGACCAGAACTAGTTTTATGAAAAATGTCTTTTCTGAAGAAACCTAGTCAAAATTTGACAGAAAAATAGATGGGAGTTCCCAGATGTGTTGGGAATTGCTAAGGAACCTGGCAGTGCATTTTTGTCTATCAGTAAAACTACAGTAAAACTTTGATTTTATGGAGATTTCAGATGCACTAGGGAAAAAAATAAGTATGGATTTCACATAAATAGGCTATTATTTCTGAGGCAGTCTGGACAATTAACATAATGCATGTCATTTGCCTCCGTTTAAAATGTTTGCAGTTACAAGATGATGCAAAGTATGTATGATATCAATTATATAACGTTTCAAATTATGTACAATATCAATTACATAATGATTCAAATTATGGATGATATTAATTATGATGCAAAAAACATTAATTAATGCAAATAGTGTCAATTATAGCAATTATCTAAAATTGGATTTAACAGACATTTAGCTTTAATGAAGGAAGATATCCCTTCCTTCATTAATCTAAAAAATGGAGGCACTACTTTTTTTTTTTTTTTTTACATTTATACCCCGCCCTTCTCCGAAGACTCAGGGCGGCTTACAATGTATAAGGCAATAGTCTCATTCTATTTGTATATATATTTTTTTTTACAAAGTCAACTTATTGCCCCCCCAACAATCTGGGTCCTCATTTTACCTACCTTATAAAGGGTGGAAGGCTGAGTCAACCTTGGGCCGGGCTCGAACCTGCAATAATTGCAGGCTCTGTGTTCTAATAACAGGCTTCTCTATTGCCTGTGCTATCCCGGCCCCCGACTACTTTCTGTTTCCCCAAAGGCTGCCCTTGGATAATATAGAACAGGGGTCTCCAACCTTGGTCCCTTTAAGACTTGTGGACTTCAACTCCCAGAGTTCCTCAGCCAGCTTTGCTCTGGGAGTTGAAGTCCACAAGTCTTAAGGGGACCAAGGTTGGAGACCCCTGATATAGAACACTGCTTTTCAAATGTGGCAACTTTAAGATGTTTGGAGTTCAAATCCTAGAATTTCGTTATATGCTGGCTGGAGAATTCTGGAAGTCGAAGTTGACACATCTTAAAGTTGCCATATAATAGGATATAGAGCAGGGATGTCAAACTCAAGGCCTGTGCGCCAAATCCGGCCTGCAAGGTGCTTAGATCTGGCCCACAGTCCCACCCTGGAAACAGCAAAGGACTGGCCCACGGTGCCTCTGCCAGCAAAAACAGAGTTCGGGAGGACCATGTGCAGCCCTTCCGGGTTCCGTCTTTGGCCACAACGGCCCCCTGCAGCCCTCTGCCAGTGAAAACAGAGCTTGGTAGGGCCGCAGGGCTCCGTTTTCACTGGCAGAGGGCTGCAGGTGGCCATTGCAGCTGAAAATGGAGCCTCATTGAGTGATGTTGAGCTGGCCATGCCTGCCATGGCCATGGTCCCCCCCCCCGAGGTCAAACACTACCTTTTTTTTTTATTTTGTAGAAACTGCTACAAAAATATATGCAACCAAATAAAAATTGAATACACCAATTACCACACCAAACAAGAAGAAGACCTTCTGCGCACAAAATCCAATCGTGCTTTTTATAATTTTGTGAACAACAAACTTAAAGACTCAAGATCCATCCCACCACTAAAAGGACCTAATGGCAAAGAATATAATGATGAAATGGTTAAAACAAACCTCTTTAACACATTCTTCGGCTCAGTCTTTGTAATGGCCCACACCCAACATTCCCCAGTCATACCAACAATGAGTACAATGACCTAACAAAAATAGATTTCACAGAAGATAATGTTGAAAAGGCCCTTCGCAAACTGAAACCATCTCTAGCTATTGAACCTGATGGCCTATGTGCATACTTCTTAAAAAAGCTTTCCACTAATATAGCAGAACCCCTAAGCATAATCTTTGAAAAAGCTTTCATGACCAGTTCCCTTCCCAAACTTTAGTCACTAGCCACGGTCATCCCTGTCTTCAAAAAAGGAGACTCCAGCCTAGTTGAAAATTACAGACCAATCTCTTTATGATGTGTCACCTGCAAAGTAATGGAATCAATCATCAACCAATCCATCACCCTCCACCTAGAAACAAACAACCTACTCTCTAATAAACAATTTGGTTTCAGAAAAAAATTATCCTGTAATTTACAACTTCTGCACTGCAAAAACATATGGACCACAAATCTTGATCAGGGCAAAGCAATAGATGCAATTTACATAGACTTTGTAAAGCTTTTGACTCTGTGGTACATGACAAACTTCTCCTAAAACTAAAATCCTACGGCATCTCCGGACCCCTCCATAATTGGATAACAGCGTTCCTGTCAAACAGACAACAAGTCAAAATAGGCAGTGCCCTATCAAATCCTGTTCCTGTAAATAGCGGCGTTCCCCAAGGCAGTGTTCTTGGACCAACACTCTTCATATTATACATTAATGATCTCTGTGACCATATTATAAGTAATTGTGTTCTCTTCGCTGACGATGTTAAACTATTTAACACTAGCAACAATACAGCTACGCTTCAAAAAGACCTTGACTTTCTGTTGGAATGGTCAAAAACTTGGCAACTCCAAATCTCAACTAGCAAATGCTCTGTTTTGCACATTGGAAAAAAGAATCTGAACACTAAATACAAGCTCAGTGGATATTACCTTGTAGATGACCCACACCCCATTAAAGATCTTGGAGTTTTCATATCAAATGATCTAAGTGCCAAAGCCCACTGCAACTACATCGCAAAAAAGGCTTTAAGAATTGTAAACTTAATCTTGCTTAGCTTCTTCTCCGGAAACACTACACTACTAACCAGAGCATATAAAACATTTGCTAGACCAATTCTTGAATACAGCTTGCCTGTCTGGAACCCATACTTCATTTCGGACATTAATACAATTGAGCGTGTCCAGAAATATTTTACAAGAAGAGTTCTCCACTCCTCTGATTACAACAAAATACCTTATGCCACCAGACTTGAAATCCTGGGTTTAGAAAATTTAGAACTCCGCTGCTTTTGACATGACCTGAGTTTAACTCATAGAATCATCTGTTACAACGTCCTTCCTGCTGAAGACTACTTCAGCTTCAATCACAACAATACATGAGCACACAATAGATTTAAGCTTAATGTGAACCGCTCCAATCTTGATTGCAGAAAATATGACTTCAGAAACAGAGTTGTTAACGCCTGGAATGCACTACCAGACTCTGTGGTCTCTTCCCAAAATCCCCAAAGCTTTAACCATAAACTATTTACTATTGACCTCACCCCATTCCTAAGAGGTCTGTAAGGGGCATGCATAAGAGCACCAACGTGCCTTCCGTTCCTGTCCTAATGTTCCCTTTGATTGTATCCAATTTCATATAGTTATTACTTACTTATGATTATATTTATGCTTATATATCTTATAGTTATTTCATGCTTATAATTATATATACTGTTGTGACAAATAAAATAAATAAATAAAATAAATAAATAAACACAACCCTGATGCAGTCTTCAATGAAATCGAATTTGACACCTCTGATATAGAGGATTAATACACATCCTGTCAGGCCTGGAAGCTATCTTTTTCGTTGGATCTTCAGGTCTACCACATTTACTACTGTGGGAAACCGGGAGGGGAGATTGTATGGAGCCAAGGTGATAAATAGTCCAGTGGTGGGTTGTTCCCGGTTCGGTCCGGTTCTTGCGAACCAGTAGTAAAAGCAGCGGGAGGCTCTGCCCACCTGCCCGGACGTCATCATGGGCGATCTGCATGCGCCCTCCTGTTGCGAAATGGTAATAAAGGTAAGTAGAACCCACCCGTGATATAGTCATAATAACATTCCTTTCTCAGAGAGTCAAGGACATCTTGCCCTGCACCTGGACGGCTGAAACTGGGAGGCATCTCCAGTTGGGACGGTGCTATGATTGGACCATATAATGGACATGTGGGTGCTGGGCAGGGACTTGGACATTCCTTTGGTGGGGAAAACCTGGATGCTTTCAGATTCGGGTTTTCTCAGATGTGCCAATATGAAATCTCTAATAAAATGAAACTTTGAGGGAACACTTGGGGTTTTCTTTCATTGGGGGTGTTACTTGGAACCCTGACACATGCAACCTTTCCTTCCTCCCAGTTTGGTCCACCTGGCTAAAGATATTTTAGAGTAAAAGGATTCAAGAATACATAAACTCTGGTGGATGACTATTAAGGGGGCAATGAAGAGTGGAAAAACATATCCCCAAGGCAAATTGCTCCTTTTTAGGTCAGGTCTGATTCTCACAGGAACCAATTGCTGGTTAAGAGTGTAAGAAAAATGAAGCTTTAAAATACGAGCAACATCCACTATAGAACTCTACTAAGCTTCTGCAATTTTTGTACTCTAAAATGTCAATGCCTATTAGCAATAGCCAGCTAAATGGTTTTAAAGAAGCAATATTTCAACAAATGAACAAAACTGTGGATATTAATAAAAAGTTAATAGTGCAAATCAAAATAGTCATGACTTCTCTGCTTTCAGAAGCCAGAAGCTGAGTTATCTACAGCAGTTTCATCAAATATAAAAATATAATTAGATTTGAGTTACTCTGTATTTGCTTGTTTAATGGAACAAAGCCTTTGAAGTAGAGGATAACAGCATCTGTTTATTTAAATAGTTAGTGGATTTTTTTTTTTAAATGAAGCATGTTGACTCATATTTTCTAGTTCCTCCGTTCTGTAGTGCACAGAGCAGAAAACCAGGTACAATGGAGTGAATTTATGGAAGAAAGTATTTCCATTGCCAGAAATTGTTTGTTAAGTTTTGTCTTTGTTCTGATCCACACCACACTACACCACACCACACAGGCAGTTTGTAGGTCTTCTCTTCTGCATTATATGCAAAAGAAGGCCACTTATTCAATTTTTTATTTTTAAAAGATTGCTAATGTGCAACGCGAATAGGATGCCAATGGATGTTACCCTTCTGCAAAGTGCTTTGTTCTTCAACATGCAAAACTACTAAAATATGTCAGCATGTGTAGATTTAAAATGCAGAGCATACCGAATGCAAGTTTTCTGAACAAAGGAAATAAATATGAAAATAATTGAACTGGAATGCAACTGAATTCATAGATCGCGACTGATCTCCACGTCTGTAGACATGAATGTGTGGACCTAGTGATCATCTTGGCTGTCTTGGACAAATATATGGAATTCAGATGGAGATCAGGGTATTCAATCCCTTGTTTCTGTAAATCTACTTATTCACATTCACAAATATGCTTTTTTGTCGCAAAACCTTCCTTCTGAAACACCTTATTGCATCTCCTTGGATTAGATTGGTCTGGACCAGAGGTGAAATCTACTTACTTTCCTTACCGGTTCGGAAGTGTATATGCCGCACATGTGCGTGCACAAGCAAATAGGCAAAAACTTCTGTGCACACCCAGAAGGTAAAAAACAGATTACTTCCTGGTTAAAACCAGGAAGTAATGACACCTGGGCGGGTGGGAGGAGCTTCTCTCCACCATTGCTTCACTCCACCATCATCAGATCCGATCAGAACCCGGAGCATTTCACCCCTGGTCTGGACCTTGCCAGCATTGAAGAACTGGAAGTGTCCCAGAGTTTGGAGGCTGGGAAGTTAGATGGTCTGTTGAGAGGTTTTTGTTGATGGTTCTGTTGAGGTTTATCTTTAGTTGAGGTTGAGGTTTATCTTTATCTATAGCTTTTTACTCTTAATATTTTTTTATTGTTTTTCTATGTTGTTACCTACCCACAGCTGCATTTATGAGATGAATGGCCTTATAAATTGATTTAAATAATAAATATATTCTTCAGAGAGGATACTTACAATCTGGAAAGATCTTTGACTACAGCCCAAGGTAAAATTTAAAAAAGCCCTATCATTTTTTTTCCCAGTCCACTTTTCAAATTTAGTCCAAGGGTATTTTAAAACCCCACAAATTTCAAGATGAGAGAACAAACAAGATAATTGAAATAGTTACATTACTTTATAAGTTTATTAGCAAAACCTATTTTCTTTAGTTAACCCTGCAGATTATTCATGCTCAGACCCTGAATAAAACTACATTCTGTAGCTTTGTGGCGAAGGTTGTAGAGAGTGTGGTGGCATGGCAGCTTCCCCGGTACCTGGATGAAGCTGTCTATCTAGACCCGTTCCAGTCTGGCTTCCGGTCCGGATATAGCACGGAGACAGCTTTGGTCGCGTTGGTGGATGACCTCTGGAGGGCCAGGAATAGGGGTTGCTCCTCTGCCCAGGTCCTGTTAGATCTCTCATTGGCTTTTGATACCATCGACCATGGTATCTTGCTGCACCGGTTGGAGAGTTTGGGAGTGGGAGGCACCGTTTATCGGTGGTTCTCCTCTTATCTCTCTGATCGGTCGCAGACGGTGTTGACAGGAGGGCAGAGATCGACCGCGAGGCGCCTTACTTGTGGGGTGCCTCAGGGGTCGATTCTCTCGCCTCTCCTGTTCAACATCTATATGAAGCCGTTGGGCAAGGTCATCAGTGGCTTTGGGGTGAGTTACCAGCTTTACGCTGATGATACTCAGCTGTACTTTTTCCACCCTGGGCCACCCCAACGAAGCTGTCGAAGTGCTGTCCCGGTGCCTGGAAGCCGTACGGGTCTGGACGGGGAGAAACAGACTCAGACTCAATCCATCCAAGACGGAGTGGCTGTGGATGCCGGCACCCCGGTACAGCCAGCTGCAACCGCGGCTGACTGTTGGGGGCGAGTCATTGGCCCCAACAGAAAGGGTGCACAACTTGGGTGTTCTCCTGGATGGACGGCTGTCGTTTGAAGACCAGTTGGCGGCCGTTTCCAGGAGAGCCTTTTACCAGGTTCGCCTGGTTCGCCAGTTGCGCCCCTTTCTTGACCGGGATGCCTTATGCACGGTCACTCATGCTCTTGTCACTTCTCGTCTAGATTATTGCAATGCTCTCTACATGGGGCTACCCCTGAAGTGCACTCGGAGGCTTCAGTTAGTCCAGAATGCAGCTGCGCGGGTGATTGAGGGAGCCACACGTTGCTCCCGGGTAACACCGCTCCTGCGCAGTCTGCACTGGCTACCTGTGGTCTTTCGGGTGCGCTTCAAGGTGTTAGTTACCACCTTTAAAGCGCTCCATGGCTTAGGGCCCGGGTACTTACGGGACCGCCTGCTGTTACCTTATGCCTCCCACCGACCCGTACGCTCACACAGAGAGGGTCTTCTCAGGGTGCCGTCCGCCAAGCAATGTTGGCTGGCGGCCCCCAGGGGAAGGGCCTTCTCTGTTGGAGCACCTACCCTCTGGAATGAACTTCCCCCTGGTCTGCGTCAATTACCTGACCTTCGGACCTTTCGCCGTGAATTGAAAACGTATTTGTTTATCCAAGCGGGACTGGCTTGATTTTAAAATTTTAAAATTTTTGAATTTTAATTATTTTAACTGGGGTATTTTATTATGGGTCTAATTCGACGGTTTTAATTTTCGGCCAATTATAAAATATGTATTTTAATTGTTGTTTTAATTTGTACACCGTATTGTTTTAATTTGGCTGTACACCGCCCTGAGTCCTTCGGGAGAAGGGCGGTATAAAAATCTAAATAATAAATAAATAAATAAATAAATAAATTCTTTGGAATCAGGAAAGTTTTCTGATACCACATGATATTATGGGTCAACCACATGATATTATGGGTCAACCCAGGATCTCTACTCTGGTCTACTCAACTGGAGGTTCTTTCAGGGATTGAATCTGCTTTCTTCTGCAAGCAAGGCATGTGTTCTGCCACTTGCTGGTCCTCAGAAGTGATTTCTAATACAGCAGTGCCCCACTAAGAGATTGTTTCTTGACCTTCTTGTAGCTTCCTGATGGATGATTAGAAATATACTTATAGATGGGACTCAGGATCCATGAAAATGAAAACTGGGAAGTAAAATCAGCTTTAAAACTGCTCTGCAATTACAGGGCGTAATTACAGATAGATTAAACTCTAAGAGGATAATATGACCTCAGACAGAAGGGAGAGAGAATGCACAAAGGGAATGAGGTGGGTGTGTGCAAATGCGCACTTGTATTATATGTGTGTAGTGGCAGCATCTGCAGAACAAATGTGGGGTTTTTTTTCAACAAAAGGAAAAATTATCTGAGACAAAAAGTAGTCCTTGCATATTATAACAGATTATAGAAGGTTGCTCATTGTATTCTCTCAATCGTATTGAGAGAATTTTATTTTTATTTGATTTGATATCCATTAATTTTATTTTATTTGATATCCATTATGTTACAGTTATTCTTATCATTAATGGGAAGGGCAACTGGAAGCTATACAAGTTTGCACTTGTATATTTTCTTCAATGGTACGAAGTTTGTGAGTTTGACATTTGTGGAACTGATCAAGGTTAACTTGTCTTGAAATTCCTCCAATTTTACATGAGCACAAGCCATACTTTTTTGTTTGTCTTTATCTTTACTCTACAAATCAGAAACGTTAAATCACGACTTTAGTGTCTCTCAACTAAAATGTTTAATCTTTGCAAGACGTGCTCCAATATGTCCTAAGGGAATTTTACTTCTACTGATACTAGGAAAGCCATACAATAAAAAATTCAAGAGTCTTGAAATTTTTAATACCAAATTGAATTAGATGAACTATTAACATATTGATTAAGCACTACATCAAAATTTCTCCGTTAGTTTTTAAGACACCAAGATCTCTTTGATGTTTTTAATTGCAACAGAGAGTTATCCCTCTAGAAACTGTTTAGCAGCAACCAACCTCTAAAGTTACTTAAACCAGTCAATCACACAAAGTTCAGAGATCAGAAAGAATTTTGGGTGAATTCTAAGTGTCAAATAACACAGATTTCCTTTCAACATCATCACAATTTTGTTGGTCCAGGGCCAAGATGAACAATGTTACAACCCATCTCCACCATGTAAAAGGAAGTGAGCACACAAAACAATTCTCATCTATTCCATTTCTGATATCACCTTGTAGCACATATGCTTAATTCTAACTAAATTAATGTGGTTAATTGTCAGTTAATTTGCTTCAAGAATCATCATGTGGCATTTATTGATTCCCCAATGAATGAGGCTGCTGGAACAGTGAGATTCTGCTGGATAGAAGAGCAGGTCATCAAAAGAAAGTGGAAAATTTAGTTGTGCCATCAACTCCAGTTTCTTGCAAGAATTCCAATAACCCATCTTTAGATTTGGCTGCCGAGCTTCTCCTTGAATATATCCAGGAGTGTCTAAGAAGAGATTTCTACCTCTTTTGGTGTTGCTGTCAAACCATTGAGATTTTTTTTTTCTAACTGTCTTCTAGAACAGGAACTCTGGGAGTTGAAGTCCACAAGTCTTAAAGTTGCCAGGGTTGGAGACCCCTGTTCTAGAATCTGCTTTCTGATCATCTAAGATCAGTGCTTGCATTGTAGAATGATAGAGATCAACAGATGTTAAATTTCTTCCTGTATTTGACAAGTATTATCATATCTTCTGCCATCTTTTCTCAAAACTAAATGAACCCAGTTTACTCGATTTCTCCTTGGAAGATTCAAATTACCAGTTCCCTGATCATCCTTGTTGCTCTTCTCTGAATCTATTCTAGTTGTTTTTTTTCTCCCCAAATCCTCCTTAAAATAAAACCTCCGACACTGGCCAGATGAGACCAGCAGTACTCTGACCGATGCAGAAATATTCCTTCCAGTGACAGTAAAACTACACTACAGGTATTCCTTGATTTATGACTATAATTGAGCCCAGAATTCTGATCAGGTGCCTGGCATCGTGTAACCAATCCAATTTTACAACTTTTTTTTTTTTGCAATGGTTGCTTAGCAGATGCCACGATTGTAAACTGAACCCATTATTTGCAACGGACAGTTTTGCTGGAAACTGGAAGTAAATACCTATTTCTGACAAAAAACACACCCAACCTTTGTAAATCACAGTCACATGAGTGAGGGATCCTACAAATGGCCATAAGCGTAAGCCGGTTGCCAAGCACCCAAAATGAAATAATGTGACTACAGCCATCAGAACATCAAATCCAAATTATAAGTACCATTTTTTTCAGTACCTTTCTGTCATAATTTTAAACAATTGTTAAGCAACTGGTCGTAAATTGAGGACTTCCTGCATTAAATGATTGTGCTATATACAAGCACACACCTGTTACAATTGCACCACTTTACTGAACAGAGTGAATTAAATAATAAATTAAAGGTAGTCCTCGACTTATGATCACAACCGAGCCCAAAATTTCTGTTGCTAAGTGAAACATTTGTTAAGTGAATTTTGTCCCCATCTTATGACCTTTCTTGTCACAGCTGCTAAGTGAATCACTGCAGTTGTTAATTTAGTAACTCGGCTGTTAAGTGAATCTGGTTTCCTCGTGGACTTTGCTGATGAGAAGGTCACAAAAGGGAATCACATGACCTCGGGACACTGCAACCGTCATAAATGGGAACCAGTTGTCAAGCATCTGAATTTTGATCATGTGACTCCAGGAATGCTGCAATGTTGTAAGTGTGAAAAACGGTCATAAGTCATGACTCAAAACCTTAATTCTTCTCAGTGGATCCAGGATGGGTCCACTGAGTTATTGAGGGAGCGTCTCGGAGCTCCCACATAACACCTATCCTGCGCAGACTGCACTGGCTACCTGTTGTTTTCCGGGTGCGCTTCAAGGTATTGGTTACCACCTTTAAAGCGCTCCATGGCTTAGGACCGGGCTATCTACGGGACCGCCTACTGCCGGCTTCTATCTCCCATCGTCCGGTACGCTCCCACAGAGAGGGACTCCTCAGGGTGCCGTCAGCCAAACAGTGTCGACTGGTGGGAGCTCCGACCCTGTGGAACGAACTTCCCCTCGGACTTCGACAATTACCTGACCTTAGGACCTTTCGCCGCCAACTTAAAACTTATTTATTTCGTATGGCTGGACTAGCCTGATTTTTATTTTTATTGGATGGGTTTTTAAAATTTTGTGATTTTACGGGGGAGTACATTTTTAACATTTTGGGCATTTAAATTAGTTTTTTAAGGGATGTTTTTAATTATTGTGTGTATTTATATTTTATCTGCCTGTTCACCGCCCTGAGTCCTTCGGGAGAAGGGCGGTATACAAATTAAAATATTATTATTATTATTATTATTATTATTATTAAAATGGGACAAGAGAAAAAAAATCCCTTTCTTTAAAAAAACAACAATGTTGCTACCATTTAAAAGGCAGCAAAGCTACAATAAACAGCATGTTGCTTTCTTCAGTCCTATAAAATATCCTGGGAAGCAACCTTGTTCTCCAAGTCCACTACAAGAAAAGTATCTTCTCCCAGGAATTCCACAAAGAGGGGAAGAGTATCTTCAGTTTAGCACTAAATCTTTCTCATCTCTATTGCCTGAATTTATTTTTTGTGTGTGTTCACGCAATAAATTTAATCCACCTATTGCATGAATCCACTTTCCAGGTTTACACAAATACTTGGAAACATCCATTAATCAAGCAGGTGTTAACCCAGCATGTGCAAATACAGCTGCTAGGTCAGTAACTGACATGTTGAAGATTATTGTATGAGTACAACCTTGATCTGAAGGTGTAAAAAACTGAATGATGGGGCTATGTGCTGATGAGGAGAACAGTATTACACTTGTGGCATACAGAGCACTTCATGGAATACTATGATCAGAAAACAGAAAGGTTCCTACAAATTTTCTCACCTGAAGAAACAAATTTCTCCAGGTGAGAAAACCAACAGAAACAAAAGAGTAAATCAAATGCTATTTTAACCATCCATAGAGTTTTAGGGCAGCAATGACCCAGCAGTTAAAGATGCTGAGCTTGTCAGTTGGAGACCCAAGCTCCACGCAACAGGGTGAGCTCCCGTTCCTTGCCTCAGCTCCTGACCACGTAGCAGTTCAAAACCACACAAATGCACACAAATTAATAGGTTCCACTTCGGTGGGAAGGTAACACCGTTCCGTGTACCTTTGGCGCATAGTCATGCTGGCCAAATGACCACGGAAATTGTCTTCGGACAATGCTAGCTCCCTTGGCTTAGAAACAGAGATGAGCACCTGGCTCTAGAATCAGGCATGGCTGACAAGGACATTTTTACCGTTACCTTTTAGAGTTTCCCACCATTTGCAATCAGGAGGAAGATAGAAAAGTAGCCTGCAACACAAACACTGAATTTACAACATAGGATGACAATCTGGCGCTGTTGTGGCTGGAATTTGGGATGGATATGCAGAATCCAACCCAGCAAAATGAGCAGGCCATTGTCATATACATGAGAATTTGAAGTGCCTCCTCCCTCACTAAGTCAGTTAAGCCCTAACTGTACCACTATTTACAGAGAATAATCTGCTGGTACAGAGAGGATTAACAGTTCTCCTTTACGGATCCCCCCCACCCAGCCAAAAAATCTATCTATTCAACTTACGCTGGTTTAGGAACAGTGCCTTTCACTGAAAGACATGGTGTTCCGCCTTGAAGTAGGAAATTAAGGAGATTTCCACTTCGGGCAACGTTACTTCTGAGTGATGGTTCATTCCCAAAACTATTTCAGACATTCAGAGCTGCTTCCAGCCAGTGCTTCATCCAAGCACCAACCAGACGAAGACCCGATGGCTTTAGCAAAGCAAACAGACAAAATGTCTACAATAGAAAGATTTATGCTTGCTGCTGGGAATGGCCATACCATGTGTTCAATTATGGTAAAAGGGCTTATTCCTTATATTTCCACAGGATTAACTCCATCATTGTGATGGGCTTTACAGTGAGTTTGTTGGACACCTCCATCTCCATAACGGACTTGGAGACAAGAGAGTTCATTACAATGATATGGAGGTGATAATCCTTCCCCACCTTTGGAGACCTTTCTTGCCATACCCTCATTGGAAGTTCCTTTTCATCAGCATTTCTACCCAACAGTGTTATGGAGTTGCCCTGTTAGCTAAGATCACCTATCCAAATCAGACTTCTGCTTCCAAGAAACACCAAGGAAATCCACAGTTAAGATATAGAAACCTCTGAAACTGTGTTTAACTCTCTTCCAGTGTCTTAAATTCAGGTACAAGGATGTTTTCAGAACATGACTATGTCCACCATTTACCCACCACATTTATGCATCATTTAAGAAATAGTTACAAAAAAGCTAAGGGAAAACAAAAAGAGCAACTCACATTCAGATAAGCAAGGATCAGCACCAGACAAACAATCAGGTCAAAAACAATATTTTAATCAAGGAAACACCAGGAAGGAAATTACATACTTATCAAAACTGGAAAGGCAAGCTGCTACATAAAAATAGGCAGCAAACTCCACTCACACTCACACTGATGATGTTACTTAGTTGGGTAATGAACAGAGGTGGGATTCAGCCAGTTTGGACTGGTTCACCCAAACTGGTAGCGGAAATCGTGGGTGAGCCTGCCCACCCTCCCACCCGCCGTGGCTCTTATGCCGTCCTATTTAGGCACGTTTTTGAGTCCGGGAGCATGTGCGGAAGGCATGTGCGCACGCAAATCGGGCATGCGTGCATGCGCACATGGCAAACCAGTAGTAACTTAATGTGAAACCCACCGCTGGTAATGAAACATCTACAGGAAAACAATCAAGGTTAGAGAGTACTCGGAACACCACAGTTCAACCCTGCGCTACATACAGTATATTGCCTTCTATTGGATCTTCATTCTTTTAAAATCTATTCCACTCTGATCTCCTTATCAGGTCTTGTCTACTGAGCTCTGATACATCTTAAAATGCAATAAATGCTTCTATTCATTCATGCACATGGATGTAAATGATAAGCTTCCTTTTGCCAGCCAAAACTATTGCATTGCATTACCGTCTCCTCCCTTCATACCCACACCTTTGGGGAGTGGGGGCGGACGTTGTTTAAGAGAGTGAGAAAAATATCCCCTGTGGAAGAAGGAAATTGCCTGGGCTAAATTGGATTCTGGATTACTTTCTGATTTCTGGGAAGATCAAGAGAAAGAGAAGACTGTAATTTTGGGTTTCAGTTTGGAAAATGTATAGCTGATGCACTTAAATTGATCCTCAGATGGGGATTCATCCATGACATTTTCATCAGGCTCTGAAAAGATGGGGTAGGGGAAAGAGAAAACTGCTGGGGATGGAAAAGAGTAATCTGTGTTTGATATTGTCCTAAATAATGGCTTATTTTTATCCAGAGATTATTATTCCTAAAAAGATAAAGGTAAAGGTTCCCCTCGCACATATGTACTAGTCGTGCCCGACTCTGGGGACGGTACTCATCTCCATTTCAAAGCCGAAGAGCCAGCGCTGTCTGAAGATGTCTCCGTGGCCATGTGGCCATGTGGCCGGCATGACTCAATGCCAAAGGCGCACAAAACACTGTTACCTTCCCACCAAAGGTGGTCCCTATTTTTCTACTTGCATTTTTTACGTGCTTTCGAACTGCTAGGTTGGCAGAAGCTGGGACAAGTAACGGGAGCTCACCCCATTACACGGCACTAGGGATTTGAACCGCTGAACTGCTGACCTTTTGATCAACAAGCTCAGCATCTTAGCCACTGAGCCACTGTGTCTCCTTTATTATTCCTAATGAAGGCTAATAATTATTAATAATTATTCCTAATGAAGGCTAATAATAATCTGCATGAAAATGACAACAATAATTTTGTCACAGGGACCCTGAAATTTGTGACTACGTTTCAGAAGGAATGCCCTGACAGATAAGCTACAAATGGATCGGATACTCTGGAAGGGCTGAGTATAGAATTGGCAGATTGGCAGATGCTAACAATATTTCCCCTCAAGAATCTTATATTTCTTTTAAAAAGATAGGCAGGAAGAGCGCAACAGAGGAGGAGAAGGGGGAAAAAAACTGCAAAACAAATGTCTTGATCTTAACTAGAAATGTTTGCAGGAAAGGGTAAAAAAAACAACCTTAAGATAACAGCCAAGACTGTGCAATCAAAGCTCTTGCCCTTTTTATGTGGGACATGAATGCAAAAATTGAAATTTTGATTGATTGCCTTTTTTTTTTGACACACGGATCCACAGACACCCCCTATCTTAATATATATATATATAAAAAAGAAACTTTTACAAGAAGGTGATGCAGCGTTGCAGCTGAGCATTTCATCAAGTGAGGAGGATGGGAAGAAGTGGAGACAAGGCATCAAGTGATAATTGGCTGGGTTATGATTCTTCCAGCAGCATTGGAGCCAATGAGTCTACTCTAAGAAAGGCAGATCCAGGAAGTTCCATGTACAGCTTTGCCCATCCACCCCCTTGCCTCCGTCTTAAGCAAAGACAAATGATAAAAATTCGACAACAGAGAGCAGAACTCTGTTGATGTGAGCACCTTGCCAAGAAACAAGCCAACAAAAGAGCCATTGCTGAGATGTAAACTGAGGCTCAGTGTGATTTATTTATCTGTTTATTTATTTATTTATTCATCTGTAGCAGCAGATGCTGTGAACAAATTTTCAAGCCTCAACTCTGTCCCATGTGCCACATTTGAACTCAGGATTCTACCCCATCAGGTCTCCTGTCTCTCCAGGATTTGTTGTTGATTATTAGATTCCTGCTGTTGATCTATGATTGATTTGCCAACATCTTAAGCAGGGTGAAATCCAGCAGGGGTGAAATCCAGCAGATTCGGACAGGTTCTGGAGAACCAGTAGCAGAAATTTTGAGCAGTTCAGAGAACCGGCAAATACTGTCTCTGGCTGGCCCCAGAGTGGGGTGGGAATGGAGATTTTGGAAAATCCTTCCCCCAGGAGTAGGGAGGGAATGGAGATTTTGCAGTATCCTTCCCCTGCCTTGCCCACCAAGCCTGCGCAGTTTGCACTGACTTCCTGTGGTCTTTCGGGTGCGCTTTAAGATTCTGGTTACCACCTTTAAAGCGCTTTTAAATAAAAATTCATTGTAAATGGCTTAGGGCCTGGGTACTTACGGGACCGCCTGCTGTTACCTTATGCCTCCCACCAACCCGTACGCTCACACAGAGAGGGCCTTCTCAGGGTGCTGTCCGCCAGACAATGTCGGCTGGTGGCCCCCAGGGGTAGGGCCTTCTCTGTTGGAGCTCCTACGCTTTGGAATGAACTTCCCCCTGGTTTACGTCAAGTGCCTGATCTTCGGACTTTTCACCGTGAGCTGAAAACGCACCTATTTATTCAAGCAGGACTGGCTTAGAAGTTTTACTAATTTTAACTGGGGCTATTTATATTTTAGTATTTTAAACCGTTTTAAATTCTGGCCATTTTGTAATATGTTTTGTTTTAGTTTTGTTTTAAAGTGTATATTGTTGATTTTTATTTGGCTGTACACCGCCCTGAGTCCTTCGGGAGAAGGGCGGTATAAAAATCGAATAAAATAAAATAAATAAAATAAATAATGTCCACAGAACCAGTAGTAAAAATTTTTGAAACCCACCACTGATCTTAAGTTAATAGTGAAAAGGGCTCTCCCCAACAAAAAACAACAACAACCCTGTACTGCTTGAGCTTATAGATCATTGCACTATAACAGCCAGTCCTGTTGGGACTAAACTGATGCCCAGACAACAATTCTCC
Source organism: Ahaetulla prasina (assembly GCF_028640845.1). Classification (NCBI taxonomy): domain Eukaryota; kingdom Metazoa; phylum Chordata; class Lepidosauria; order Squamata; family Colubridae; genus Ahaetulla; species Ahaetulla prasina. The sequence continues at coordinate 31,930,521 of NC_080539.1, forward strand.
TAGGTGGGGATGATCAAACTTAAGACCAAAAACAGATTTTGGGATTCTGCACCAATCTCATGATTACACAAGGAAGAAATTGACAGAAAGTATGCAAACCAGCCAGGGGCAAGTTTCAAAATCCTTCGCTACCGGTTCACTCGTGGGTGCGCGTGTGCTCGCTCGTGCATGCAACACTTCTATGCACACATGCACAGAAGCTTCTATGCATGAGCAGAAACATCTGGGTAGATGGGTGGAGCCTTTTGTGGCTGCTGCTACCAGTTCATCTGATCTGGTGAGATCCGGTAGCAACCCACCACTAAAACCAGCACATGTCATGCTAAATTATATAATTCTTGTTAATTCATATAATCTGTCGCCAAAATGTTGGGCACAGGATTTGCTTATCCCTAGATATAGTGGTCCTAAATCTGACTTTGAGATGGCCAGGTTTAGTTCTGTCTTAAAATCTGTTCGGCAATTGTGTGAGTCCTTTCTAGATCCGGGTTGAAATGTGAACGATGTAGGCATATATGACTGTGTTTGTTTAGGCACAAAGTACCAGTGGCTTGGTTTCCAGGCAGACATGGTTTTTTCTACAACAAAGTTTATCCCCTGCCCTAAATGATTCTTTTCCTGCCCTGTCTTGAACTGTACGGGAATGGCATGAGGGGAAGGAGAATCAGGAAGCAAATAACTTCTGCTAATTGAATCTCCTTGAGGAAGCACCCTTATGGGATGGGATTTTCTTCCTGGAACCCCTGGTTCTTGACAAGGAGAGACCGCTGCCCCTTCCATTCATTGTAAATAAGAAAAAAGGGCAGCCTTCACTGCGGGATGGCAGGAAAGGCCCACAGGGGGAATGGCTGAACAGACTCCTGAGTTCTGCTGGCAGCCTGTCCTTATGAGACCGCTGTCTTCAGGGAGCGTCATCAAGCCGAAGTGCAATGATCTGAGACACTCCTCTCATTTGGCAAAGAATGTGCACACAGAGAAAGGGAGAAGGCTATAAAAAGAAAACGAGGCTGGATCATAAGTAATTTTGCTCATCTGCTCAGTCTGACTCAGCATCAGCCGTTTCACTCCACCTCACTGCAAAGGTTCCAATCCAGAGAAAGCGTGATTCCTACATATCCCCCTCCACCCTCCGAGTGAAATCCAAATCTTGTTACTTCCAATTCAGCACTGAAGGAATGTTGAGCACAGAGCTCCGGTTCTAGAGCCCTGATTTTGCAGCTCTGAAAATGAGAAATGGTAATAAAAAGGAGTCTTAAAGAGTTTATGAAGTGCTGATACTCTATGCAAAAGTTACTGCAAGGATGCCGGCACACACACACACACCCCAATTTGGAATGAAACAAGCCTTTACAAATCTGAACAATTGACCCATTGACTCACTTCATACTACATGCTAAACTCAAAACAGTTCATGTTGTGGCTTAACATTACAGCCTGGTTCACACAACATAGTAAGACTATGGCTGGGTTCTAACAACTTCCTGAATACACAAGCCAATCATTAGCTGAGTCTAATATGGTGTATGCATCAGCCAACACAGACCCTAAAGTGTTAGTATAATACAGTTGTCTCCTCCTTAATACCATGAATATTATTCACATTGGTGAACTGAAAAAAAAACAAAAGGCAAAACGGAAGGAAGGAAGGAAGGAAGGAAGGAAGGAAGGAAGGAAGGAAGGAAGGAAGGAAGGAAACAAAGAAAGAAAGAAAGAAAGAAGACGGAGGGAGGACGGGAGGAAGGAAGGAAGGAAGGAAGGGGAGGGAGGGAGGGAGGGAGGGAGGGAGGGAGGGAGAAAGAAAGAAAGAAAGAAAGAAAGAAAGAAAGAAAGAAAGAAAGAAAGAAAGAAAGAAAGAAAGAAAGAAAGAGGACGAGGAAAGGGGAACATTTATTTTATGCATAATGTATAGAAGATTTTTTTTAGTGAGGAAGAACCTGAGATTAATGACAGAATGCTTTATTCACAAAGCATAGTTTAGCTGATTATGAAATACCTCCTTTTCTGATATTATCCATTGTATTTGACCCTTTACTCGGATCAATCAATCTGAGTCCCACAGCATGCTGAAGCACAAGTGAGTGGTTCTATGAGTAACCCTAACCAAGTTTAGGGAAAAGTTTTAACTGCCCAGGTTAAGGGTGTTGTGAGAACATACTCTGTGTTAGAAAGGGAAGGATCTTCTCCAGAAAAACATTATTTATCTATTCTTAACCTACATAACACGTTTCCCCAAGTTTCCAGATACTGTACGTAACTTTCATTAAATTATCTAGTGTAATCAAGGAGGCTGGGAATTTTTAGCTTATTATTACCCTGGAACTATAGATACCCAATCTCTGTGGAAGAGGCTACATGAGAGAAAGTGGTATGTTCATACCAAATAGATGGCTTATACTGGCTTACTGTGAACAAGCAACAAATTACTAAGATTTAAACCTTGCTTTTAGACTGTTCCGAAATAGGTCACACAGGATTTGTGGACAACAAGTAACCAGGTGTTCATTCTCAAAAAGCTGAACTAAGCCAGCATTTTGGGGGTCATCATAATCATCATTATTATACAGAAGCAAATAAATGTACCGAAAAAATGAGCAAGGGACCCAGGCTTAAAGCAGAACATGCCCTATATAACCCTTACTTTAGCTTCAGTTAATATTTTATATCAATCTTCATGTTTACAACTACAGGCAACCATTGCAGGATAAAATTAAGGTTAATATAAACAGATGTTGATGCTGATCGTTGTCATCCTAAATAAAAACGTATCTCCCAAGTGCATAGGAATACACAGAAATGCCTCATTACCCCCAATCTCCTTGCAGATTTAAGAAAAAAAAATGTGGCAATACATATTTTAAAAAATGAAATAAATATTTTATCAACTTTATAGGCCTTCCACGGGTCATGCTGAAAAATGCCTCTCAAATGTTATCCTATTTATGCTAGCATGCAAAGCAGGCATGTTATGGGCTGCTGGTACCACATATGTCACCTTTATGTAATCATAGGATGCTTTATTTATTTATTTATTTATTTATTTATTTGTCACACAGTATATATAAGCATAAGCATGAAATAATTATACAATATATAAGCATATATATGAGTATGAGTATGTAATAACTATATTAATTGGATATAACGAAAGGAAACAATAGGACAGGAACGGTAGGCACGTTTGTGCTCTTATGCATGCCCCTTACAGACCTCTTAGGAATGGGATGAGGTCAATGGTAGATAGTTTTTGGTTAAAGCTTTGGGGATTTAGGGAAGAGACCACAGAGTCAGGTAGTGTATTCCAAGCATTAACAACTCTGTTACTGAAGTCATATTTTCTGCAATTAAGTAAGCTTAAATCTATTGTGTGCTCGTGTATTGTTGCAATTGAAGTTGAAGTAGTCTTCGACAGGAAGGATATTGTAATAGATGATTCTATGAATTAAACTCAGGTCATGTCGAAGGCGGTGTAGTTCTAAATTTTCTAAATCCAGGATGCTGCTTGAGAGGGCAGAAATATACATAATAGCCTGACTAGGTGGCTCAGTAGCTAAGGCACTGAGCTTGTCGATCAGAAAGGTCGGCAGTTCGGCGGTTGTTTGCCCCTGATATGAGGACAGTCAACCAACCTTTTCCTGATCACATGTCCCCAAGCCACCACCGATATCCCACTAGATATAAGACTCTGAGCTAGTAGCAATTCCTAAGGATACTGGAGCCCTCTTCTGACTATATTCTGTCTCCAAATTAAATATGAATGATATTGAGAGGGGAAACAGATCATTCCAGGTTTATGATGTTCTGCAGAAGATTTTATTTAGAAACGAAGCAAAGCAGGTCGTAGGCCCCCAACTTTTTCTTTGGTCATGAGACACACTATGATTTCACTGCCGACATTTGGGGAGGAGGGGGAACCCTGAAAAATGGAGGTGGCTACTCATTTAAACCAAAGGAGTTATCTCAAGGAGAATTGAAATAAGAATATTAACTTGAATTGCTTGTACTTCTCTATAATAATTTGTGTGCAGTCACAGTATTGCTCATGTGTCTTGAACTGCATTACTTTGATAGTTCCTTTAAGTAAGGATTTTCTAACTGTGCCAATATGCTGTCAATGATTTAAATGCCTATAGAATTTATGCCTGTTAGCAGAGGCTGCAGATTCAAGGATATGTACTGCTGCTCTTTTATCTCTCTCCCTCCTTCTGCAGTAAAATGCAGGGTCAGCTTCTTAGAATAACAATTAGAGCCTTGGAACTTCCTATATTTCAAAGCTGCTAATGCTGCCTTTCAAAGACATTTGTCTGTAGTGTCTTCACACTGAATGTGATACCTGTGAATCCCTTTCCCTTGGTGTCCTCATCAGATGTAAAGCTAGGGGTGGGCTGTTGGGGTTCTCAGGGGTTCACGAGAACCTCTAGCTAAGATTCTGTGAAGTTCAGAGAACCCCCAAATCCCACTCCTGGCTAGCCCGTGCACCCGCATCCGCCCTCCCAGGAGTCCCCATACGGCCCATTTTGGATGCAGGTAAGTGCAGGGCACGCGTGGAGGCTCAGGGAGGATGAAAAACAGGCCTACCAGAAGTTCAGGAAGGCTGGAAATGGGCCCATTTCTGGCCTCCAGAGGACCTCCGGAGCCTGGGGAGGCTGTTTTCACCCTCCCGGAGGCTCAAGAAAAGCCTCCAAGCCCAGGAAGGGCAAAAACGCAAGGCGTCATGGTGCAAGAGACTGACTAGGCCATGCCCACCTTGGCCACGCCCATTACTCGATCAACCTCCTCCATTGCACTTTTTCCTCACTGGGGCCCCAAGCCAACTGGCAGAACCACATCTTTATGCCCTTACAAAAATAGAATTGAATAGAATAGAATTTTTATTGGCCAAGTGTGATTGGACACACAAGGAATTTGTCTTGGTGCATATGCTCTCAGTGTACATAAAAGAAAAGATACGTTCATCAAGGTACAACATTTACAACACAATTGATGATCAATATATCAATATAAATCATAAGGATTGCCAGCAACAAAGTTACAGTCATACAGTCATAAGTGGAAAGAGATTGGTGATGGGAACTATGAGAAGATTAATAGTAGTGCAGATTTAGTAAATAAAGATAGGAGGGTTGGGGCCAATCTCACATGGGCCGGTTTAGCTCTGCCTGGTAAGGCCTGTTATTAAGAACACAAAGCCTGCAATTACTGCAGGTTCGAGCCCGGCCCAAGGTTGACTCAGCCTTCCATCCTTTATAAGGTAGGTAAAATGAGGACCCAGATTGTTGGGGGGGCAATAAGTTGACTTTGTAAATATATACAAATAGAATGAGACTATTGCCCTATACATTGTAAGCCGCCCTGAGTCTTCGGAGAAGGGCGGGGTATAAATGTAAACAAAAAAAAAAAAAACATGGGCAGGGGGGAGATGTCCCAGAGGGCAGGAGCATCAGCAGAGAAGAGCCTCCTCCTGGACCTCACCAGCCAAAATAATTGGGGCCTGCAGCATGCCTCCTCTGCCAGCACAAGTGGGACGGGCCAATCCTAATGAGGGTGAAACGGTCCCTGAAGGAATCTGGACTCATTCCATGAAGGGCTTTAAAGGTGAGGTGTAGGAGAGCAGTGACTCACTACAACTGCTAGCTTTAGAATATAAACTATCATTGACTCAGTTCCAATTGTCGATATTTATTTGGGTGAATTTTCTACCATCCTTATAAAATCAGAAAGCGAGGTTTGAAAAAATTGAGTTAAGAATCCTAGCGTACCCCTTCAGGTGATCCATGTAGCATCACTATGCTGTCAGCAGGCAAATTCTAATTACCACCTGCAACATATTGCTTCTAGTCCAGGGGTCTCCAACCTTGGTCCCTTTAAGACTTGTGGACTTCAACTCCCAGAGTCCCTCAGCCAGCAAAGCTGGCTGAGGAATTCTGGGAGTTGAAGTCCACAAGTCTTAAAGGGACCAAGGTTGGAGACCCCTGTTCTAATCTCAACAAGATTGTCCTCTCCTGCTACAGAATGTCAGTGCCTCCAGCATTCCTTTCTATTGTTAGCAAGCCCACGCAGGATCTCCTCAGTCCTGGCCTTGCTGGCAGGCTTTGCTTCTCCTAGAAAATGTTGCAGCTTTGGACAATCATCTTTCCTTAAACACAAAAACAGAAGGAAACAAAAGCTATTTCTCCCTCTGACCCTATACTGATCACATCTTCCCAGAGGCAAACCCATTTCAGTTTAGAATTTTACTTTAAACTTTAAAGTTAGTGAATTGCTTAATTTAATATAAACAAGTGGAACTGCTTGCTTTCAGAAGTTGTGGGTTTTTAAGAAGAGACTGGACAGCCATTTGTCCAGAACGGTATAGGGCCGTGATGGCGAACCTATGGCACGTTTACCAAAGATGGCATGCAGTGCCCTCTATGTGGGGACTCGAGCCGTCGCCGAAGTTCAGCTCCGCTCTGCATGCACGCGTGCCTCCCGCCAGCCATCTGGTCTTCAGGTCAATCAATCGCTACCTAATCGGGAGAGCCAGTGCGAACCGGGAGCATTTCACCCCTGGATAGGAGGGTGGGGAGTGGGGAGAAAGCAGTTTATCCAAAACTTGTCTGGGTGCCCCTGCAGCATATCAGGAGGTAAACTTTTCTTAGATGCAAGGCGTTAGCAAGTATAATGATAACAATCTTCTCTGATTACCCCCTTTACTTAATTAGCAAATTAATTTCCCAACCTGTTAATGCAAATAATTCTTATATGATCGCTATATCTACTTCTGTTGTTGATCAATATATAAAAGTGCCTTCAGTGTAGGAACAGTGAACCTAAGTCAAAGCTAGAATACAACTGTCTTCTCCAACCATGTTCCCTCCAGATGTTTTGAGATTGTAACTCCTGGAATTTCCAGGAGGGCATTTCCAGCATTTATGGAGGGCATGATTCTGTGGAAGGATAGCTTGGATTCTGAAATAAAACATTTGACTCTGCATGCAACAAAGTTAATTGACTTTATATAATTAAACAAAATGGCATTTGGCCAATACTGTAGGCTTGATAAAAAAAACAATTAAAAATATTGCAATTAAAGCCATTCAGACCAAATGTTTTAATTGCTTTGTTTTGATATTCATGAGTGTCATCAGTTTTACTTTGGGTCCAAATGGTCCAGTTCAACTTGTGTCCAGTTAATAATTACAGCAGAGTATCATATCACAGGTATGGCTATGTGTTAATGGCTTTGACAGTGTTTCCACTGTTCCATTTTGTCTTTAGCAACTTTCTCACTCTTTGGATGTGGTTCTTCCAAATCACATTTTTAACTTGCCTATGTTTGATGTTATTCAACTGTAAAATGCCCAGATATTTGTAGGCTTCATTTTGATGGCTCTCAATTGGTTTGACCATTGAGTGGAAAGTACTAGAATCTGGAGTCAACATGGTTATTGATGTTCTGAGGAGACCAAGAAAATATTTATCAAATCTTCAGATGATACAAAATTGATGGAACAGCTAATAACTCAGAATACAGAAATAAAACCCAGAATGGTCTTCCTATATTGTACCAGGTGTTTCAAATCATTGGTTAGCACCCCTTGGGCAAGAAGAGTGTCACACATATTGTCAAATGTGGTCAGGCAAAATAGGCAAAATAGCATCAGAGTTTGGACTCTCTTTGGGTTTTAGTCCTCATCTTGCCTTCACAAATTTCAGCGAGCAAAAATGACAAAGCCCTGTAATTTAATCTGTATATTTAATTATGGAAAGCAAACAATATATTTATTTCTTGCCCAAATTTAACTCCAGTGAAATTATTAGTTTTACTCATGGGAGGTCACCCAAATTCATTTAGGAATAGCATTTCTGCAAAGTTTGAGAAGTACTGGTGGAGAAAATTTGGCTGAATATAACAGAATGATATTTAACAGAGACACTCACAAAGCGTTTTACTTAAGAAAAAGAACTAGATATAAAATTAGGGTATTTGGTTTGGCAGTAGTCCTTGTGAGAAAGAATTTGGAATAGCAATTGATTACTAACTAGACACGAGTTTAGCAGTGTTACATGACTGAGATTATAAACTGTATCAGTAGAAATATATTTTCCAAATCATGGGAAATAATCATCCCACTTTATTTTGTGTCGATCATAGTCCATTTTGAGTATTGTAGCTACTCAGATCTGTGAGAGGTCCTGAACTTGGCTCTGAACTGTTCAGATCTATCCCCAAGAGAAAGCAGACTGAAGTTCTCTTGGGCCATAACCTAGAAGACCCAACAAAAGCCTATCAGGCAACTGATGAAGTACAGCACTACACTACACAGAAGTGAGGCCAGTGTAGTAGTTTCAGCTTGTTCCTTAGCACCTAATTGTTGGAATGAAAGAGAGCTGGAGGGCCGAACTTTGAAGTCTTTTTCACACTCATATCAGATCCACCAATTTATTGCATTTTTGGAGTAACTATGACCCATCTACCCAATGGTGAGCTGCAACCGGTTTAACAACTGGTTCTGTGAGCATGCGCTTTGCGTGCACAGGCCTAACGCGCATGCGTGCAGCATTCAAAATGCAGCAGTTTGAAGCTCAGCTGCCTACCTTCTATGGCAACCCTGGTAAGTAGAATAGCAGAGGCGTGGAAATCAGCTGTGCCGCGTGAATCAGCTGAGGCAGAAAGAAGGGAATATAGGACAGGATAGGGCAGGGGCAGGTGGGCGGGGCCAGCTGATCGTTGGAACTACTGGTTTGCTAGAACCGGTCTGAACCAGCAGCAGCTCACCACTGCATCTACCCCAAAATTCCAGGTTTTGGAACATTGTCTGTACAGGCTTGGTCCCAACAGCTGCACAGTTTCCCAATGAGACTATCTCTGCTACCTATGTAAATTATAAAACAAGGTACAGGTAGTCCTCAATCTACCACAGGCTGTTTGAAGTTACAACATTTTTTTATAATAAATGCCATGACAATTTTTCACACATACAACCATTGCAGCATCTCCATGGTCACATGATCAAAATTCAGATGCTTAACAACTGACTGATAGTTATGACAGTTCCAGTGTCTCAGGTGATCAACTTTTGTGTCCTTCTGACAACCAAAGTCAATGGGGAAGCCAGATTCACTTAACAGCCATGTTACTAATTTAACAACTGTGTCAAGAAAGGTTGTAAAATGGGGCAAAATTCACTTAACAACTGTCTTGTTTAGCGAGAGAAATTTTGGGCTCAGATGTGGTTGTAAGTCGAGGATCACCATATATTCTCCAACCCTGCCATTCTAGAGTAACATTAAAGACCATTTTGGTGCAAAACTTTTTTTTCTGGCCCGTCAGTGTGAGAGCTGATTGTTTTTTTTCTTCTAAAATATTTTATTATTTATTAAATTGATTTATTAAATTTATTGGCCGGCCATCTTACCACAGGCTAACTCTGGGCAGCTTAAAATGTTTAAAAAGGTAAAACTATACAAAACTCATATAAACCTAAAGATATGCATAGTAGGGATACAAGGAAAGTTCCAAAGCAGCTTTCAAGGGCATTTTTGGCAAAGTTTGAGAAGACGACTTTTCCCAAATTTGGGGAAATCAATAACCCGCTAATCAATTGAATATATAAAGAAACCCTACTGTCTGTTTGTGGACTGATTCCTAATCTTCCTTTAAGCAGCTTTTAGGAAAACTTATTCTCTCAATAATCCTATAAGGTAAGTTACTTTTAAAAATATAGATGTGTCAAACACAGGAAAACAAGGAAGTCCAAGCAGTTCAAATGAATACAAAGGTTTATTTCAAGCTTATGCTTTCTATAAAAATCTGAACTACTAACAGTCAAAGCAAATAGGTGGTAGATAAGAGTCAATAGAATTCAAGGTGAGCTGGACTTAGATCTCTTGGGAGTGAAGGGACTGGAGACTGATGATGCATTTGACCCCTCCCTCGGGCTCAGCCTGGTCATCTTCTACAAGATGTGCTCAATAATGCCCAAGGAGCTGCTGATTCAGTTCTACAGAGGAATTATTGAGTCTGTCATTTGCACCTCTATAACTGTCTGGTTTGGTTCTGCAACCCAACAAGAAAAACACAGACTTCAGAGGATAATTAGAACTGCAGAAAAAATAATTGCTACCAACCTGCCTTCCATTGAGGACCTGTATACTGCACGAATCAAGAAGAGGGCCATGAAAATATTTACAGACCCCTTGCATCCTGGATATAAACTATTTCAACTCCTACCCTCAAAACGACGCTATAGAGCACTGCACACCAGAACAACTAGACACAAGAACAGTTTTTTCCTGAAGGCCATCACTCTGCTAAACAAATAATTCCATCAACACTGTCAAACTATGTACTGAATCTGCACTACTATTAATCGTCTCATAGTTCCCATCACCAATCTCTTTCCACTTATGACTGTATGACTGTAACTTGTTGCTGGCAATCCTTATGATTTATATTGATATACTGACCATCAATTGTGTTGTAAATGTTGTACCTTGATGAACGTATCTTTTCTTTTATGTACACTGAGAGCATATGCACCAAGACAAATTCCTTGTGTGTCCAATCACATTTGGCCAATAAAATTCTATTCTATTCTATTCTATTCTATTCTAATACCAAAAACAGTAGCCATAGCTATGGAAGGATTTGCATTTGGTCTTCCATGTTTCAGCATTACATTTTTCTTGCCCTACCTCCACCCCAATTTGTTCTTGTTTGGCATCAGAATGGACCTTTCTGGTTATCTCCTATGTCCATTTCTTGTCTGGACAAGTAAGTATAGAAGTCAACAAAATCGAAGCCAGCAAGACATACTTACTCAAAAACCAACGTGAAATACACCACGGCCTTTGATTACAACACTATATAACAATGGTTGTGATCTTTATACCAGCAGTAAAAAGAAGCTAATTTATTCTGTATGCCTTGTTCCTTCAGATGATGGAACATGATAATCCAACCACATTTATATTTGACTGTTTATTTCTATATTCTATTTATATCACATGCTTTTACAACCCTTGTATTTACTCTATAAGAGTTTCTAGCTGTTGTATTTTCAGAAAATAACTATGGTTATTATTATTTGTAAATAATTTGATTTGCATATTCAGTGTACCCAACTGTATTAGCTGGCAACCAAACAGGCAACCGGGGAAGATCAAAATGGTACAGTTGTGTAGCATCACTTTTTTTTGCCATAATTTATAGACTTTATGATTCTTCACTGGTCAACCACAGACTTTCATTGCTATGATATATTGGTAGTCTAGCACTTCTCCATAATTTTTGCTGATAATCTATTTAAATCAAGTCATTATTTTGTGCTGAAACAGAAAACAGCCTACTTGACCTTATGACATGGAAAATTAGGAGTATTAACATAATGTATAACCAGGATACACACCTCCCTCCCTCCCTCTCTCCCTCTCTCTCTCTGCTCTGTACAATCCAGCATTGGTGTTTGCTTTAATAATTCAATGCTAGTAATTCATTTTTCAGTGACCTTATTTTTGGAAGAGGGGGATGTTGGCTAGCCAATACCCATGGAAGAGTATGGTTTGTGGTGGTGTGGGGGTTGCAACTTCATCCAGGAATTAGGGAGTAAAACCAAAAAAGTAGAAAGCAGCTGTGTCCAGCTGTCTAGGAACCTGATCTGCCTCCAACTGACAACGGCTGTTATTCTTTGAACTTTGGAAGGAGGAGACCAAAGATGACTGCTTGGAAGTGATTAAGAATGTGACAAAGTTTCTTAGCTGGCCAAGAAAAGCATAGCCTCCATCTTCCCCTTTGTTCGCCTCTCTCCCCCAAATCTTGTAAATAAATACGTTTTTGTTGGAACAGAAATTTCCTTCTCTCTAAAGTGCCTCACACTCATCAAAACCAGGCATGTTAGCCATAGAAGATCATCCTGGACATCTTCCTTTATCATGGGTACTGTCAACTCTAGAAATGAAGGTTTCCTTTCTGTTAGCTTGTCTGTGGATATGTAGTACTGCACTGCAATTCCTTTGGCCATTTTGGTTTCTCACAACTTCCCCTTCCCAGTATTTTATGTCTCATCTCAGCATCCACTCTTTAAAGTTCAAAACCCAAGAATGGAAAAAAGCAACTTTATTGGATTAGACCGAGAACCAGCCTTCCTTCCTTCTTTCCTTCCCTCCTTCCTTCCTTCCTTCCTTCCTTTCTTCCTTCCTTCCCATCACTAACACTATATCAGGGAGTTTAAAGCCCAACCTAGAGCATATGGGTTTGGGGAGGAGAAACAATGGCCATTGAAGTAAGAGTGAGATGCAAGGAAAAGCAAGATGTTGCAGATGAGTGGGATGAAAGACTTGGACTGAAGTAAATAGCAATAGCACTTAGACTTATATACTGCTTCACAGTGCTTTACAGCCCTCCCTAAGCGATTTTACAGAATCAGCCTACATTGCCCCCAACAATCTGGGTCTTCATTTTACTGACCACGGAAAGATGGGACGCTGAGTCAACCTTGAGCCTGGTGAGATTTGATCTGCCAAACTGCTAGCCGCTGGTGATCAGCAGAAGTAGCCTGCAGTACTGCACTCTAACCACTGCGCCACTGCAGCAGTAAGAATACTTATTTTTTTAGATATGAAATCATACTCAGCTTTTGATTAAAATGTCAAGAACTGCCCTCTAGAAAGTAGGCAGAAATAGGACAATAGGGAAACAGGGGTTAGAGTTTTAAATTTGTTTAAAACATTCACAGGTAATGGGATTACTTCCTCTGCAATTAGTATTTTATTTGTGGCTGTACACCGCCCTGAGTCCTTCGGGAGAAGGGCGGTCTATAAATAAAAATATTATTCTTCTTCTTCTTCTTCTTCTTCTTCTTCTTCTTCTTCTTCTTCTTCTTCTTCTTCTTCTTCTTCTTCTTCTTCTTCTTCTCATTTATCATCTTATTCAGTGGCAGCTTTGGGATAGCATACAAGTCAGAGAACTAATTTATCTCTTAAGGGGTTATGAGAGCTAAACCAATGCAAGATGTTGTATTGACAGAGTAACTGATTTCTTTCACCTTCTATAACACCCTAAGGGGACATGGTGGCTTAGTGGGTAAGAAGCTGAGCTTGTCAATCGAAAGGTTGGCAGTTCAGCAGTTCGAATCCCTAGTGCCGCATAACGGGGTGAGCTCCCGTTACTTGTCCCAGCTTCTGCCAACCTAGCAGTTCGAAAGCATGTAAAAAATGCAAGTAGAAGAATAGGGACCATCTTTGGTGGGAAGGTAACAGTGTTCCGTGCGCCTTTGCCATTGATTCATGCCGGCCACATGACCACTGAGACGTCTTCGGACAGTGCTGGCTCTTTGGCTTTGAAATGGAGATGAGCACTGCCCCCTAAATTTGGGAACGGAATAGCACATATGTGAGAGGGGAACCTTTACCTTTATCTTTTAACACCCTAAGACTTGGCAGCTACATGCACGAATACCAAGATTGTATTTCTCTCCAAACTGCAAGAAAGCTTCTCATTCAAAATATTCAGAAGCACTAAAGGGTAATGTACAGTTGAAACCAAAAGTTTTGCTTTTGGGACTAAAGGACCAACAGCTGGAAATAAATACATGGAACTTTATTTTTATATATGACAACTGCTATAAGGCTATTATATCTAAAACTGGAAAGGCACAATGCTACCTACAACAGAGGAATGACTGGCAAAGAGATGGCTAAAGAAAAGATAACATTTATATTTATTGCTGACTGAAAATCTCTTATCAACTTTTTATATGAAACAGAAACAATGCACTTGTGGACTTGTGGTTTTGATGATTAGAAATAAATTAGATAATAGAAAAAATTAGCCTTTTTTGTAACCATGGAGTAAGAGATAACTTTGTAATTATAGTTCCGTTTGCTGCAAAAGAAATTGTATTTCTATTTTTTTATCCTTTCTTTTTCTACCTTTTTCTTTGTTTTCTTTTTCCTATATCAGTTTTTATCCTCTCTTTTAAAACTTTTAATGCAATGTATATATATAAAAAAATCAGAAGCATTAATTAGTGTGCCCCACTCCAAGGTAGATATCTGCATGCATGCCCATTTCTTATTGTTATGAGCATAATGCTCCTTGCCTTCTGCAGGTAAAAACAACCTAATTCAAACTGGACACCAACATCATTTTACTTCAACAATAGTTTGTTGACAAGGAAAGACATACAGTAGATATACTAACTAAAGCTACCTATCAGAATTTTTTGAATCCCAAGGATAGATGTGCTGAAAGGAGAGAGAACTGATAATAATCATAATTCAAAAACTGTTACAGCCAAATGACCTACAGCAGGCCCTTAATGCAGAGCTACAAAGTACACAGACAATAATTTGGGCATTATCACAGCCAAAGAACAAACAGCTGAGAAAAAGCAGCTGCTCCCAGCATGCCTGTCTACCTCCTGGGCTCTTGCCACCGAAGGAAGGAGTTTGTTTGTTTGCTTGCTTGTTTGTTTATAAGTTTCATATGACTGCCAACCTGGTACAGTGTAATTTTGTGGTGGTGTACACTATAAAAAAAAATACCAAACTAAATGCCAACAAACCTATGCAAAATATGTTCTAAATATAAAATTGAATTGAGATTTACAGAGGAACCCCTCTAGAATTACTTGAGGTCAAATCTTATTCTTTCTGTTTTTGAGGAATTTAAAACAGCCCAGAAACTTCAGCTGGAGGAGAACGTATTGCGTTGGCCACTGGGCCTAATTCAAAGAGTCTGTCTTGAAATCTTTAATAGTTTTAATAAAGGCAAACCTTCTTTGTGTCAACCTTCTTGCAAGTTTGAATCAGGAACAAATGACTTTTTCTGTTGTGCACTTTTGTGGCCTAACAATTTGGTTAAACATAAAAGGGACATTTTCCATAAGGGTCCCATGGTTAGATGGTAACTAGCTATCTGTGGTTGATCAGTATTTTTCCAAAGTAGCCTCTAAAAATACAGTAACATAGTATTATTTAGATAATTAATAACGTATTAATAAAATAAACATGTTTAAATATTGTCTTCCTCTCTCTAATCATTCCCAATTTCTGAGCAGCAAAGGCCATTTAAGGCAAGTTTTGAATGAATGAATGAATGCTTTAAAGCAGGGGTCTCCAACTTTGGTCCCTTTAAGACTTGTGGACTTCAACTCCCAGAGTCCCTCAGCTAGCAAAGCTGGCTGAGGAACTCTGGGAGTTGAAGTCCACAAGTCTTAAAGGGACCAAGGTTGGAGACCCCTGCTTTAAAAGCCCAAAGGCTTGCTCATTAAATTCATTCATTCAAAACTTCCCTTAAATGGCCTTCGTTGCTCAGAAATTGGGACTGATTGGTGACAGGAAGACAAGTGTTTATTTTAATATTAATTAAATAAAATGTAATTTTAATAATATTAACAATACTTTTATTAATAATTATTAATTATTCCAATAATAGCATGCTACTTTATTTTAGAGGGTACTTTGGAAAAGTTAAAGTTAGGTAATAGCAAATGGGCAATAAATGTCATTCTTTTTCATCTGTTTGTTGGAAATAGCACCACAATCCCGCTAGTATGGTATATAGTATATTCCAAGGGAACTTCCAGATGACCAGTCTTCCTGTCCCCAAACCTGTATGATTCTGACTGAAGCTGGCTTCATATTGTTCCAGCTTTTTGTGACCTTTTGAAATCTTTCTAGAAATAGAACTGATAAAACAGCATGGCATATTTTCCTGTGGAGAACCCACCAATTCATCACTGTTAGTCATTTTTGTCCAGTAACCAAGCACATAGTTCTGCCAACCAGTCATTGCTCATCTGTCATCCAAAAATTGATTGCACTGTCCTATTTCTGCCCAGGTTCTTACCATCACGGTCTTTTCATCTCTTCAAACAAATTATAGAAAACTAAATAAACACACCACTTCCTCATGTTTTTACCTGTCCCCCTTCAAACCCATTGATACAAGGAAACCAAGATCATTTGGGCTGAAGTTCATCCTATCAAGAGAGCATTCAGCTACAAGGGGGAGTAGGAAAATGGCAGAAATTGAGCCAAATTCTGCTTCTCAGCAAGGAAGTGAGACCCAATCTTTTGGGTAGCAGCACTGTCTTATTATTAAGGCTGTCCTTATTATTAAGGCTGTCCTTATAAAGAAAAACACAGGAAAGGATGCCAATCATCAGATGTGTCATCATCTGATTGGTGGAGGTTATTTATCCACCAATCAGATGATGTTATCCTGATCAGTGGTGGGTTGCTCCCGGTTCTGTCCGGCTCTTACGAACCGATAGTAAAAGCAGCAGGAGGCTCCGCCTACCCACCCGGATGTCGTAATGGATAATCTGTGCATACGCGCACGCACTCCCATTGAGAATCAGTAGTAAAGGTAAGTAGAACCCACCCCTGATCCAGATCTATGCCTCTGACCAAAGTCTCCCAGGGAATGAGGTTGCATCTGCTTGGGAACTGGCCATTTAATTTCACCTCCTTCTCACTCAGGGACTTTCTCATTTCACATTGGAAGATTGGCTCAGGCAAAGAAGTCTATTTTGAAATCTCTTAGGGATTAACAATTGCTGATAGATCGATGGAGCATTTAGTTCCTTTCCCACTCTAAGCTAATAGTTTATTGCAGCAGTGAATTCCATTAGCTGATTGCCTATTGCTTAAACAAGTCCTTCCTCCTGCTTAACATTGATTTTGTCTCAAATTATTAGCAAGAGCCAATCAGGGAAGTTCCTTCCATTGCTTCAGGCCCAACAGAGGGATGAAGAAAAATTGAGGGACCAAAGAGACAAATTTGGCACCTTTGTGATTTGCCAGTGGCAAATACTATGCAAAAGATAGACAGCTGAGACAAAGAATAGATATGGCCAAGAAAACTACTAAATGTGATATGATATCCTCCAATTACTGAAGCCCCTTTCTTTGAGCCAAATACTCAAGAAATTATTCACCTGCTGGATTTCTCAGAATGGCTGCTATGAAATACCCTCTGTCATGGCATGTCTTGTGACAGTTGACCATGTCTGTTTGCAAGATAAAAAGTTGTTGGCACATATCAGCAATCCCCAAATACAAAGAAACCAGGCAGCTGTTTTTTAGATGCCCATTGGCCACCCTTAACTTAGCTGCTTCCATTTTTACAGAAGAGAACACTGGCCACTAAGACATATTGATTTTCATGGCCGGAAGCCCATCCCAATGCAGCTATTAGCATCTACCAATGTTTGCCCAAGCAGAAAACCAGCATGACTGCAGGCTACTTGTCTGTGCTGAATCCTCTATAGCTGGAATCTGCCTGGTTGGGTGCCTTTTAACTCATAACCCCTGTCCTCCACTAATTCCTCATTAATACCAGATGCTCTATTTTGTTTTCTCTGCATTGTGTGATTTTCAGTGCCACTTTGAGAGCAAGCAGCTCATTGCAAAAAACGTTAATGAAGGGTGACAGTTGGAGACTGGAACCAGTGGAAAATAAACGTGGTGGTACTGCTTGCGGGAGGGGAGGGAAATGTTAAAAATGTGAGGCCAGTGGATTCTCAAACATCATTCAGCATGACGCCATCAGCTGATCCCACTCCAGCATCAGCTACAAAATATATCTCTTTTGGATTAAGGAGACATGGGGAAAACTAAAAACAAGCTGTTGTGCCAAAAGCTCTGCAGAATGCCAAGCTGATGTTTGGGGTGGGGGGGAGCAGCTTCTAGAAAAGACCAGGAATTCAAGGGATGCGCTTGATGTGAGTAGGAATTCAGTTATGTGTCTCAAAAGGCATTTCAGAGAATCGAAAGAATCTCTGTTCACACAACTCACTTCAGCTGATCAATGAATTAACCTGCATTGCACCCTCAGCTATAAGATAATCGAAACCACAAGAAAATTAAGGTGAATACCAACCCAGTTTATCATGCTGGGTACACACAGTTGACTGACCTGGTATTGAGGGAACACAAATGCTGTGCTCACTAAGTGTTGTACCTTAGAATTCTTGATGGACATATCTTTTATGTATACTGAGAGCATACGCACTGACAAATTCCTTGTGTATCCAATCACACTTGGCCAATAAAAAATTCTATTCTATTCTATTCTATTCTATTCTATTCTATTCTATTCTATTCTATTCTATTCTATTCTATTCTTATTTCGTGTTTCTTATTCCAAATTAATCAAAGATTCTGCCATGGGGAATGCAAACATTTTTATTATAAGGGGTTTCACAAGATAGCAGATATATGGGAAATACTTAGTTCTTCACAAAAGTAGCTACTGCGTTGCTTGTGTCTCCCACTCTCTCCCACCCCTAAAATCCCCAGGACATTCTCTATTTGGTTTCCTCTTTTTTTTCTCTCTGGACAAATAAGCATATTTCAAAAAGCAGATCATCATATTCATTTTTTCCCCAGAATGCCAGTGGGGCTTAAGAGCTAAGAGAAGAGAGATTCCTGGAATTAAAGAAAACTCTGAAGATGGGGGCTTTGCTTTGAAGCATGCCAACTTTTGAACTTTTCAGGAATAAAAGAATTAAAAGGCAGAGGATAATCCCGAGTGGAGAGTCCATGAAGATGTTTGTTCCCACAAGCATCTATAAACTCACCAATGTCTAAAAAGCACAGCCTCTCTGAGTTCTTGAAAGGGAACTGAGAGGAAGCAGGATTTGGCAGGAGCATTCTTGTTGTTTAGTCTCTCCCCAGCGATTGGAATTAAGGGGTACACTATCTTGGGACATATAGATTAATCATTGATAGTAAGGCTATGCATATTTCAAAAGTCATGCAAAATAGCATCTTTTTTTGGACTTCATGTGAAGCACAGAACCTCTCGGCTAGTCATTAAATCATCCTGTCTCTTTTTCAGGCTGAAAAAAAAATTTGCTTCTGATTTAAGAGTTGCATTAACTCTTTAACCGTAACTGTTCGCAATTATAATTTCCAAATCTTCCTCTGTCCTCTTCCATCTTCTTGAAGTTATCCTTAACATGGCTTTGATAAGCCTTCTAATTCAGTGTTTTTTTAACTTTGGCCATTTGAAGATGTGGCTGGAGAATTCTGCGAGTTGAAGTCCACACACCTTCAAGAAGACAAGATTGAAGAACAGTGAGGTGGTTGTATTTCTGCTCATGATTGTCCTATCAATAAATTAAGACCTGGATCTTAAGTCCTTCCTGTTTACTGCTGAGACCTGATCAATGGCAGAAGGAAGACACTCCAGTGGTCCCAGGTGTTTCAATTAAAGTACTGAGAGAGATTAACTAAATCCTATCAATGCAGGACTTGAAAGATCTCTGAAACAGTTGATTCAAGAGCCGCTCCAGCTACAGATAGTCCTTGTATTACAACCATTTGTTTAATGACCATTCAAAGTTACAATGGCACTGAAAAAGTGACTTATGACCAGTTCTCACACTTATGACCATTGCAGCATTCCACAGTTACACACTCAAGATTGCCTGATAACTGGTATGTATTTACAAAGATTGTTGCACCCTGGGGTCCTGGGATTGTCATTTGCAACCTTCCTAGGGAGCTTCTGATAAGCAAAGTCAATGGGAAAAGCCAGATTCACTTAACCACCATGACAAAAAAAAAGTTGTAAAACAGGCACGACCCTCTTATCAATTGCCTTGCTTAGCAATAGAAATGTTGAGCTCAGTTTCAGTTGTAAATTAAAGTCTAACCTTTACATTCAGCCATATACCTGTTTTAGAAGAATTCAGGGGCATGCCAGGGATGCAGAGAAATGTGAAAATGGTTTCCATGATTGAGTTGCCATTGTGGCTTCAGTCAGAAATTTTTGGCTATCATCTTCAACTTTTATTTATTTATTTTTAAAAAATTAAATAAGCAGAAGTACAACCAAAAAAACATAACAGTGCTAATAGAATCAGAAAAGCATATACGGAATAATTATTAAATGACTGACATTTGTAGAAACTAAAAATGTATCCATAAAAAATTACTACAAAAGTGGTTCGATCTTTAACATAGTGTTAAATCTAGCCACAAGGCCATCTATTGTCCAAAAAGGTGCTTTTTCAAGAGATACCAGAAATTCCAGTTGCCTCTTGAAAAAGCACCTTTGGGACCCCCATGACCTGCATGACTGAGAATATCCATAGAAAAACTATCTATTGCTCCATCTACTCAGATTTGAAACTATATATTATTTTAATGCAATGATTATCAATTTAATATACTTAGATTTTTAGTATTCTATTATTTAGGTGCCTTAGAGAAGGGGCCCCTAACTTCTGGGCCATGAACCAGTGCCTGGCTGCAATCTGTTCTGAACTGGGCTGCGCAAGCAGTAGGCGAGGGTGTGAGCACATGCAGCTCCCCCATGCAAGTGGTGTGTGCAAAGCTCTATTTATGTGAGTGGAACCATTCTCCCCTCCCACCGACCCAAGTGGTGGGATTCAAAATTTTTTACTACCAGTTCTGTGGGCGTGGCTTGGTGGGCATGGTATGGCTTGGTGGGCATGGCTTGGTGGGCATGGCTTGGTGGGCGTGGCAGGGAAAGGATACTGTAAAATCTCCATTCCCTTCCCACTCCGGGGAAGGATACTGTAAAATCTCCATTCCCTCCCCACTCCAAGGGAAGAATACTGTAAAATCTCCATTCCCTCCCCACTCCAGGGGAAGGATATTGTAAAATCTCCATTCCCTTCCAATCAGCTGGGACTTGGGAGGCAGAGAATAGATGGGGCGCAGCCAGTCAGAGGTGGTATTTACCGGTTTTCCAAACTACTCAAAATTTCCACTACTGGTTCTCCAGAACTGGTCAGAACCTGCTGAATACCACCTCTGCACCCACCCCACCGCTGCTGCCGCCATTGATTAGCAAAGACAGAAAGGTTGGGGACCACTACCTTAGAGCATTGAATACAGACTAAAGAAAAAAGGAGGATTCCTGAGGACTCCCTGAGAACACAGATTTCAGCCAAAGTGGTCCAAGTGGCCTCAAAGACTCTTTAAAAGGATGCAAATGACCAGCTGTCTGCAAGGAATATAAATCCTTCCATTCCCTACCATCCAGTCAGAGTTTAAGAAGCTTCTTGGATGAGAAGCAAAACATCTTCAAAGAAAAAACAAGGAAGTCCAGTTGCCTCCTGAAAAAAACACCTTTGGGATAAAAAAGGGGGGATTTTCTATCAATATCTATAGATTTGGATGATAATATTACAAGCATTGTAAATAATCAACTTTTCTTCAAAAATGTAAATTTAATATTAGAAATGAAATGAAAAAAACATTGATTATTTTTGCATTTTAACACCCCCCTGTGGATGCCCATGGAAATGTTCAAGAGTTTTAAGGCATTCAAGTGGTGCTATAAACTTTGGCAAGGCTTTAAGCATCCCTTCTCACCTCCCCAAAAATAAAAACAATCTCACATTTTTGTTTCCATCCATTGAGGCTTGAGGAAACCATAAAGAGGATCATGGTGAGTTGCCTATAACCATGGTCTATATTTTGGGGGCCCTCATCCTAAATCCTTGCTAATTTTTGTGATCTTCTCCTATATTGTGTGTTAGGGGACAGCAATAGCTTCTCATTTTTAATATACTCTAGAGCAGGGGTCTCCAACCTTGGTCCCTTTAAGACTTGTGGACTTCAACTCTGGGAGTTGAAGTCCACAAATCTTAAAGGGACCAAGGTTGGAGACCCCTGCTCTAGAGATTATACAGTTTAGGAAACTGAATTTTTAATTAGTACAAATTTTAATTGAGAGGCGCATCGTATGAATCAAAGCAAGCTTTGACTTCAGGCCCACAGGCACCATGACAATACTCCTTCTGTGACCTTCCTGGAACTCATTCTAGCCAAATCTGAATTGTGCAATTGTCAAAAATAGAAAACAAAGGGTTTTTTTTTGCCACATAAAAATTTTGCCTTGTAGTATAAGCCCCAATATATTTATTTAATAAATTTTTTTTTTTTTTTTTTTTCCAAAAAGTTTTTATTGGTCAAAAAAGGTTTATACAAATACATATCAGGTATGGTAAATTTTCATTTTTCTTATACAAGATAAGAATTTTACTCAAAATTTTAAACACATACAACAGCCATATGGCAAGCAGGTGATACGAAGTAGCTAAGTTTATCAATCTTACATACGCAATAAAGAAGGGTCAAGAATAATCAAAATATCATACAAAGGAGAATAAGGAAAACCAACACAATACCAAATATCATTGTCACTTCCTAGTTTTGGATCTCAGAACTCTGGGTTCAGCCTGACCCAACTCCAGGGCGCAACAGCGGCAGCCGCCTCCTCCCATGGTCTATAACCTCCCTTCTTCAACTCCTGGATCATCTAATTCCAGGAGGGCTTTGTGTTCCTCCACGAGGCCGCAGCCTCCGCAATTGTACTAATTTTTTCGTAATGCCCTCCCGGAAAATCATCAATCCTCTGGCATCAGCCATCTGAAGCCTACTCCTTCTGGTACAATTTGCTTGACAAAAGTAATATTTCTTTCTCATTTCACGACCTGTCTGGGAATCTGCCTCAGAATGGCTATCTCCTGCCCCTATAAGTCAGTGCCCCACTCCTATGTTTTCTAAGAATTTCATCTCTCGTCTCTCTTCTCACAAATTTGACATGAACCTCTCTAGGAACTGCATGCGTGCGTGCATATTTTGAATTAACTCTATAAACTCGATCCACATCCCAATTCATAAAGTCAACACCTCTCCCAAGAAATTCTCCCAACAGTTTAGTCACAACATCTCTCAAGTCTTCTTGGTCCACTTCTTCCAGATTTTGAAACCTAAGGAAATAAGACATTTTATCCATCTGTAGTCCAAGCACAGCATTGCCTGTCGTCTCCTCTCTTTTCTGCACTGCCCGCATCTCACCCTCCAGACCTTCCACTTTCTGCTTGTTTTCTGCTGAGACTTGTTGAGTGTCCTTTAAAATCCTTTTGGATAGTCACAATTTCTGCTCTTATTTCATCCAGTTTCTTGTCCATATTAGATAACTTTTCCAAAATTCTCCATTTCTCCAGCAGTTGGTCTCTGACCTTTGCCATTTAAAAATTTTAAAATCCTCAGGCAAGCACAGTATCCTTGTAATTTCCTCCGGATCCACCAGGGGCACTCACAGGAGCAACGAGTCCAGAGTACAGTTAGTCAACCAGGAAGTCAAGGGAAGTGATGTCATCAAGATTCTCATAGTGAAGGCGGAAGCTGGACGCCACCATTGTTCCTCAGAGGAGGGGCCTCAAACCTCCCTCCTAAATTTCTCCATCACCTCTTCTCCAGAGCTCCACAAAACCGTAATCTTGTTATTTTAAGTTCTCCTCTCTCCAGTGATTCGTGCTCCTTCCAGTCGCAGGAGAGAAACCCCCGCACCGGAGCACTCCACTCACATTTGCCGATATCTCCTTCCCTTCTCCCTTCCTCAATTCTTCTCCGTTCCCTGTTCGCCACCAGGCTGCTGCAATTATAAATCCAAAGCCCCGGTGTCACCGGGCACAGCGGCCCAGGCGACGACCAAAGTAATGGCCGCGGCCTGAGGCCTCCGAACCCCTCCGAGCCTAGGACGCGCCAGCATCGGTCCCCCCAGTCCTGTATGTCGGCTGGGAGACCCCTGGCGAGCCGTCCGTGCGGCAGGTGTCCTTTTCGGAACACCTGGCCCCTAAGGGCCTCGGAGGCGGCCGGATTCGGACACTGGAGGCAGGAGAGGCACCTCCAGATGTCCGTTGCCACCGGATACCGGAAGTCGTCTCCTTATTTAATAAATTTATATAGCCGCCCAATTCACACATACATGACTCTGGGTGGCATACAACATTAAAATCCACAGTTAAAACCCACAACTTAAAGCCATCCCCCACCCACTGGAAAATCTTCATTCTCCTATTTGACATAATTTCAATGAAGGTCTGCATCCTCACCCAGCCAGAGGATGTTAAATGTATCCTCTTTGCCAGAATTCTGCAGAACAGTATTTTTCAATGTGACAACTATAATAGGTGTGGACTTCAACTCCCAGAATTCCTCAGTCAGAATTCTGGCTAGCGAATTCTGGAAAGGGAAGCCTACACAGTTTAAAACCTTGATGCAGCTCTGGAACAGCCGCATCAAAGTTTCTGAACTCAAGTCCATTTGTGTATCTAATGAAATGGGTCATTTGCTATATGTGAAGGAATGAGAGTTAGGAATATCCTTCCAAAACATCAATATAGTGATCACAATGGCGTGATTGAAGCTCTGCCTGTTTTTATATGTATTACACTGTCGTGGTTTTTTGGACCACACATAAGGGCAGCACTGGGGAGAGATAAAATGTGTGTGATCGTATCAAGAATCATGGTAAAACATATTTTTCTTAAGCCCATTCATATATTGATTTCTACCACCCTCTTACATTTTATTCCATTTTGAAACTACACGAACTTACATAATGAAAATTAGTGGAAAAAGGAGATGATCTGAGAAGGCCAAAAGGTTTGGCGGCAGGACTCCATGTTGTCTCAGGTCACAAACTTGCATTCATGGGTGATGCTTGCCCAACTTGTTAGATAAGGTGAAATGAGGTGAGAGTTTGGGGGGGTTAATGTATTGTCGGGAGGCCTGGAGGCAGCTGTTCCCCTCTGGGGCCCCTATCCTGAGGCCAGAACATTAATGCTGATTCCAGATGGTGGATCAGCACATTAATTCTCAGGGGAAATGAACATCTACTGCCAGCTTTCTGTCTCTCTAATACAAACATCGTCCTTTGCAAGACCCAAGGCACTAATCTAAAGCTTGGTGAGATTCTTGAGATTGAAGGAAGATGATTTCTGTGAACTGTGCAACGGTCACTCAGCTGCCAAAAAAGATCAAATGGTGTGGGGTTTTTTTAATTTAGGCTCCAGGGAAATGATGCCCAGATAAGGGCTTCTTTGTTTTCTTATTATCTTTCGCAAAACAAAAAGTGCCATAGAAACTTCCTAGAATAAGAACAACTTCAAGGTGATATTTAAATTACATGTCAAAGGTATGCAGTGTTTAAAAACAATTAGTTTAGCACTGTCCCCAAATGGCCAAAAACCTTCTGCCACTTCTCTTGGCTAGCAAAAATCCAGTAGCAAGTTTATTCTCTGTTCCTTTCTAGGAAACCCTATAAAACCCAGATAATTTACCTAAGACTTGACATTGCCAAACCCTAAAGTCAAGGATTAATGATTTTCGCATATTGTACCTTAAACTGCCTTTTGCTTAAACAGTTTAATAAACCAGAATTAGCTAGGTTCCCCTACTTTCTAAGCCATAAACAAACAATGGAACCCATAATTTATAAACCATGAATTATTACTGGTGAACTGCCAGAGTTGGGCATCATGCACATTAAATATATTATTATTATGGTTGGTTGCACAATCAACCAGATGTTTAAAGTAGATTTGCCATCTTTGTCCACCTATTGAATCTTTCCCAAGCACTGGAAGATAGGCAGATGTTGTTTAATAAAGTTAAGTTCGGGCAATGAAGAGGCAGGAGATGATACAAGTGACAACAGCTCTTTGGTTTATTGTGGTCCCAGCTAAAGCCAACAGGCAAAAACCCCTCTTTAAATAGTATTTTGGCTGAGGCATCAGCCAATCAGCAACGTGCATTTTCCCGCCCAAATTTCCCTCCTAAAATTCAAATACATTACAAATAGGGCCGGGATAGCTCAGGCTATTAAGAAGCCTGTTATTAGAACACAGTAGCCTGCAATTACTGCAGGTTCGAGCCCGGCCCAAGGTTGACTCAGCCTTCCATCCTTTATAAGGTAGGTAAAATGAGGACCCAGATTGTTGGGGGGGCAATAAATTGACTTTGTAAAAAATATATATATATACAAATAGAATGAGACTATTGCCTTATACACTGTAAGCCGCCCTGAGTCTTCGGAGAAGGGCGGGATATAAATGTAAACAAAAACACACAAAAAATAATATTAAAATATAGTGGCAGGATATAAGCTGTTTCAAATAAAGTTGCCTTTTGAAATTGACTGATTTTTGTCAATGCTGAGGGTGTTTGAAATGTTTTGGGATTTCACTCAAGGTGCCTATTACTATTAGTATTGCTTTTGTTTTCTTTTGCTATGGTTGTTCTATTTGTAGGTCTTTATATTTTGTGACTTTTCTCTATTTCTTTCTCTTCTGTTCTGTGGTCCCCTGGTATTACAATGTTCACTATCCAGACTTTTTTGTTTTTCTTATCAATAATTGTTAAGCCTGGGGTTTTACATGGCAGGTGCTATTTCACTTGCTAGTTAATGATGCACATTGATAAGATCTGGTTGATGCTCTCTGATTATGTTGCATTACTTGAGAACTAGAGGAGTAGAAAAACTTGCTTGCTTTGTTTGTTCCCAAGGGCTCCAGGGAATTTGGTAACAAAATGATATTATCAAAGGCAAAGCAGTTTCTTTTTTTGACTGGGCTGAGGTCATCTTAAAAGGCAAGAATAATTTGGTCTTTTATTTTGAGCAAAGAACTGCACTGCTGTATTTCTGCTGTCAAATTTCAGCAGTATTATTTGGGTGTGATAGGAACACAAATGAAATGGAAATCTGGAACAACATCTAACATATAGCCTAAGGATTTCCTTTTTGTACCCTAAATGATCTGTAGCATCACACTGGTAACCCTCATGGAGACAACAGTGAATCCGGGGCTTGAACTGTTTATAAATTATTATGTCACTAGCTGTAGCAATAGCATGATGGGAGATTTGTAATACAGATAGTCCTCATTTAATGATTGGTCACTTAGTGACTGTTCAAAGTTATAATGGATCCTTAAAAAGGCACTTTACAACCTGAATTTAAAGTTCCAATGTCCACTTCCCCCACTTCTGGTGCTCATGTGGGTACATTTTGGGCCTTTGGCAACCAGCCCACATTTATGACTGTTTCCAAGATCCTGTGGTAGTGTGGGCACAATTTACTGAGAGAAACATTTACTTCCATCTGCAATCAGTGAGTTTGCTTAATGACCGCCATGTTCTCTTTCCATCTGCAGTGCTTGTTTAATGATCACCATTAAAAAATGTTGTAAAATCAGGTCAGTCACATGGGTGCCTTGACTTAGGATTGTCATGACCTATGTTAGAAATTCCCAGCTCCATTACAGTTATAAGTCAGGGTCTACCTATATTGATACAAATCAAGGTAAAAATGGGAACAAGCAGGAGGGGATTGAGATCTCATGAAGAGGAAATTCTATAGATAGATTTCATAATCCATATTGTAGAGCAGGGGTCTCCAACCTTGGCAACTTTAAGACTTGTGGACTCCAACTCCCAGAGTTCCTCAGCCAGCTCTGGGAGTTGAAGTCACAAGTCTTAAAGTTGCCAAGGTTGGAGACCCCTGTTGTAGAGCACCTGGTTCTTTAATAACTGCTCAGTTTTCTCAGAGAGGTTGTCACAGCTCCAGATGGAAAGGATTGAGGACTTTATAGGCAAACCTGGGCATTTGGAAAAGCAACAAAAATGAATGCTTTTTGGGCATGTTTCTTATATCTTGGTAACATGCAACATTAAACTCAAGATAGAAGGATAATTGCTAAGAGCGCATGAGGACTGGACTTTCTGGTTTTTCTTTGAAGACGTTTTGCTTCTCATCCAAGAAGTGAAACATCTTCAAAGAAAATCGGAAAGTCCAGTTGCCTCTTGAAAAAAGCACCTTTGAGACACCCATGACCTGGATGACTGAGAATCTCCATAGACATTTAGCTCATGAGATACAACTCTAACTTACATGCTACAAACTTTCCGAGGTTCTGTCTTTCACATAACTTGCTGCTTCACATGTTCCAGAACTCCACTGTGGAAAATTATCACTCAAACCAAGATCTTGATTTTAGCAGTGAACTAATAAAGCTCCCATCCTCCCTGCCACCTAAACCAGTCTGATCTAGTGTTGTCAACAGGTTGCTCATGGAACTCCACAGAGCTGTATGTATGCTTTCTTACGTGGGAATGCTGCATGATACGAACTATAAAGTTCACACTTCCATAAAGTGAGGAATAAAATAACGGAGTTGATGTACAGCTGCGTGAATTATAGGAGAGATCTCAAAGTTTCCCACATCTTCAGACAAAGTAGCTCAGCATCTTCGCGAGTGGCTTTTGCTCCTGTATCTCTCTGTTGATTGACCTCTCTCACTCTATGTTTCTCTATGAATCAAGGCAAATTGTTTTTATTTTACTGAATCAGATCATTTGTGCATCCAGTAGAGGTTAGTCTGCTCTTTCTGGAGGCTCTGAGAGAAACAGGCTTGCCTCTAACCTGCTTCAAGGTATAATTCTGGAATGAAGATGCTTGGTATTTACCCTGGGACCTTTGGCACCCCCAGAGCAGGTTCTCAGCGGAAGAATCATTGAAACGTTGCCTCTTGCACTCTGCCTCTCTCCTTTTATGCCCTGGTCGTCCCCCGCCCCCCCCCCCAGATGCATCTACAAAGGCAAAGCAGCTTCTCCATCTGAACATTCAGACCTGTCAGGTCAAATCTGTCATCCTTGCTTTTTTCTCCCCTCACCCACTGTGTGCAGACGGGAGGGCCTGCGCCCTCCGCCAGAGCGGATGGTGTCATGGAAAATGTTGCAGCCGGCCAAAAGGAGCATTTGTGCTGACAGAATCAGGCATTTTCTCCTATTTTTTGCAATGGCTCTCAGCCAGACCTATCCCAGAGTCATTCTGAGCCCTTGGCAGCAAAGGATCATGGCAAGCCATTTCTTTGCACCCCTACACACACACCCTACACATACACACACACACACACACACACACACACACACACACACACAAGCACATGCAACCTCTGCTAAGAGGAGAATGCTGTCCCAATACTACCCTCACCCCAGTTTCCACCTCATTCCTTCCTTTCTCAGCAGCTTGCTTTTGTCAGCCAGAGGCAGATGCAAAAAAGAAAAGAAAAGAAAAGAAAAGAAATGAAAAGAAACCCACAAAGAGAAAAAGAAATGGTCAGAGAGGAATTCAGCATCCTGAATCTGGCCAGCTGCAGAGAAATCAAAACTTCTGTGGATATCTTTGATCAGAAATCTGATACTGTTTGTTGCAGAAAACACTCTGCGTGTTCATTAAGGAGACAACTTTTTTTTAAATTAGGAGAGGGACAGCATCCCATTTTTTATATTACATGCCACTTGATAGGCAAATCCTCTGGGAAGCTTGCACCCTACCTAAACTAATCCAGTTCTAATTACAACTAATAATGTAATTTAAGAATATTCAAAGGGGTGTTTCTGTACTGCACCAGACAGGTGGTTTTATTCCTTGTGTTAGCATTAAAAATAATATAATGGGATTTGTACAAAACCTAAACCACAAAGTAAGGTTTACAATCCATGATGACTAAGTTACTACAGCCCAAACCACAGTATGAATCCATCTATTAGAGACAGGAAAATGCCAAAATCTTCCTTTCTATTTCCTGCAAACATAACAACAGTAGTTCCAAGACAGTCTCCTTGAGTCAATGCAAAAGGAAAAATAAAATAAAATAAAATAAAAGCATCAGGGGACCTATGTTAATTCAGACAGATGGTGGATGGGGGAAGGGACTACTAATTTCTAACCCATTTTTGTTCATTTTCTCTCTCCATCCCCCATTCTGGAGCCTCTGGTGGGGAGCGAAAGCCATTTCAGCTGGAAATTTCTCTACCTCAGGAATGATAAGCATAATTTAACCCCACGGAGAGTGGTGAGTGGGAAAAGTTAATTGAACTCTAGGCAGACTTTAAGCATAATATTAAATTGATAAGATCAGATTAGATTGACTAATACTGATGACTTCTGAAGCTGATTACCGACAAGTGCAGAGTATAGAAGGATGTTTTTCAAACTTGTCAGTTTTAAGATGTATGGATTTCCACTCATTCTGGCAGGGGAATTCTGGGAGTTGAAGTCCACACATCTTAAGGTAGCCAAGTCTGAAAAACACTGGTGTAGCGGAAGTACAGGAAAGCCTTTAGGAATGTTTTATGATCTTGGTAAGGTAAAAAAAAATATATGCTATGACTAGAGTGGGAAATGATGTTTACTTGAGTTTGAAAGATGGTACTGTCTCTTTGGGAAAAAATGTTCTCAGCTTGGTGAACTAAATATTAATAGAGATTTAGTTGGCTTTTTGCATCAACCGGGTTGGTTCACCATCAGTAGCCTAGACAGAGGTACTCAAATTATAATGGTCCGTATTCTGGATTACTGCAATGAGTGATATAAGGATTGTGATACTCAATAATAGTAATTGTGTGAGAGAGTCCTAGTGGACAACCATTTAAATATGAGCCAGCAGTGTGCAGCAGCTGCTAAAAAAGCCAAGACATATACAGAGAGACAGAATCAAGGTCACGTGAAGTGTTAATTCCACTTTATAATGCCTTGGTAAATCCACACTTGGAATATTGCAGCCAGTTTTGGTTGCCATGATATAAAAAAGATGTTGAGACTCTAGAACAGCGGTTCTCAACCTGTGGGTCGCGACCCCGTTGGGGGTCGAATGATGATTTGCCAGGGGTCGCCTAAGACCATCGGAAATATGGGAAGTATACTTGCGAGTCAAAGACTCGCGCTCCAATGGTTGACTCCACAAGCCAGCTGCAGGCTCTTCAAATCGCTAGCCGAATTCGGCTTCAGGCGCGATGAATTAAAAAAGAGAGAAATCTTTGCTCTGATGTCTCCCTCTCAAGCCAACTGCAATCACTCCCAATTGCTAGCCTAATCTGGCTTCAGGCGCGATAAACTTAATAGGGGAGGAGTCTCCGCTTTAATGCCTCCGTCATCATGGCAATCGCAAGCAGTTCAGATCGCTAGCCAATACGGCTTCAGGCGCAATAAATTCAAAACGAAAATAATTTTATGGTTGGGGTTGCCACATCTTGGGGAATTGTATTAAAGGGGTCGCCACATCATGGGGAATTGTATTAAAGGGGTCGCAGCACTATAAAGGTTGAGAACCACTGCTCTAGAAAGAGTGCAGAGAAGAGCAACAAAGATGATTAGGGAACTGGAAGCTAAAACATACAGTATGAAGAACGGTTACAGGAACTGGGTATATCTAGTTTAATGAAAAGAAGGACTAGGAGTGACATGACAGCAGTATTCCAATATCTCAGAGGCTGCCACAAAAAAGAGGGAGTCAAGCTATTCCCCAAAGCAGGACAAGAAGCAATGGGTGGAAACTAATCAAGGAGAGAAGCAATTTATAACTAAGGAGAAATTTCCTGACAGTTAGAACAATTAATCAGTGGAACAATTTGCCTCCAGAGGTTGTGAATGCTCCAACACTGGAAGTTTTTAAGACTACTTGTCTGAAGTGGTGTAGGGTTTCCTGCCTAAGCAGGGGGTTGGACTAGAAGACCTCCAAGGTCCCTTCCAATTCTGTTATTCTATTCTATTGTCCTTGCAGCTCTTCCTTTTGAATTGATAAATAAGCATTGACTAAATGGCCACAAAATGTGGGGGGCAGAATGTTGAAGGATCTTCATCCTTTACTCCAATAATTATTTACTGAGTTTATATGTTTCCTTTTCATCTGAATCTGCAAGGAAGCTTACAAACAATGTAAAGGCAGGGTGAGAAATTTAAAACATGAAAAAGATCTGCCTATTTCTAGTTTGGAGACTGAATCTGCTTCCTTTGTCAAAAAGCCAGGTCCAGGGTAAATTCTTTTTCTTTGGTTCCATTGGGAGCCCACCCTATCATTAAACTAGTCTATTCAAACCTGATATCTTGGAGAAGTGTTGAGTTATCACCTTCTTTTCATATGGTAAATGGTCACAATGTGATTGTTGGCCATGCTGATTGTGGGGTGATAGAAATCATCCAAAATATTTGATCAGGGAAGGCCGACAGCTGTAATTGTTGCTATCCAAGTGTCTCCTGAAACATTTTTACCAATATAAATGGAGAGCCTGAATGCTCTCAATTCTTAACTTGCTTTTGATCTCACTTCATGATAAAGGAATGGATGAATTGTTGTTAACTGGTTCTTTGTTTGGATGACAAACTGTTTGAAAGATCTATTCATGGTTCATTTTATACTATAAGCAATAATTATCCAAATATAATGCGAGACTTATCCATCAAGTAGCCATGCCAAGGGCACTGACCCATTGGTTTCAAAACATTTCCTTAAGTTGATTTGTAGGGAAAGTGAGATGCTTGGTTGCATAATGAAATTTGGCCTGAGTTTAAACCAGTTCAAGTACGTTGTCTTCTGAAGCCTTTTTAAATGCCTGCCTTGATTTCCATTAATATCATTCTGCTACCTGAAGTACATAACATGTATTGAACGTCAATGTCCACAACTCCCAGTGTGGCTGAAACACAATACCAGTGAAAATATCAAGAGCCCTGGTGGTGCAGTGGTTAAAATGCCGCATGAGTCCCATCCTAATGGGCTCAAGGTTGACTCATCCTTCCACCCTTCCAAGTTCTGGAAAACGATAAGATAATTGGGGATAATATGCTGACACTGTAAACTGCTCAGAAAATGCTATAAAGCACTATGGAGCTGTACTGTATATAAGTGCTATTGCTATCAAAAACTAAATGAATAAATATCTGAATCAGACCTTTTTCTTGCACTCATTTGAATGTATTTTAAGTAATCTGCATTAATTTGGGCATTTTAAATGTCTAATATTTTGTCATGTCCGTTGATATATTCTTCTACAACTCCCCTAAGCTGACTATCTTCTAATCTCTTCTTTATTTCATTTTTTAAATTACACGAATCAGCCTAAAGTGCCCTGATTACATTGTGCTGATTTTTTAAAAATGTTTAAACATAATTATGAAAAAACTATAATGTTGTTTTTAAAGGATCTGTTCTTATATTAGTAACACTAGTCAAATATAAGAAAGGGAATGAGAAAGTACATATATATTTTTTTAAAAAAACAACCTTTTGTATTTTAAGTACAACTTGGACTCTGATGTCCAGAAGTGATGGAAGACAAGAATCTGAACCTGAATCATTAGGAGCTGAAAGGGGAATTCAACAAGAATTATAGTGCTGTTTTTTATGGAAGGATAAGGAAAACTGACTACTGAATTCAAAGTTTTGCTGCTAGGATGTTAGAAGTTGAGCTTTTCTCCTAGCATCTTCTAAGCTGTAGCAACTCTAGGATCTCAAATGGAGGGAAGTTCATTCTACTTTCTGTTCCCCTTCATATCATTATTGGTTTGGAACCGATCAACCATCTGGACATTTTTAAATCAGATTTCTATGAACTGAACAGTCAGGATAGCTGCCATGGATTCATAGTATCCGAACAGAAACAGAGACAGCTAAAATGTTCAGTGAGAATTAAGAAAGCACGGATGACAGGCAGAGATAGCTTTTCTTCCCTCTACAATTTATTAAAGGCAGGATTCCCTTTTTGTCATCTTGATGCTATCCCTCTATTGATGCAGCCTGTTGACTGCATTGGCCTTTTTGGCAGCTGCAACACAACATACTTAAGCAGTGGTCCACCAGGATACTAGATCCTTGTCGCAGGAAATACTGTTGAGCCAGGTAATGGCTGTTTTATACCTGTGCCATTTGTTCACAAAAATGAGAAGAACAAAAAGTTATTTTTGTTACCAAAAGAAATTGCTTCTTTCTTAGAATAAGCCATAATGGTGTGGTTGAAACTCTGCAGCACACATAAAAAGGAGGCAGGATTTCAATTGCACCACAGTGGCTGTTATCTTGGCTCTTTGGACCACACTTCTGAGTAAGAGAAATGTATGCTGAAATGTGAACTAATTTCGCTTTCACAGAAACAAGAGCAGAAAAAAAAAGAGAATTAGAAAATCTGAAAGAAGGACTTCCACATATTCATCTCTTCTTTGTACTGCTCATATTAGCCAGATAGAGTATACTGTGATTATGAAGGACTTCAAACTTGGAGCAGCTAAATAAAGTTTCCTGGCTAGGGAATTCTGAGAGTTGAAGTCCACACATCTTAGAGTTGCAAAACAGTGTTTACAAGAAATACGTTTTCTTTTCTTTCTTTCCCTACCCTTCCTCATCCTACCTGAGCTAATCAAACTCGTGGGAACATGCACACAAATACTTGTTGGCAAAATCCTTTAACCCAGGGGTCTCCAACCTTGACAACTTTAAGCCTTGTGGACTTCAACTCCCAAAGCTGGCTGAGGAATTCTGGGAGTTGAAGTCCACAAGTCTTAAAGTTGCCAAGGTTGGAGACCCCTGCTTTAACCAAGCACAACTTTTCCCAGGATCATGTTACTGTCATGGAGGACACCTGCCTGGTCCAGAGAAAAAAGCACAGCTGTTCTGAGAAGTTGCCAACAGGTGGTATATGAGTCAAAGTACATTTTCCCCTTCATAACTATCATAGGTTGTCTTTTTTTAAACTGTACCCAAATAGACCAAGACCCAAAAGAGCCACAAAAGCACTGGACTCTAGACAATTTTTTTTTTTAATATTCCACTATGGCATCCCCTTAATCAACTGATGAAAATTCAGGTGCTTGGCAATTGGCATATATTTATGATGGTTGCAATGTCCCAGGATCACATGATCACTATTTCGTCATCACCATGATCCATGGTGGCTCAGTGGTTAGAATGCAGTACTGCAGGCTACTTCTGCTGACTGCCACCTGCCCAGAAGTTCAGCAGTTCAGTTCTCAGTGGCTCAAGGTTGACTTAGCCTTCCATCCTTCTGAGGTCAGTAAAATGAGGACCGAGATTGTTGGGGGAAATATGCTGACTCTGTAAAGCGCCTTAGAGAGGGCTGTAAAGCACTGTGAAGCGGTATTTAAGTCTAAGTGCCATTTCTATTGCTATTTCTGTCCATCGCTGCCAGCCAGCTTCTGATAAGCAAAATCAATGGGGGAAGTCAGATTCATTTAATGACTGTGTGATTCAAAGATTTCAAAGTGAAATGTTAAACTTACAAGTCTGTATGTGTTGCCTATTACTTCTAGTCCAGGGGTCTCCAACCTTGGCAACTTTAAGCCTGGAGGACTTCAACTCCCAGAATTCTGGGAGTTGAAGTCCTCCAGGCTTAAAGTTGCCAAGGTTGGAGACCCCTGTGTCGTGTCCCACTCCTCCGCTGACGGCCGGGTCAGGGAAATCCGAATCAGGCTTGCCTCTGCAGCTCTGCCCAAAGTCCTAGCAAAGTCCTCAGAGCAGGCAGGAGACCAGTAAGTGACTTCAGCAAGATAAGTTCGACTTTGCCTGACTCAGAGATTGCCAGAAAGCAGATCCTTTATATAGGCCATGGGGTGTGGCTCCATGACTCAGCACTCATTAATGCCTGCCCCTCCCTTCCTTCTGTTGCCTCCGCCTATCCAATCTTCTGATGCGAGGGTCACTCCAATCAGCTGTTGGAAGTAAACTTTCCTCAGGCTCACATGCTGTGGAGGAGGGGGAGGGGTCTAGCTGCTCCGTTTGCCTGGGCATGGAGCCAGGGCTGGGGCCGGGGGATGCTCCCTCCTCTGCAGCTTGTCTGGGCATGGAGCCAGGACTGGGGCCGGGAGGCATACATTCCTCCATGTTCGGGAGCAGATAAGCAGACCCCGGCTGCGGTGAGAGCGGACAAGACACAACACCCTGCTCTAGTCTATGTCCTATATTCTATCCTATTGCTGTTATTATAACAATGCTACATTCTATATTTTCTTAATTCCTCTCTCTGGAATTTTTCTCTGCATTTTTCTTCTCTGTTACTGGCCAACATGTACAATACTTGCAATATTCTACATTGTGCTTTTATACTTGCATTTTTCCTTGCTGTGCCTTTGTAGGTTTTTTTTTTTCCTTCTGGGCCATTCATTTTCTTTGAAGGGAAAACACTATCTTTGTATTCCGCTGCTTTACTCTGCTTGCTGGTGTCCGCAAAGCTTCCCAAATGCACATTTCCTCCTCCTCCTACCTATTTCAAGGTTGCATCTTTATTAGCAACTCTGCTCTGCTGATGTTGGGGGCGAATAAAACGGGTAAGGAAAGGGAGGGGAAGAAGGCAGCACAGCTGCCTGATATATTTCTTTAAAAGCAACCTGCTCTTCCACACTGTTGTGACCAAGGGCCAAGTAGTGATTACTAAACACAATTCAGTCCTCAACAAACTTATTTTATTAAAACAGCTAAAAATTAATCCATTCTCAGCTTCATCCAAAACAAAATTCTTAATAACCAGTCCCTCAGCCTTATCGCCAACCTTTGATGTCTTTGGCAACCTGCCAAAGGCTTTACCTTGGCAAAAACCCTACAAAGTTCAAGAGACGCCAACAAGAAGCACAAAAATCAATGTTGTTTTCCTACAAAGAACCCAACGGCTCCTTGCTGCTCTTTTAAGCCTTATGGGAGTGGCCAATCATCTTCTGGCCTTACTCCCGAGTTGTCCTTTTTTCTTCAGCTGCTCTTGCCTTCTGGCAGCTCTTTGCACGCGTGCACTAGGAACAGGCTCCTCCTGTTCCTCTGCCTCTCTGTTGTCTGCCTCTGGAGGCTCCGGTGTCCGAGCATTGCTCCCAAATGGCCCTGGCCCCATCTCTGCCTCTGATGCAGAGCCCTCGTCTGGGCCTTCCCCTGACTCCAGGACTGGCCCATTGTCTTCCCCAGCCTCCTCACTGTCTGACTTCGCTGCCAGGTCTGCTGGCTGCTGGCGGATCACAACACACACTTGTGTGTTGTGGTACAGTTAACTAGGTACAGTTAATCTTTGTTTAAGATGACAATTGAGATGGCAACTTGGTTGCTAAGTGAAACTGTCACTAAGTGAAACTGCAGTTGAGCGGATCTTATTTCAACTTTCTTTGCTTTACAGACTTGCAATGGTTGTAAAGGCACGTAACAGTCATAGCATTACTTCTCTGTTTTAGCTGTGAATAGTCACTGTATGAGGCAGATGCTAAACAAGAACTCCCTGTATCTCTTTTCCTTACATTTATCTTATTTTGCCAGCTGCCTTTCCTTCTCTCACATAAGACACTACCAGATTCATTCGTTCTGTAAACATATAAGGAGGGGTTCTTCATATACCCATATAAATTTAAGGGGAAAGTTGGCAACAAGGGATGCTTCAGCGCCCAAGCATTGCATGCTGATACCTGATAACTTCTTAATTTTTTTAGAAATAAAAACAGGCCAAACCTTACAAAATAGTGAAATCTTGCAAGTTCCCTGCACTCACTCTACATACCATGAGATTTTATTGTGGCCAACAACATTACACAAAATTATATAGTATATGCTGCCTGAAATGGCTGCAGTCCTCTAATTTGAGGGAATCAGTATTTCTGAAAATAACAGAAATGAGATAAATGACAAAGAAGGAAGAATTTATTCAACAATTATTAAGCCTGATCCCTATGGAAGAACTTCCAGGTATGGAGGCCATTTACATTCAGAATAGGAGAAACTGTTTCCTTCTAGATCTGCTTTTCCCACATAATGGAGAAGTAACTCCAAAGTTCTCAATCCATCTCTAATTATAGCTCTTCCATCCCTTAATATCCATCCTGGTTTCTCTTCTTTGTGCACCATACAATTTTATTTATCCTTCCTGAATTTAATTCTGTGATTGTGGGACTAACTTGTTTAGATCAGTATGAAGCCCTTAATCTCCCCTTCTAGAGAAGATCACCCCAGCTTTCCCATCCTATGGCATCAAGTCATTAACACATCCTACTGTGCAGCTTGTGCAAATCCTATGCCATTCCCAGCATTGCAAGTAGCCTGTGTATTTGTGTTTGTGCAGTGTGTGTGCATGCCACAGAGAGAACTCAAAGCCAGATCTAAATATTAATAGCCTACTCAACATCATCAAAGCTTTAGTAAATTAACATTTGAAAGCTCAGAAGATTATCAATTCAGGCACTTGCTTGATAGTATTTGGGGGCTATATATCTCAGTACATGCCTGACCTCAGAAGAGCACTAGGTAAATTTAGATTTTTTTGATCTTATTTTTTTACCCACCCTCCGAGACCAAAGGCATTGTTATTTCCATTGTGATGGACATAAAGATGATGGTGTGGAGGCACCAGGCCTCTTTTCCACTATCCTTTCTCTGCATAGTGAACTGCCTTCTAACTGTAGAGTGTTAGACTTTACCCCCAAAACTCAACCTTGGGTAGACTACTGCCTATTTGTAACCTCTGATCTTCAGATTCTGCCACTGTGTGCTCTGTTGACCAAAATGCTGGCCACTGCCTCTTAGATAAGAAATGCCACATCTCTTGCCCACCCTTAAACTCTCCTCATCAAGATGGCATTCTCTTTGGATGATAATCCCTATACCAAGAGAGGCTTCAGTTCTTGATTCATTAATTTGATCGCCTGCCACTCCTCCAGAAGCTCAAGGTACCATACACAGTACTCCCTTCTCCTATTTTTCCCCAGAAGAACAATTCTGTGATATATTTTGGACTGAGAAAGATCAACTAACCCAAAATTACTTTGTGAACCTCCATGACTGACCAAAGCCCTGACCCTGAGTCTCATCAATCCTAATCCAACATCTAATTACATGTGATCCTCAATTTACAATCATTTGTTTAGCCACCATTTTAACTTACAACAGCACTGAAAAAAGTGACTTACAACTGATCGTTGCAACCTACAACCATTGCAGCATCCCCATGGTCAACTGATCAAAATTCAGGTGCTTGGCAAATGGCATATATTTAGGATGCTTTCAGTGTCCCAGGATCACCTGATCAACCTTTGATGATCACCATGAGCCATGGTGGCATACTGGTTAGAATGCAGTACTGCAGGCTGCTTCTGCTGACTGCCGGCTGCTAGAAGTTCGACAGTCCGAGTCTCACCAGCTCAGGGTTGACTCAGCCTTCCATCCTTCCAAGGTTAGTAAAATGAGGACCAAGATTGTTGAGGTCAATATGCTGATCTGTAAACCACTTAGAGAGGGCTGTAAAGCACTGTGAAGCTGTATATAAGTCTAAGTGCTATTAACATTTCTGATCATTGCCACCAGCCATCTTCTGATGAGCAAAGTCATTGGGGGAAGCTGGATTTGCTTAATGACGGTGTGATTCACTTAACAACTGTGGTGCTTAATAAATGTGGCAAACAAGATTTTAAAATTGGACATGAATCACCTATCTTAGCAATGATAATTATGGTCCCAATTGTGATTGTCAGTTGATAAATACCTGTATTATAATACTCCTGACTTTCTACTGTGCCTGAAAAAGGACCATGGACATCAGCAAGAATAACTGGGCTGGGCACACTTGCTTTATCTCCAACTGTTACATGAGCATCAATTACACCGTTAACAGTTCCAACTTCTCCATGTCGAGAGAAGAAATCTGTCAGCAACTTCTAGTCTATTCATGGGAGCGTGAATAGAACCTTTTTACATAATTGGAAATCCAGACAAATGACTCTAGCCATTATCATTAGCGGTGTTTTTATGTTTTTATAGCTATATTTTCTAAGTTATTATTCTGTTATTTATCAGGCATGTGATGCAAAAATGACAGGAGATCAATTGTTAAAATACAGTGAAATGGAATAAGGCAATTTAATCAAATAAGGAAGCTAACTTGAATTGGAAAAAAGTGCTAAATGCCAAAATGTTTTTTGGATCCCATTGCTCCGTCTAACAATTCCTTTGGCTCTAAAACAACTAAGCTGGTGTTTGAAGAAAAAAAGCTGAGAAGTCACTGTTTACCTCTATCCAGTTTCTGATAGTTAGAGATACACTGTTCTTGAACATGGAGGTTCCATTTATATATTTAAATCCTGGCTAACAGCCATTGAAATATGTACCCCCATTTGCCTACCTAGGCCATTTAAGCCAGCCTATGTTCCTGCCTCTTGTTGTTACTTTGAGTGAAGGATTAAAACAATTTTCTTTTCCAGGTTTCAGTTTTCATTGCACCAAATGTATTGGAGACAGATCCCATCATCTCCAGACATAACAGGAGACACGTGTGTGTGTGTGCACAAGAGAGAGAGGGGGGGGGAGGGAGGGAGGGAGGGAGGGAGGGAGGGAGTCAAGAAGATTCTATCTTCATACGATCAAAGCCTATCTCTTCATTACATGCATCATCATGACGCATGTTCAAAAGTGGTAGGACTTCAACTGCATAGTTAAGGCTGCCATCTTGACTTTTTGAAAAACCTAACCCAACCAAACACCCTTGGGAATTGGAGTTACATTCCAGTTCAGCTGGAAGGCCCTAACAGGCTACATGAATTTTTTTCTCCATTTACAGCCATCTATTTTTTGAAATAGCCTTCAGCCTTAACTTTAACGTTAGCTTTTCTTCAGCAGAAAATTTTGAAGGAAGTAGAATTGAGGCGCAGAGTATAGACATTGCCAGCTAATCTGATGTTTGATTTTTTTTTTCAAGACATCTCAATATAGTTTAACAGAATTCAAAGAAAAAAAAACTTGAGGCTGATACAATAAAGATGCCGATACAATAAATATACTGTCCCTTCATTCCAAATAAATCATAATTGATAGGGTTCCTATATCATGCTAAGCCATGCACCCTAGTTTACAAATCACACAAATGAATTTAGATGACGACTACGTCAAAATGCAAAGAAACCATGTTACAGCCAAGAGTGCTGTGTGAGCCCTGCATTAGCTATCATGAGCCTATCTAACTCAGTATCGCTAGCACTGGCTTACAGCCACTCTCTGGACTCCCAGCACAAACCTTTCCAGTCAATCAGCACATGCCAGAAACTACATATTTATGTTACACGGACAAATTGCTCTATTAGAAGGTGTGAAGTCTTATACCCTTGCTCTTTCCTGGATCTTGCATGGAATAGAAATGCTCGATCCCCTGTACCACCAGTACATTAGGGGACAAAATAAATGAGCATCAATCTAATACAAAGGGTATTTTACAAACTATTGCTCCCAGGACTACAACTTCCATAGTCCACAGCTCAATGGGAATTGTGAGAGATGTCACGGGGATGCATGAAAATTCACCCAGCAGGGGAAGACTACTATGTTTTGGCTGTTTTCATTTGTTTTATCACTTGTCGGTGTGTGTGGGTGGGGATAATCCTACTGCATTGAAGCAGATGCTAATGCCAAGGTCATTCTCAGTATAGAGAGTCTAGGCTTAAATCTGGACAACTTTTGTCTCCTTCTCTTTTTCTCTGGGTTTCACTTTACATTCCCAAAAACAGAGATGGCATATTGATAGCCTCATGCTGCTGACTTTTCCTGTCATCTGGTAGGGCAAAAGGATAATAAACACCATAAGCAGGAGCACATGGGTACTACGGAGGTGATCCTGGAGCAGGAGTCTATGTTTTTCCTAATGGGAATACATAAACAAGCATGAAATTTCCCACCCAGTAAACCAGGGGTGAAATCCAGCAGGTTCTGACAGGTTCTGGAGAACTGGTAGCAGAAATTTTGAGTAGTTTGGAGAACCAGCAA
The DNA here is from genome assembly GCF_028640845.1 of Ahaetulla prasina. Lineage (NCBI taxonomy): Eukaryota > Metazoa > Chordata > Lepidosauria > Squamata > Colubridae > Ahaetulla > Ahaetulla prasina. Next base: position 31,971,896 of record NC_080539.1, read on the forward strand.
ATATCACCTCTGGCTGGTCCCAGAGTGGGGTGTTTATGGAGATTTTGCAATTTCCTTCCCCCAGGAGTGGGGAGGGAATGGAGATTTTGCAGTATCCTTCCCCTGCCACGTCCACCAAACCAAGCCATGCCCACCAAGCCACGCCCACAGAACCGTTAGTAAAAAAAATTGAATTTCACCACTGCAGTAAACACAGACACCACAGTTCTCCAACCAGTTTTTCCCTAAAAGAAGAAAGTTTTAATGCTCACAATGCAGTGTTCTACTTCTTTTTCTTTTTAGATGAAAATAATAAGTAGTTTCCTATATTATTCTAAGTCATGATTAGCTTAAACATGGCTTACCAAATTGGCCATAATTGATGGGCTTATAGAAACTGCTAAGCAATAAACTGCTAAGCAATAAACCAGGGTTCACACATCTGCCATGGCTAAGTTTGTACAAGCCACTAAGCTAAAAAAAGAATAGCATACACCACATTTGGCTTCCTTCTGTAACTGGGGTCATGCACCATTGCTCCCATTCATGTACCAAGAGGCTCTACACATGTCACTCATACTTTGGTCTCCTTCTGAGTCAATTACAGCAATGCATTATACATGGTCCTACCCTTGACAAACATTGGAAGCATCAATTGATCCAGAATACTGTAGTGCAGACTAGTACAACTGTCTATTGTTATATCCATCTTACACATCTTTCCCCTGACAATGGCACTGGTTCTCCAATTGCCTTCAAGTGCGATTCACGGTGCTGGTTATTATTTATAAATCCTTATATAGTACAGACCAGAGTATTTGAAAGGCCATATTCTACCCTTCCCACTGGGTAGATGGAGTATGTTCCAGGTCCCATCCAAATGTCTGAATTGTCATGTAGAGCAGGGGTCTCCAACCTTGGCAACTTTGCGACTTGTGGACTTCAACTCCCAGAATTCCTCAGCCACCATGCTTTGGCTGAGGAATTCTGGGAGTTGAAGTCCACATGTCATAAAGCTGTCAAGGTTGAAGACCACTGATTTAGAGGGACTCACAAAGCGGGTTTTTTTCCATAGCTGCACCTGCCCTCTGAACATCATCTTGATCAAGGTTCAGCTGGCTCTGGCTCTGCTTATCTTTCAGAAAGCCTTGAAGAACTGGGTGTTTTCCCATGCAGTGAGGCCAGCAAAGTAATTGTAGTCTCATTACTGGTCAAAGGTACATCCGTTTTGTGTTAGTGGGCTTGGAAATTATGTACATTGCATTTTTTTATTCTTGTCAGTCACCCAAAGTTGCACTTGTGAGATGGGCAGCTATATAAATCAAAATAAATACATAAAACCATCCTATCATACCAACTAATATTTGAAAATAGGTGGAAAACATTTATATAGGGAAAAGCCCAGTGGAGCCAAAAAGACAGAAATATTTCTAAATAAACATGAATAAGATGACCCTGTCAGTACTCTTGGGAGTGTCTACTTCAAGTTAGTGTGGTTTACATGTGGATACAACTGTCTTTTATTCTATTCGACCCTGAAAAAAAATACATGACGTGGAGACCTAAGGTGATTTTCTATCCAACATCTACAACATTAAGTTTTTTAACGTCTGTTTTTAGTATTGTATGTGTTTCCATTGTATTTTATCTTGGCTGTAAACCACCCTGAATCCTTCGGGAGACTATTACAAATTTACAAATTAAAATATTATTATTATTATTATTATTATTATTATTATTATTATTAACATCCTGCTTAGGTTTTTCATTGGGTTTTTAAACTTATTTGGAGAATCAAAAAAAAAAAGTCTCAATGGTTTGGTTTCACAGGCTTAAGTACATACCAAAAGCAAAACAATAGAACTACGGCAAACTACTAAATGTTTAGTGTAGTTTTGTTAGGTCATTTAAATCCAAGCTGTCACTCATGTTAAATGTTGCATTAATCAAAGGGCAGCTAAGTTCTTGATCTAATTACTGTATTTGCTTGGATTTAGCAGTTTCTTGTAATTGGTTTGAAAAAGGAGCCCAAACCATGTAAAGAGCACCGGTTTAAGCCCCTTTGTACAACCACTTGGTTGTATCTCTTTAGGAAAGGACTAGAGCTCTAGGTAAGCTAATTAAAAAGAGAAGCGGAATGGCTAGATGCTTTATCTAAGCTAATTAAATGAAGAAGCTGAACTGCTGCATAGGTTTAATTGGCATGCAAACAAACTAAATTGTCTTGCAAAGTGTTCTGCCTTGATCTAACCAGCATCTCATTTCTACAAAACAGTTGGTCTTAGCAGCCAAAAAATGTTACCCAAGAAGCACTTAAGATAAACGTAAGAGACAAAAGATCAGATTCTGCAACAGGAAGAGACAGGAGATCAGTTTTCTAATCCAATTTCTTCTCTCAACCTTGATTTCACTCCAGCTAGGTTCAAACATGAGTCAGAACACCAAAACAGTCAGATGAAACCACTGAGAGATTTCATAACCTCGATTATCTTGAGCATTGTGGGTAATAGGAAAAAGGGGTTGCTTATATGTTCCCAAAGCTAGGCTAAAGAAAAAGTTTCCAAGTCACCAAAAGTTGCTTATTCGCAGAACCAATGAAAGGACTGCTGCGTTTTAAATGAGAAACATAGCAGAACATTGGTGTGTTCATGTGGCAAAAGAAAAGAGGGAGAATTGGCATGAAAGAAAAAAAAACACATTTGTTTACTCAGATCTTACCAAAAGTGGTTTCTTTTTAAGAATTTATGTGTTGCCTCAACAAAGTTTCAAATTTCCTGAAGGAACACATACAATTACACAATCTGAAGTCACACTTGTACTATTATCTGTGAAATTCTGCTCCTGGAATTCATTACCTTTAGCTGTTCTTTTGCTACCCTGCCACTTTATTCTTGAATTCACACAAACACATCACAGTTCTCATATTTGTGGTTTAGCAATGTATGAACCTAGCCTTTGCAGTTTGTAAACAGTGATTCATGGTTTAAAATGACACATTAATCCAGCCTACTGTGGCTGATTCAAACAGCAATTCAGATATTAGCAAAGCAGTTGCTAAGTGAAACAATGACTGGGCTTATGATCTTGCTGTACAGATAGGCCTCAGCTTATGATCACAATTTCTATTGTTAGTGATGCATTTGTTAAGTGAGTTTTGCCCCATTTTATAACTTTTCTTGCCTCAGTTGTTAAATGATTCACTGCTGTTGATAAGTTAGTAACCCGGTTGTTAAATGAAACTTCTCCATTGACTTTGCTTGTGAAAAGGTCGTAAAAGGGGATTACATGCCCTTGGGACACAACACTGGTCATAAATATGAGCCAGTTGCCAAGCAAAGGTCGTAACTGTGAAAAATGGTCATAAATCACATTTTTCAGTGCCGTTGTAACTTTGAACGGTTACTAAATAAAGTTGTTGTACGTCAAGGACTGCTCTTCTTTGCTTTACAAACCTGTAAAGGTCATTTAAGTGAGGATTGGTTGCAAACTTTTTTTTTAATCACAGTTGTAATTGCAAATGATCACTAAATAAGGTAACAGCTAAATGTTACATGTCATTTAGGCAAATCATGTTCTATGGGACAGCATTTAAGCATTTAAGTCAGGAGGCTATGTGAGATATGCTGTTAATTGGTTCTAGTGTGTGTGTGTGTTTTAAGTTGGGTTTTATTTTTGTGACCTTGAGTATTTGTTACTTGGATTGTTGGCCTGTTGTTTTAATTCTTGGACCTTGTTTTAATTCCTGTCATAAGATGAGCAGGAAGAGAGAGACAATATTTGTCAGTGATCTTTCCTGGTACTAGGTTCTACTTTATTATATTGTGCTGCAAACCCCCCTGATAATTACTTAGTCTGTTATTGACACAGCTGCTTGCAATTACTGCAAGTTCAAGTCCCACCAGGCCCAAGGTTGACTCAGCCTTCCATCCTTTATAAGGTAGGTAAAATGAGGACCCAGATTGTTGGGGGCAATAAGTTGACTTTGTATATAATATACAAATGGATGAAGACTATTGCTTAACACAGTGTAAGCCGCCCCGAGTCTTTGGAGAAGGGCGGGATATAAATGCAAATTAAAAAAAAAAGAGGAAAGTTAGCATTATCCATATCTCTGTGCTGATATCTAACATTGGTGTGGAATTTCACAGCCCAGATCTGGTTCCTCATGCTTACATTAACGTTTCCCAACATAATTCCCTTAGTTATAGTGGCCTTGATGTGTAAGATGTGGAGATGATCAGGATGGGGAACAACTTCCCTAGCTACTGTTTATAAATGGAAACTTAGAAGCAGTATGTTGCTCGTTTGCTTCTTTTAATTTATAATACGCTTACACAATTTTTTTTTAAAAAATAGACTACCTGTACTAGTTACGGTGGTCTGTAAAGATTTCCTCTTTGAATCTTTGCTGCAAAGATTTGCAACTAGTTCTTCATCTCCAAGATGCTTTCATCTTCTTCCTACTGTGCTTGGGTCCTCTACTTAGCATTTCTCTCTTCAGATTTCTTCTTGCCAGCACTGAGGAAGGCACACAGAAACATTATTTTTACAACATTTGCACCCAGAGATGCTCATCCATTACTCTTTTTGTCCATATATGGAATATTTGCTTTGAAACAAGCAAAAATCCATGCCAATCGGACACATTCTCTCTCTCCCTCTGCCTCTCTCTGTCTCTGTCTGTCTCTCTGCTCTGTCCCTCTCTCACTCTTAATTTCTCTCTTCTTGAGTTTATGTATCACACAAGGCTGTAATATAACTGGGGCTTTGGGGATACTGGATGGATGATGTTTATTATTTCTTGTTTCTTCAAACAATTTGTGATTATTGTTAGTTTAAGTCTACACAAAACCTCACAGGCTTTTTCTTTCTTTTTTTTTTTTTTTGCAAAAATTTTTTATTTTTCCATAATAATTCCCACAATTTGACCAGTGTACAATACAATCACTTATCCAACAATCAGTCCTATACTCAAATTATACTCAGTCAGGGCTGCTCGACTGCCACTCCCCCCTTTAATCCTTTCTTCCCTTCTCATCCTTCTTAAACTTCCCCCACCACCTTCTCCTCGCTTTCCTACTTCCCCTCCTCTTTCCCACTTCTCACTACCATCCTTTCTAACCCTCTATCTCCTTCTTCTCCTCCTCCTATCCTTTCTTCTCCTCCTTCTTTCCTCCCTACCCACCTACCTACCTACTTTCTTCCTTCTTTACTCCTCTTTCCTTACCCTTTCCTTCGGGAGTGTTTGCCGAGCAGTCCCGACATTACACCATTCAACTTGTTTTAATTCTACCATTATTCCTGTACAATGGCAACCAATCAATTTATAGTCTTCCCTTCCCGCCTCCTTCCCCGAGACTTCCCAGAACAGAATACAGGGTATTGTAACTAACAAACATAATCTAAAATATAACATAAAACATATTCCATTTCACACCATCACACTATCAATTCCCTTCTTTCTTAAACTAATACATAATAATTCCTAACTTCACTCAAAAAACTAAAAAACTTTTTCATGCATGCAACAGCATGAATGTATTTTTATATGCAATTTCCCTCAAATATATATTTGTGCAAGCCCTTTCTTCCAACATAACCCATTCTCTATTTAATATTGTTTACTAGTTTTGACCAAAAATATGAATAAATTAAAGGGTATTTGGGTTTTGTTTCACATGTTAATTTAAAAAGCATTTGAAATTTTTCAAACTTCCATCCCAATCTCAGCTTCTACTGAATATCTTTAGAAAAAAGGTCATAAATTCCACCCTCATTTCAAATGAGTCAAATTTAATCATAAATGTATTAGCTCTTATCAATTATGACCACTGCACATTTGAATAATAACATCAATAATAATAACTCAATTATTATTGAATAATAATGTCCTTGGGTTATTTAATATCAAGGAAATCTATTAAATTCAATCTTATTTTATTTATTTATTTATTTATTTATTTTGTCACAACAATATATGTAACTATCATACAGAAAGGTTATATAGTATATAAAGGTATAGAAGAAAAGAAAAACAATAGGACAGGAACGGTAGGCACGTTTGTGCGCACTATTGGTTTTCTTGAAAACTGGTATCATGATTTAAACTTGACGATTCAACCCCAGGGATGTCCAGAGAATGTGGTCAAAATGGTCCCCCCGATAAAATCCAGAGTTGGGGTGAGAATTCTTTTTAGCTAGATATCATAAATTGATCATCAAAGCCATCTCCACTTAAAATAGTAACTATGAATGCATTTATCTTTAAAATCAAATCTTTGTGTATGGATGCATATCTGATTTTCTTCTTTTTTAATTGCTTATTATTATTATTTCATTTCTTAATTCCATATTGTTTTTATCTTGATATTTGGTTTGCACAATAATAAAAAAAGTAACAGAGGTTTGAAGTTTCATTCAAATCTATATGTATATATAGCCCTTCTTTCAACATAGCCATTGTAGGAAGAAATGTCCATCTGGGTTCAGTTCCAAGCGGGGAGAAAGACACTGGAAACATGGAGGCTGCTTTAATGAAGCAGAACCATTATGCACATGGTCCTGCTGCAGTTGAACACATGGTGTGGAGAGTGAGTGTTATTTATACCCTCTCTTGGGCTTTGAGCTTGAACTTCCTGTTCCTGTGGTAAAGGCAAGTATTCTATTGGCTGTCAGACTCCCAGGGGACTATGCGGGGGTCACAGCTAACCTTGTAGGCTGTCTGTGTCCCAGGCTTGGTTGAATCTTGCTGGGTGATGATGTAATGTAGAGGCTTGTGTTCTGAAAGGGTGTTGGGCAATTCCTATTATGGCTTAATTGCTTTGTCCTGGTTTGGATCTTAAGTGAGGGCTAATCCTATCACCCTGGAGCTGAAGGACTTTTGTCTTGTAGATAGGATGGCCCAGTCTTTCTGGGGCTATTAACAAAGGTTTCCAAGAGCATGTTTCTCCATTTCTCATCCAGGGAAATATTCTGCCTTTTTAAATATTTCCTAGAATATTTCATTCTTCTAAGACGGGTGGGTACTACCTTTCTTCACTATCTTCTGAGATATTTTCCTCTTCAATTAAGATATCAAGAAGACACTATCTAGTCGTGCTCCCTTCTTCATTCAGGTTTTGTGCTGCTCCTTCTGAAGTCAGAGAGGGCCTTTCATTCAACCATTTCTGAAATGCCATGCTTGATATATATGGAATTAGTAAGCCCATCCGCTCCTAAGCACGTTTGCTTTCAGACAGTGTATTTAGCAAACAATCATCATATCCCTCCAGGGAGGTCAATTGGCAAATATTTTTTCTCTCATGTGCAGATAATTAATCAAATAAAAATATGACTGGGCACTTAAACAAGAGCTTAGCAACTGCCAACCTGCAATTTTGTGGGCAAACATGCATATAAAATCTACAGAATATAGCAAAGGGCCATACATAATATATAGTGCTTTGATACCTTCTTCCAAAAATAGAAAAGCAATGCTATAGTACAAACTTTTAAGTGAAACCAAGCATATAAAATAAAAACCCCAGGGTGAATTATTTGAATCCCAAGAAAAAAAGCTCTTACTAAATTAAAGAATCAGAATTACAGCAAGGGCTCCTGAATTCCCTAGTAAAGCTGGCTGGGGAATTGTGGGAGTTGAATCTCGCACATCTTTCAAGTTGCCATGATGAAGAAGCACTACGTTAGCCCGTTGATTGGTATAAACATACTCTCTAATACTTTTCAGAATCTTTTGAGACAAAGATAGACTAATGGCTAAGCATGAAAGCTACAGGCATAAAGTTTCCTAGGGATTGAATATGGCTTGGCTAGGAAACCATGAAGTGTCAGCTGTTTGATAAACCAGGAAGGGAAAGGATCCATCTTTGCCACTCATGCCTGAAAAACAGAATAATTGAGTGCAACCGGATTGGAATTGCAGAACCTAATGTTATGTGGAAGACAGAGTCTCATTCCAAGCTCCAATAGACAGTTAGCTAAATGAGTTAATCAGGATTTAAATATTGGCTCATTGCCAATCAAATTCAAATTCATTGGAAACGGATTCATTCCAGCCAACAGATAAAGGAGCAAACATAACATAACATAACATAACAACAGAGTTGGAAGGGACCTTGGAGGCCTTTTAGTCCAACCCCCTGCCTAGGTAGGAACCCTACACCATCTCAGTCAGATGGTTATCCAACATTTTCTTAAAAATTTCCAGTGTTGGAGCATTCACAACTTCTGCAGGCAAGTCATTCCACTTATTAATTGTTCTAACTGTCAGGAAATTTCTCCTTAGTTCTAAGTTGCTTCTTTCTTTGATCAGTTTCCACCCATTGCTTCTTGTTCTACCCTCAGGTGCTTTGGAGAACAGCCCGACTCCCTCTTCTTTGTGGCAACCCCTGACGAATGGAAGTTTCAGGAGGAAATCGGAAAATTGACCAGGAGAAACTTTAGCCTCCTTTTGTCTTGCTTTAGCAGAACATTTAAAGGTGAAAAGGAAACCTTTAGACAAAAATACCGTGCAGCCACTTTAATAAGGACAACCAATGGCTGAAATAGGAACAAGGGCTGGGGGGTGGGGGAGTGTGGAGTAAACTTTAGAGCTACATAGCCAACATCCCATTATGAGTGCAGCTCTTTCCATGCAGAGGATTCTCTTGGCTACAGATGGGCCATGTGTCTTGCTGTTTATGGCAGGGGTCTCCAACCTTGGTCCCTTTAAGACTTTGGACTTCAACAGCTTTGCTGGCTGAGGGACTCTGGGAGTTGAAGTCCACAAGTCTTAAAGGGACCAAGGTTGGAGACCCCTGGTTTATGGTGATAAATCCTGCTTGTGACTTTTGATAGCAAGAAATGGAGCTCTTGGGGCTGTACAAGATCTTTGGAAGATCTTATGGGGGCTTCAGGCTATAAAGCCTTAAGAGAAACAGCAGAATAAACACCAGAAACAGCAAAATAACCTTGACGTTTAAAAGTATTAAATTTAAGAAAGATAACTTTTTAAATGCTGCTGTAGGAGTGTGGTTGGTCTATTTTTTAATGCAAATCTCTTCCTCCCTCTCTCCCTCCATTCCATTTTTGACTTGATTCCAGCAAGTCATTGCTGGGTGTGCATAATGCAGTTAATCACCTTATTGAATTAATTCATTTCTAGGTTTACAGGAAAACATGAAACATTAATGAATCAGACTTAATTTCCACACTATTCTGAAACATACACATACAAACACAAAACCTTAACAATGTTAAATTTCATATGGCGTGAGAAGGTAGACACTTGGTCTTAAATTAACATCGTTTCACATTATTCAAATCTAGGGAGAAAAGTACAATGTGCTATCTTACGTTTGAAAAAGGTTGCCTGCTCCAGAGCTTAAGAAAGCTTCATACCTTCTGAATCTCAGAAGACATAGGAAACTAAGGCAAAGCAAACATGGTAGCGCTGTGTGTGTGTGTGTGTGTGTGTGTGTGTGTGTGTGTGTATGAGAGAGAGAGAGACAGAGAGAGAGAGAGAGAGAGAGAAATAGACAAAGACAGACACAGAGAGAGACAGAGACAGACAGACAGACAGACAGACAGACAGACAGAGGGCAATGACTCAGAGATAAGGGATAAGCTCTAGGTCCATGACCTTCACAAAAAAGGACCATGCCTTGTGTTCTTCAGTTGCTCTCTTTCTGCTCCCTTCATTTCCCATTGGCAAAATGTCACTTCCTACTCCACTGGCCCCATGAAAGATTCATTAGCAGAGCCAACACCTTGCTAAAATGCAGACAGCCAGTCACTCCATTTACTAAACATTTAATTGGCTTTATCCATCAAGCATCAAAGCCCCACAAGACTCCACTTGCCATTTAGACTTGAATGGACAGGCAAGGAGGTGGCATGTTTGATCATAAGCAGCAGCCCTCCCCACCATAAATAGCCTAAATTGGCTGTATCTTTGTTGTTTTCTTTTGGGAACAGGAAGGGCAGTTAGTGCAGTATAAGTTAGGAATGCTTGTCTGGGCCTGGGAATTTCCACGTACTGTATAATTCTTCCCAGTTATGAAATCCACTGGTGATTATTGCCAGTTGCTCATTCCCAGCATAATGTACAATACCTCACAAGATTTTTGTGTTCTTTGTTACCCCATTTTAACTCTTCAATACAAACAAATAAAATGAGTGCAGCTTTAGGCACGATTACTTGGAAGTAAGCCCACCCTCCCATTGGAAAGACCACACCAAAGGAAGAGGGCCTTGGAGTGGTTAGAATGCATTATTGCAGGTTAACTCTGCCAATTGCCAGCAGTTCGATCCTGACCAGCTCAAGGTTGACTCAGCCTTCCATCCTTCCGAGATTAGTAAAACGAGGCCCCAGATTGTTAGGGAGAATATGTGACTCTGTAAAATTGCTTAGAGAGTGCTGTAAAGTTCTATGGAGCGGTATATAAGTCTACAGTCGCTATTGTTTGCAGACTAATGGGCTTTCCCTCTTTCCATTATGTTACTGGATACAAACATGACCAGTTCCTGACTTGATGCACTACCCAGGGCCTATTTGTCATCACATTGTAATAACAAGGCCTCCTTTGAGCAGCTCCCTGCCAGAACTGAAAAGAAAAATTAGAAATTTTTGCTGGAGAAAAAACACTGCAATGGAATGCATTCCCACTAGATATGGTGGTGGCTGCCAGTATTGGCAGAGAACGGTATAAGAATGGCTATTAGCTGTGATAATGGTTCAGAAGCAGTATGCATGAGAGAAATACGAGAAAGCCCACCTCCATGATTTGCTTCACGAGCCCTCTGTAAACAGGGGAATAAAGAATTGTGAAGTAATGACCAGTTAGGTATCCTTTGCAATTGAATCCACAAGTAAGTTTATGACTTTTGCAAACTCCTACTGGTCTTCCTTCTTCCACCCCCACTCCTTCTTTCTTGGAGAAATCTTATGATGTTCTTCTTTCCGATGTTTTTTAAACATGGCCATCCCTTGTCATCCTTACCTTCATTTAATGCTAGGGTGTCACAGGATCATCATAAAACCCCATGATTACAGTATGCAAAAATTCAGTTGCTGGAGTGGAAAATATATCCTTTGAGATGAGAAGGATGCCACCCACGATGTTGGGGAAGTCAGAGCTGTCTGCTAATTATATACTCAGAAGCTGGAATGGTGATCAGCCGGACTGACTCCATCAGCATTTGCAATCCACTTGCTGATTTATATAAAAGATCTTTGCAAGCAGTTGCTTATCTTTTTTTAAAAAAAAAAAATTTAAATGCAGCAAAGGAATTTGGCAAATAGTATTCATCCCTGCCTTTTATATACTCTAGGAACTGGCATTCTTTTGGGGCCCTAAGGTCATTGCATGCTCTTGTCAAAATTGCCCAAAATCTCATGGGATTTTAGCATTCTTATCCGGAAAACTTGGGAGACTTCATGCTATAAGTTTGAAACTTCACGAACTTTCCCACAAGGCTTAAGCAATGCTATAATCTCCCAATGGTTGACAGTATAGTGAGATTTGGAAATTTGATAGCATCTCAGCTAGTAAAAACTAAAATTTAAAATTAATGTTGCTTGGCTAGATGAGAAATTCTAGGAGTTGAAGTCCACACATGTTCAAGTGGCCAAGACTGAGAAATAATGATCTAAAACCGTGATGGGGAAACTATGGCATGCATGCTGGAAATGGCACGCAGAGCAGAGATGGGTTTCAGCAGGTTCTGACCAGTTCTGGAGAACCAGTAGCGGAAATTTTGAGTAGTTCGGAGAACCGGTACTAAATATTCTGACTGGCCCTGCCCCCGTCTATTCTCTGCCTCCCAAATCCCAGCTGATCAGGAGGAAATGGGCATTTTGCAGTAACCTTCCTCTGGGTTGGGGAGGGAATGGAGAGTTTACAGTATCCTTCCCCTGCCATGCTCACCAAGCCACACCCACGAAGCCATGCAGTGGTGGATTTCAAATTTTTTTACTACCGATTCTGTGGGTGTGGCTTGGTGGGCATGGCATGGCTTGGTGGGAGTGGCTTGGTGGGAGTGGCAGGGGAAGAATACTGTAAAATATCCATTCCCACCCCACACCAGGGGAAGGTTACTGCAAAATCCCCATTTCATCATGATTAGCTGGGACTCGGGAGGCAGAGAATAGATGGGAGTGGGGCCAGTCAGAATTTTTACTACTGGTTCTCTGCTCTACTCAAAATTTACCACTATCGGTTCTCCAGAACTGGTCAGAACCTGCTGAAACCCACCTCTGAAGCCATGCCATGCCACGCCCATCAAGCCACACCCACAGAACCGGTAGTAAAAAATTTTTAAACCCATCACTGATGCAGAGCCATCTCTCTGGGCAGGCGAGCCATCGTCCGTTGCTCTTCTGGGTTCTGGCATGCCAGCCAGCTGGTCTTTACACGTGTAGGAGTGCCAGAAACTGGAAGAGCAGCCACCCAGTGTGCATTCATGTGCTGGGAAGATGATCTTCCAGTTCCCAGAGCATGCATGTACATTGGTCAGCTGGTCTTTGTGCATGCATGTGCACCAGAAACCAAAAGACCATGTGGCTGGTGTGCATGCGCGCACCTGAAACCAGAAGAGCAGCCACCCGGTTTCTGGTTTCTGGCATGTGCTCATGTGTGCATGCGCGCCCTCCTGTTTTGGCACTCGACGCCCAAAAGTATCGCCAACCCTGATCTAAAAGGTATCATGCTTACAGCCTTCTTTGCTGAATATGATCACACATGCATGTTTTGCTCAAGATAGTGAAGCAACCATGATTTGAAATGAAAGCCTAAGTGGAAGCAATAAACTTATATCTGTAACAATAGTTTTTGCTAATGCTATCAAGTAAATACCTTTGCAAGTGGGATGTTTTCATCTGCCTTGAAAAGCAAAGGGTTCCTACAATCAACCTGGGTAAATATGCAAGGATGGCAGAGGTGAGATATTTACCGTGTTTCCCCGAAAATAAGACTGGGTCTTATATTCATTTTTGTTCTGAAAGACTCATTAGGGCTTATTTTATGGTTAGGTTTTATTTTGGGGGAAATATGGTACTAAATGTATCCATCTGGCTGACAATCTTAACTGGGGCTTATTTTGGGAGTAGGGTTCATATTATGAGCATCTTGAAAAATCAGGCTAGGACTTATTTTCCAGTTGGATCTTATTTTCGGGGAAAACAAGGTAGTTGTGCTCCAAAAGGGCTCTGAAAGCCATCTGAGGAGCAAAAAGTCAATGGATGAAGCCCTTTGCTGGAATGGTCCAGAAAGGAGATGTCTTGCAGTCCTTCAACTGTTGCACATTTATCATGTGAAGCCCAGCCCGCATCTGCTGCAGTGATCGAGAAGTGGGAAACACTGCAGCTGTTTAGCTGTTCCATGTGGCCCTGGGTGTTGAAAGTATAGAAGCCCTGGCTAGAACGATAGACAAAAATGCTCTTCCCTATAGGGAGGGTGACAGAGTTTGGGAGGGGTGTTTCTGTTGCAGCTGTTCCATTTGGCCCTTGCTAGGCAGTTGCGGAGAAGGTCATCAGCAGATAATTTTCCACTGGGGTGGGGGAGAGAAAAGAGAATGTGTCATGCACAGACACACACACACACACACACACACACACACACACACACAGAGAGAGTTCTGAATATCCTCAACCTTTTCCCTCTGTCCTCCATTCATCAAATTCAAAGCCAATCCCACCCACTCTTGAATTACTGTTAATATGGTAATAAACATTCCCAGCATAACAATACAATCTCTTCCTGTTTTTGCCTTTCAGCCTGATTCTTTCTAACAGACTGTCTTTCCTCTCTTGCTGTGTCTTCCCTCCTAAGCTCATTCAACAGGTCTAACTATATATCACCAAAAAAGATGTACTTTCTCACATTTATATATACACACTTTGCTAGTAAAAGCTTCTGTTTTACAAACAATAGAGTCACATTCCTGGCTGAAGTCAGGCAGGGCTGATTTAACATTAAAAAAAGTTATAGATGCTCAAGTGGAGCTGGGCTTCTAATAACTATATGGACCAGAGGTCTTCAAACTTGGCAGCTTTAACACTTGTGGACTTCAACTCCCAGAATTCTGAGAGTTGAATTCCACAAGTCTTAAAGCTGCCAGGTTTGAAGACCTCTGATATGGACTCTTCCATGTAGCTTTTCTGATAGAATGGAAATTGTTGAAACATAAAACATAGAATAATAGAGTTGGAAGGGATCTTGGAGGTCTTGTAACCCAATCCCCTGTTCGAGCAGGAGACCCTATCATTTCAGACAATGACAATTTTTGAAAGCTTTCAGTGATGGAGCACCCACAACTTCTGAAGGCGAACTATTCCATTGGTTGATTACTTTCACCGTTAGGAAATTTCTCCTTAGTTCTAGGTTGCCTCTCTCCTTGGTTAGTTTCCAACCATTGTTTCTTGTCTTGCCTTTTGGTGATTTGGAAAATAGTTTGACCCTCCACGTCTTTGTAGGAGCCTCTCCAGTATTGGAACAGTACAACCTAATTCCTATAACTATTCTTCATACATTTTAGCCTCCAGCCCCCTAATCATTTTTGTTGCTCTTCTCTGCACTCTTTCCATTTTTTGTATGGAAATGGCCTTCTTCTGGGTTTTTTTTTTCCATCTGCCCCATCTATTAGATTCCTAAGATTTTCTGGTTGGGTCAGATATAATATCCCCTAATAAATCTTACTTAGGTTTTGGGGAATCAGCCAAGAGGAAGTAAATCTGCCTTCTGACCTGGCATATAAAGAGAGAAAACATATTCCATTGTGCATATCCATTGTACATTGTGTGAAAATATGCCCTGCAAACCTGATGTCAAGGGTGAACAACCCAAGGCCTCAGAGCTGCAAGCCTGCTATCACATTCTTTGTTGTGCCCATGGATTCCTCACCAGAGACAAGTATGCTGAATATCAGTAGTGGAAAGTACTAAAAACCAGGAACAAATCTGGCTGGAGGACAAATGTATCAAGATCGGCCCCTAGAATTCCTCAACCAAAGTAGTCATTACTGGAAATTAATTCTTCCTTCCTTCCTTCCTTCCTTCCTTCCTTCCTTCCTTCCTTCCTTCCTTCCTTCCTTCCTTCCTTCCCTCCCTCCCTCCCTCCCTCCCTCTCCTTCTCTATGTCCAAAGTCCATGTCTCTGGCAGATATATAGGCTAAAGACATCTGCTAAAAAGGGAGGTCATAAATTGACCCAACATTTTTTAAACTGACTTCAAAACCCTATTTTTCCCACAAACCCCAGGGGTGAGTAGAAAATCCTAGCCTAACTGTGTGTGTTTGTGTGTGTATTATGATGGTTTCAACTCATCCTAACTCCTGGCATCTGCCTGAACTTGTCCCTGAAGATTTCTTGGCAACGTTTTCAGATATATTATTGCTATCTTTTTAGATCTGAGAGAGAAAGATTGGCCCAAAGTCTCCCTTCTGATTTCATCCCTAAGGCAGGACTACAATTCACAATTTTTCCATTTTTAGCCTCATGCCTCAAACCGCTGCAGCAAACGTGCACCAACGTGCCTACCGTTCCTGTCCTAATGTTTCCTTTGATAGTATACAATTTCATATAGTTATTACATACTTATGATTAAGTATATATATGTTTATATATCGTATAGTTATTTCATGCTTATGCTTATATATACTATTGTGACAAATAAATAAATAAAATAAATAAATTGGATTGCATGCAAAAAATGGCTCTCCCTGATATGTATCATCACTTCTACAGTGTCTTTTATTCCTCACCCCACAATTTGCCCACCCTTAATCTAGTCCAACATCCAAAGGAAATACTAATGAAATTTGCCAGCCTCAGGGCCAGAAAGAAAATTTGAGGAGCCCCTAACGTTGTACTTAAAGTAGAGTTACAACTGTCAACGAACTAGAATGCTAAGCCTACAATGTTGTGTAAGGGAATCTGCTAAGACTGCTACTAAGGTGTTTAAAGTGTCGTGGGAACATAGTTGCTATGAGTGTGGTCATTATTAATCTTATCACTCTTACAGAAATGCAGTTCAGAATGATCTTGAGGTTGGAGAAATGAGCTGAAAATAGCAGAATGAAATTGAATACACAAAGTAATTGACTTAGGAAAAAGAAATCAAATGCAAAGGCATAGCTGGTTTGCAACAGAACTTTTTTTTTTTAAAGAAAAAAAATCTGAGAATGGTAGTTGATTACAAACTGAATACGCGTTAGCAGTTGATATCCAAAGAAAGGCAAATATGGTTTTAGGCTGTATCAGCAGAACTGTATTTTCTAAGTCACAGGAAATAATCATTCTATTTATTCTGCACTGACTAAACCCCAGCTTGAATATTATATTCATTTGTGGGCAACCCACTTTAGGAAGATTTCAGAGGATGAAGAACAGGTTCATGAAAGAACACAGATTATCAGGAAACCAGAATCTAAATTGTATGAATTGTATGGCTAAACAGGAAATTTCATTTATTTACTTCTTCATTTGTTCAATTTAGATGTAGCGTGACTCCAAACGGATTTGGGGCAGTTCCATAATACAAGCAATATAAAAATATGGCCTAGTCTTTGCTTGGCCAATTAAAATATCCTTTAAGGGCTTTCCTGCATTGCTGAACTGCTGCGTATAAACTAGATCAGGGATCAGCAACCTGCGGCTCTGGAGCCTCATGTGGCTCTTTCATCCCTCTGTTGTGGCTCCCTGTTGCTGATTGGCTCCACAATTGATAAGGCTTTCGGTTAGGACAGGTAGAGGAAAAAGGATGCCGCGCTAAGAGGAGACTCTATGGTGGGAGAACCAGACTTCCAGTCAGCAGAGGAAAAAGGATGACATGCTAGGAGGATACTCTATGATGGGGGAACCAGATTTCCGGTCTGCTCCAGAATTGAATGGGGGCTTCTGGTTAAGACCTTTGTGGCTCTTTGAGTATTTAAGATTGCCGACCCCTGAACTAGATGGACACCAAGCTTGCTTAAGAAATCTCTTTTCTTAAGCAAGAAATCACGTAATTTCTTTTAGTCTTTTTATGGTGACGGCTATGATACTCTGGCCTGTACTTATCATTGTCCCTTTTTTGTCAATTCTTCCACTGCTTAACTCCACCCACCCACCCCCACAAACTAGAAAAATAAGCACCAGTCTCTTTCTTCTGCATGGGTGAGCCTTTGAGGGCATGTGGTTTTTACCAATAGACTATTTGCATGAGTCCCCTTCTCTTCATATCTGACACATTCCTGTCTAATGTCTCTGGAGATTCTCAATCATCCAGATAAATAATTGTCCCAAAGGTGCTTTTTCCAAAAGGCAACCAGATTTTCTTGTGTTTTTCTTTTGTTGAAAACCTTTTGCTTCTCTTCCAAGAAGCTTCTTCAGTTCTGAAGTTCAGAACAGTTCTGAACAGAACTGAAGAAGCGTCTTGGAGGAGAGGTGAAACTTTCAAAGAAAAAGCCCAAAACGTCCAGTTGCTTTTTGAAAAAAAGCACCTTTGGAACTGCCTGACTGGTGCACCATCATCAATACAAGGTTGTAACAATAATAATTCTCACTAAATGAACTATAGTAGAAGGAGAAACTGGCAACTATCTTTCAGGAAGGGAGGGAAGGAGGAAGGGAGGGATGATCAGTTTTCTTATACCGGTATAAAGAAAAATTGACAGAATTCTTGTCAATTTCCACTGATTAAACAAAGAAAGAATGAAGATCAATCACATCAATCATCTGTTTAAAAGACAAACATCCAACCTTTCATTTCATCCATGATAACCTTTTTAAAGTCCAATAGCACTGTATGGAGAAGAAAAGCAATGGCATTTCTTTCTCCAAAGTATGAGGCAATATATTTTTGTTAAGGATCATTACAGCTTAATTAATATCCATAATCACAGAAACCAGCAGGTTTTGGTTTGTTGAAAACCTTGATAAACCTTCATTTGGTCTTCCTCATATTTCCATCTCACACACCAAAAAGAACAATGCAGCTATGGATGCAAGGTGTCTAGAGCCAAAATGAGACACAGAGCACAACAACCAGACAGGAGAAATAATCCCAAGGTAGACCTGCCAGGTATCAAACCAGGTGGGACTAGTAAATTCAGGAAATAGCAATAGCACTTAGACTTATATACGGCTTCACAGTGCTTTACAGCCTTCTCTAAGCGGTTTACAGAGTCAGCATATTGCCCCCAATAATCTGGGTCCTCATTTTACCAACCTTGAAAGGATGGAAGGCTGAGTCATCCTTGAGCCAGTGAGATGCTGAACTGCAGCTAGCTGTCAGCTGAAGTAGCCTGTAGTACTACACTCTAACCACTGTGCCACCTCGGCTTTGGGATTATTGTGAAGATCTTTATTACTAATAGAATAATGTAGCCTGTCAAAGCAATTGTCTTGCTCAATTTATACATAGCACAATTAAGTTGGGATTGCTCTCTTTCTCACGCTTCTTCCTCCCCTGGGCCAAGGTGTTTCTTTTACAATGGTGCTTTTTTCTCCCCTGCTTTCTTAAAGTCTTTTAACCATTCCATCGCACAAGCCAAGTGGAGCACAGCTAATTGGTAGTCTCCAGATTCTTCTCTTCCAGATGACCTTCAGTGTCTGTAAGGGAGGACTTATGATGCAGAATCAGAAAAGCACTATTTTCATGCCTCAGTAGCAAGCTGGCGATGAGGTGGAAGCCATGTTTATGGGGACAGGACTGAGCAGATTAATTAGCTCTGTGTGTGTGTGTGTGTGTGTGTGTGTGTGTGTGTGTGTGAGAGAGAGAGAGAGAGAGAGAGAGAGAGAGAGAGAGAGAGAGAGAGAGAGAGAGAGAGAGAGAGAGAGAGAGAGAGAGCCAGTATTATTGTTGATGAAAGATATACCCATATCTGTTTCCACAGGCATAAAAAGTGAGGGGAGAAAGGACATATGGCAGGGATGTTATACAGCAGGTTCTGACAGGTTCTGGAGAACCAGTAGCAGAAATTTTGAGTAGTCCAGAGAACTGGCAAATACCACCTCTGGCTGGCTCCAGAGTGGGGAGGGAATGGGGATTTTGCAGTATCCTTCCCCTGGAGTGGGGTGGGAATGGAGATTTTGCAGCATCCTTCCCCTGGAGTGGGGAGGGAATGGAGATTTTACAATACCCTTCCCCTGCCATGCCCACCAAGCTACGCCCACCAAGCCATGCCTACAGAACCGGTAGTAAAAAAATTCCACCACTGGTTTATGGGTTGGGGAGGATGGGAAATTGTCATCTTTGGATTCCATAAAAGCCTGGCTGAGATAAGCCCTTCTACCAGTAACTTGGCAATATCCTGTTCATGGGAGACTCTCTTCAATTGTACTGAAGCATGTGTCATGCTTGCTCCTATAAAGTGCCCTGAAATAGCTCTGGAACAGACTGTCTATATGACTAAGAATTCTGGGAATTATAGCCTCAACACATCTGGAAGGCACCCAGTTGGAGATGATGAGGAAAGTGAAGAAAGAAAAGAAGTCTGACTTTGAGCTGGACTCTAGTCAGGTCTACTGGACTACATGGATGAAGAACTAAAGGAAGATCATCTCATGATTAGTTGTTTAGACCAATTGTTTCTCCATTTTGGCAAATTTAAGATGGGTGGACTTATATTCCCAGAATTCCCCTAGCTGAGGAATTTTTTTTATTTTTTATTTTATTTTATTTATTTTGTAACAACAGTATACATAAACATAAGCATGAAAATAACTATATAATATATAAGCATATATATAAGCATAAGTATGTAATAACTATATTAATTGGATATAATGAAAGGAAACAATAGGACAGGAACGGTAGGCACGTTTGTGCTCTTATGCACACCCCTTACAGACCTCTTAGAAATGGGGTGAGGTCAATATTCTGGGAGTTGACTCTATATACAGTATCTTAAAATGCTGCCAAGTGTGAGAAACACTGGTTTAGACCAGAATTCACTTTGGTTATTACCACTGCAGATATAACTCTCATGCAGCACTCATGGTTTAAAGATGGAAGAAATTGAACAATTCAGAATGATGTAAATTTGAAAGCTTTTGCCTAGAAGACTTGGGCTTTTAAAGGTAATTATCTGAGTATGCATTCTCAGGTTGCAAAGCAAAGAGATCCATGAACTCCATTTCATTCTTCAAAAACCCACCCTATATTCCTTCAATTCACAGCTACTCAAATAGACCGCCTTTAACATAGTTGTGAGTCAGGAGAGACAAACACATTGAACGGTGGGGTAGGGAAGTGTAATCTCCTCCCCTATAAGACCTAAACACACTCCTGAAGCTAGAGGAGAGTTAACACCCATCTGGCTTAATACGGGAGTAGCCAATCTCTCTTAAAAGTGCTTCAGGCCAAAATCCCTGCTGATGTCAGCAGCATTAACAGCTATACCCAAGGAGAAAATCTGCTTAGGGACAGACAAAACATTCAACGCAAGGCCTAATGAAAAGTGAATGTGAGCAAAAACCCAGGCAGTGTGCTTTCTAGAAAATGCTGGGTCAGGAATATATATCATTGGGATGAAAATTCACATTTAAAAAACCCCTTCCCCAAATATTTCCAATTCAAGAACACTTTCCTGTCAGTGGTAAATGATAAATAAACTTTAAATACTTAAACAATAAGAAAACAGGTATTTCCATTATACTACAGTGGTTGTTCCTTGAGAGGGGGGGAGGGAGGGAAAGAGAGAGAGGGAGAAGGAGGGAGAGGGGGGGAGAGAGAAGGAGGGAGAGAGAGAAGGAGGGAGAGAGATTCATGTGTGATGTTAGTTTCCTGTGAAAATTCGAAATAGCAAAACAGAATTGAACATTCTCCCCAATTTCCCACTATAATGTAATTTAAAATAATGCTGCAGAATATTATCCGCTTCAGAAATGTTAATTTTATTTTATTATGAGGCATCTATGCCACCCATCTCGTGGAAGGGACTAATATTAATGCTATTTCTATCTTGCAACAAAAACAGCCTCAAATACACCACAGCCTTAGTTAGCATGTAAGCAGGCAAAAGCTGTCTGCCTTGATCATTTATCTTTTTCTGTCAGATTTATGACCCACCTTCTAAGCAAAAGCTTTACTTATTTATAAATAAATAAGGGTTTGAAAGTACAGCAAGACACCAATAACCCAATGCAAAAGCACCAATAAAAAAGCGATTATTTAAAAAATGTGGGCAATACAAATACTCTGCAAAAAAAAAGGTGCTTTAGAGTCTGTAAGGGCATGGTTTGGTTTGATCATTAGAACAGCTGCATCATTTCCCAGATGTGCATGGGTACTGTAGAACAGAGTTTTTCAAACATGGCGACTTTAAGATGTATGGACTTCAATATTCTGTGTTCTGGGAGTTGAGGTGCACACACCTTAAGGCAGCGGTTCTCAACCTGTGGGTCAGGACCCCATTGGGGGTCGAATGGTGATTTGCCAGGGGTCGCCTAAGACCATCAGAAATATGGGAAGTATACTTGCGAATCGAAGAATCGCGCTCCAATGGTTGACTCCTCAAGCCAGCTGCAGGCTCTTCAAATCGCTAGCCGAATTCGGCTTCAGGCGCAATGAATTAAAAAAGAGAGAAATCTTTGCTCTGATATCTCTCTCTCAAGCCAGCTGCAATCACTCCCAATCTCTAGCCTACTCTGGCTTCAGGCGCGATAAACTTAATAGGGGAGGAGTCTCCGCTTTAATGCCTCCGTCCTCAAGGCAATCGCAAGCAGTTCAGATCGCTAGCCAATATGGCTTCAGGTGCGATAAATTCAAAACGAAAATAATTTTACGGTTGGGGTCGCCACATCATGGGGAATTGTATTAAAGGGGTCGCAGCACTATAAAGGTTGAGAACCACTGCCTTAAGGTCTCAAGTTTGAAAAATGCTGCTCTAGAGCCCACTTCCTTGCCTGTGTGAATGTATAGCACCATTTCACTTCATTGAAATTCATTTCATTATTACTACTTTGTTGTTACTTTGCTATTTTGCATGTATACAGAGAGCTTATGTACTGGAGACAAATTCCTTGTGTGTCTATCACACTTGGCCAATAATCTTTCTGTTCTGTTCTGTTCTGTTCTGTTCTGTTCTGTTCTGTTCTGTTCTACTCTACTCTACTCTACTCTACTCTACTCTACTCTACTCTACTCTACTCTACTCTACTCTACATTCTATTCGATTCCATTGAAAAAGCAAGTGTGCACCAATGTCCCCCTTTAAACCATTTTCATAACTGTAATCAATATTTTGGATCGCTAATATAGTGTGTGGAGGGATATTCATCTGGCACCAAAACTATATTAAAAATACGATGGACAAGCTTTTCGAGAGGGGAAGAAATCCTACAGTCTGGGCTTCTCTAGTTGGAAGATTTTAGATAGCATTTAGATGACATTGCATGTTTAAAAAAACAAGTGTAGTTATCTTTATTAATTACCAGCAAAGGGTGTTGGCTGGTGGGAATTAGAAGACAAGCATTTTCTGCAATGGCCCCTGCTCTATGAAACATCCTCCCTTCGGAGAGTAGAATGCCCCCAACCAGGGGTGAAATCCTCCATGGGTCACTACTGGTTAGCTTGCCCATGAATGCGCGGTGCATGCTAGACACACACTGCATGCACGTGCATGCACAGTGCACACCAAACACCCACTTCATGTGGAAAAAGGAGCCATTTGAAGGTAAGTAGAACAGCGAGGGGAGCAACAGCTGTGCCGTGCGATTTAGATTCCCTAGAAAGCAGGATTTCCTGCTTTCTAGTGAATATAAATCGCACGGCACAGCTGATCATTGGAAATACCAGTTCAGACCAACCGGTAGCTTTTTTTACTACCGGTTCACCAAACTGGTAGATTTTATTACTACCGGTTTCCCCCAAACCGGTGCGAACCAGTAGGATTTCACCACTGCCTCCAACCCTTTGCCTTTTGTAAGGCCCTAAAAAGTCAGTTATGTCCCTGAGCCTGGGATGCTGAACATGTTAAGGACCCCATTTCCTGGTTGTATTGCTAACTGGCCAAGGATCTCCTCTGCTGTGTATGTTTATTTATTTTGGAAGTGTTTTTTTTTTGTATTGTTTTAGTGCAGTGGTTCTCAATCTGTGGTCCCTGGACCCCTGTGGGGCCATGGTATTGCCATGGGGGGTCTGTCAAAGGCTTGAAGAAATATTATGATTTAAAACTTGAGTTAAGTCTTGGAGGTCAGTGGCCATAAAAGATATTTAAAGGGAGGACTGTGGTGAAGAAAAGGTTGAGAATTACTGTTTTAGTGTAAAAATTACAATTGTATTTTTTGAATTATGAGCCAGCCAGAGTCATTGCCTGAAACAGGCAGCTATAGAAGTTGAGTAAAGAAAATAAAAAATAATTAATTAAACTATTTTTTTACACCAGAAATTGAAGCTGGCATAGAAAGCATTTGCTAGTTCAGTTTTTCTCCACAATAGTTCCTATGATGTAGGTGTCAGACCTGGAAGCAATCTTTCTACCTTTGTGCCTTCAGGCTTCAGCCCTGCCACAAATCCTACTGTGGGAAATTGGGAGGGGGGAAGAAAATATGTAGTCACCATAAAATTCTTTATAGAAAGTCAATGCCATGGGGCCCTGCAGCTGTGCTGAGAGGAATGAGGAGGTATCTTCTGTTCTGGACGGTACCTGATTGGATATGTGGTGGACATGTGGGAGAGGGGCAAGGTCTTGAACTTTCTTTTGGGTATGGAAAACCCGGAAGCTCTCAGATTCGGGTTTTCCCAGGTGTGCCAATAAGATATTTCTAATAAAAGTTAGTTTTGAGGAACTTGAAAAAGAGGCTGTACTTCTGAGAATATTCAGGAAGAGAAATCTATCTCAGCATCGACTTCTGTCCTATTATCACAGCACCATTGAGAGTGTCCTGACATACAGCATTCTTGCATGGTATGGAAGCCGCTCTGTAGCAACAAAAAAGCTCTACAGAGAATCGTTAAAACTGCCCAGAATATCATTGGACTCCAGCTACCAGCCCTGGATGACATCTTCGAATCTCACTGTTTGAGGAAGATGCATAACATTCTCAGAGACTCTTCCCATCCTGCTTACAATCTTTTTGGACTGTTGCCTTCTGGCAAAAGATACAGAACAATTAAAACTCGGACCACACGTTTTCTGAATAGGTTTTTATCCCAGAGCTACAATTGCACTCAAGAATGAATTAAAGGGCCACCACCGTCAGTGAGCTGTCGGACAGCATTACTTGGTCTGTTGTGTGGATGTTTGGGTGGTTTAAGGGCAGGGAATTTGTGGTGCGTGGGGTGGCGTTTGGGGATTGTTGTGTGTGTTGGACCTGTTTTTTGGGTGTTAAGTGAATTTTGTTGTATGGGTATACTGTTTATATACGTACAATGACAATAGAGTTATTATTATTATCTTTATTCATTAAACATGAAACTCAGTCAACTGAACATTCAAAAAGGCATCACAAATACCACTGACTGGTGCTAATACGGGTTGCTGCCAGGATCCTAGGTATCAACCAAGTACCTTCTTAAGATGTACGATGTTCCATGTAGCGCAGTTTTTTGCAGTTCTGCTGGTGGTATTATTATTGTTATTATTATTATTATTCAAGCCTCGGAGTTTGATTTTGTTGGGGGTGTTACTTGAAACCCTGACATTAGGTTGGGCTGAGGCAAGGTGAATGGCCCAGAGTTACCAAATAAATTTCATGGCTGAGAGCAAACTAAAACTTCCCTGGGCCTAATCAACACCTTAATCAAAGCCTTCATTAGCCCTCATTTCCATATTTCAAGATTTGGCTGAATTGAATCCTGGCTGCCCCATTTCGGAGGAACTTTCAAGACACACTGTGTTTGTTTCATGTATAAAACACTTCTGTTTTGTGCACACAGCCCTAGTGCTATCAACATTCTTCAGTTTCCAACTGGACTTTACTCAAGCTAATGAAACAGCAATTGCATCTGAAATGTCTTTAAAAGGAGAAGAGTTTTGATTCTCATTAATAGCCTACAAGGTTCTTGATCTAGCTGTGTGGTGGCTCACAGAGTTGTGAGTAAACATCCTGTCTTTCACTGCACTGTCATTTCTCCCAGGGTTTTCATTATTTCCATTAAAAGAGGGGATTTTCCGGTAGAGGAAATTGGCCATCTAATTATGGGCAACCAGGAAGCCTTAGAAAGAGCCACCAGCTCCTACAATAAAGCAAAGTCAAACATACTAACTAAGAAAAGTTTGAAATAAATTCTCAAGCATCCTGAGAGTGAATAAAAAGGATTTTTTTTTTAATTTTGAGAAATTGTAAGGCAAGTTTTGCAATTATATTAGGAAAATGGAACTGATCAGACAGATGGACGAAAAACTAGAAGCAGAAGAAAGAGCTTCCACAGAAGAGACAGAAAAGCCAGGCTAAACAACATTGAAATCATTAGTGTCAAGAAAGTCAGAGAAGGTGAAAGGGGAATGAAGAAGCTAATTATGTTATAGAAAGAATGGAAGAGGACGGTTTTAGTAGGAAATGGCTCACAATTAAATGTTCCACTCAGTATGGTCTGGTAAACCTGAGCTGGATTGAGCAAAAGGAAATTAAGGTCTATGGTATAAGATATAAGATAAGGTATAAGATATGGACTACAGGGCGATCAAACCAGTCAGGCTACAGGAGATCAATCCTGACTGCCAGTAGTGGTTTCCACTTACCTTCACTACCAGTTGGGAACTATGAGCACTCATGTGCGGTGCTTCTGCGCATGTACAGAACCTTCTGCACATGTGCAGAGTGTCCATGATGACGTTTGGTCACCTAATGAGGAGGAAGGACTCACTGGAGAAGAGCCTAATGTTGGGAAAGATTGAGGGCAAAAGAAGAAGGTAATGACAGAGAATGAGATGGCTGGATGGAGTCACTGAAGCAGTAGGCGTGAACTTAAATGGACTCCAGAGGATGGTAGAGGACAGGAAGGCCTGGCGGAACATTGTCCATGGGATCGCGATGGGTCAGACACGACCTTCACAACTAACAACAAAATAAGATATAAGGAGGAGAGGAGAGGGGAGGGGAGGGGAGGGGAAAGGAGAGAAGAGAAGAGAAGAGAAGAGAAGAGAAGAGAAGAGAAGAGAAGAGAAGAGAAGAGAAGAGAAGAGAAGAGAAGAGCTTTATTGTCATTTTTTATTTTGAGCACGCTGGCACACATCAGGAACAATCCAAAGACAGGAAGAAGATGAAGGGAAAATAACCTCACAGAGAACATGGGGGGAGGGGGAGAAGGAGGAGGGGCAGAAGGTAAAGAGGCAAAATTAGATCAGAGGTTTTATCAACTACAGCAGTGTTTCTCAACTTTAGCAAGTTTAAGGTGTCTGGATTTCAACTCCCAGAATTCCCCAGCCAGCATGGGGGTTGAAGTCTAAACATCTTAAAGTCACTGAGGTTAGGAAACACTGCACTACAGAAAATCCAGCTGTATGGAAAGGAAAAGAGACAATACATGGAGAAACTGAAAAAAAAACCACCAAAAAGAGCAATTCATTCATTCTTTTATATACTGTATGGTTTGTTCTAATGCTGGATATATTGCTTGTCTCAGATGTAAGCTGCCCAGAGTTGGTTTTAAGATGGGTGACTGTGCAAATGGTTTAAGTAAAACAAATGAGCTCTTTCAAATTCTAACAGAAATCACTGAATGATTTTCTGAGGAGAAAAATCCACAAGTGTAGAGATCAGAAAAGAGGAAGGTGTAATGAAGCTGTGCAGTGAAAGATGTCGTGGTATAAAGACTATTATACAGCTGACTTGGCTGCATAAATGATTTAAGCAGTTCTGTAGCTCCCTTGATTTACCTACAGTACCTGGAGGCAGACAACGGGTGAAGAGCAGGGATGCTCTGATTGAAAAAGAAACACTAGAAAGACACAAAATGCTTAGAACAGCCCCTTGGTCCAGGGCTTCTCATTTCTGTTAACCACGCGACATGACAAGCCCAAGCAGCCCAGGCTTAAAACTAACTCACATGGGCATTGTCTTTGCATCATATACTATCTTCAATGTAAAAAAGATGTTGAGACTCTAGAATGAGTGCAGAGAAGAGCAACAAAGATGATTAGGGGACTGGAGGCTAAAACATATGAAGAACAGTTGCAGGAACTCGGTATGTCTAGTTTAATAAAAAGAAGGACTAGGGGGGACATGATAGCAGTGTTCCAATATCTCAGGGGTTGCCACAAAGAAGAGGGAGTCGGGCTGTTCTCCAAAGCACCTGAGGGTAGAACAAGAAGCAATGGGTGGAAACTGATCAAAGAAAGAAGCAACTTAGAACTAAGGAGAAATTTCCTGACAGTTATAACAATTAATAAGTGGAACGACTTGCCTGCAGAAGTTGTAAATGCTCCAACACTGGAAATTTTTAAGAAAATGTTGGATAACCATCTGACTGAGATGGTGTAGGGTTTCCTGCCTGGGTAGGGGGTTGGACTAGAAGGCCTCCAAGGTCCCTTCCAACTCTGTTACTATTATTATTATTACCTAAGTTAAGCAACTTGTCAACTACAAGGAGCCTGACAGCATTTGATAGACTATCAACTTTTATTTAAAGATATGAGCATCTGCATTGGACAAAGTCACAAAGTTTAAGCTCACATGAACTCCCAAAGCTGGATGAGTTCATTCAAATCATCAGTTTTCACTGCTCAAAGCTGGAATCCGAATTAAGGCTTCCCACTGGGCTCAGCTTGAACACTTTCAATGAAAGGAAGCTCACCTGTTCTCTGATAATTGGTTTCACTGTCAAACTTTTCTTAACTGCTTACATGTTTTTCTAACATTCAACCATAACACATACACACCCGTTAGCTTATATGTCTGTATTTTTATGTCCTACCTCTGAAATAATAATAATAAAAAAAAAATCCAGGTCCTGATGTCCTTCTGCATGACATCCTTCAAGGACTGGAAAAAGTGTTATGGTATCCTGACCTTATTTTTTTTTTTTTTTTGCAAGTCTGAACATACGTATGCTTTTAATCTCTTTTGGGGGTCAGTTCTAATTCCAGGATTATCGTCATGGTCCTTCTCTGAACCAATCACAATGTCATAGCCACAGATGAAAACAATCTTTTCTCTTCTGAAAAGCAATCTCAATAAATAAGGTAAAGTGTCAGGCCTGGAAACCATACTAGACTTTAGGGTTCCAGATGCTGCCACATTTTTCCTCTGAGAGGAAGAAGGGGGGTTGAGGGGTATGGTAACATTCTTCAAGCGTTCAAGGTCGGATGGTGTTCACATCTGCAGGAGGAGTGGCGAGAAGATATTCGAATGAACTGGGAGAACGTGGGACCATGTGACCAGCTAAGGGGTTGGGGGGTGGGACTCTTGGGGTTTGTATAACTGGGAAAAGAATCCGGAAGTTCAGTTTTGGAATTTCACTCATCATGTGCCAGTTTCCTCATGCTAGTAAAGAACTCTGAAAGACAATGGCTTCTGAGTTTTCTTTATGCAGAAGAGGTTTTTCTGGAACCATGACATAAAGCAAGTAGTGGGTTGCATTCAAAGCCAAAGTAGAAAGGGAAATATGTTTTCCTTTTAGTGCAGGGGTCTCCAATCTTGGTCCCTTTAAGACTTGTGGACTTCAACTCCCAGAGTTCCTCAGCCAGCTTTGCTGGCTGAGGGACTCTGGGAGTTGAAATCCACAAGTCTTAAAGGGACCAAGGTTGGAGACCCCTGTTTTAGTGGTTCTTCTTTTTCTTCTTTCTAACACCACTCTTCCTTTCTCTCTTCTTTCTTTTTCCATCTGCTATCCTCTTCTCTCTCATCCACACAGCAGCTACTGGGAAGGAGCATATAGCTCTTAGTAGGGATTGAACTAATCTAACAATATAACACTAATAGTATAACAGAGTTGGAAGGGATCTTGGAGATCTTCTAGTCCAACCCCCTGTTCAAGCATGGGGACCTATACCTTCTTCAGAAAGTGGCTGTCCAATCTCTCCTTAAAAACCCCCAATGTTGGAGTTTCCACAACTTGTGGAGGTAAGCTGTTCCACTGATTTATTGTTCTCACTGTCAGGAAATTTCTCCTTAGTTCTAGGTTGCATCTCTCTTGAATAAATTTCCATCTGTTACTTCTTGTCCTGTCTCTGGTGCTTTGGAGAATAGGTTGACCTCCTACGCTCTGCGGCAGCATAGATCAGTTTTAAAATTAGAACAAGGGCTGGATGAAAGTTGGTCAAGGGTTGCACAGGGCCAGAGACCTCTCCTATATAAATCAGTAGCATTCAACAATGGGATACCCTCAGACAAAAAAAAAAATCATAGCAAACCTGCCCCATGTTGGCATTGGAAGACAGCAGGATGAGCACACAGACCAATGGAACTGCATTGTGTGACAAAGCACCTACTTTACATAGGTAAAATCCTAGATTCAATCCTTAATCATGCCTGGTATCTTATATCATGCCAGGTATCTTATAAAACTTGGAATCCATTCTGTCAGTCTGAGGAGGCTTCCAAATTCTAACTCTATAGAAGGAAGCTTCCTCATTGCCTCTTCAGAGTTTTCAAGCCACATACTTAGGACTGAAAAGGGAATCACTGAAAAGTTTTGGCCTGAGGTCAGGCTACATAGTCCCATTGGACTCTTTTGGTGGCTTTAATTCTCGGCCTTTGTTAACAGTCCTGGAGATCATGACAGCTTGGAATCATTTGGTGTAATTCGGCAAAGAGGATAGGATTTGAATGCCACTAAAGCCCCAAGATCCGGCCTTTGACGGACAGCAGCAGCTGTCATCTGGTTCATGCCAGCTGAGCTAATGACACCAGCCGGATGTTCCTTTCTGTGCTGCAGTTGAAGGTAAAACTAAAATTAAACCCAGCGGGCATTCCACTTGGCACCGTGCTCTGCAGCTATGAGCAATGAACATGGCCCACCATCAGACATACAACCCTCACCTTGGAGCTTATCTTTTCAGCTAAGGTGATGCCCAAGGCTCAGAAACATTTTTAAATGGTCATCTCTCCAAGACCTGGGAGCTCCATTCCCTAAATGATGTCAAAAGAACTAGGATACGTCTAGTGTTCAAAAAGCAGGTTTTGGAATTAAGTCTTTGCGTCAATCCTATTTAAGATGTTGCAGAGCTCCATGGCAAAATATTCATCTGAATTCCTCACCCTGCATGGCCATTCTCTCTCTGCATCCTATTATTTTTTTTCTCTATATTTTTCAACCCGATATAGGAAAGTGTGAGGAAACACAACACTGAAATAAGTCCTTAGGTTGCATTTCATGAGTGTCCAATTCACGTGAGATAATAGGATAGTTTCTCTCTGAAAAAGCTTTAGTTTGAGATTTATCTATTTTCCTAGAAGCTTCAGTATCACATTCAGTTCCAGCCCCAGGCACTTATTACTCAGAGGTTTTTCTTTTGCTAATATCTAAGGCTGATCCCTGTACACTAAATGGAAATAATTTCCCAACATTAAACCAAAGGAGATCCATCTCAGGCTAAATGAAGACGTGGGCACCTGGAATGTCACCAAAGTACTCATGATTTATTTTTATTTTTCAGGTCAAAAAGCTTCATTTGGCTGCCAAAGGACAATGAAATGGTGCTACCTGCATTGTGCTAAAGCTTCATGATTGTTCAGCCAATCTACTGGTGACTTCAAACTGACTTCAGAGAACAAACACCACAATTAGGATCTTTATGGATTTCCCCCCCACACCATTGATAGCATTTTAGGGCCCTATAAATGTGACATACAGCTGGAAAGCAACCATAACATCAAGATAACATTTGAAAAATTCTTGTGTTCATTATTTTACTCAGGGTTATGTACTGTATAGATCAAGTCAAGGCCTGCACAGGATGACCTGGTCAGGAAATGGTGGATCTCCAGTATTTGTGATATATGAAATTACTGTAGGTTGTTTACACTGGGACTATTTAAGCCACATTACAATGGAAGCAATTTCTTGCTCTGATTCTTAGTTCTGTCCCATGAAGATACAGGGAACATGTGAGAGAATACTTAGATAGCTGATGTCAAGAGCTAGTAAATCAATCTTAATAGAGGCTATAAAGCCAAAGGGTTTTTCAAATCCATCTGCAGGCCCAAATCCAAGAAATACGGTAAGAGACTCAAGGTAGGTCAAGCTACAACAGTGGTCCAGATGAAGGTCGAGATATCCATGGAAACTATTCATAGTCAAATGTTCTGAATGTTCAGATGAGCTAAACTGAATGTTATCTTCAGCAACAGCCTTAGCCTTATAAAATTATCAGTAACTGTTGTTGCCTAGGCTCAGCTAGTACTCATCGTGGTTCTTACTCCATAGAAGTCTCTTCTTCCCAGAAACCCAACTGACTGTGCTGTTCAACCTTCTATTCTTTCATTTGGCAATTGTGACACAGTGTTGGAATCAGAGCTGCATTTGAGAGATGTTTCAGGGACTAATTCCCCTTTTTTAAACTGCTTAACCTGAGCTCATGGTCCAAACAGGTAATTAAGTTTTCTCATTCTTACATCATCTGCTCCTCCTCCTCCTCGAAAAAAAAAACTTTACTCTTCCAAAGGAAAATTCATTTTTGATTTATGCACATCATCTTGCAGGTAATTTGTAATTTGCTGGGGAACTTCATTGGCATCAGCTCCGATATTCAATTTAAAAGCAAATGGGAAGCCAACTACAGTGACTCGATATGTCTATGTTAAAGCAATGAATGTGTATGTTTTGTTGCTGGTTCTAGTCTTTGCTTCCCAAAATAGGGCATTAGTGTCTGTGATGAAATGAGAATGGACAGGTTATGCATTGCACATTTTAGCAAAATTATTCCTCACTGAACATTGATAGATTTCACCAAAAGGCAAGCAATGTGTAGGCCTGTAGGCATCTAACATCTCCCACAAAGGTTGCAATTTGTAGTTACCAGATCATCTATTGCGGAAACTTGTTCCCAAGCCCTTTTTTCCCCCTTATTGAAGGAGGTTTTAGGTATATTTAAAAAGATTTTATTTCTACAGCTGCTGCTATAGCTGGAACCTGATAAATCTTTGCCCTATAGATAGCATTAGCAATAGCACTTAGACTTATATATGGCTTTACAGCGTTTGCACTTAGGGCTAATTTATGGCTATCTAAGAACTTTGCTTTGAGTATGCAGGCAATTTTGCTTCTGAGCATTGGGATTTATACAGTCCCAACTTCATAATGCTTACATTTTTTTTCTGTACATTGTGACCAAAAAACAGTTTATCCCTCCTGGTTCATTATCAGAAAGTTCCCACACTGGAACAGCTCAAAACTAGGATTTCTCCAAGGCGCATAACAATTGGTAAATACAACCATGACCCTGTGAGTCTTCTTTGCAGGGTTCACATAGATATTAAGAAGATTGTGATAGATTTCTAAAACGTTTTGTTTACAATGCAGAAATACGATAATTTTGTATTCCTCATTTTTATAGTGTGTAGATATAATTGTAATCCTTTTTCCCATTTTCTCCCCTTTTCTGAGTTCCCAACAAGATTTAATTCAGAAGGTGCTTCAAAAAAACACAACATAATTTGTACAAGGGAAAATCCATCTCTTGGTAGCTATGAGGGCAGAGTCCACTTCTAACTCTACTGCTTGCTATCAAGGGCATCTACAAACTGACTTTAAGAATCAAGATGGCAGCTTTGATAGTGCCACATCTTGAATGTTTGGTCCCCACATAGCAATAGCAATACCACTTAGACTTATATACCACTTCATAGTGCTTTTATAACTCTTTCTAAGTGGTTTTACAGAGTCAGTATATTGCCCCCAACAATCTGGATCCTCATGTTACCCATCTCGGAAGGATGGAAGGCTGAGTCAACCTTGAGCTGGTGAGATTTGAACTACTGAACTGGAGTTAGCAGTCAGCTGAAGTAGCCTGCAGTACTGTGCTCTAACCACTGTGCTACCTTGGCTATTATCTCACATTTCCTGCAAATATCCTGAACTCCTTCTGTTTGCCTCCCCAGCTAGCACACTCCAGATAGCAAATAACAATAGCACTTACACTTATATACTGCTTCACTGTGCTTTTACAGCCCTCTCTAAGCAGTTTACAGAGTCAGCCTATTGCCCCCAACAATCTAGGTCCTCATTTTACCGACCTCAGAAGGATGGAAGGTTGAGTCAACCTTGAGCCTGGTGAGAATTGAACTGTCAAACTGCAGCCAGCAGTCAGCAGAAGTAGCTTGTAATACTGCATTCTAAACACTGCACCACCACGGCTTATTCAGAGCCAGGCAGTTTCACAATGTGGTTTATTAGTAGTAGTACAAACTCCATGAACGTATGCAACACCGCCTGGGGTCCCAGGCAGATAAGGAAAAAAATGAAGAGGTCCCAATCCAACCTCAGGAAAAACAAGAAACCTAAACTAATTGGAGGATTTCCAAAATCTGTACAGGTAGTCCTCAACTTACACCCATAATTGACCCCAAAATTTATGTTGTTAAGTGAGACATTTGTTCAGTGAGTTTTGCTCTATTTTACAACCTTTCTTGCCCCAGCTGTTATAAGTGAACCACTGCAGTTGTTAAGTTAGCAACCCATTTGTTAAGTGAATCTGGCTTCCCCATTGACTTTGCTTCTCAGAAGATCACAAAAGTTGATCATATGACCCTGGGACACTGCAATGGTCATAAGCGTGAAAAATAAGTCACTTTTTTCAATGCCTTTGTGACTTCAAATAGTCACTAAATGACTATTGTTGTAATTCAAGGACTATCTGTATATGTATAAACATTTGGTGTCGATTTCGTCATGTGTTGTAAGACAAGCTGTAGCTCCTGGGAACAGATAATAATAAAAGCATAAATACCAAGTCAGCATTTTTTTCATAGGTCTTTGTAAGAGAGCTAAGACACCACCGAAAATATTTAATTGGGGTGTGAATACCACTTTATAATGCTTTGGTAAGACCACCCTTGGAATACTGCATCCAGTTTTGGTCACCATGATATTAAAAATATGTTGAGACTCTAGAGAGTACAAAGAAGAGCAATAAAGCGGATTAGACGACTGGAGGTTAAAATATACGAAGAGCAGTTGATGGAATTGGGTCTGTCTAATTTAATGAAAAGAAGGACTTGGGGTGACATGATAGCAGTGTTCCCATAGCTAAGAGGTTGCCACAGAGAAGAGATGGTCAACCTACAGTATTCTGCAAAGTACCTGAAAGAAACAAAACAATGAATTAAAACTAATCAAGGAGAGAAACAACCTAGAACTAAGGAGAAATTTCCTGACTGTTAGAACAATTAATTAGGGGTACAACTTGCCTCCAGACGTTGTGGGTGCTCCAACACTGGAAGTTTTTAAGATGAATTTGGACAACCATTTGTCTGAAATGGTATAGCGCTCCTGCTTGAGCAGGGAGTTGGACTGGAAAACCTCCAAGATCCCTTACAATTCTGTTATTCTGTTATATTTGAAAGCTGCCTTTCAATACGGGTGGGTGGGCAGGACAGAGTTACTGTTCTATAACATGCATTCTGAGGTCTGCACATGAGTAACCACCACCTAAAACACTCAACTTAGCCCAAGATCATTGGGGAATGATGGCATCCCTTTCATTTAACTCATGGGCCCAAGAGAAAATGTTGAGACACTCAGTTTCTTCTCCTTGGTCTGACACAACAATTTCTGCTGCTGAACCCTCTTCTACACTAAAGCCTTAACCATTGACTCTGGTTATGCTATTGAAAATACATTAAGGATCCCCAAATAGGGACATACCACCAAAGACACATTTCATCCTAAACACAGTTTAACATAATTTCTGTGTTGTGCTCCCCACCCATATAAACACACACAACCTTCTACACCACGGGTCTCCAATCTTGGCAACTTTAAGACTTGTGGACCTCAGCTCCCAGAATTCCTCAGCCAGCTTTTCTGGGAATTGAAGTCCACAAGTCTTAAAGTTGCCAAGACTGGAGACCCCTGTTCTACATAATAAACTATTATATGTCATAGCTTGATGAGCTAAACAAATGGCTGGCTTCCTTCCACTGAACAAATGACACATTTCCATTTTAAGCAAGTTGTGTTGTGTAAACCTATCTACTCATTCTGTCATTTCATTCCAGAATTTACAGCAATTTCAATATTATTTATCTGCCTATGTGAGAAATTATAAGAAATTCAATAGAAAAGAAATGTAGAAACATCAAGAACAGCATGTTTATGGAGATTCTCAATCATCCAGGTCATGGTTGTCCCAAAAGTGCTTTTCCAAAAGGCAACTGGACTTTCTTAGTTTTTTCCTTAAAAATAATCAGAACTGAAGAAGCTTCTTGAATGAGAAGCAGAACATTTTCAAGGAAAAACCAAGAAAGTCGAGTTGTCTTTTGGAAAAGTACCTTTGGGACTTTAAGAATAGCAAAGTAATAGAGCATTAAGCCAATAAGGAATAAATAGCAATAAATAAGAGATAATGAGAAAAAGAAAAGGAGGTAGATATTTTTAAGTTGGGGGGGAGGGTTATTTCAATTTCCATCAGATGTTCCTTCCACATTGGGAAGGCTCTATTACAGCACTACAGATAGCAATAGCAATAGCACTTAGACTTATATACTGCTTCACAGTGTTTTACAGCCCTCTCTAAGTGGTTTTACAGAGTCAGCATATTGGCCCCAACAATCTGGATCCTCATTTTACCCACCTTGGAAGGATGAGTCAACCTTGAGCCTGGTGAGATTTGAACTGCCGAACTGCAGCTAGCAGTCAGCTGAAGTAGCCTGCAGTGCTGCACTCTAACCTCTGTGCCACCTCGGCTCAAGGTGATATGTTACATATTAGAAGGCTGCTATATCCATATCAGAGTATGAAGATCATGCAGAAAACGTAGGCAGTTCCCAAAATAATCTGATGTTGAAAAATTGGGGGCTTTATAAACCAACAATAACTTGGCATTGGTTCATAGCAATTATTAGTCAGGGCAGATTTTCCAATACAGCTTCTGCACTAGATAGAGTCCCCAAACTGTTCTCAAGGGAAGCCCCAACAATTCCTTTCTAGTCTTATGAATGTATGGGCTACCACAGCAAAAACAGTGTAGCAGAGAAGCCATAGTCATTGGAACAACCAACGCTGTTAAGAAGTGCTTTTCACCAAAGAGGTTATTTGAGCTTCTAGTGATAAAGAGTGTCTCTGTTTTTGGAAAGAGAGCACTTACATTCCAGACAACATGTGCCCCTTAATTCCAGAAGCAAAAGGCAGTTGCCTTGTACACAAGTGTTCCTGATCACAGTTGTATAAGACAACAAGAAATGCTTGGGGAGTGGTGGGGATCAAATGGTTTGGCATCACTGCATTATAAGCTTTTGTGACCTATGGACCTCTGCTGGGACATGCCATAGGTGATTTATGAGGCTTGGTCGCCTGGTCCTGACCATTGTGGAAAACACATTTGGAATGTGGCCTTGCAATTTGATGAGAAAGGAATTCCCATTGTCATTGTCACC
This sequence comes from Ahaetulla prasina, assembly GCF_028640845.1. Classification (NCBI taxonomy): domain Eukaryota; kingdom Metazoa; phylum Chordata; class Lepidosauria; order Squamata; family Colubridae; genus Ahaetulla; species Ahaetulla prasina. Next base: position 32,008,314 of record NC_080539.1, read on the forward strand.
CCTTTGAGGTCCAATTTTTTTTCCCTTTTCATTATTCTAATTTGTCACAGAGACCTTGGATAGACAGTTGTTCCTGGTAAAGTTTTTGCAACAACCATAGGGTAGGGTAGGGCATTTCTTGAGCATGTCCAGAAATATTTTACAAGAAGAGTTCTCCACTCCTCTGAATACAACAAAATACCTTATGCCACCAGACTTGGAATCCTGGGCTTAGAAAATTTAGAACTCCACTGCCTTCGGCATGACCTGAGCTTAACTCATAGAATCATCTGTTACAATCTCCTTCCTGTTGAAGACTACTTCAGGTTCAATCGCAACAATACATGAGTACACAATAGATTTAAGCTTAATGTGACCCGCTCTTGATTGCAGAAAATATGACTTCAGTAACAGAGTTGTTAATGCTTGGAATACACTACCTGACTCTGCGGTCTCTTCCCAAAATCCCCAAAGCTTTAACCAAAGACTATCTACTATTGACCTCATCCCATTCCTAAGAGGTCTGTAAGGGGCGTGCATAAGAGCACCAATGTGCCTACCGTTCCTGTCCTAATGTTCCCCTTGATTGTATCCAACTCATATAATTATTTCATGCTTATACTTATATATATGCTTATATGTCGTATAGTTATTTCATGCTTATGCTTATATATACCGTTGTGACAAAATAAATAAATAAAAATAAAAAATAAAAGTAGTCTTCTTGGGTTTGTTTGTTTGTTTGTTTTGAATAGGATGTTTTGAAAGGCCAGATCTTCCCTTTTGGGCCCAGCAATGCTCTGAGCTATATTCCAGCCAATCTCACTACTAATAGATTGGGGTGTCAGATGAGGGAAAGGAAATTCTGTTGTCTAGGGAAGGGAAGGACTTGTTTGCCTTTTATTTTTTGCCTCTAAAAAATAAGCTGCCTGACCTGTCCACCTGCCAACTCCTACTGTTTGGGCAACCCATCCAATTCCCAGTGACCATCCATCATCGAATTGAGCATTATTCCTGTTCTGTGATTTGGCAGTCTACAACAAGCTCATTCCTGTTTATTTATATCAAGCCATTCTCCCTCTTTTTTTTTTAAGAAAAGAAAACTTTATCAGAAGCCCCTCACAATCAAAAGAACTGAAATGCTTTCTAAAACAATAAATCCAGCCACCATTATTAACATTAAAATCCTAGGAAAGGCAGCTCCTGAATCAGCAAAGAGCAAGTGTCACTAAAGCAAAACAGCCATATATTGATTACCAGCTGGATAGATGGCATGTGACAGCCTCTTATAAGTAACTGGAGATTGCTAAAGGAACTGCTGAGGTTATTAGTATAATAGCCAATTAATACTACACCCACTCATGTTACTTCTTTATAATATGAGACCGACCAAGTTTCTTCTTTTGTGCACTCCAGAGGTCATTGCCTGCCCAATTCATCTTGACAATATATCCACTCCAAGATGAGTTTATTTCTAATTATGGACATTCAGGCAGAACTGGGGTGTTGGTAATCTTCCCCGGAAAGTCAATCCTGAGGAACAGCTTTTGACCAGCAAACTAGAGCTGGGGTGTCCAACTCTGGCAACTTTGAGACTTGTGGACTTCAATTCCCAGAATTCCTCAGCCAGCTTTGTGAAGTCCACAAGTCTTAAAGTCTCCAAGGCTAGAGACCCCTGTTCCAGAGAAGAGTATGCAGGATTCAGTTCTACAATTAATGTGACTTATTGCTATAGGCCCATCATTGCATGGGATATCAGTCCAACTCTAGCATTAGAGGAAGATTAGAATAAAACATTGGGGACTTTTTTTTAAAAAAAAAAATTAAAGGTAAGGCAGTATTTCTCAAGTTTGGCAACTTTAAACAGTGTGGACTTCAGCTCCCAGAATTCCCCAGCCAGCGTAGGAGTTGAAGTCCACAGTGTTTAAAGTTGTCAAACTTAAAAAACACTGGGCTAAAAACTCCTTGGACATTCTCCTCTGTAGCTTCCAGGTTTTCAGAGCTTGGAGGTTTGCAATCTGAAGCCTCTGATATGAGAAGGAAAAAAAGTCCTGGCTCTGAAGATCTTTTCTTCTCTCAGTCTACCCAGAATCCCCACTTTGGGAATCTAAAGTCTTTCTGGATCACAAAGTAGACATTTGCTTTATCTACATGTTAAATCAGGGGTCTCCAACCTTGGCAATTTTAAGACTTGTGGATGACAACTCCCAGAGGAATTCTGGGAGTTGAAGTCTACAAGTCTTAAAGTTGCCAAGGTTAAATCATGCCACCATTACAACCTCCTGGACCATTTTCATGAATTAAAGATATGGTGGTGCACTCTGCTAAACAAATAATTCCCTCAACACTGTCAAACTATTTACTAAATCTGCACTACTATTAATCTTCTCATCGTTCCCATCACCAATCTCTTTCTACTTATGACTGTATGACTGTAACTTTGTTGCTGGTAATCCTTATGATTTATATTGATATATTGACCATCATTTGTGTTGTAAATGTTGTACCTTGATCAAGGTATCTTTTCTTTTATATACACTGAGAGCATATGCACCAAGACAAATTCCTTGTGTGTCCAATCACACTTGGCCAATAAAAAATTCTATTCTATTCTATTCTATTCTATTCTATTCTGTTCTGTTCTGTTCTGTTCTGTTCTGTTCTGTTCTATGCTCTGCTCCTCTTTATGATATCTCTTTATGAAACCTCTACTGAAAATTATGGCACGTGTTACGATGCTTCATGATATTTTTAAAACATGTTTATGATGTGCTAAATGCCACCAATACAGTGTCGACACGCCATATTTCTCCTTGTCATCTGAATCAGTACCTGAACTTGGTTATGGACTGGAGCAGGTCAATAAACAGAATCTAAAACCTGATAAAAGGGACAATATGTGTGTCCATTGGGAAGAGGGATTACGTTTAGTGTGGAATTACATTCTCTTTGAAGGACTAGGATGAAACTGTGACCCAGTTTTGTGATATAAGCTACAAATGACCATTGTAGTGTAACAAATTGTTTACCAGGCAACAAAGATCTTTCATGTGCAGATATATGTTTTGATAAAATTTCAGTCTGTTAATTATATTATGTGTGGATCTGCCCTTGAAATCAGCTGTTTTCAAATGTGAGGGGTGGGATTTAGGTTTGGAAATGTTATTTTAGAGCAGGGGTCTCCAACTTTGGCAACTTTAAGCCTGGCGGACTTCAACTCCCAGAATTCTGCTGGGAGTTGAAGTCCACCAGGCTTAAAATTGCCATGATTGGAGACCCCTGTTTTAGAGTATGTCTTGTCAGTTTAGAAAGACCGATCCTGTTTTTTTCTTCAAAACCCAACTCAAGCAACTGTTTTTGACCTTTAAATCGCTCCATAGCTGAGGATCCAAGAACTTTGAGGCCTGTTTCCTTTCATACTAACCTGTATCGACAATGAAGTACTTCCACTGAGGCTTGTGTAGAATGGAAGCACCATCTCAGAAGAAGATTCTCACCTCTGCCAAGACTGGCTCACCCATGAAGCAGGATGATATCCTTGCCTTTGGCAGCAGAATGAAAAGAATGGTGGCTTAGGTAGGACGTCAGAATGGTGGTTTATATAGGGCATTAGAAGAGTGCTTCATAGAGCCTGATCAGTCATTTTTCAATGGTGGTAATTGTAATGGAAAGAAAGCTGGTCTCAAGGGATAATCGAGTTCAAAAACTTTGCTTTGAGAGTCCCTTCCTAAGAGTTCACACAACACACTTAATATATCAGATAAGGATCTTGTACATAGAGCTGCCTTAAATGGAGTCAAATCTCTGATGAATTTTATATTGTAAGCTCCCCAGAGTTGTTGAATACAAGATAGGTGGCAAATAAAGGAAGGAAGGAAGGAAGGAAGGAAGGAAGGAAGGAAGGAAGGAAGGAAGGAAGGAAGGAAGGAAGGAAAGAAGGAAAGAAAGAAAGAAAGAAAGAAAGAAAGAAAGAAAGAAAGAAAGAGGGAGGGAGGGAGGGAAGGAGGGAGGAAGGGAGAGGTATAGGGAGTGAAGAAAAAGGGAAGGGAAGGGAAGAGAAATATATCATTGTATATCTTATTTGGAATCTCAAGAAGCTGCCACATCATAGATGTAAAGCATTTATTTTGGATCTATTTAAAGCTTGTGCTTTAACAATGATTATTCACAGAGCTGGGATTTGGATTTATAAAAAGTTCTGTTTTGTACTCTTTCTCTTTCCTTGGATCTCCTCCCTATCTAGCAATCAGTAGTCTGTGTTTTGTCTGATGGAGCAATATTTTTATTATTAGACAAAAGTAGAGAAATCCTAGCCTTTCATGGTAAATAAGCAAGGAAATGTGCAAATGCAAAGTGGTCATAAGGAACTCTTTGGGGCGAAGCATCATTTGGCAAAATGAGCTAAAGAGAACCCTCAATTTGTGTGAAAGGAATTACAGGGACTTGCTTGTGCAATAAATGTTTGCTCCATGGTCTGGCAGATGGAATGACATTTGTATGTCATTGTATCACATTGGCAGATTCAGATCCAATATCAGGATAAAATAATGTATTCCACAAGAAAGTGTGCCTCACAATACACTTCACTGACTTGGTGAGGAAGAGGAGTTAAGCTGCCAGGAGGTTACGTTTACTCCTAAAATTGGCTCAGTCTTTCTTAGAGTGAATTTAACCCTAATCAACTAGGCAGGATCAGCAAGAATTGCACAGATTCCAAAAAGGGATCTTTCATTGTTGTCTGAAAGTAAATACAGAATCTTGGCAATGGCAAGAAAAAAGCTCAACTCTCGTTTATAGGAAGATGATTAAAGCAGACTCACTTTGAATGGTTTTAAACTCTTTTTTCCCAGGTTTCTCAATACCCGGGCTGACCTATTTAGATAATAATCTGCAAATGGATTCCAGGTCTTGATTGTTGATGTTCAGTCTCTGTTCCAGTCCTTTCCCAGCCTCCCTGCAATTTCTCATAACCCTTACACTAGATCAGTCCTCTGATCTTTCAAGAGACCTGGACTGTAATTCCAGGAAATTCCAGGAAAAAGCAGTTTTATTAAGGAGTTGCAGGCAGGGTGGATGTGCCCAGTGGTGGGATTAAAGTAATTTAACAACCGGTTCTCTGCCCTAATGATTTCTTACAACAACCAGTTTGCCAAACTGCTCAGACAGTTAACAACCGGTTCTCCCGAAGTGGTGCGAACTGGCTGAATCCCACCACTGGATGTGCCCCAGAATAAAAAAAATTTGGCAAAAAATTAAAAATTGGCTAGAGGGAATTACCCAACTAAAAATGGAATTTAAACCGGAACTCTATTTATTAGGAATAATTAACCCAAAAATAGGCAAACCTTTGCAATACCTCATATATTAACGGCAGCAAGGATCGCTGTCGCATATGGATGGAAACAAAGGAGAGGAAATAATAATCCGAAAAATCTTACAGTGTGCAGAAATGGACAAGATGATGCTAGAAATTAAGGGAAGAGTCGGAATACTACAAAGTGTAGAATAAATTATATGATTGGTTAGAAAAAAGAAATCAAAATAATAAATTGGAATTTTAACCTAATTAAGTTAAAATTAGGAAGTGTAAACAACTGAATTTTGTTAACCCGATAAGGACAGATTGGTAAATAGATACCAATCTAAATATAAGCATGTAGAGGATCGATTGAATAAGAACAGAGAATATATATTTATGTCAATATGGCAAGCTGTAAAATAATATACGATGTAATGTCTGTTATGTGTTTTTAATGTGTTTTGGTTTTTTTTGTTATATTTTTCTTTATTTTGTTTTTAAAAGTTAAAAGTTTAATGAAAATTATTTTTTTTAAAAAGGGAGTTGCGGGCAGATGGGGGGAGGGGCTACATTTGTGCCCCCACTTGCTCCAAAGAACTTTTCTTTTTTGAAATCGAATCTGAAACATTGCACAGCTCTGTGGCATGTGGCACTTCTTCTTGCTCTCTGATTGAATGCTCAGATATACAGAACAGCGCATGACTTTTCTATTCCCAACTGCTAAAGCAGCCTGCTCTTGCTATTCGTTCCTGATCTGCAGTTGCGATTTCATTATTTACATTTTAGTTTAGGTCTAGTTTTACCATCAGGTGCAATTAAGACGGCATTGACAGGTGAAATGTGGTGGGTTGTTAGGGGCACTGGAACGTGAATAATAACCCCAAATGAGAGACAGTCATGCTGGCTACAGAATAGCCTTTTTTTCCCCCCCATCTGAAAATTGTAGATTTTTGCTCCCAGGCTTTGCAACACCGAGAAAGCTTTTAAAAGAAAACCCCCGTCCAAAATCTGTGCAGGCTTAATATGAAAACAACTACCTCTCGGCCAATCAAGCTTCGCATGAGAGCAAGCACAGTGGGAATCTGTGTGAGCATCTCTTATGGATGACAAAGTCTTTGACAAGCTGAATTCTAGTTTGGGACTAAAGAATAGCCACAGAGACTTAGCTAGAGAGCCATCCTTCCACCGAAGATTACCTTGACCATCCGAAAATCAATTCAGGAAATGACTGGGGAGATAAGCAGGGCCACACGAGTGAAGCCAAGGGTAATTTTGAACAGGCGGTAGAGCGGTGTTGATCAGTCAAGGCCAGGGCAGAAATGCCACAGATAGCGTACATTCTGTCCTGGGGAGGGGGGGTGGAAATAGAGAGAGTTGGACAGGCTACCCTGCCCCCAGGGGCTCTTCCACCATGTCACTCTTCAGAGGCCATGCGGTGGTCTCCCCTGCCATTCTTATTCTTTAGGATTCCTTCTGCCAACATTTGCATGCAAGGTAGGAGTTAAGGGGCACAAGCAGCCCAAAGAGTTCTTGGACTTAGCACATACAGGGTAGTCCTCAACGTCCAACCACAATCGAGCCCAAAATTTATGTTCCTATGTGAGACATTTGTTAAGTGAGTTTTGCTCCCTTTTACGACCTTTCATGCCACAACTGGCACGTGAATTATTGCAGTTGTTCAGTTAGCAACACGGATGTTAAGTGAATCTGGATTCCCCATTGACTTTGTTTGTCAGAAGGTCGCAAAAGCTAATCATGTGACCCTGGGGCACTGCAACCGTCATAAATACGAGCCTGTTGCCAAGGATCTGAATTTTGATCCCATGATCAAGGGGATGCTGCAACAGTCGTGAGTGGGAAAAACTGTCATAAGTCACTTTTTTCAGTGCTTTCGTAACCTTGAACAGTCACTAAATGAACTGTTGTAAGTTGAGAACTACCTGTGTTTCTGGACTTCCCTGAAAAAAGAGATCAGGCTAACTTCATTTCTGCTACTCTCCCAAGCAGGCAAACTCATTTTTATCTAGACAGACTTTGTTTAAGCAAAGTCTGTGTTGATAAAAAGTGAGCGATTGCCTGTTGGTGTGCACTCCTCTTGATTGCAAATGATGTTTTTCTTAATGTTACTGTATCATAATGTATTACTGGCCCCCTTCAGCAACATTTCATGTGGAAATGCAGGCTACAAATGACATCAATAATAAATCAGGACAGGCAGAAAGGAAGTTTCTTGAGACCCAAATAAAGGGATTTTGTTGAATCAAGAGTGCAGTCTACTGATGGTACTGAGGAATTGTACTTTTTAAGGTCACTGAGGGGATAAATTATTAAATGAATGGACTCTAATTGCATGGGCTGTATTTATTTAAACTTTAATTACATATGTAAGGTATTTTCTTGAATCACATTCCCACCCTCTCCCGATTATCTTTGTGCCAGCCTATCTCTCAAAGGTCAAGGCGGAGTCCCTGAATGTGAGAAAGACTGCTCTGCCCGATATAAATATGCCACTCAAAATTAATAGACTGCGTTGACATACGTTTGTTCTTGAGTTTAAAAGTTAAAGGTGAAACTCTATTGGAAATCAGTTTCGGGTTCTCTCTCTTGAAAAGAGAAACTTTGCTTTTATTCACTCTGGAAATTTTTTGGTTTCTCTGTTTGGTTGCCGTCCTTCAACATTCTCTTTGCTAATGCTCTCCATATCACCATCTTTATTCAGGGAGTCCCTGGTTTTCCCTGAGCTTGGTTGTTTTTTTCCAGACGTTTCATTACCCAGCTAGGTAATAACACTGGTTGGGTAATGAAACATCTGCAAGAAAACAACCAAGCTCAGAGAGCACCAGGGACCCACGGTTCAACCCTGGACTACAATATTCTCTTCTATTTTTTTTTTATTTTTTTTTTTTACATTTATATCCCGCTCTTCTCCGAAGACTCAGGGCGGCTTACAGTGTGTAAGGCAATAGTCTCATTCTATTTGTATATTTACAAAGTCAATTTATTGCCCCCCCAACAATCTGGGTCCTCATTTTACCTACCTTATAAAGGATGGAAGGCTGAGTCAACCTTGGACCTGGTGGGGCTTGAACCTGCAGTAATTGCAGGCAGCTGGTTTTAATAACAGGCTTCTTACAGCCTTGAGCCACCACGGCCCTCTATCATTATTCTATCATTATTATTTTTTCCCAGATTTTATTTCAATGTAGCGATAAGTCTATAGTTTTTAGAATTTAGATTTGGGCAAATGACCAACAAGCTTTTTGAAACCTGAGCTGGAACCCAATAAAGAAGAAAGAAAAGACACTTTTCTGCAAAAGGAGGCCCAGTTGCCTGGAACAAAACAGTTAGCTGATAAAAGATTTAGTGATTAAGTGTTAGACTTACACTTCCTTCTACTCCAGTTCTCTTTGCTACAGTGACCCTTCTATGCCTCCAAAGTTAGGATATAAGCAGAATTCTTGGATGGCCCAGGCAAGCCTCCACTTTATTAAGGAAATTATAAGCAAATGACTCTTAATAACTGGTGCTATCAATAACTTGAAAATATGAAATGTCTTTTGACATAGGAAGCAGCGTGGAAATCAGCTCAATAAATATATGCCCAAATGAGACTTTTTGTTGAAATTGTGTCTTTACTTTAGCTCCACCTGCATATATGCCAAAAAGATTACAGAATGCCACCTGTCTTCTTATAGAGGGAATTAAATCTGCACCCCTAGATGTCAGCTTTGGAAGCCATATTAGGCCAGAAGCTTCCATACTGCCACCTTCTCCTGTGTGGGAAAGTAGGAGGGGGGATTTAGTAGAGGGATTGTCTTTAGACATAATAGCATTCTTCCTGTCGGTCAAGGTCAGCCAATCCTACATCTGGAGGAGTGGTCGAAGATGGGACGATGGTGATTGGAGCATGTGATTGATTGTGGAGTGAGGGGATGGTTTTGGGGGTTTTGCTTTACTGAGGGAAAACCCGGACCTCTCAGATTTGGGTTTTCCCAGATGTGCCAGTTTACCTATTCTAATAAATAGAACTTGATAAATGCTTGCTTCAGAGTTTTTACTTGGAATTGAGGTTTTTTTCTGGAACACTGACATTAGAATTTATTATTGTTCAGATATATTTATTTATTAAATAGATTTATATGGCCACCTAACTCACACACAGTGACTGCGAAATATGAAATATGCACAACACCCTTTTCTGGTTGGCCTGAATAAATGTTGATCTTGTCATGATTCTATATGTTCTCCATTTTTAGGCGCTAACACTCCATCATGGCTGACTAGGGAATTCTGGAAATTGAAGTCCACGCATCTTAAAGTTGCCAAGTTTGAGAATTTACAGCACGTGAAAAGTAACAATGTATATGCACAGATTCATGGAAGGATGCCCATAAATTACTTTTAAAAAGTAACAAAAAAAGAGTAGTGAATCTGTGGGAAAGCCCCTCCCTCCTTCCTTCCTTCCTTCCTTCCTTCCTTCCTTCCTTCCTTCCTTCCTTCCTTCCCTCCTTCCTTTCTCTCAACTTGGATTACCGTTAATATTCTCTGTACAAGATGAAGATCAATCAATCTTAGCCATTTGCACTCACATCACGTTGCTTCTCAAATTCTTTAACATTCCCTTTCTTTTCAAAAAGTGCATTTATGCATAATGTATAGCTAGCTTCAACCTGAACATGTTTATCTAAAGGCATTTCTCAGTGGAGTTCACTTTCTTATAAAAATCATACTTTAAACAGAAGCATATTCCACCAGGAGCCAAGCTCAACACAGTCACAACAACCTGAGGATTTTTCCAGAATTATTCTTAGCTCTGCCATCAAAGGCAGGTCCTTTGGAAGTGCTGAAAGTTTCTAGTAGCAGTAGAAGCTGTAATATCATTGCTGCGATTGCTATCATTATATTTAGATCTTGATTCTTTGTAACATATCTAGGAGCAATTGGGGCAACACCATACAATTAATCATTAATGCATCAACAATGCCATTAGCATCAATGAATAAACTTTACTGAAGGGTCACAAACGTTTTTAGAAATGACCTCTGTGCCCCCTCCCCACTGCCACCCCTGATCTAGGGTCCTCCAGATGTGCTAGATGATTCCTATCACACCAGTTGACAGCTGTGATCCTAGCATATCCCAAATAGAGCAGGTTAGGAGAAGAATTAAACTGGCACTTTAAAGTAGAAGCTGTGCCATTTGAGCCAAGACGGCCCGTTCCCAATTGGGCCCTTCTCTTTAAATTATATGAATGAAGTTGTAAAGTGACTCAAACCAAGGCTGATTTCTGTCTCAGGTCAAGAGCCTGAATTATCTGCATATAGCCATACCCTTCACTAGAGTTAAGTGGGCAGCACAGAGCAGGGGTCTCCAACCTTGGTCCCTTTAAGACTTGTGGACTTCAACTCTGGGAGTTGAAGTGCACAAGTCTTAAAGGGACCAAGGTTGAGACCCCTGGCATAGAGGATTTGCAAAAAATGGAAGAGTTGCTAGATTCTTAAATCTGAGTAAACAAGGGTCATGTGTGATGCTGAAGAAACCATAACATGGTTTAAGGGTCTGGTTCACATGTAACATACTAAGAGTGCAGTTGGATTCCCACAAAATGCTGAACCACCCTCACTTTGGAAATCTCACTTCAGTCTACACTCAGCCTCTCCTAGTGCAGGGGTCTCCAACCTTGGTCCCTTTAAGACTTGTGGACTTCAACTCTGGGAGTTGAAGTCCACAAGTCTTAAAGGGACCAAGGTTGGAGACCCCTGGCATAGAGGATTTGCAAAAAATGGAAGAGTTGCTAGATTCTTAAATCTGAGTAAACAAGGGTCATGTGTGATGCTGAAGAAACCATAACATGGTTTAAGGGTCTGGTTCACATGTAACATACTAAGAGTGCAGTTGGATTCCCACAAAATGCTGAACCACCCTCACTTTGGAAATCTCACTTCAGTCTACACTCAGCCTCTCCCTAGTGCAGGGGTCTCCAACCTTGGTCCCTTTAAGACTTGTGGACTTCAACTCCCAGAGTCCCTCAGCCAGCAAAGCTTTGCTGGCTGAGGGACGCTGAGAGTTGAAGTCCACAAGTCTTAAAGGGACCAAGGTTGAGACCCCTGGCATAGAGGATTTGCAAAAATGGAAGAGTTGCTAGATTCTTAAATCTGAGTAAACAAGGGTCATGTGTGATGCTGAAGAAACCATAACATGGTTTAAGGGTCTGGTTCACATGTAACATACTAAGAGTGCAGTTGGATTCCCACAAAATGCTGAACCACCTCACTTTGGAAATCTCACTTCAGTCTACACTCAGCCTCTCCTAGTGCAGGGGACCCCAACTTTGGTCCCTTTAAGACTTGTGGACTTCAACTCTGGGAGTTGAAGCCCACAAGTCTTAAAGGGACCAAGATTGGAGACCCCTGGCATAGAGGATTTGCAAAAATGGAAGAGTTGCTAGATTCTTAAATCTGAGTAAACAAGGGTCATGTGTGATGCTGAAGAAACCATAACATGGTTTAAGGGTCTGGTTCACATGTAACATACTAAGAGTGCAGTTGGATTCCCACAAAATGCTGAACCACCTCACTTTGGAAATCTCACTTCAGTCTACACTCAGCCTCTCCTAGTGCAGGGGTCTCCAACCTTGGTCCCTTTAAGACTTGTGGACTTCAACTCTGGGAGTTGAAGTCCACAAGTCTTAAAGGGACCAAGGTTGGAGACCCCTGGCATAGAGGATTTGCAAAAAATGGAAGAGTTGCTAGATTCTTAAATCTGAGTAAACAAGGGTCATGTGCGATGCTGAAGAAACCATAACATGGTTTAAGGGTCTGGTTCACATGTAACATACTAAGAGTGCAGTTGGATTCCCACAAAATGCTGAACCACCCTCACTTTGGAAATCTCACTTCAGTCTACACTCAGCCTCTCCCTAGTGCAGGGGTCTCCAACCTTGGTCCCTTTAAGACTTGTGGACTTCAACGCTGAGAGTTGAAGTCCACAAAGCTTTGCTGGCTGAGGGACACTGAGAGTTGAAGTCCACAAGTCTTAAAGGGACCAAGGTTGGAGACCGGTGCCATAATGTTTTCCTACTTGTGAAAAGAAATACAGTGGTAACAGACTAACTAATCAGAGCTGTTTCATCTCCTTTTCTGCATGCTGTATTCTCCAGCCCAGCATCTGTAACAGGTTTTGTACTTAAGACCTACTTCCTCTTCTTATTCCACTTGCAGAAAGTCAGTTCTTCTGTATCCCATTTCTAAAGGGTGGGGAAGCGGAACAGAAGAAACCTTCCAGCAAAGCCTCTTCAATCCAAGGCGGCGCAAAGCCAACGCCAGTACACCAGGAGGAGATTCAGTCCGAATCCGAAGGTGAGGCGAGGATGAGGAAGGGTCTGCCGGACCGAAAGCGCGACTGAGGACCGTGGCGAGTGCGGAAGCTGCGGAGGGCAACATCAGCGCCAACGCTGCAGGTTTAAAGACGCAACATGCGGCGGTGTGGGAAGAAAGGACACTTAGCTCAGGTTTGCAGAGCGGCCCAACCTTCCGAAAATTCAAATCGGCCAATCAAAACGCTGAACCGGAAAGGCGCCCGATTGGTTCAAACAAGAAAGGCGCCAAGTCTAACCAAACGACTGTCATTATAGGCGCTCAACCAAAGTGGAAAAGAAGATTTTCACAAAGCCCAAGATCGAGGGAGTACGGTGCAGGCTTGAAGTAGACACGGGATCAGCGATCACCATCATGTCCTGGGACACTTTGGCGAAGTCGCTGCCGTCCCGTCGCGGCGCCATCTGCAAGCACAGCGACTACGAGTGCACGACTACCAGGGAATCGCATCCCTGTTCGAGGGACCACCTCCGTCCGAGTCGAGTACGGCCCTCACAAAAGACCCTGCCCATCACGATCGTCGAAGGAACTCTGCCCAGTCTGTTGGGACTAGACTGGTTTCGTGCCCTGGGCATGGGAGTGACTGGCATCTACAGAAGTGACTGCAATTTGAAAGACATTCTCTTTAACGAGTTCAAGATGTCTTCAAGGACTGCCTGGGCAAGTACAAGGGACCCCTATTTCCTTCAACTTAGACCCCAGGTAGCCCCATTAGGCTTAAGGCGAGGAGAGTCCTTTGCCCTAAAACCAAAAATTGATAAGGAGCTGGACAAGCTCATAAATCAGGGTTTGGTGCCAGTCGATCACGCAGTGGGAGACGCCAATCGTCACCCCATCAAAACCGGACGGGTCAATTAGAATTTGCGCTGACTACAAGGCGACGCTAACAAAGCCTTACAGAAAAGCGCTGCGGTTCCCGTGGTGCAACATTTATTGCACTCTTTGGGGCAAGGGCAAGTCTTTGCAAAGTTAGACTTGGCCCAAGCCTACCAACAACTGCCAGTAGACGCCCGCAGCCAAGCCCAAACGATTGTGACGCACAGAAGTGCACCGATTGCAATTTGGGGTTAGTGTGGCACCAGGGCTGTTCCAAAACCTGATGGAACGACTACTGCAAGGGCTCCCAGGGTAGTTCCTACTTGATGATGTCCTAATTTCAGGGAAAACATGGAGGAATTGGGGAGGCGGTTAAGAAAGGTCTTGAGCATTTTCCGGACAGCGGATTAAAAGTCAAGACAAATAAATGCCAGATAGGGGTCGAATCGGTCGATTTCTTGGGCTACGGATAGACAAGAAAGGAATTCACCCTACTGAGAGCAAGGTTAAGGCAATTAGGAAGGCTCCAGCGCCCAAAAACAAAGCAGAGCTGCAGGCATTCCTGGGATTGGTTAATTTTACGCGGTCTTTTAAAGAACAAAGCAACCGTTGGAACCGCTGCATAGGCTCTTAGGAAAAATACTGTTTGGTCTTGGGAAAGTCAGAAAATAGGGCTTTTGAAGCAGTAAAGAACCTGCTCTCAAGTGATAGCCTGCTCATCCAATATCACGACTCACTACCCCTAGTGCTGGTTTGCGTGCGCCCCTTATGGGGTGGGGCTGTACTCAGCCATAGACTTCAAACGCACAGAAGCCCCTATAGCGTTCTACTCTAGAACGATGTCCTCCCAGAGAGGAACTACAGCCAATTAGACAAAGAAGCATTAGCCATTGTATCAGGGTCAAAAATTCCATGAGTATGTCTTTGGGCGGAATTTTGAAATCGTGACTGACCACAGACCGCTACTATGGGATTACTGGCTGGCGACCGCCAACGCCTGTGGCACTTTCGCCACGCTTGACCCGATGGACTATATTTTAGCCGCTTACTACAAGCTGCAATAAACTGATTAAAATGGAAAAGGGGGTTGCTAGTGGTTCAGCGTAACATATGACCTAAGCCACTAATTTAAGTTCTGATATGGTTTCTTTGAATATAGCATCTTATATATTACTTTTGTTAGCTCAAGTTTCAGGTGAAGTATGTTGTGTTATTTCAACCATTATGACTTTCCTGCTCATATTTTTTTCCTTACTTGGCAATAACAAAAACACGGCAATGGAGAGATATATGGAGGAAGAGAGAAAAAGGCAAATATATTGTGTGCATCATGGTGTCATTCATGCAAATTACATAATTTACATAAGGGTTATTGTCATGATGCATGTGGAATCGTCACTTGTACCGGAAGCCTATGTTAACTCAGACATAAGCTTCACAAAGAATACACATTTATTGCTAAACCAAAAGGTGCTTTGTTTCTTTCAAGGTCAACAATACTAAACTTAATTACTGTAATTAGTAAATCATACCTTGCTTGCATTACGCATGAACCCGGCTATGGTTTGTTGACAAATTCAGTTTGATCAAATTCGAGCACATGCC
The DNA here is from genome assembly GCF_028640845.1 of Ahaetulla prasina. Lineage (NCBI taxonomy): Eukaryota > Metazoa > Chordata > Lepidosauria > Squamata > Colubridae > Ahaetulla > Ahaetulla prasina. Next base: position 32,023,389 of record NC_080539.1, read on the forward strand.
TATGAAGGGGAATTGCTTTTAGCAGAAGTAAATTAGCAACTTCAAAGCATGCGGAATTCCAGCAAGGCCTAAGAACATACACTGAAAGTTGGCAGTGAGAACCTGAACTCAGTTAGGCATCAATTGATCCATACTTTTGCATCTTTGAAGAGAGACTGCTTTACCAAATAGTCCTTAAATGTGACTTGGACACTTCACTCAGCAGAGGCTAAAGCATCTAAGCCCCCTATGATGGCAAGTGAACAGCGATACCATGGCACATGTGATGTCACTCCCCTTGCCCCCACGGAAAGTTAAAAGCAGCACAATGATAATCTGTTGCTAAAGTCCAAAAAAGGGACACAGTGGCTCAGTGGCTAAGATGCTGAGCTTGTCGATCAGAAGGTCGGCAGTTCAGCGGTTCAAATCCCTAGTGCTGCGTAACAGAGTGAGCTCCCATTACTTGCCCAGTTTCTGCCAACCTAGCAGTTCGAAAGCACATAAAAAATACAAGTAGAAAAATAGAGACCACTTTGGTGGGAAGGTAACAGCGCTCCATGCACCTTCGGCTTTTAGTCATGCTGGAGACATCTTTGAACAGCACTGGTTCTTCAGCTTAGAAATGGAGATGAGCACCACCTCAGAGCTGGAAATGACTAGCATGCATTTGCGGGGGAACCTTTACCTTTAAAGTCCAAATTCCAGGGATTCATTTGGCTAAATCTGGGAACATTCCACTAGCTATCACTTCATTTTTGAAGGCAGTTTCAGAACCTTTGTTATGACCCTCAAACCCTTCCTAGTCTGGCATCTCCTAACTTTAGAGATATCATTGCCCTACATTAATCCAACGGATGTTTTTCTTCCTGAAAGTGGGAGCTACTTGTGATGCCAATACTATATCGGGGTCTGTGGACCAAGCCACAAGACCTTCTTCTGGTTGCCTTAGGTTGGCAGATGATGCTCATCTGTATGATCTGCAGCTGATCTATTTTTTTCAGAGAAATGCAAAACCAACCTTTTTTTTAAAATGAGGTTGCTCAATAGGTATTTCAGCTTTTGGTTATTGGTGACAGTGATTGCATTTATCAGTTAGTGGGCTTCAATTATTCGATGGCTGTTTCTGTAGTGCTATCTCATTCTTTTGCGTAGGGTGAACTTTACTTATATTAGGCAGGACAAGAGATGGTCCCTCTTAAAGAGTTTTGTGACCATGAAGACAAGGACAGTATATAAAGATTTGCATTTTTAAAAGAAACGATCCAAAGCAAAGAGAATGTTCTAAAAATAAGACACAATGATTGAGAGCAGGAAGAGCTGTCTTAGAAGGACAGGGTGCAGAGAAATGCTTCAAGAGCTGGAGATTCAAAAAAATAATTTGGACTCATTGAAAGCTGTTTCAAGGCTGTCTGGTCCCTGTGAGGCTTTGGCCAGAATTCCACTCTGTTATGTAGCAGCAACATAAATCAGGAATTAATCTGATTGCAAGCAAGAATTAGGAGCTTAAACTGATCTCTTCCTCTACATGTCACACTGTACCCAATTGCATTTGTTTGTCCTTAAAAATGCTCTATCTGAAGCAGGCTTAATATGTTGCAAAATTTAGAACGTTTAGTTTTAAAAGCATCCAAGAAACGGTGTTTGTCCTGTTAAAGAACAGAAATCTTGGAACAAAAATAAAAAGAACATAGTGTTCACTCCACAGATGACACAAGTATATGTTTACTTAATAGTAAATTTTACTGAGTTCAACAGAACTCACTTTAAAGTAAATATGGATACAATTGTTTAGATGCAACAATAACATTTACTGTGAAATCGAAATGATTTGCGAATAGAGGGAAAAAGTGAAATGTTGTGATGCAGTTTGAAAATTCATCTATTATTATCCGTGGCTCCCTCTATCTATTCCCCACAAAGAGTTTGTTTTACTAATATCCCCCCCCCTAAACTCTCACCCCCAAGCTGAGACTGCATGGATTCTTAGGTAAGATAAATTATCAGCAAATAAAGAAAAACTTTGCCATTATCCAAACATGACATAATTCTGCATTGAAGTGACTGAGTTTTCTAAGTTCCCCACCAATGGGCACTGAGCAACCTCCTTCCCATTCTCAATTCTCACCTATAAAGTGGAACAACTTGCTATAACCGGCTCCTTTATTGCACCAAAAATTATTCCCTGCCTGATAAGGTGGGTGAGGTCTATGGGTGAAATCATGACTCTGCTTACTCAGCAATATGTGCCATTCCACACACTGAAACTTGCTCTCCTATAAAGGGTTGGAAGATTGCTGGTCTTAATATAAGACATTTTTCTAAGACCTAAAAAATTTTGAGCTTGCTGTGTGGCAGACTGGAAACATGATTCCTGATTCTCTTCTCGTCAAGGGAAAACCTCTCCATTCCCATCAAGATGATACGCAAAAGATTGGGAATGTATGCATTGCAGGCCGAGTCAGAAGATGCTCTTGCTTTATTCATGTTGTTCATTTTGAACAATTCAGACATTGTTCAAAAGTCAAGATGAGTTCCCTCCAGAAACCACCCTTATGCTTTCAGGACAACAGAGAACCAGGAAGCAAACCTCTTCTCCCTTTAAAAAAAGGGGGGGGGATGGGAGAATATGTGGAGATCTAAATTGTTATGTATTAACAGTTGTGCCTTTAAATATTTGAGCGGGAAATCAGCACGTTGCTGATTGGACGAAGCCTCCAGCAGAACTGTATAAAAGGAGAGGTTTTTGACCCAGCCTGTTGCTGGGTTCACCATATATTAAAGAGCTGTTGTCACTACCCTGGTCTCCAGCCTCGTTACTTCCCGAACTTAACATTGGCGACGAAGGTGGGATCTCGAGGCTAAGGAGAACCAGAACCGAGCTGAAGCACGCTAGTTCCGAACCCAGCAAACTCAGGGCAGAAACGCGGAAATGGCAAACACGCCACCCGCACTGCATAACCCGGCAAGGAGAAATGGGGAACATATATGACCCGCTTCAAAGCTTTCTAGAAGCCAACGAACTACAGGATCCCTGATAACCGCAAACGGGCTTACTTCCTAAGCCATTGCGGGCCCGAGGTAATCGAGATTGCGGAAGCCCTGGCAGAGCCAACGCCGATACAATCGGTATCGTGGCCGACTCTGCAGACTTTGCTGAAGAACCATTTCGCACCGACGCCGTCCAAATACGTGCAGCGGTTCGAATTCGGAGAACGTAGACAGATGGAGGGCGGGTCCATCGGTGACTACATGGCGCGCTGAGAAGAGCGCCCAAGGACTGTGGATACCGAGACTTAGACGAAGTGCTACTCGAGCAACTCATCCGAGGGTCAGGACATCCGCCCGGCGACGACTGCTAGCCAGGAGCAACCTGACACTAGCCACCGCCTGGACGAGGCCAGAGCACGAAATGTCTACTAAAGCAGCAGAGACTCTGCAAAAGCCTCTTCAATCCAAGGCGAAGCCAGCAACGCCAGTACACCAGGAGGAGATTCAGTCCGAATCCGAAGGTGAGGGCGAGGATGAGGAAGAGGTCTGCCGGACCGAAAAGCGCGACACTGAGGACCGTGACGAGTGCGGAAGCTGCGGAGGGCAACATCAGCGCCAACGCTGCAGGTTTAAAGACGCAACATGCCGGCGGTGTGGGAAGAAAGGACACTTAGCTCAGGTTTGCAGAGCGCCCAACCTTCCGCCGAAAATTCAAATCGAATCAAAACGCTGAACCGGAAAGGCGGCCCGCGATTGGTTCAAACAAGAAAGGCGCAAGTCTAACCAAACGACTGTCATTATAGGCCGCGCCAACCAAAGTGGAAAAGAAGATTTTACAAAGCCCAAGATCGAGGGAGTACGGTGCAGGCTTGAAGTAGACACGGATCAGCGATCACCATCATGTCCTGGGACACCCTGGCGAAGTCACTGCCGTCCGTCGCAAGCGCCATCTGCAAGCACAGCGGCTACGAGTGCACGACTACCAGGGAATCGATCCTGTTCGAGGGACCACCTCCGTCCGAGTCGAGTACGGCCCTCACAAAAGACCCTGCCCATCACGATCGCCGAAGGAACTCTGCCCAGTCTGTTGGGACTAGACTGGTTTCGTGCCCTGGGCATGGGAGTGACTGGCATCTACAGAAGTGACTGCAATTTGAAAGACATTCTCTTTAACGAGTTCAAGATGTCTTCAAGGACTGCCTGGGCAAGTACAAGGGGACCCCTATTTCCTTCAACTTAGACCCCAGGTAGCCCCCATTAGGTTTAAGGGTCTGGTTCACATGTAACATACTAAGAGTGCAGTTGGATTCCCACAAAATGCTGAACCACCTCACTTTGGAAATCTCACTTCAGTCTACACTCAGCCTCTCCCTAGTGCAGGGGTCTCCAACCTTGGTCCCTTTAAGACTTGTGGACTTCAACTCCCAGAGTCCCTCAGCCAGCAAAGCTGGCTGAGGAACTCTGGGAGTTGAAGTCCACAAAGCTTTGCTGGCTGAGGGACGCTGAGAGTTGAAGTCCACAAAGCTTTGCTGGCTGAGGGACGCTGAGAGTTGAAGTCCACAAAGCTTTGCTGGCTGAGGGACGCTGAGAGTTGAAGTCCACAAAGCTTTGCTGGCTGAGGGACGCTGAGAGTTGAAGTCCACAAAGCTTTGCTGGCTGAGGGACACTGAGAGTTGAAGTCCACAAAGCTTTGCTGGCTGAGGGACGCTGAGAGTTGAAGTCCACAAAGCTTTGCTGGCTGAGGGACGCTGAGAGTTGAAGTCCACAAAGCTTTGCTGGCTGAGGGACGCTGAGAGTTGAAGTCCACAAAGCTTTGCTGGCTGAGGGACGCTGAGAGTTGAAGTCCACAAGTCTTAAAGGGACCAAGGTTGGAGACCCCTGGCATAGAGGATTTGCAAAAAATGGAAGAGTTGCTAGATTCTTAAATCTGAGTAAACAAGGGTCATGTGTGATGCTGAAGAAACCATAACATGGTTTAAGGGTCTGGTTCACATGTAACATACTAAGAGTGCAGTTGGATTCCCACAAAATGCTGAACCACCCTCACTTTGGAAATCTCACTTCAGTCTACACTCAGCCTCTCCCTAGTGCAGGGGTCTCCAACCTTGGTCCCTTTAAGACTTGTGGACTTCAACTCCCAGAGTCCCTCAGCCAGCAAAGCTGGCTGAGGAACTCTGCCCAGTCTGTTGGGACTAGACTGGTTTCGTGCCCTGGGCATGGGAGTGACTGGCATCTACAGAAGTGACTGCAATTTGAAAGACATTCTCTTTAACGAGTTCAAGATGTCTTCAAGGACTGCCTGGGCAAGTACAAGGGGACCCCTATTTCCTTCAACTTAGACCCCAGGTAGCCCCCATTAGGCTTAAGGCGAGGAGAGTCCTTTGCCCTAAAACCAAAATTGATAAGGAGCTGGACAAGCTCATAAATCAGGGTTTTGGTGCCAGTCGATCACGCAAAGTGGGAGACGCCAATCGTCACCCCATCAAATCGGACGGGTCAATTAGAATTTGCGCTGACTACAAGGCGACGCTTAACAAAGCCTTACAGAAAAGCTGCTACCGGTTCCCGTGGTGCAACATTTATTGCACTTTTGGGGCAAGGGCAAGTCTTTGCAAAGTTAGACTTGGCCCAAGCCTACCAACAACTGCCAGTAGACGCCCGCACAGCCAAGCCCAAACGATTGTGACGCACAGGGGGGCATTCAAGTGCACCGATTGCAATTTGGGGTTAGTGTGGCACCAGGGCTGTTCCAAAACCTGATGGAACGACTACTGCAAGGGCTCCCAGGGTAGCCTACTGATGATGTCCTAATTTCAGGGAAAACATGGAGGAATTGGGGAGCGGTTAAGAAAGGTCTTGAGCATTTTCCGGACAGCGGATTAAAAGTCAAGACAAATAAATGTCAGATAGGGGTCGAATCGGTCGATTTCTTGGGCTACCGGATAGACAAGAAAGGAATTCACCCTACTGAGAGCAAGGTTAAGGCAATTAGGAAGGCTCCAGCGCCCAAAAACAAAGCAGAGCTGCAGGCATTCCTGGGATTGGTTAATTTTACGCGGTCTTTTAAAGAACAAAGCAACCGCTATGGAACCGCTGCATAGGCTCTTAGGGAAAAATACTGTTTGGTCTTGGGGAAAGTCAGAAAATAGGGCTTTTGAAGCAGTAAAGAACCTGCTCTCAAGTGATAGCCTGCTCATCCAATATCACGACTCACTACCCTAGTGCTGGTTTGCATGGCGTCACCTTATGGGGTGGGGCTGTACTCAGCCATAGACTTCCAAACGGCACAGAAGCCCCTATAGCGTTCTACTCTAGAACGATGTCCTCCCAGAGAGGAACTACAGCCAATTAGACAAAGAAGCATTAGCCATTGTATCAGGGGTCAAAAATTCCATGAGTATGTCTTTGGGCGGAATTTTGAAATCGTGACTGACCACAGACCGTTATTGGGATACTGGCTGGCGATCGCCAACGCCTGTGGCACTTTCGCCACGCTTGACTCGATGGACTATATTTTAGCCGCTTACTCATACAAGCTGCAGCATCGACCGGGAAAAGAAGTGGGGCATGCAGACGCTTTGAGCCGATGCCCACTGCCAGGGGCGACCGAAGATCCCACTCCGGGGACACCCATCCTCCTTATTGACTCGTTGGACTCTGGCCCAGTCACATCAAAGGAAGTGGCTCGGCATCATACCGACATTGTGTTAAGGACTGTACCGGTTGGGTACAGAGAGGGTGTCGCGCCGGGCTAACGGTTCAAAGAATTTGTTAAGAAACGTGATGAGCTCTCGGCTCAAGGGGGGTGCCTGTTATGGGGTGATCGTGTAATAATTCCTGTGAAGTTAAGGGGCAAGGTATTGGACCTCCTCCACGAGGGTCACCCAGGCATCGTGAGGATGAAGGGGTTAGCTAGAAGCTATGTATGGTGGCCACTCATGGACGCAGAGATTGCTGAGAGGGTAGGGAAATGCCAAGCTTGCCAAGAGTCCAGACCGCTACCCCCAACAGCCCCAGTCAGAGAATGGGAAAAGCCCCAAGGGCCTTGGTCAAGAATCCACATTGACTTTGCTGGCCCTTTCACGCCAAACATTCCTAGTGGTGGTGGACGATTTTCCAAATGGTTAGAGATCATACTTATGAAGTCCACCACAGCCGAAGCAGTAATCGCAACCCTGCGCCACCTATTCGCAACTCACGGGTTGCCGGACACTCTGGTGTCCGACAATGGGCCCCACCACGGCAGCCCAGTTTGAAGAGTACCTGGCAGAGGAAGGCATCCGACATGCCCTCTGCACCTTTCCACCCCGCGCCGAATGGCCTTGCAGAGCGTTCCGTCCGAGCGCTAAGGAGGCATTGTCCAGGCTCAAGCCAGGTGACTGGCAAACAAAATAGACTTTTTCCTAGCCGTCCAGCATAGAACCCCAAGCACAGCCACTGGGAAAAGCCCAGCCGAATTGCTAATGGGACGAAAACTCCGGTGCTCACTTGACCGTTTGAACCCCCATTACACACCCGAGGGCTACAAGGGGGAGCTAGAAAAAACAAGGGAAATGAGCATAGGCGACCGGGTGTGGGCCCGAAACTATGGGGACGGCCCTAGTTGGCTCGCAGGACAAGTAACAGAGTAACAGGGCCTAAATCGTATGTGGTAGAGCTGCCAGACAACCGAATGTGGCGGCGCCACATAGACCAGTTAAGGAAACGAATAACTGACCAAACCAAACCAACAGAGACAGGTAATGACCAATACCACTTTGAATCCACAGCTGACAATGACCCGGGGGAGGCGCAAGACTTAGCTGAGGTCCCAGAGTTCCAGCGACGCCATCAGGTCCCCGAGGGAAACAGCAAGGAAAATTCCAAAATTAATCCAAGGCCGGATGGCCAAGAAAAAGAGTCGGCCAATAATCCAGAGCCCGATGGCCCAGAGAAAGAGCTGGGAGGAGAAACAGCCCTCCGACCAGCTCAAACACCACCCAGAACTGAACCGCGAGGTCAGAAAGAACTAGGAGACGCCCAGGTTATTTGCGTGACTACGCCGAAAAATAACATGTAAATAAATATGGATACAATTGTTTAGATGCAACAATAACATTTACTGTGAAATCGAAATGATTTGCGAATAGAGGGAAAAAGTGAAATGTTGTGATGCAGTTTGAAAATTCATCTATTATTATCCGTGGCTCCCTCTATCTATTCCCCACAAAGAGTTTGTTTTACTAATATCCCCCCTAAACTCTCACCCCCAAGCTGAGACTGCATGGATTCTTAGGTAAGATAAATTATCAGCAAATAAAGAAAAACTTTGCCATTATCCAAACATGACATAATTCTGCATTGAAGTGACTGAGTTTTCTAAGTTCCCCACCAATGGGCACTGAGCAACCTCCTTCCCATTCTCAATTCTCACCTATAAAGTGGAACAACTTGCTATAACCGGCTCCTTTATTGCACCAAAAATTATTCCCTGCCTGATAAGGTGGGTGAGGTCTATGGGTGAAATCATGACTGTGCTTACTCAGCAATATGTGCCATTCCACACACTGAAACTTGCTCTCCTATAAAGGGTTGGAAGATTGCTGGTCTTAATATAAGACATTTTTCTAAGACTTAAAAATTTTTGAGCTTGCTGTGTGGCAGAGTGGAAACATGATTCCTGATTCTCTTCTCGTCAAGGGAAAACCTCTCCATTCCCATCAAGATGATATGCAAAAGATTGGGAATGTATGCATTGCAGGCCGAGTCAGAAGATGCTCTTGCTTTATTCATGTTGTTCATTTTGAACAATTCAGACATTGTTCAAAAGTCAAGATGAGTTCCCTCCAGAAACCACCCTTATGCTTTCAGGACAACAGAGAACCAGGAAGCAAACCTCTTCTCCCTTTAAAAAAAAAGGGGGGGGATGGGAGAATATGTGGAGATCTAAATAATTCTAAGGGACCTGTATGAAAAGGAGGGAGAGGGTTAGTGGGTTGGTTGGTAAGCAAGAGGCAGGGAAGGGAAAATGTGTTGGACAGGGAAAGAATAAAACTGTTCTACAACTCTTTAGGGCTGTAGTCCTGGACAGACTCAAATAGGAAGGAAATCTATTAAATACAGTGGAGTTCTCTTCAAGTAAGTCTGTTTATTCAAAGAGGCAAAGAATGTTCTAATTTCTCAAGCACGGACTCCAGAATAGATACTTTAACAGCTCACTTTTGCATATATTTACTCAGAAGAGTTTAACTGGGCCTAGTTTAGGGATGTGGTTGAAATACAGCGATTTTTCTCATCTCTTTAGCTCAAAGAATTACCCAGCCCAAGAAGGGATTTTTTGGGGGGTAGGGGTTGGGGGAAGCTGAGCTTTGCTCCCTACTTGGAACCCTTTAGATAATTCCCCCCCACAGGTACTCTCCTCCTCCCCCCTCCACGCCCCACAACTGGCAGCTGCTACAACGGATTATATGGTGAGTACTATTGGAAACCCGCAACACGCCTTCAGATATGGCGCACACGCTCTCGGGCTAAACAAATTCGGGGTGGGGAAAAGAAGAGAGAAAGGCTCAGCTTTCGGTGGGAAATCTTTTGTCTCCATTGTTCCCCCTGCTTTAGCATGCACTGCAGGCTTCACACACGCGCACACTCTTCCACAGTCAGACTGGGGAGCCTCGAGAAGAGAGGGGGGGGAGCCCCAAGGCCATTCGCGGGTAGCGGCTTGACTTGAAGAGCACGAGAGCGAGAATCTCAGATGCTCAGGCACCGCCGAGGAACGGGATGCCTCCCGAGTGAGCCTCCCCGACTGCTCGTCCCGAATGAGCCTCCCCGACTGCTCGTCCCGGGTGGGGTGGGGGGAGCGCAAAAGCAACGGAAGAAAACCAGGGGAGGGAATGTGGGATGGAGCAGGAAAGGAGGCACAGGATGTAGTCCGGCGCTTAAGAGCTACCTAGAGAAAACTATTCACAGGCGGCGTACTCTAGGACCAAAACGGCCATCACACCCAGGGAGTAAAAGAGCGGCTGTGCTGGGTTGATGGGACAGTAGCAAACCAGCTTTGGGAAGGCTAGAAGGAAGCAAGGTATCACACCCTCCCATGCCGCCCCCGCCCCCCCCCAAAAAAAATAGTGACCTATCTGAGAACAAGGGGGACCCAATCTCTATTCTTGGATCATCTATTCCCCCAGAATAAAGTTGCCGAACTCTTTTCCTGGGCTGATCCGCTCCAGCCTGCTCGTGAGAACAGGAAGGGACTCCTAAAACAGTCAAAAGGTCCGGCACACACACAAAAGCAGGAGACAAACTGTAAATGGGAAGATGCGGAAGATGCGGGTGTGTGATGGGCTGGGGAGGAGGGGGCGGAATTTAAGCCGGGGATCACCCCGGCCGGGCGGAAAGCGCCCTGAGGCCGCAGCGAAAGGCGCTGCCGGAGCCCAGCTGTCCACCTCCTTACCTATGGTGGTGATAACGGTGATGGCGAAGTAAAAGGAGCCGGCGAACTTCCACTGGACGCCGGCCTTGTGGGGCTTCAGCTTCAGCACCACCCCTTCCAGCTCACAGTAGTTGGCCTCGGAGAGGTTGTACTTGCTCTTGAGCTCCAGCTGCTTCTGCTCCAGCTTAGTCCGGTCGGCCGTCTCCGCCTCAGACTCCAGGGCGTCGAAGACGGCGGCGCCCACCAGCAGGTAGGTGAAGGTGCAGATAATCAGGGCCAGAGTCCGGACGTTTTGCCGCTTCATGGTCCCGCCGAGCTGGGAGAGACGCGGGCGGCGGCGGCGGCGGACGGCTGCTGGGGAGCCCCGCGGGAGGCGGGAGCGGACACGGCGGCTACTTCTGCTGCTGAAAGAGAGGCGGCGGTTGCCTGGCTCATGGCTGCTGCTCCGGCTCCTGCTGCCGCTGCTGAGGCTCCAGCGGCGGCTGTGCTGGGCAAGGCGGTGCGTTCTGCAGGCAGCACCCGCCGCTCAGCTCCAAAGGGGGAGGGAGAAGGGGAGGGACGGGAGCTGTCCTTTCAGCACCACCTCCATCGCAACCCTGCACCTCCGTCGTCGCTGCTGCCGCCGCCGCCTTCCCTTATAAGGACTACTCGGCTGGCCGCGGAGGCGACCTGAGGCTGGATGGTGGGCTCCTACAGATTCACCTTTGAACTTCCAGCATCCCACTAGGCTCTTGTTTGAGGTTTTTTTCTCCCTTCTCAGCTGTCCCAGTATATACCAGTGGTACCATCTAAGCGTGTCCTTGCCAAAATGCCTTCTAAGTCCCTTTAGCCCGTTACTCTGCCTCCTATTATAGCACCTTTGCCTCCCCCCCCCTTCCTTGCTGCTACCATCTGTCCAAGGTTGCTGCTACTACAACTTGCCTGCCTCACCCCATCTCACCTGTCTTGTACTCCAGGGACTGTCTTGTGAATGCCCTCCCTAGTCAATCTCTAATTCCTGCTTCCTTAAAATATTCTTATTCTCACTTATTACTCTATGATTGAAACTGTGTTCCAAAAATCCTGCAGAAGATCACTTTTCTTGTTTGTCTCAGGACTGTGAAAGTATCTTGAGTTGACATTAGTATATTGCATACACCTCCTAGTAAGGGGCAATGTGTTGGCACTAATCTAGAGATCCTAGACTGCATAAAGCAGCATGAGTGTGCTTCAACAAAAATTAGACTTTGGAGGAATATATGGCACACTGGCAATAATGTCAGAGTGATTGATAGTACTGCTTGTGGCATAGGTACTGTATGACTGAAATTCTTAACCTGGTCTACAACTCTGCCTTACTAAAAATTATAAAATTGATCTTGACTGATCAAAGCCAATCTTGGTGGACCCATATGGTAGCATCTATATTATAAGGAACAGTGCAGCTTGAGACATAAGACTCTAAGCACCCAGAGTTGTTTTGGAAATAAGTGTCAACAAAATCCAATAAATAAAGTATGAACGAAAGGAAAGGAAAGGAAAATATGTTCTGTGTCTGTGAAACTAAGAAAAAGAGAAAGGTAGTTCTAAATGAAGATAGTAGAATAGAATAGAATTCTTTATTGGTCAAGTGTGATTGGACAGACAAGGAATTTATTCAGTCACATAGATTATGTGAAATAAAGATAATACTTGCAGGAAAATGAAGGGTTGGCTTTAATTCTGAATAAAGGACTAAATCATAGGTAAAAAATGTACAAATGGCTGTCATCTAGGTTGTTCAGGGTGTTGATAAAAGTTAGAATCCATAGCCCGGTTATAAGTACACTTTACATGTTAGACTTCAATGAATGGTGGCATTTCCAGAGATTACAGACAGTCTGCTGGAAAAAGCAGAGATGAGTTAGGAGAAAAAAACTGCAAAATTCTGAATGAACACAATCAGGGCTGATCAGCTAAGTAACATGAATAGGTGAGTGGAAACAGCACAAAAATACAAAAAAAAAAAAGGGGGGGGGAGCATTCAAAAATGGCTAAATTCTAAATTTTAAATTTTAAATTTTAAATTGTAATTTTACTGGGTATTTTACATGGTCAATTGGACGGTTTTAATTTTGGCCTTTTATTGAATAAGCTTTTTAATTGTTATTTTAATATGTATATTAATTGTTTTAAATGAAGGCTGTACACCACCCTGAGTCCTTCGGGAGAAGGGCGGTATAAAAGTTTAATAAATAAATAAATAAATAAATAAATAAATAAATAAATAAATAAATAAATAAATAAATAAATAAATAAATAAATAAAAAATCCCAAATGAATGAGAATCATGGTTGACGAGTGTACAAATTAAATACATAAGTCAAACTTAAATCTAATATGTATATATGGCAAAGGGATGAGTGTAAATATAAAAACGCATGCTTTTTTAATGAGAAAAAGTTGAGAGAAATAAAGAGATTTTGAATTTGGGATAGACCATAGAGGGGACATAGGAAAAGTGGGGGGGCTAGAATGAAAGTAACATGCCAGGAAAAAGAGAAAGATGAGTCATATATAAAAAAGTATTAGATGATAAGTCAATCTCCCAACAGAATGAATGAAAAGTAGACCTAGAGAAAATAGGTGGAAACTACTTAGAACTGAAAAGAATTCTGTTACAGAGTGCTACAGGAATAGATGAAGTATGAGAAATATGAAAAAGAATATTTTATTCTTTTATCATGTATGTACCCTGATATCCAAGCAAAATGTTGGAGATGTGACTGTGATGATGCTACATATTTTCATATTTGGTGGACTTGCAAAAAAATTAAGGCCTTTTGGATAAGAATTTGGTGGATTATTCAAAATGTCTTGAAGAAGAAGATAAAGTTTCTGCCGCAATTTTTCCTTTTGGGAATTATAACGGATTGTACAGTGACTGAGATTAAATTGATTTTGAACTTAATAACAGCAGCAAGGCTGCTGATTGGACAATACTGGAAGAAAAAAGAATTACCTACAATAGAAGAATGGATATCGAAAGTTACTAACTTGGCTGAGATGGCTAAAATCTCAGCCTTTCTGAAAGACAATACACAGGAAAGATATTTAATTGAATGGAACAAAGGGATTGATTATATACAAAACAGATATCAGATTAAGAGATATCAGATTGCCTTTGAATAATTAGGATGTATTATTTTAGAATGTAACGGGGGAGGTTAGGAAATGAAAAGACTCGGATGAGGTTAATTGGATTAGAAGGGAAAATTTTTACTCTATGTTTGGTTTATGTATAACAATACCTTGTGATTGACCCGGGAAGCCAGGGGGTGAAGGAGAGGGAAGGGGTTTTGAGGGGGGGAGGGGGGGAAAGGGGGAAAATATTTAAAACTTTTGTTAAAACTTTTTCAATAAAAAAAAGAAAAAGAAAAAGAATATTTTGTGAAATAATAAAGTCAAAGGGGCAGTAGCTGAAGGAAAAAAATATCTATAACAAAATGATTGCAGTAAAAATATGAAGATGAGAGAAAGGTATTATTTAATGTCTAGAGAGTGGGAAATCTATGTGCAAAAAGAAATTACAAGAAATGGTTAAAATTAAAAGAGACCAAGAAAATGCATCATAATTTTGATGCAAAGAAACATTTATTTGGAAGAGGAAAAAATAAAAAGCTTTCAGCAGAGCAAATTGAATTAAAAATAAAAGTGATTACATTATTTGGAAAGAAACTGAAGCAAGGAAATGATGGAAGAAGTATTTTAGACATGTATATGAGAAATACAATTATATGTTGATGAATGGAACTGAAATGAACACTGTAAATGTTACTGTCCAAGAAAATAGATGAAAAGGGAATAATGCATGCTGTGAAAATGTGGAAGTATTATAAGACTGCCTCTGTAGATGCTGTAACTAGAGAAATATTAAAATAACAAAGTGGTTTGCTTACAGAAGGTGTGTGTACTTAAAGTGTGCGTGAGTTAAAAACAAGAGATTGAATACATGATGAATATGAATTGAATAAAAAAACTAAACAACCATTATAAAAGAAGTATGTTTATTTGCTTATCTTTTTATCCTATCTAATATATTTTATTAAAATAAAATAAAATTATATTGAGATGGTTTGGACATATGGTCAGAATGGATGAAAACTGAATTGCAAAACAAATAAAGAATGAATGGACTGAAAGGAAAAGGAAAATAAAAATATTGGATACAGTTAATGAGATCATTAAAAATAGATTTTTATAGTGGAGATGAATACACTATTGGAAGACCTGAAAGACAAGATTAGGGACAGATGGTCCTGGGGAAAATCTATGTGGTCACTAAGAGCTAGCAATGACTTAAAGGTTCATAACTGATCAATTGTTCAAAATAGATTTAGAAAACAAAAGAGTGTAAAGTAGTGATAGGATGTGTGCAAAGACAGAAAAGTGTGGAGAGAGATAATAATGTGTGTGATCAGGATGATACAGATCTCAAGAAGGGTGCCTGTACATCAATTCAATTTGGTTTTCGTTCCAATTGAATGAATGAATTTAGAAAATGTTTTACTATTGAAATGCTTTTCATTGCAAAAAAGGACCACTTGTCACCTTCCAATTTGCAATCAACATTTTTATCCTAATTCTAATATTTTTAAAAGTTTATCTTAATCTTCTAAACTCTGGTTTATTTTCTTTAACCTTATTCTATCTTCTGCTTTACTATTCTTCCCAACCTGACTTTTATTCTCCATGCTAGATTCAGCTCTGTCATGAGACCCCAGTCCTACTTGTAGAGATCACTCCTCTCTGGCCGCTGTGGGTAACCCTGGGAAACAGCCTTGAGAGAGATATGTCTGGAATGTGCTTTTGTTTTTGGCTGCCATGCTGCTTTGCCGTTTTCCCATCCCCCTTGCCTATGGCAACTCAAGAGCAGGCCAGGGATGCTTTGCGAGTTGACACTAGATAGACATGGTTTTATTAAAGCTGATAGCAGACCCTGAGAATAGAAGAGGCAGCCTATTTCAATAGGAATAGGGTAGTATTGTTGTGTTTGAAAGGAGAAAGAGGAAGGTGGGAGTTGAAAGGGAAGACTTTGGGGAAGGAGGAGGAGGGTGGTAATGGATGGAAAAGCAAAATGGCTACTAGAAAGCATTGGCTGTTGAAGAATTCTTGCTAGTTACAGGACAGCCTGGAGGAAGGCTCTTGAAGTGAAGATGAGCAGGTGTTCTGGAAAAGACTTCAGTGAAGGAGGAATACGTGCAGCTATGGATTATTCTGCTTGCTGCAGATGACATGCCAGGAAAGCTGAATAAGCCAGAGGGAAGATATCATATTCAGTCAACCAGAGGGAGAAAATACAACCCAAGAAAGAGAGAAAGCAGCCAAAATAATTCTCCCTTACTTAAAATAATTTCTAGAAGTAGCTATTGAAATCCATACATATATTTGAGGTGACATTGTAGCATACACACACACACATATTTCAATACATGTCTAAATACACATAAATCAAGTCTGCTTATTGCTCTTTCCAGAATTTTAATATAGTGCCTAAGGTATGTTCCATATCTGAAAACAGCAAATGCTTAATATTTCTTCTTGTTCTCATAGAGAAATAACTTGTGTTCTAGGAGTTGTGAACCTAAAGAGCTTTTACAGCATAGACATCAAAACTTGTAACTAACAATACAAGACTCAACAACTGCCTTGACCTCATCTTCTGCAACAATTCAAACTCAATTTACGGACTACAAATTAAAGAACCTTTTTCCAACAGTGACCACTGCATGATTGATTTTCGTCTCAATATACGTCCATACTTAAATCGTCATAACAACAGTACTCCCAACTACAACTTCAAAAAAGCCAATTACGACCTTATAAACAACGATCTTTCATTTCTGGACTGGCAAAATCTGTTTGCAACCTGCATAACCACTGAAGACCACTATAGAGTCTTCCTACTTGAAATCAATAGAGTCATTAAACTATATGTACCACAAATGACTACCATGACCAAGAAAAACAAACTACCCATATCAATAAAAAAGCTTCAATCAAAAAAAAAATCCCTCTGGAAAAGAAACAAAAAAGGCTATGTTACAAATTTCAAAAACCGCTACAGAAACATATGCAACCAAATAAAAACTGAATGCACAAATTACCACACCAAGCAAGAAGAGAACCTTCTGTGCACAAATTCCAATTGTGCCTTTTATAATTTTGTCAACAATAAACTTAAAGACTCAAGATCCATCCCACCACTAAAAGATTCTAACAACAAAGAATGCAATGACGAAACAGTCAAAGCAAACCTCTTCAACATTTTCTTTGGCTCAGTTTTTGTTAACTCCGATAACACATATCCGACATTCCACAAACGAACCAGCAATGACTATGATGATTTAACTCATATAGATTTCACAGAAGACAACGTTGGAAAAGCTCTTCACAACTTAAAACCATCGCTTTCTATTGGATCCGATGGACTATGTGCATATTTCTTAGAAACTTTCCATTAATATAGCAGAACCCTAAGTATTATCTTTGATAAAGCTTTCACTACCAGTTCTCTTCCCAAACTTTGGTCACTAGCCACAGTCATCCCTATCTTCAAAAAAGGAGACCCCAGCTTAGTCGAAAACTACAGACCGATCTCCCTTTGCTGCGTCACCTGCAAAGTCATGGAATCTATCATCAACCAATCCATTACCTCACACTTAGAAACTAACAACCTACTCTCCAACAAACAATTTGGTTTCAGGAAAAGATTATCATGTAACTTACAACTTCTCCACTGTAAAAACATATGGACTTCAAATCTCGATCAAGGCAAATCAATAGATGCAATCTACATAGACTTCTGCAAAGCTTTTGACTCAGTAGTACACGATAAACTTCTCCTAAAACTAACATCCTATGGCATCTCAGGACCCCTCCACAAATGGATATCTGCTTTTCTGTCTAACAGACAACAAGTGGTCAAAATTGGCAATGCTTTATCAAATCCTGTTCCTGTCAAGAGTGGCGTTCCTCAAGGCAGCGTCCTTGGACCAACACTCTTTATACTATACATTAATGATCTTTGTGACCATATCTCAAGTAATTGTGTTCTCTTTGCTGATGATGTCAAACTATTTAACACCACAGACAATACTTCTATCATTCAAAACGACCTTGATCATCTATCCGCTTGGTCTAAAATTGGCAGCTCCAAATTTCAACCAGCAAATGCTCAGTCTTACATATAGGAAAAAGAACCCAAAACTAAGTACATACTAGATGGACATTACCTTACAGATGACCCCATCCCATTAAAGACCTTGGAGTTTTCATGTCAAATGATCTAAGTGCCAAAGCCCACTGCAACTACATAGCAAAAAAGCTCTAAGAGTTGTAAACCTAATTTTGCGTAGCTTCTTTTCCAAAAACACCACACTACTAACCAGAGCATATAAAACATTTGCTAGACCAATTCTAGAATACAGCTCACCTGTTTGGAACCCTCACCACATCTCTGACATCAATACAATTGAACGTGTCCAGAAATATTTTACAAGAAGAGTTCTCCATTCCTCTGAAAACAATAAAATACCCTATCCCACCAGACTTGAAATCCTAGGCTTAGAAAACTTGGAACTCCGTCGCCTTCGACAAGACCTAAGTTTAACTCATAGAATCATCTATTGTAATGTCCTTCCTGTCAAAGACTACTTCAGCTTTAATT
Organism: Ahaetulla prasina; assembly: GCF_028640845.1. Classification (NCBI taxonomy): domain Eukaryota; kingdom Metazoa; phylum Chordata; class Lepidosauria; order Squamata; family Colubridae; genus Ahaetulla; species Ahaetulla prasina. Next base: position 32,041,451 of record NC_080539.1, read on the forward strand.
GCAATAATACAAGAGCAACCAATAGATTTAAACTTAATGGCAACCGCTTTAATCTAATTTGCAGAAAATATGACTTCTGTAACAGAATCATCAGTGCTTGGAATACTTTACCTGACTCTGTGGTCTCTTCCCATAATCCTAAAAGTTTTATCCAAAAACTTTCTACTATTGACCTCACCCCATTCCTAAGAGGACCATAAGGGGTGTGCATAAGCGCACGAACGTGCCTACCATTCCTGTCCTATTGTTTTTCTTTTCTTCTTCCTATATATATATATGCTTATACCTCCTAATATTTACTCATATATGTATTTATATACTATATAATCTTTTTGTATGATACCTACATATATTGTTGTGACAAAATAAAATAAATAAAATAAATAAATAAAATAAAATAAAAACTGTATAGAAGAATTTGAAAGGGATGGTGAAGCGATGTCTCAGTTCATATTTATAGATCTTCAACCTTTTGCTTTTGTATATTTGGCAACAAAAATTAAAGTTTCCAATTCCTATAAATCTTGGGAATTATGAGAATTGTTGTTTACCATTCCTGGTGGATACTAAATTAAGGAAAGTTATTGTGGATATCTGTGATCTGCAGAAAAATGTCATGAACTGATTTTGCCTTTCTTTTTATATACAGATTTGACAAAAGTGGTACTCTATTGTAAGATATCTGGTCTGCAAAAATCCAGATGACTGCTAGACAACTGCAAAATTAGATTTTTATTTATCTTTTTGCTGTCATCTAGTCATCATCTAAATTCTTATATCGTAGCCTTCTGCAACAGGGCTAACAGGGAGAAAATATAAGAGAAGAATATGATGTCGATACATTATTTTATTTATTATTAATCTAGCTGCAATAGATGATTAGAACAAAACATAGAGAAACTTAGTTCCTGTTCCTTCTCTAAGTTTCACACTTCTTCTTTTACAGGGTTTTAATTTTAATTTTATTCTGATTTAATAAGTAAATGAAAAAAGGTATAAAATTCCCCAAGGTAGAATATTATGCTCGAATCTATTGGAACATTTCATGCAGGAAGAGTTACCTCCTTACAATGAGGCATTGCTTGTTGTTTGGAATTCAAGGTCAAGTGTCAGCAACCCAGGCTCATCAACAATGAAAACAGAAGCATGAAGCCTCCAACAACTCTCTCCAACTTTCACAATGTAGGAACAAAAACAAAGATGACAGTTGTTACAAGCAATAATGACCCACTATTCTACAAGGGCCTTCAGAGCAATAGAAGATCGATGTATCTGTAATAAATTAGTAGGGTTGGTTCCAATGGAATATGTTTCTCTGAAGAATTAGAAAAATCTAATCAACAATTCCACTTGAAGAATGCTATCCATTTGTACTGTCTTCTTGTCTAATGTCATTTGAGCATTGCATCACTGCAAGTCACCTTGATTACCATGAATTCTGCATTAAATGAAATCAGATGTCTGGATTTTTGTTTGTTTCTTTGTTTAAGATAGGCTTCTGTCATGTAGTATATTGTCCAGATAGTAGAAGATGCCATCAGTCAGAGGAGTAAAACAGGATGATTGGATTTCAGTTCTAATAAGAAGGATCAGGCAGAAAATACAGTAATAGTTCAGGACCCAGGACAGTTCAAATAAAATGGGTGAAGTCCAGATTGGTTAGCCTTTTGTTGATCAGTGATCATGAATAAAAGTTTCGATCTGTTTAAGCATTGACTTTTACTCCAACACAATATCTGAAAATGGCCACTAAGGCAGTATTTAATATTGGACTTGTTTCCATTTCCAAAACATCAATAGTTGTCATCAGGATTGTGGTGACATTATTATGGCATTGTGTCAATATCTGCTTATTGTAGCATTGGTGAGAATTGTCAACTACATTAATGGATTAGATATCCACAATCCTGTTTCCATGATTGATTGATTGGATATAAATGGGAACCCATTTTGTAAAACATAATTCTGGATAGCTCACAACAATAATAAAACCAGAACAAGGGAGAAAAGGCAAGATTTTTTTAAAAAAATCAAGAACCTGATCCACCATGTCCAATCCATCAATATTTTAACAAGAGAAAGGGGTAGTGAAGTTTAAGTGGAGAGAGTTAATATTTTACCTTTTGTTTTCTGATCTAAAAGAAAGCACCTAGGCTCCATGTTAAAAAAAAAGCCACATACTTGCAATCTATAGAACCCAGATGTAGTTGGGTGGGGATGGGCAATCCCTACAGAGCTATCTTTGTCTGTGTTCATTTACTTGGCTGTGTCCATTTATTTGGCAAGCCCAGCTTCACAATACGTTGCACCAAACAGGTTGCAAATGAACTAAACCAATGCCACCCTACCATAAGAAAGTCATTGATGTAAATAATATTGGACCACATGGAACCATAATCAGATCTATTCTGCTCTATTGAATTCATCAGATGAATAGATGAATATGCTCTATTCATCTTAAAAGGGAAAACAAGAAAATACTCACTGGATGGCTTCAAAAAACATAGTACAATGGAAAACTTGGAAAGGAGAGGCATTATTTATACAAATCATCATCAAGTTGGACTCTTTCCAGACACGTGAACTTCTATCTCAAGATTAACAATAGCCATTATTAAAATTCAGGAACTTGCAATCCATTTGGAAATCTAGAGGGTATCAAAGTTGTGAAACGTTGGTCTATACTCTTGAAGGGGCCATCAAATAAGAGTTGCAGTAGAAAGCCAAATTTTGTTTATGCCCAGTGCTCTCTTTAGATGCTGCAGATTTGGGATAAATTGAAATTTCACGTTCGTGCTAAAGAAACTGAGACAAATGGGATTGGAAATCAATGGAGGAGAAACAAAAGAATGTATTATAAATCAATAATAATTCATGCAAATGTTAAAATGTATTTCATCAGACATCAGGGTATAAGTACATAATGGTGGCATTTGTGTAATGTCACCACACATGTTGCTATTTTTAAAAAAATATTTTTATTAATTATTTTTTTAAAAACAAAAAGAAATTTTTGACAATTTTTTCTTTTCAACAAGTTTGCGTCTGTAATAAATTTCTTACTTATATATTTTTCTCCCTTATTCTAATGTATTTTTTATACATACACTTCTAATATTAATTTATTTCTTTACCTATATACATATAAATATCCATGTACACACTTTCATTTCTACAATTTTTGTTTCCTCATATTTGTTATTATGTTTCTACTCCTATTTTGACCATTTTTTGATCTGTTCTTGCCTTTTATCTCTTTCCTCCAGCCATTCGTACCATTTCTCCCATACTAGGTAGTATTCGGTTTCCTCTTTTTTCTTGTATCTCCTTTGTAAGCTTATCCATTTCTGCACATTCGAAAACTTTTCTGATCAAATTGTCTTCAGTTGGTATATTATCATTTTTCCAATTCTGTGCACAAATTATTCTTGCTGCCGTAATTATATGGATAATTAAGTATTGTATTTCTTTTTCATATGACCCAGGTAATATTCCTAATAAAAATGTCTCTGGCCTCATCTCTATATGTTGTTTGGTTAACTCTTCTAGTTGTGATTTAATTTTGCTCCAATATTGTTTTGCTTTATGACAGGACCACCACACACACACACGTTGCTATTTTGGTGTCATTGTGGTTGGAAACAGATGTTATGCATGGTCTGATTCTTATTCTGTACAAATCAACTTTATTGATTATACTTATTATTCCCTTGTCCTGTCACATCCCCTTCCATTTCTTTGGACACATCCCCACATAAGAAAAAGTATGATTGCCCCACTAAAGGTCCTACTTGGTTTTATAACAAAGCCCACATAGGACATGAAATGTGTACTATCCAATATTCATCTAATACAGGCTCAAGTGATAGAACATCTGTATAGGGGACTTTAAAATCCTCAATGGCTTGCATTTATCACTTACATACTGGAGAAAGGCAGCCTAAAGCAGGGGTCTCCAACCTTGGCAAGTTTAAGACTTGTGGACTTCAGCTCCCAGAATTCCTCAGCCAGCTTTGCTGGCTGAGGGATTCTGGGAGTTGAAGTCCACAAGTCTTAAAGTTGCCAAGGTTGGAGACCTCTGGCCTAAAGCACTGAATAATTACAGAATCAACAGAATCATATTTGGAATTGCTTCAGAAGTCATCTAGTCCAATCCTGCTCAGTGCCAGGTTTGCTAATGCTTTTTTGACGGCTGGTTATCCAGCTTCTGTTTGGCGATCTTCAGTGAAGGGGAAAATGCTACTTTGCCAATGAAACTATTTCACTGAATGACAGTTTTCACCCTCAGGAAATTCTTCTTAAAGTTTAACCTCAATCTACTTGCTTTGCTTCTGGCCTCCACTCCAGGGCAACATTGGACATATTATCCATCTCCTATATAGCAAGCCTTTCATTTCATTTATTTGCCGTCCAATCTAGGAGTGCTATCATATTTCCCTTTTTCCCCCCCCAAAGCTATACGCACCTAGTTCATTTAATTGTTCCTCATAATATTTGGTTTTCAGTCATAGTCTTCCTGTAAACTTGCTTCAATTTGTCAATGTTCTTTGTAGGAATTACTGGACACAGTAGTGGAGCCTAACCTAGGCAGAATAGACTAGATCAATCAATCACTTCCCAAGTTCTGGATTCTATGTTCAGTTTCAGATAGCCAAAAATAGCATTTGTCTTTTAGCCTCTGCTTCACACTGTTGGCTCATGTTCTGCATGTGATTTACTATAGTAGCCAAGTTCACATAAACTACTGTCAAGCTAGGTTTCCCCCCTTCTTTCAAAATTGCTCTCCTGAGGATTATGGGATATGAAATCCATCAAGACTAGCGGGCTCTTGTTGGGAAATTAATTAATAAGACAACTCACTGCTGATTATCTATGTACCCGAAACAGATGGTTGCTCTTGGTTATCAAAGTCCTTTAGGGTGCATTCTATTTTCTACATAATGCATGCCATCCACTTCTGGTCTTTTCATATTAACATGGTTTACTTTTTTATTTAGAATAGAATAGAATTTTATTGGCCAAGTGTGATTGGACACACGAGGAATTTGTCTTGGTGCATATGCTCTCAGTGTACATAAAAGAAAAGATACGTTCATCAAGGTACAACATTTACAACACAATTGATGGTCAATATATCAATATAAATCATAAGGATTGCCAGCAACGAGTTATAGTCATACAGTCATAAGTGGAAAGAGATTGGTGATGGGAACTATGAAACGATTAATAGTAGTGCAGATTCAGTAAATAGTCTGACAGTGTTGAGGGAATTATTTGTTTAGCAGACTGATGGCCTTTGGGGAAAAACTGTTCTTGTGTCTAGTTGTTCTGGTGTGCAGTGCTCTATAGCGTCGTTTTGAGGGTAGGAGTTGAAACAGTTTATGTCCAGGATGTGAGGGATCTGCAAATATTTTCACGGCCCTCTTCTTGATTCTTCTTGATTAATTTAATAAATAAATAAATAAATTTTTTAATTAATTTAATTAATAAATTTATTAATTTAATTTAATTTAATTTAATTAATTTAATTAATTTAATTAATTAATTAATTATTCTTCTTGATTAATTTAATAAATAAATAAATTAATTTATTTATTAATTTTATTTATTAATTTTCATTGCGGCACTTCCCAACACCAGCTGACTCTGGGCAGCTCACAACATAATACCACAAAAGCCAATGCAAACCCAAACAAGATAGGTCTGGGCACAATAAACAGACATAAACAAAAAATAACTGCTGCTCCCAAATTGCCTTTACTGAATGATGCTCATTTGGGTCTGGTCCAAAGTTCATTTCAACAAGCCAAGTTAGTATATATTGCAGTCCCGTTGACAAGTATCGCTGTTGATTAAATATTGTTTGCTGCTGCCAGTGTTCCTAAGCATCCTAACTGGCTCTTAACGAAAGGGTCCACTTGTTTGCAATTTGATCTCTAGTCAGCTGCATCTGTTGGTTAAATGTTTTAGTCCTGAAGATAGGCAAGGTCTAAAATATAGCTGCTGATGACAGAACAGATTCATGTTCTAATCAGATGTGAGTTTCAGATTTCCTGGGATGTAGGTACATTTCTGGCAACAATGGCTTGGGTAGGACTACCATTATCTAGGTTGCAATGATCCAGACAATATTAGATTATAACAGGCAGAATGCTTGTACATCTTTGCTGCCTTCTGATGGCTCTCCATAATTTGGCTGCTGGCTGTGAATGGCAGAGCTACTTGAATGAGCTCGCTGTTTCCAATAAATCCGGCTCCCTCTTTTCTGTCTTGGCTTCAAGTTTAAGAATACCAGAAGCCAAAACAAAACAAAAATTGGTTTTCAATTGAATTACTGAACTATTGCAGCTGAGTATATTTTAATTTGTCCTATTCCTGAGAAATGAAAGCACAGATCTGTAAGTATTGATAAAATGTCATGAAAGTTTTTAATAGTTTTATGATAAACTAGAAAATGTCAAAATCAAACTTTGTTATATACTTTCATGTTATTTGCTGGTAAATCTCAAGAATCGCGCACTCTTACAAGCAATCACTAACAGCACAGAAGTTCACTCACTTTGGTTTTGGAAAGCAAAAATCATGTTCTCAAACATTTCCTGGAAAACCTATCCAAGAGATGACAGAATAGATGGTGATGGTGGATGATTATTATGTTCTCTGCCCATTACTCCTTTTCTCTGACTCCTGCATCATTATTTGGCACTAAAACTTGTTCTCAGCCAATCAGAGATCATGTACTACTGTATGTTTTTGTAGGCAATCCAATTTTACAAGGAGTCATTTCATTGACAGCTAATGTAAAGCAGAAGGGCTGCTTCCTTTGATGACCACATGGGAAATTTCTGCCTGTAAGGAATCCAATAGCAGATCTTCATTTGACTTGATATGATAATACAGATAGTCTTCATTTAGCAACCATAATTGGGATCAACAATTTAGTTATTAAGTGAAGCATTCTCTAAGTGAAATCATGAGTTATGCTTAGGATCTTACCTCAGCTTCCCCTGGCTTTACAGACTTGCAAAAGTCATAAATGTGAGGACTAGTCACAAAGTTGTTTTTTCATTGCTGTTATAATTGCAAATAATCACTGAATGAGTCAGTCACTAAACAAAGACAACTTGTAACAGTATTCTGGAATTGCATCTTCTTGTATCTGAGTCATAATCCTCAAGGAAGTTTTGCTTATGAGGTGTATGGAGATTCTCAGCCATCCAGGTCATAGCTTTCTCAAAAGTGCCTTTTTTCAAACTGAACTGTTTTTGAGAAAGAAGATGGAAGCACCTATCTTTCCATCCCCCACGCCACCATCCAGTCACAGCTGATGAAGCCTTTTGGGTGAGAAGTGAAATGTCTTCTTCCTCAAAAACAGTCTAGTTGTCGTTTGAGGAGGGGGGAAGCACTTTTACTTATGAGGGTTTTTGGTGAGGTGAGGTGAGGTGAGGCAATCTGGTGCCCACATCTTCTTCTCTGTTCCACTTGGACTGGAGGGTCATTTTTTTGGCTAAAATGGCAGCTGGATATGAGATCCAGATTGCCAAATCCTCTCTGGAAGAAAAGAGATTTGGAGATTGCCCACATATACTTTTGACTTTTCTTGATTTTGCTGATTTTCATGAGCAGGCAGCAGAAACTCATTTTTGCAACTACTTGCAGTCAGCTGGGAAATGCCAGTTCCATCATGCTCTGAGCTGTAAAACTGGACTGAGTTCTTATCCAAATCTCATCTTTTTTAGCACTTTAGTTTGTTTTGCTCTGCTGCTTCTTTAAGATTGGAAAAAAAAAAAAAACCTTTGGAACTACAAGCCACTCGGTGAGATTCCCTTTCATCCGAAGAAAGGAAACTACATTTTCCCCCAGCTTTGTAAGATCTTTAATTTCTTTTTAACTTTATCTTTTGGGGTGAAATTTTCCTCCACATTTTGAGATAGATTTTTGTATTAGGGTTTTTTTTAAAGTGTTATCTGATTAAAATAATACTTAATGAAATTATTGGGGGGGAAAAGAAGAAAAGTTTGCTTAAAGAAATTCACAGGATGGGCATTTTTCTGCCTTTGGACAGTTTTTTTCTCCTTTCGCAGAGGACAGATGACAGAATGATATATCTGGGAAAGTTAGAAGCTTTCAAACCGAGAAGTCCACGCGACTCTCTCACTGCAAGGCATCTGTTGTTACCTCCTGCAGCAGCTCCTAGAATCCAGACCTTCATTTGTAATGCAGTTTAAAGCAGCAAGATGAGGATATTATTAAAGTAACATCTGGTGCTGGTTTGCTTAAATGCTCGAGTCATTTATCACCTTGTAGCCTGTTGCTTCAATCCCACTGAGAAATGGGGACAAAAGGTTCTTGGCTATTGCTCTCAGAAGGATTGTTAGGCAGTTCAGAACAGATGAACTCAATTTCCAGGCAGTTAGCTGCAATCTAGCTAACTATGCCTCCGCATGGTCATTTTTAATAGGCCAAGATAATTATCAAGGAGCAGTGCATTTTTTTTAAACCTACAAATAAAATTCAAAATATTGTTCCAAATGTTTATTTTAAAAAGCTTTTGTTCCTTTCATTGTACACTGAAACATTGGTTTGCCTGCCAATGAGTTTCACATGCCAATTGCATTTGCTTATTTTGGGTGTCATGCTTTTTTCCGTGCCAAACTTGCTTTAAGTTAGTATTAGATTTGATAGTGGATAGTTAACTTCGCAAATTTAACTATCACAAATCACAACGAGGACATCACACTAACTGCTTTTGTCTTCGGTGAAAAAAAACTTGAGATTTTAATACTAGTGATGAGCTAAAATGGAACAAGAGAACCATTTTGTCTTTCTAGAATCTTGCCATTTAAATAGCTATTGGGGCAGAAAGATTGGTATTCTGCTATAGAAAGTCCTGTATAAACCCTGAAAATCAACTTGGTTATTTAAAAAAAGGTAAAGGTTTCCCCTTCCCAGTTGTGTCCAACTCTAGAGAGTGTTCATTCTGTTTCCTAACCAAGGGTATCAGTGTTGTCTGAAGATGCTTCCATGGTCACATGACCAGCATGACTATACACCAAGGTGCATGGAGTGCTGTTATCTTCCCACTGAAGTGGTACCTATTTATCTACTTGCATTTTCATGCTTTTGAACTGATAGGTGGGGCAGAGTTGGGACAAGAACAGGAGTTCACCTTGTCATATGATACTTGGGTCTCATACTGACCTTCCAGTCATCATGCCCAATGTCTTAACTGCTACACCAACACCTCCATAAATTGGTTATTAGATAAGTCTAATTTTATGGTGCTGTATGCCACATTAAATCATACATTAATCAAGTAGTTTAACCAAGATCAATACTAACTAAGCTTAACATATTGCTCAAATGCAATTAGTTGGCAATTAAATGACCTACAGTACCTATCATATGATCCCAGATCAGATCAGTCATATATATTTCATCTGTGTTAAAAATTGTGATGGTGGTGGTTTTTTTGCTGGGTTCATCACATGGATAGAAAGCTCTAATTTTAATCCCCTGAATGTCACTTCAAATTTATATTGATTGAATTAATTCATATTTTCTGTGCCTCTGTGGTTTGCATAATCAGGCAGCAGCCAAACTGTATTTCCATCCGATCTCAGATCCCAAGGAAGTGATAAATGTTCATATTTGTAATTTATATTATTATGTCAGCCCTATGGGATAGACTAGATCAAGAAACAGACTACATATAGATTTAAACCTATTTGTTGCCTTACAAATCTTCTCTCTGTCCATCAAAGTCATCCACTTTACTTTCCATATAATGTTTTTAGAATGATACAGAATCCAATAATTTTTAATCCAATGCCACAGAATTGCTGCTTCTATACTCTATATGATATATGTGATGATAGTCAACCAAAACTGACAGACATGAAAACAAAACCAGGTCATTTATTACATGGATTGCAAGGCGATCAAACCAGTCAGTCCTAGAGGAGACTGACTGCTCTTTAGAAGACCAGATCTGAAGATGAAACTCAAATACTTTGGCCACCTAATGAGAAGGAAGGACTCACTGGAGAAGAGCCTAATGCTGGGAAAGAAGGGGACAACAGAGAACGAGGTGGCTGGATGGAGTCACTGAAGCAGTAGGTGTGAGCTTAAATAGACTCCAGAAGATTGTAGGGGACAGGAAGGCCTGGAAGAACGTTGTCCATGGGGTTGCAATGGTTGGACAAGACTTCGCAATTAACAACAAATGTGTATTTGGTATTGTTTCTGCGATAATTAGGAGTTCTGGCTTGTTTAAACAATAGACCTGTAATATATATATATGGGAGGAGGGCTGTGCCATTTTCTTGTTCTCTGTCTTGGAACCCCCACTAAAATCTAAGACAGAGAACAAGAAAACGGCACAGCCCTCCTCCCATATATAAAAGGCACCACAGACAGAATCAGCAAGATCCTCCATGAACACAACATCAAGACAGCATTCTGCATAAACCGAAAAATATCCACCATCCTAGGAAACCCCAAAGACAAAATTGAGTTAGAAAATCAAGGAGTATATGAAATCCCATGCACTGCCTGCCCCACCACATACATTGGACAAACCAACAGAAGAATAAGTGCATGCATTGAAGAATACAAGAACTCAGTCAAAAAAGAGGAACCAACTTCTTCCCTGGTCCAACACCTTAAAGCCACAGGATACGATATTGACTTTAAAAAGACCAGAACTATCGCCAAAACTGAACACATTAACAACAGAATAATCAGAGAAGCCATCGAGATAGAAAAACGCCCACACAGCATGAACAAACGAGATGATACCTCCCGCCTACCAGCCATTTGGAAACCCACCCTTATTGACAAACGAGTCCCTAACACAAGGAATGACACCAGACCCACACTCACAAGGTCCACACAGGATGTTACCACCACACATCCACCCAGAAAGCAGACCCAAACCCACACTGATCATGAAGCACGACCAAGGACCAGAAGCCAGACCGCAGCTGCAACATTAGCCATTTCAAACCCCTCCAATGCATACATACAGCAGACAGACACCCACTATGAAGATGTAGCATGACCACAAACACGAAGCCAAACAACAGCAATGCAGCTCATCAGCTCAAATCCCCCTGCAACTCAGACTAATCTGAGCACAACCAAGCCCCCACCCAAACAGGACACACCCCCAGCCAATCAGAGCACAAAAAAAACCCCATCCAATCAGAGCACAGCCAAGCTCCCACCCAATCAGTTCAAACCCCCACTAGCAGTTAAAAAGGAAGAAACAGCTGCAATCACACATTGCTCCCAGAAGCACGAAGCTGAAGCCTGAAGATGACGAATGAGACTTCGTCGAAACGTCGCCAAGACACTTCCAATTTTACGCGGGAGAAAACCCGAATAACCAAAGACCTACATATATATATATATATATAAAGATTATATAGTATAGTATATTTCCCTGATGGAAAGAGTTATATGGCGATAGCACCACATTGGCTGGATTGAACATTTTATGTGAACAGGACCAGGGAATGGATATGGATGTATTCAATTTACACATCCTATTTTGGACCTTAAAAGTGCAAAATGGCTATTATAATGTCTCACATGGATTTGTCAGTTTTATCAGTCAGCTTTGTTTACTCCCTATGCCACTTTCTGACTATTTGCTTTAAAGCCTTCTCTATGGCAGCATCAAATCTGTAGAATTTTCTTAATTTTCTTCCTATTGAACCTCATGTCTTTTCTATCAATTTTCAGAGATGTGGCTCCATCAACTTCTTACAAAAAGCTTTTAAATTGCTCTGATTCCTTTGTTCGTATTTCTGCTGCTCTTCTCAGGTTTCAGATAATGAACTTTTCAAGTGTTTTCACTGATACGTTTCATACAATCCAATACCATTATCGAATCCCTCTTAATGCAACATAAAACATCATTGGCTTAGCTTTGAAAAGTTGTAGCTTTGAGGCTGTTCCAACAGCAATACTCTGCTCTAAACAGTTCATTGAGTAGGGAATGTTGGGTTGTTGGCTGATCCAACTAATCAGTGATAGTTGTTGCTATCCTACAAATTAGCCAATTAATATTTGTCCTTGCCCAAGATTTTCTCTTCATGGCATGTGAGCAATGGAAGTAACTAATAACTTTCTCTCTCCAATAAAAGTCTTTCCAGCGGTTTTCTATTTCTTAGCCCAGACCCCTTGAGGCTTAGGGTTAGAAGACAAGCCTTAGCTAATCACAAAAGTTCGACAAGAGAGAAAAATATGATCAAACAAAGTTCCAAGTAAATGACTTGGACACAAACATGATGAAAATATTTTCACTCTTGACTGGGAAAAGCATCATAAAACAATCAGAAATTTCAATGATATCAGGATCGGAGCAATTTCTAAAGGAAATTTAGATTTCTTTCCAATTCTGAAACTACAATGCATGATATTTTAGGCTGAATACTGAAAAAAAATATTTTCATCCTCAGCATAAACATGAATTTGTTTTTTAGGCAGGGTGTTCTGCCTGCCATTGCTTTCAAACTCAGATTTCATACATATGCAGGCTGAGTTTGAAAGTGATGAATTTCAGTTTGGCAGTTACATTCTATAGTAAAAGAACGTCATTGCATTTCCCCATGTAATAGTATTTAACTATTATGTGTGAGTCCTCAAACATTGACTTTCATATGTAATAGTATTTGATATAAAGTACAATAATGATTGAATTGGAAGAGTAGAATTATGAGAACTTTATCTATAAGGATTAAAGAGCACAATTATAAAGTTGTTTGGAAATGGTATTTGACTCCAGTAAGATTGTCACAAATGGATAAAAAAATTAGTAAAAAATGTTGGAGATGTGAGATGGAATTGGGGACTTATGAACATATGTGGTATAATTGTGATAAGGTTAAAAAGTTTTGGCAACAATTGGAGAAAATGATATTTGAAATGATGGGGAAAGTAATAACATTGAGAGTGGAAACTATATTATTGTTGGTAATTAAGGAAATAGAATTAACAAAATATGAAAAAGAATTGATTAGAATTATGATTATAATAGGTAGAATTATAATAGCTAGATATTGGAAACTAGATGTGATTTTTAGAATAGAAGAGTGGAATTCTGAAATGTGGAAATTAGCTTTAAATGATAAAATGACATGTGATATTAAAATTAGAAGTGGTGTGTATAAAGAAGATATTTTCTGGAAGACTTGGAAACCATTTGTGGACTTTGCGCTTGGAACATTGGACGCTTCAGTACCTGTACCTCGAGAACGTGGATTTTGGCAATCATGAGGATATATCCGAAGACCCAAATCTTCCTTTTATGTATAGCACAAGGGTGTAATAATGTATTTTTTTTTGTTTGTTTGTTGTAAAAAAAGTAAAAAAACAAAAAATAAAAAAAAATAAAAAAAAATAAAGTACAATAATGATAATACATGGCCCTCAGGGCGCATAAACTTTTATTTAGAGATGCAATTTCTTTATTTAATAAAAATGTAGTCCAGAAGTAGAATATTAAAAGCAGGATATGCCATAAAAATAAAACTATTTAATACTCTATAGTTCAAATCCAAAGGAAAGACTAATACAGTCAACTGCATACCCCTTCAGAGGAAAATCCAGGATAGGAGAGGCCACTAATGAGCAGACTATAAGCAGTTAATTTATCAAAAAGATGCACCATAAGTGCATTACAATAACCTGAGTGAGATGTAGCTGATGCAGGAATAATTTATTTCCTTTGGCGTATGAATCCACTTTTTATTACTGAATAAAGCCCTATTTTGCTTCATTTATTTGCCATACTCTTTTTTATTTTTTTATTTTTATTTTTTATTTGCATTTATATCCCGCCCTTCTCCAAAGACTCAGGGCGGCTTACACTATGTTAGCAATAGTCTTCATCCTATTTGTATATTTATATACAAAGTCAACTTATTGCCCCCAACAACCTGGGTCCTCATTTTACCTACCTTATAAAGGATGGAAGGCTGAGTCAATCTTGGGCCTGGTGGGACTAGAACCTGCAGTAATTGCAGGCAGCTGTGTTAATAACAGACTGTCTTACCAGTCTGAGCCACAGAGGCTCAGTATTTGCCATACTAAGTATGCTGGCTGGCTAGGAGACTATAGAACCAGCTGATTAGGTCAGCTGCTATCTAGTCCATTGCCCTGTGCTAAAGTCAACTTGTACAGCAGGTTCTTCTCTGCCTGAAGGCTAAACTTATATGCCCTTTGTTAGGCAAAACTCTAGTCGTCTCTTTCTGAAAATATTGAGAAGCCAGTTTCTTTTAGTGCTTTGCTGCTTGCTTCATGCCCTTTTGCCTCTGTAGTGTGAAGAACTTGGACAACCATCCTCTATGATCCAAAAAAGCCTGCTTAAGTTTCATTGCCTGCGGCTTGGATCTTCAATTTACAGGCAGCCATAGAAAAAGTCAACTGTTGCATAATCCTCTTAACATTCTGTCGGGGGTGGGTGGGCGAAAGTCCCATGAGCTAGTTGTAGAACAGCAACCAAATAAGGGTGACATATCTTTCAGTTCCCAATGTGGTGGCCTGACTGTTGTTGCTTATGACAACATCAAAGAAATATCTCAATGGATTGGCTTCTGCATTCTTTATAAAATTGCAACGTTTTTAAAGAAATATGAAGTGTCTGTAAGGGAGGTTGCTCTAAAATGCTCAGTCATAAATGATCCTGTTAAATGAAATGTGCAAACACATATACAACTGACTCCCTAAGGTAGCAATGGAAATCATGTCAGTTATAGAGCAGAATGGCTGAAATTCTAAATAGCACCACTCCATAGATCATCTCAGAACATTCAAATAGACCATTGTTTTTAAACATTTTGTTTTGTCCCCTTTGCACATCAATAAGTTTACTATAGTTCCATCATAAATACTCCCTGAATTTAGCAGATGAGCTTCTTAGTGCCCATCAGGTGAAGTGACATCTTCCAGAGATGTTGAAGTATAACACACATCTCTAACAAATACAGTATGTCACTTTCTGTTGCCTGATGATGCCTGAAGAACCCTAAGTTGGATAAGAAGTGGGTATTCTACATCTTGCAGTAGTACTAGTAGTTTTATTTATTTATTTAAGAGCTGACGTAGCGTAGTGGTTAGAGTGCAGTACTGCAGGCTACTTCTAGCTGCACTGCTAGCTGCAGTTCGGTAGTTCAAATCTCACTGGCTCACTGGCTCTTGACTCAGCCTTCCATCTTTCTAAGGTGGGTAAAATGAGGACCCAGATTGTTGGGGGCAATATGCTTACTCTGTAAAACCGCTTAGAAAGGGCTGTAAAAAGCACTGTGAATCTAAGTCTAAGTATAAGCAGTATATAAGTCTAAGTGCTATTGCTATTGTTATTACGCACTTATAACAAGGTGTCAAATTCATGGCCCATAGGCCGGATGCATCACATGCTGGCCCCACCCCTGCCCGGTTTAGCAAAGGGGAGGGGAAAGTCCCAATATGTCACATGATGCGGCAGTGATGATGCAAGTTTGACACCCGACTTGTAACAAAATATAGCGCAGATACAAAATGAAATATCCATTGAAACAATAATACATTGCAATTAATTATAGTACCATACTATAAAGATCTTTTGTCATAAAACATGAATAGCATACAGTATAATAATAACCTTTTTTAGATTCAGACAGTTAAGAATTTATTTTTAAATCATTTTTTGGAGGTCCTGAAAAGGAAACATGTTGGTGCTTTTTTAAAAATCCTGAGTAATTTGATTCCAAGTAAGTCTGACAGAAGTCTATTGTACTAAATAGCAATAACACTTAAACTTCTGTACCACTCCATAGTGCTTTACAGCATTCTCTGAGCAGTTTACAAATGTTAGCATATGGCCCCAACAATTTGAGTCCTCATTTTACCAACCTTGGAAGGCTGGAAGGCTGTGTCAATCTTGAGCCCATCAGAATCAAACTCCTGGCTGTGGGCAGAGTAGTTTGCATTCTAACTACTGTGCCACCAAGGGCTCAGACCCAGTTGCGAAAAAGCTCTTACTCATGATTGAAATATTCTAGTACACAGCAGAACATATTGACAATAACTGGTTCCTGCTTAGAGGAACATGAGTCACTGGCACATCTGTCTAATAACTGGATGTCCCCTTATGAAGAGAGTCTCCCCGCTGCCATGTGAAGATCTGAGCAAAACTTATCAATTTAGAGTTGTGAGTCAGGAGTCTTCTAATTAAAGAGCATTTCATCACTACTGTACTCAGGATTCCTCAGACCAATTTGTATACAATTTGCTCTATAATAACGGGAAAGAAAATGTTCTATTTTCAGTAAAATCCAGTGTGTTCTTTTACATAAGGACCCAATACTTAACAGTATCTGTAGAATATCTGGCTTATTCATATTACCTATATTTCTTTTCCATCCTGCTTAATGTAGCAATTTCTAGAGCAGTGATTTGGTGCTGGCCATGGTTTTTTGGTAGAGGAAGATATTTTAGTTCACATCTTCCAAAACTCGCTGCTCAGTTATATTTAATCAGACCTTCAGAACTTGCACTTGGAGCCCTGTGGACAAGAAGCAATTTTCTATCTCAGAAAGAAATAAGTTTTTCCAATCAATTTTTCCTCACTTTAATTCGAAATAAAAATTGCAATATTCAGCATGTAAGACAAATGCTACTGCAGTGTGAAATGTGGCACCTCCCCCAAAGGTAAATCAAAGAGGAATCTGAGGAAGTAAGGGATAGCAGAATATACAGATTGCTTTAAAAGAGTCATTGAATTATCAGATTCAATGGAACAACATAATATAAAGCTGTCAATGTTAACCAGAATGTCCAGACATTTCTTGTTCTGCTCCATTAGAATGCATGGACCAAAAAGATTGACTTTCCTGACCTTAAAAAATATAGCTCATTCAGGTCAGCAAAATCCCAAAGCTTGGAAGCCCAAGGATAATTCAGCTATCGGTTTTCTTTACAGCATTGCCTTGATTCTGTAGAACAGCTTACCTCCAGAAATATTGGGTGCTCTATCACTGGAGAGTTTTAAGAAGAGACTGGAATAGTATAGGGTCTCCTGCTTGAGCAGAGGGCTAAACTAGAAGACCTCCATTATTCATTTGAATCTTATTATTCTATGTTCTGCAGATCTTGGGGAGTGTTGTGGTCCACCAGCAACCTGCGGAGCTGGCAGCGGACAGTGAGGAGACTGGGAAGGACAATGGACCAGTCCTGGAGTCAGGGAAAGGCCCAGATTAGGGCTCTGTGTCGGAGGCAGAGATGGAGCCAGGGCCATCTGGGAGCGATGCGCAGACTCTGGAGCCTCAAGAGGCAGACAGCAGAGAGGCAGAGGAACAGGAGGAGCCTGTTTCTAGTGCACGCGTGCAAAGAGCTGCCAGAAGGCAAGAGCAGCTAAAGCAAAAAGGACGACTCAGGAGTAAGGCCAGGAGATGATTGGCCCTCCCATAAGGTATAAAAGAGCAGCAACGGATCTTGGGCTCTTTGTAGGAAAGCAACGTTGCTACAATTGTTTCTTGTCAGCGTCTCCTGTTTCTGAACTTGCCAAGAAAAGTCTTTGGCAGAGTGCCAAAGAAGACAAAGGTTTGTGATAAGGCCGAAGGACTTTTTCTGAAGGACTTTGTTATGGACTTAATTTGAACTAAGCTGAGGATTCTCAGCTGTTCTAATCAAACATGTTTGTTTAGGACTGATCGTGTCTGGTAATAACTACGTGGACCTAGATCACAACAGGAAGGTGATACACTTCTATAGATGATATAGAGCAAAAGTAAATTGAAATCAGAGAATAATAGAATTGGGCCAAGGTTTTTTAGAAATGTAGGAAGCTGTCTTAGACCATGTCAGACCATGCCATTCCCAATGGATCAACCCTATTAGTGATTACTAACCATGATGGATAAATAATACCTCTAGGGATCAGAAAATCCCTTCCAACTCGATGATTCTATGACTGTCAGACCAAAGAGGGAGTAGAATTTTCTCATTGCCCCAGAGGACAAGCCCCGAACTGAAACGGCAAGGAAGGGGGGGGGTGTAACCTAGAAATCTAAAGGAATTTCCTCACTGTATAAGCTGTCAGCTGTCAAATGGAGAGTTATCATTCAATAGAAGTCTTCTGACAGAATCAGACCAGATTTAGATTTACATTCCTTCTTTTCTTTAAGATCTCAAGGCAGAAAAAGATCTCCTTACCTTATTAAAATGGTCATAGCAATTAGTTATGTTTAACTGGAGAAGAGAAGACTACAGAGAGATATGCAAAACGGTTGCGCAAAAGAGAGCCAAACTCTTTGTCTTGTCTCAGAAGAGAAACAGGGGAAGCACCAGGAAGTAGATTTCAGTTGGGCATCAGAAAAAAAAATTGTACTTGTCAGTCTGCAACAGTGGAAGAGACTATTTCAAGAGAATGAACTCTCCTTCTTTGGAGGTCTTCCTTTCAATGCTTAAACTCTATGATTTGGTATCCCCACAAACATCCATGTCTGAGGGTGTATTTGAGCCTGGGCTGTTTCAGTCCTTAACCTTTAATCCACCCTGCGCTCTCGCTCTCTCTCCCTCTCTCTCCCTCTCTCTCTATCTAAAACCTTCCTTACATGAGGCCTTGCAACAGCTACATTCTATGACACTAGGAATCCCCACCAGCCAAAGGCTTTCCCATAGGCCTTCAATCTTCTTTAGCCTTCTTGAGCCGGAAGTAATAATTTAAAAGGGCCTCTATTAAAGAATCTCAGACAAAATGATTGAAGTAAGTCTGACTTTTCTTGAAGATTTCTGTCAGAAAACTGAAAGCTGGAATAAGTAGTTAGGTAGATAAATAGGTAGATAGGTGATGATACATTAGATAGATAGGCAGACAAACAGACAGACAGATCTATCTCTATAGATAGAGATAGAGCCAGAAATTGAAAGAAACTCTTAGGATACCGTTACTCTTTCACTCTCTAAATAAATACAAAATTTATTCAGAAGACAGCAATTGTCCACCATCTTGGCACAGAATGAGGTTCCACAATTAATCCACCCTCAGGTGATTACTTGATATTTACACCAACCTGAATGCAAATCGTATTTTCCCTGCATTAGAGTCCTCCTTAGCATTGTGTGGCAGAGGCAATATGGTTTCCCTTAGGGGGTAGATTTCGACCTCCCCAAACAGCCTTTGTGTTGTTTCTGCGTTTGCCACCTGTGAAATGTCTAAATATAGACCCCGGCTGGCAATTATTGCTTTTTATTGGCAGGCTCTGACCTGCCCAGCTCAGATTTCCTCTGGAAAATGGGGACGCAAACAGGCTGCAAATTGTCTTTCGCTTGCCAGCAGCTTCCTGGCCACAAGAAGAGCAGCTGGCTAGGGTGGAGAGAGCAAAACTATCTGCCACTCGAACTTGGGTCTTTCTGCATTTTGGCTATCTCCCAAAAGTTCAGTGAAACAAGGCTAGGCTGCGAATGGTAACTGGAAAAGAGCACCTGTCACAAAAATAAGCACTTTTGTTCCTGTGGCTGTTGCTAAGAGTTGTGCTTGGGGGGCAGGGGCTGTAAGTGTATTGGACACTGGTTTGCAAATAGCACCACTCCTGGATATCAAGGCCAGCGTGAGATATTTCAGTGCTGACTGGAGCTTAACACAGCCACCTCCTTCTAGCTTTATCTAGATTTCAACTTATATATGAATCTAGCGACATGGTATGATGATCTATGAATAAATCAACTATCTCTCGATGTGAAAGTCCCAGAATGGCCAACAAACCAAATAGGAAGTGGGACAAGATTGTTGTTATGGCCTCTTTGGGGCATTAAATCATTTTTCTATTATTAGTATCGTGATATCTGTTACAAATGTTTGGGTGGGCATGTTTTAGTTGTATCTAAAATCTGGGGGGAAATCACATTTTCACAAGAAAGCAATTCCAGTAAACTGGAATACAGGTAGTCCTCGACTTACAACCACAATGGCGCCCAAAATTTCTGTTGCTCAGGGAGAGATTTCTTAAGTGAATTGTACCCGGTTTTATAACCTATCTTGCCACATTTGTTAAGAGAATCACTGCAGGAATCTGATTTCCCCACTGACTCTGCTTTCAACTTTCTCCATTGAAGTCACAAAAGGGGCTCACATGATCCAAGCCTGAGCAGTCTACCCCACTGTTGAGCATTGCCATTAGAACAGTGGTTCTCAACCTGTGGGTCGCGACCCCGTTGGGGGTCGAATGACGATTTGCCAGGGGTCGCCTAAGACCATCGGAAATATGGGAAGTATACTTGCGAGTCGAAGAATCGTGCTCCAATGGTTGACTCCACAAGCCAGCTACAGGCTCTTCAAATCGCTAGCCGAATTCGGCTTCAGGCGCGATGAATTAAAAAAGAGAGAAATCTTTGCTCTGATGTCTCCCTCTCAAGCCAGCTGCAATCACGCCCAATCGCTAGGCTAATCTGGCTTCAGGCGCGATAAACTTAATAGGGGAGGAGTCTCCGCTTTAATGCCTCCGTCCTCAAGGCAATCGCAAGCAGTTCAGATCGCTAGCCAATACGGCTTCAGGCACGATAAATTCAAAAAAACAGTTTGCCGCTTTTTTCCCCCTTCTGCGTTTGGGGTCGCCACATTGTGGGGAATTGTATTAAAGGGGTCGCAGCACTATAAAGGTTGAGAACCATTGTATTAGAAAGTCACTCCTAATGTCTGTCCTAAATCTACCTCTTTGTGGTTTCCCACCCTAAGCTGCCCAATGGATACAGAGACAGAGATTTATTTATTTTTCAAAAACTCCCATTTGTCCTTTCATTTGGTCATGTATCCTGGCATGGCAAAATAAAGGTCTTTTGAGAGTAACACAGATTCTTAAGTGTATCTGGCTTCCTCATTCACTTTGCTGGTCAGACGTTTGCAAAAGGTGACAATGTTACTACTGGTCATCTAATGACCAGCTGAAAATGGCAACCATCTTAAATACAAACCAGTTGCCAAATGTCTGAATTTTGATCTTGTGACCATGGGGACGTCCCAATGTGAAAAATGGTCATAAGCCACTTTTTTCAGTACCATTGTATGTGGCTTTGAATGGTCACTAACTGAACTGTTGCAAGTCTAGAGGACTACCTGTATCATCAAAATTGAGAAGACCTACTTCCGTTTTTCCCATTAATATCTGCCTCATACCAGCAGTATCTTGGCCACAAGAGAAGCATCTCTCTAGGATGGAGAGGGAGAAAATATTTTCGTCTAAGATTTGTAGGCAAGGAAACCCCAAGCAAGACCTTCTCTGCCAATCTCAATACAGAAGCCTTTTAATTCTTTAATTCCGAAATTGTTTATGGCAAAGAACGAGAGATTCACTACATTTGAAATATGATGTTGAAGCCAGATTCCCCCTTAAATATTCATTAATTCTCTTCCGTATATGCACAGAAAGACCATATCTTCTTTATTATTAATTCATACTTTCAGGAATTGAATGCTGCCACTAAAATCATTGCTGAGCAATTTCTTTTTAATGACTTCCAATCTCTCACTCACATTCAGTCCATGAATCAACTATATCAAGGAGAAGAGAGGAAAAAACCGCTCAATACCCAACATGTTATTTACCGTAATGCAAAAGAGCAGGAAGAGCAAGGGACTGGTTTAGCATCTGAAGCTCAAGGAAGTAAAAACTTAATTAAAAACCTCTGGGTTCCCTAGTTAAATTATGCCATCTGCTTTCCAGAAAATATGGGCTTTGTTCAGTACTTTATGAGGTCTGTGAGAACAGCTAAACCAGGTATCAAGTTTTCTTTAGACCAAATTCTGCACGAACCTTTGAACAGTGTATTGAGGGAGACACTGAAAAAATAACACTGAAAAAGCCTTATAAAAGGACATTAAAAGTCCAGTGAGTGGCAATGAAAACCAAATCAAATTTATTGAAGATTTAATTACCTTTAATGCATTTCACAAAGTTCACTTGGTTAGCATCGACCTTGGTTACACTTTTGTGCCCAAGTGTTTTTGTCTGAACCCTGCCCATTAGGTTAGATTACGTTTCAAGACATTGTGACAAACTTGGAAAATAGATTAAATCACTGAAGGCCTTTCCACACCTGCCTTTCGTTTTGGCACAAACGTGGCTTGGCATCATCTTTTTTTCCTGCCAAGATCCACGTGACATTTTCATCTTATCCCAAACCTTTGATTTGGACATGCTTTTCATCCTTAATTGTACCAGCGTTAAAGTTAGGTTCTTTCCCCCCCCCCTCTTATTTCAAGAGTTTCTAAGGATAGCCTTCAATTATATAAAGTAGGCTTACCTTTGTCCCTCATTACTTTGGAGAGAGGTCAAGTGACCAGGAACAGGACCTGGACTAACAATGAGGGCAGCACATTTCATGCTCATATACCGTGTTTCCCCAAAAATACGACCTGTCCCGAAAGTAAGCGGTAACTTGATTTTCACACGTGTCCAATATAAGCCCTACTCCCAAAATAAGCCCTAATTAAGACCCCACTCACTCCAGGGTGCATGGGTAAAAATTGGAGGGGGGGAGTGAAGCTGCCCTACTACTTACCTTCAGACAGCTGCAGCCAGGCCTCGCACACCTTGACACCTACCTTGCCAGCCCATTTCTTCTGCCTGCAAGGCTTTCCTGAAGGCCTCTGCAGCCAATAACAGAGCTTCAGATCAATCCGGAGCTCTATTATTGGCTACAGAGGCCTTCAGGAAAGCCTTGCAGGTGTTGCTGGCAGAAGAATTTCCTGAAGGCCTCTGACAATAAAAAGGATGACGGGGGCAATGCATGTATATGAAGTGAGTCAGTGGACAATCCCCCCACCTGAAGATAAGACCTGGTGCCTTTTTTGGTGGCAAAAAAAAATATAAGACCTGGTCTTATTTTCGGGGAAACACAGGTAGTTTTCTCCAAACATGGGCTTGCAGCATGAGCTGAATATGGAAAAGCAAAGACATTAGCCTGGCAACCTACTGTGTTCCCCGTAGCTATCTATGGTTGTGAAAGTTGGATCTTAGAAAAGCAAGACAGGAAGAAAATCAACTAGTTTGAGCTGTGGTGTTGGAGAAGGCTCCTGCACGCTTCCTTGGACAGCAAAGGTGACTAACAAACAAGCACCGGAACATGTAATGCCAGACATGTCACTAGAACAGGGGTCTCCAACCTTGGTCCCTTTTAAGACTTGTGGACTTCAATTCCCAGAGTCCCTCAGTCAGCAAAGCTGGCTGAGGAACTCTGGGAGTTGAAGTCCACAAGTCTTAAAGGGACCAAGGTCGGAGACCCCTGCACTAGAAGGCAAAAATCACAAAACTGCGTCTCACTTAATTTTGGATATGTCATGCGTGGATATTTCCTGGAGAAAGTAATTACGTTTGGAAGAGTTAGAGGTAAAAGGAAACCAAGCTGTCAAAGAACATGGTGGCTGGACACCTTCCAAGCTGACACCAGCCACAGCATAGAAAAACTTGAAGAAGTAGTGCAAGATCGAAAGATATGGAGAGACCTGACCCATAGAATTGCCAAGAGTTGGACATGACTGAATGAATATCACCACCACCACCATCATCATCATTATCTCCAATTCAAGGATAGATGAGGAACACTGAAGCTCAGCACTGAAACACAATTAAGCAGATTGTGAAAGAATATAAAATATAGACTTAACCTTGGGAAGGCAGCAAGGAATCTTTTATTATTTATTTATTTAGTGCATGGCGGTGTTACATTAACCAGGAGATTACAGTGATAATACGGAATAGTAGTTGGCTACTAAGCATGCTAGCTGGTCCAGTTCACACTCGCCCTCTTTCCAAGCTGCACCACAGGGGATGAGTTAACTCTGCACCGGGGTGGGATTCAGCCAGTTAGCACCACTTCGGGAGAACCGGTTGTTAACTTTCTGAGCAGTTTGATGAACTGGTTGTTGGACGAAATCATTAGGGCAGAGAACGGTTGTTAAATTACTTGAATCCCACCACTGTCTGCACCAGAAAGAAAGATGAACAGCATCCTGCAGCAAAGCAGTGGTGGAATTCATTTTTTTTTACTCTCGGTTCTGTGGGCATGGCTTGGTGGGCGTGGCAGGGGAAGGATATTGCAAAATCTCCATTCCTACCCCACTCTGGGGCCAGCCAGAGGCGGTATTTTACTTTTGAAGTAAAAGCTAAATATAAAACTAATGAATAATTAAATAAAATCAATCCTCTCCAATCACCACCTATATCTTCTTGAAATATCTTGGCTTCCACTAAGATACATCACCTGAGCATTATAAGTTATCAACAGTTTTTGAAAAATTGGATTCTCCAATCATAGAGATAGCCAGGGGTGGGCTGCTGGGGGTTCGCAGGGGTTCGAGAGAACCTCTACCTAAGATTCTGTGCAGTTTGGAGAACCCCCAAATCCCACCCCTAGCTGGCCTCTCCCACCCCACCCCGCCCCTCCCAGGAGTCCCCATGCAGCCCGTTTTGGATGCAGGTAAGTGCAGGGTAGAGGCTCGTGTGCAGAGGCTCGGGGAGGGTGAAAAACAGGCCTACTGGAAGTTCCAGAAAGCCGGAAATGCCTCCAGAGGGCCTCCAGAGCCTGGGGAGGCCATTTTCACCTCAAGGAAAGCCTCCAGAGCCCGGGGAGGGCAAAAAGCCCCCTCCGTCACCGTGGTGCAGGAGGGCAACTAGGCCACATCCACCATGGCCATGCCCATGCCCACCCAGCAACTTTGCAGAGAACCCCTTGCTAACATTTTTGAAGCCCACCCCTGGAGATAGAGAGATACAGATTTTATAACAGAGTTATGATTATTACCCAAGTAAATCTTACATCAAATTAGATTCTCAAGGAGATTAGTTTGTTAGATCTATAGTTAGCCAGGAGTAGACAGTTACATGAATAAATACTCTGAACCTTGTAACCATTCAGGTTCTTGTTCTGTTGAGCTTCAGCTACCCTGAGCTCTTTTAATCATTTGAAAATGATCGTATTTCACTCTAACAAAGTAAGGGAAGCAATTAAAAAGAAATATCTAAGTGCTTCTAGCTAGCAAGGGAAATGTTAAGAAATGGAGGTTACGCTGAACTGCTAAAGCAAAATCTGTCATAGCACAAAAAACCTTTGTTAGAATTACCTGAAAATTAGTCAGAGCTAACCGACAAGTCATTGCAAATGATAGAACAGCATTGCTTATGCTACAATGGCTTGCTTGGAAAAGATGTGAGGAGGGACAGTTTTCTCCAACCTCATCATAAAAAGTTGCCATCGAACTTTTTTGGAACGTGCTTTCTGTTTCAGCCAAATAAGACACATTTGGAGAAAAACGGGTGAAGCATTGGGGAGGGAGATACCTCACCATCTATTACACATAAAGATGACTGGTATACTTTGGGGAGGTGTAGCAGACAATGGCACAGACAGTATTGTGCAAATGGGCAGGAGAGTGAGTTTAACAAAAGATCCATGTATCCTAGAAGCTAACGTCCTGCAGTGAAGCTGAAAAAAAGGTCAGCGATTTCAGCAGGACAACGATCCCCAAAATGTCTTCCGATCAATTACTAAGTAATTATAGGAAAGAAAATACAAGTAGTCCTTGACTTACAACAGTTCATTTAGTGGCCGTTCAAAGTTACACAGCACTAAAAAAAGTGACTTATGAACTTTTTTCACACCTACCACTATGGAAGCATCCCCATGGTCACATGACCAAAATTCAGATGCTTGGCAACGGGTTCATATTTATGATGTTTGCAGTGTCCCAAGGTCATGTGATAACCTTTTCTGACCTTCTGACAAGCAAAGTCAATGTGGAAACCAGTTTTACTTACCAACCGTGTTACTAAATTTATTAACTGCACTGATTTGCTTAACAATTGTGGTAAGAAATGGGGCAAAACTCACTTAACAAATGTCTCACTTAGCCACAGAAATGTTGGCCTCAATTCTAGTTGTAAATCAAGGATTGCCAGATTTTGGATTGACATTCTTCTTCTTCTTGTGCCATATCCGTCATCAGACGTTGGTGATCATGTTGGGGATCCTATTTTTATTAACAGCCATATGAAAAAGTGCTCTTAAGTTTTGTCCAAACCAGCCCATCAGATTTTGAAGCCATGATGTTCTTCTTCTGCCTGGACCTCATTTGCCTTCAGTCTTTCCTTGGAGGATTAAAGTGAATTATGCTGTTTTTTCCTGGGTGTCGCATCACATGTCCAAAATATTCTAGCTTTCCCCTTTTTATGGTTTTGATGATTTCCCTTGGCTTTCCCAGGCAGCTTATCACCTCCTCATTTCTGATTTTGTCAACCCAACTTATACGTAACTGTGATTGACATTCACAGTTTTCAATCTTGAATATTACTGAAAAACCTACGGGGAGATCTCAAACCAGTTCATGTGAGGAGACCTAAGAATATTTCTGAACTAAAAAGTTATGTAAGAAAGAGTGGGGAAAAATTCCAAAATCAAGAACAGAAAGATCTTTAGGTGGCTACAGAAAACATAATTTTTGCCAAAGGAAGTGTTATCAAGTACTGAGTGAAAGGATATCTGAATCTCTGCCCATGCTATATTTGCTGCTTATCTATAAATAATTGCATATAAATAGTAAATATGCATTCAGATTTGCATAAAGATGTGTTTAATTGGTGCTATGAAGAGGCATTCATTGAAAATGCAGCCTGATCGGGGATACTTAAGCTTTGCTGTGCTGCTGCAATTAAATAAGTTTAACATGTTATTCAAAGGCAGCAATTAGATCTTTATCTGGCATGGCTCACTAAGCACATAACCTAGCCAAATGTTCCTGCTACAAGCAAGAATAATGGATTGCTAAATTTTTACTAAACAACAGTTTCTTTAAAGGTAGAATCACATGGGACAAGGCTTATGAAAGAAAACTGGCAATAAGTCCCATCATCCTACTTTTTCCTTCTGCTGTTGAGAAAGGATAGCTGCTTTCCATTTGTCACCGAACATAATAGCCAGATCTTGCAGTGTTTTCCTGCCACCCTGAGCTGGAAACACACTCCTGAATTTCTCCTGGTTGATTTGAGATTGTGCCAGTATCACCTTTGAGCTATAAATAATACAAAGAAATTCACGTGAGAAGTCACACGCTGCCCACATAAAAGGTATTCCCAAAATCATCTCCTGTTCAGAGTTTTTCCTCCTGCTTGCTCAGAAGGATCTTTCATTTGAAGCTTCTACACACACACACACACACACACACACAGACAGACACACACAGAGACACACACACACACACACACGGGGGGAGGTAGAGAGAGAGAGAGAGAGAGAGAAGGAGAGAGGGAGACAGACAGAGAGAGAGAGAGGGAGGGAGGGAGAGAGAGATGCACTGCTTTGAAGCCACCTTGTTTGGACATTTGGATGGCTCAAAGCAATTCACAGCACAAAAATCACATCACGCAGTTCTCACAAGCTTTACCCACAAGCTGAAACCCAATTTGCAAATATCAGCATTTCCAAAAATGTTAGCAGCATGAAATGCAGTTCCAAATGGTCAGGTTGCACACAACGTTCCATATAATAATTTCAGTTCAAAGCTAGTGGGAACAAGCTGTCTTTACATGCTGGCTTGTTTTGTTTAAAGCCCAGACTTAATGGAAAGAGTGATTTGAGGGTTTGGAAACAATCAGAATGGTTCAGGCATTCTTACAGATAGCCTGGGCCAGAACTAACCAACTAACCAATTCAAGGTTTTGCCAGACTAGCAAAGATTTCAAAAAGCGTATTTCTTCTGCAACAACAAAACCTTTAAATGAAGGTACATTGTGTATAAACAATACAAATATATATGGTGTAAGCTCATCTAGCTGTCTTACTTTTTTTTCTTTTTCTGCATGTTATTGTACCTTATGATTCTTGACGAATGTATCTTTTCTTTTATGTACACTGAGAGCATATGCACCAAGACAAATTCATTGCTTGGCCAATAAAAAATTCTATTCTATTCTATTCTATTCTATTCTATTCTATTCTATTCTATTTTATGTGTGGTTGAACCTGCAGAAAGCAAGGAAGGAAATTTCAGAAGTAATCAACCAACAAGATGAATATCTGCTGCAGTGAGGCTGTTACATTGAACAATTCCTCTCTACATGAATAGACACTCCGTTCCAGATATAAGAAGAAATATCAATGCTTTTTGCAAGTGCAGCTTCTATAACCTGCCATATCTATTATTATCTATGAAAAGATATTTGGAGCCCTTTTTGAACCAACATCTTAAAACAATGCTTTGAATAAATAGAATATAGTACAGTGGTACCTCAGTTCTCATTGTTAATTGGTTCTGGGTGGTGCGATGAGTACCAAAAACAATGAGTACCAAATCAATTTTTCCCATTAGGAATAATATAGTGACTCACAAGGCAGCCGACATCAGCAAGTTCTAACTTGAGTACAAACGAAAGATGAATATCAAGACAAAAAGGCATTGAGTACCAAATTTGATGGCTTTCAAAGCAGTTAAGTACTGAGGTACCACTGTACTACCAAAGTACATGTTTTTTCAGGCAATATAAATTAAAATGCTGTTGGATTTTTCCTAGTTTACAACTCACGAGAACACTAGTAACAGGGAAAACTGAAATCATCCCAAATAGCACTGCTTTTGGATGACGATTGATGACTGACAGCATGACAGCCATGAGTCAAAACTTTTGGCACATTCTTGGATGCCTAGAAATTGATGGTAGTTGCACAGAGTTCTTCAGATTGTAGGCTGCTTCTTCGCCCGATGGCACCCCTTGTATAACATCCATTCCTGACACTTTTGTTAAACTTTAAAAGGAGCCCAATGCATGCACTAATCTATATGTGTCAAGTTTCCTGGTGCGTGGGAATCCTCACTGGGCCAAGATTTTTCTTCCCATATGTGGTGGGACATCATGCGAACATCGGGTCCTTTATCAGAGCCCGTGGGGTGTGACGAACATCACAGAGGAAAAAGATTTGGACTGCTGGGAACAATTTCACCTCTCCTAATTCCTGCTAATCCTATCAAAAGCCATCCCAACAAATCTGTCTCTACCCTCTGTTTGGAAATATTCAGGGAGTGACAGCCACAGTCTCTCTAGGCAATTGGTCCCAATTACCATTAAAAGAGTGTTAAACGGGGTTCTAGCATTATGGATTACATTTAATCTGGAAGTGTGATTTGAATTAATTTCTGAATCACCTGGTCTATCTGAATAGACCATTCATTTTAGATTGAATCTACAATCCAAATTTAACAGACAATTCTACCTGAATTGGAGCAATTCACACATATACACAATCTGTCTTCCTGCAGTTTAAGACAATTATTTTATATCCTGCCTACTGGCATCTCATTTCCCTTTTTGTATGACACTACATTATTTATTTATTAAATTTGTTTGCTGCCCGTCATGGCAGGGAAAGCTCTTCTCCTGGACCCCATTGGCCAGAATTCCTTGAGCAATGGCATCCATAGCATGCCTCCTCTGCCAGCATGGTCCCATAAGGATGAGATGGTTCCTCAAATAACTTTGACCCATGCCATGCAGGGCTTTAAAGATAATAACAAACACATTGAATTGCTCCAGGAAGCAAACTGACAGCTAGTGCAGCTTGTGAAACAGCAAGTTGTGAAACAGCAAGTTGTGAAACAGCAAGCAGGTTGGACTAGAAGCCTCCAAGGTCCCTTCCAACTCTGATGTTATGTTAAGTGTAACATGGGTCAAACTAGGAACCCCAAAGACTGTCCATGCCACCACACTCTGCACCAGTCAAAATTTTTGGACACTCAATGTATGTAGAGCACATTGCAGTCATCCAAGGATGAGATGACCAGGATTTGAATGCCTGAGGGCAAGGACTTCTTATCCTGAAGGGGCCACAACTGGCACATACAGTAACCCAAAGTTGTACAAAGGCTCTCCTAATCACAACTGCCATCTGCTCTTTGAGTCCCCACAAATTGCGAACCAGGTCTGTCAGGGATAGTGCCACCCTATCCAGAACTAAAGATGGCAACACAAAAGTGGTGCGTGTGTGTTTGAAAATTTCAATCACAATTGTACAAGCAAATACAAACTAAACTCTGAGGGAAAAGGAGAGAGAAAACAAAAGATGCAAAGAAAGAAAAAAGAGAAAAAAAGAAAAAGTATTTAAAGAAATGACTTTTGATTCTCATCAGAACAAGTATAAGCAATAACCCTTCACCTCCTATAGGGCTACAAAGAAATATATCTTCTTCCCATAATCCATCACTTATCCACATGCAAATCTATAAATCATTAAGAAGCCCAGTTTTCATTGCAATATAAACAGTGAAAATCCATGAGGAAGTCAGAGAATTTTTGCTCAATCTTTATCTCATTACTTCCCAGTTAGGTTAAAGCGATTAAACTTTTTAAGCCCATACAGTACTAAGATGCTTCGAGACTTTCTCATCAGCTTAACACCTGAGAGATGCGCTAGGATCTCCTGCATTCTGGTAGGCAAGGATAAACTTCATGCTCTGATTTATAGTCCTGTTCCTTCACAGACACTAGCTGTGTCTGGAATAACTGCTGCCACAAGGCTAGTTGGCCATGGAGAGCTTTAAACCTGGACTGATTAGTTTTACACAAAATAAATCCAGCTCCCACTCACATCAATTTCCATTGCTTTAACTGCTCACTCTTGTTTTTAAATGACACTTTCACAATATATAGATAGAAATAAGAGTTATTAGTAATCACTGGGGGCAATTTTCCATCTTCAGAAGTCTTGCTAGGACAGACCAGAGCAGAGAAAGGGGATTTTGCTTGACTGATGATCTTAAATGCATTTACATTGTGCCCCTGGAGGGATCTATTTATATGATCTGTTGAAATCATGGTTAACTTGCATGTGCACACACACACACACACACACACACACACACAACTTGAAGGCATCAGCTTTATCAACTCTGCTCAGCTGCCTGGTTGTGTTACTGCAAGGCTGACATTTCATTATGGAAAAAGTTGTCCTCTTTATTTGCTCATGTGAGAAATTCCTGGGGTGCTGCTCTGAAGTGGGAAATGAATGAGACAATGGAAACAGTTACTTCAGAATTTCCATTTCTTGAAGAATATTGAACTGGAGAATATCTGAAAGAACAAGCAGAGTCGTGAATCCCTCAGCATGGCTGCTACTCCTGTTTTGAATTCCTAAAAAGTATAGCTGTTGTTCAGATTTAAACCATTAGACACTCTCCGTTCACTATGTGAGGGCCAAGAATCTATTACTCTTTAAAACACTTACAGTATATCGTAAAAGTGAATACACCCCCTCACATTTTGTAAATATTTCAGTAGATCTTTTCATGTGACAACACTGAAGAAATGACACTTGGCTACAATGTAAAGTAGCTTGTATATCAGTGTAAATGTGCTGTCCCCTAAAAATAAGGCATCACACAGCCATTAATGTCTAAACTACTGGCAACAAAAGTGAGTACACCCCTAAGTGATGATGTCCAAATGGGGCCCAAAGTGTCAATATTTTGTGTGGCCACCATTATTTTCCAGCACTGCCTTAACCCTCTTGAGCATAAAGTTCATCAGAGCTTCACAGGTTGCCACTAGAGTCCTCTTCCACTCCTCCGTGACAACGTCACGGAACTGGTGAATGTTAGACACCTTGCGCCCCTCCACCATAAGTACATATGTACACACATATGTGTGTGTATGTGTACACACATTATATATATTACACACACATGTACATACTTACATACTTACATACATACTTATACATACTTATTTAAGAGCTACTTGGTGATCTAGTGGTGAAAATGTTCACCTCCCACTTGGAAGGTTGAAAGTTCAAGTCCCAAGTAGTAGTAGATGTTTCTCTCTCTCCCTCTCCTTGCAAAGAAAAAAGTATCTGCTGCAAACTCTGTGTGGCGTCAGGAAGGGCATCTGGCCAGTAAACGCTCAGCTCCATCCAGTTGCCCTGGCTCTACCCTGAATTAATGAATTACAGGGTCATAAAAAGAGAGTTTTTATAGTTTATATATTTAGAATATATCATTTAGGTTTGTATATTAATTTATTTCTTAATTATCTTAAATGTACCATAAAATGAATTCTTCCTCCGCTTGAATTTGATTCCTTGGAAATAGATGAAACTGTCCATGTTATTTTCGTGAGAAAAAAATGTCAGTGATTTTCTTCCAGGATGACTTTTTCATCTTTCCAGGCTAACTCTTTTCAGGTCCCATTTCATTTTTGTGTCCCATTTAAATACTAACCAGCTCAACCCTGCTTACTTTTGTAATATCAGACAAGGTTGGTTTGAGGAAAATGTACATTGCTATACAGTGCTATACAGACTTTTATTTAGCATTCCTAGAATGTAAATGCATGATGCCTAATGAGAAACTATTGGAGGGAAAGTGTAGATGTTAGAAAGCTGAGCGCTAACCAAGTTTAACACGCTGTGCGAATAAAGCCACTAGGTCTTTCATTGTTCTTGGATATTCATGTTGTCGGGACCAGAAACAGAGAAAGCACGCCAGAGATCGCATGCACATCATAAGAAGGGATCAATACAGTTGAAGCCAAGGGCTTTTCTATAAGATTCTTCCTCAACAATGGTCATCACATAGCTCTGCAGTCAATCAAATTTGAATGGTTGCCAAAGCACTGTCCCACATATATTCTTTGAAAAATATTTATTTTTATTTATTTATTTTTATTTTATTAAATTTTTATACCGCCCTTCTCCCGAAGGACTCAGGGCGGTGTACAGCCAGAATAAAACCAAAATATATACAATTTAAAACAACATTTAAAAAGAGCAAATTTTAAAGGCTGATTATTAAAATTTAGATTTAAAAATTTAAAAATATTAAGAATACCCAATTTAAAATTCAACACAAATTATGCCAGTCCCGCTTTAATAAATAAATATGTTTTGAGCTCACGACGGAAGGTCCGAAGATCAGGCACTTGACGCAGGCCAGGGGGAAGTTCGTTCCAGAGCGTCACTGCCCCCACAGAGAAGGCCCTACTCCTGGGGGCCGCCAGCCAACACTGTTTGGCGGACGGCACCCTGAGAAGACCCTCTCTGTGAGAGCGTACGGGTCGGTGGGAGGCAAAAGGTAACAGCAGGCGGTCTCGTAAGTACCCGGGTCCTAAGCCATGGAGCGCTTTAAAGATAGTTACCAAAATCTTGAAGCGCACCCGAAAGACCACAGGAAGCCAGTGCAAGCTACGGAGCAGCGATGTCACGTGGGAGCCACGAGCGGCTCCTTTACTCAGCAGCCGCATTCTGGACTAACTGCAGCCTCCGGGTGCACCTCAAGGGCAGCCCCATGTAGAGAGCATTGCAATAATCCAGCCTAGACGTAACCAGAGCGTGAGTGACCGTGCATAAGGCATCCCGATCAAGGATGGTAAAAGGCCCTCCTGGCGACGGCCGCCAGGTGTTCATCAAAAGACAGCCGTCCATCCAGGAGGACGCCCAAGTTGCGAACCACCTCCTTTGGGGCCACTAACTCGCCCCCAACAGTCAGCTGCGGATGCAGCTGACTGTACCGGGATGCCGGCATCCACAGCCACTCCGTCTTGGAGGGATTGAGCTTGAGTCTGTTTCTCCCCATCCAGACCCGTACAGCTTCCAGGCACCGGGACAGCACTTCGACCGCTTCATTGGGGTGGTCCGGGGTGGAAAAGTACAGCTGAGTATCATCAGCGTACAGATGATAACTCACCCCGAAACCACTGATGACCTCACCCAGCGGCTTCATATAGATGTTGAACAGGGTAGGCGAGAGAATCGACCCCTGAGGCACCCCACAAGTGAGGCGCCTCGAGGACGACCTCTGCCCCCCTGTCAACACCGTCTGCGACCGGTCAGAGAGATAGGAGGAGAACCACCGATAAACGGTGCCCCCACTCCCAATCCCTCCAACCGCGCAGCAGGATACCATGGTCGATGGTATCAAGGCCGCTGAGAGATCTAATAGGACCAAGGCAGAGGAACAACCCTGTCCCTGGCCCTCCAGAGGTCATCCACCAACGCGACCAAAGCCGTCTCCGTGCTATAACCGGGTCGGAAGCCAGACTGGAACGGGTCTAGATAGACAGTTTCCTCCAGGTGCCGGGGAGCTGCCATGCAACCATTTTCTACAACCTTCGCCACAAAGCGAAGGTTGGAGACTGGACGATAATTACCCAAAATAGCTGGGTCCAGGAAGGCTTCTTGAGGAGGTCTCACCACCGCCTCTTTCAAGGCGGGGAAAACCCTTCCATCAAAGAAGCATTTATAATCCCTGAGCCAGCCTCGTGTCACTTCCTGAGCAGCCAGCACTAACCAGGAAGGGCACGGGTCCAGTAAACATGTAGTTGCATGTAACCTCCCCAGCAACCTGTCCATGTCCTCGAGCCACAGAATCAAACTCATCCCAAATAACCTCAACAAGACGTGTCTCTGTCATCTCAGCTGGATCATCGCAATCTTGGTCCAAACTATCCCGCTGAACGATTTTATCGTATAGATAACCGTTAAACTCCTCAGCTCGTCCCTGTAAGGTCATCCGTCCCTCTTGATGAAGGAGGGAACGGGTCACCAAACAGGCGGCCGGGCGGTTATCTGCCGATGCAATGAGGGTGGAACGAGAACGCCGCCTCCTCATTGCCACTAGGTAGGTCCTAGTAAAGGACCTCACTAGTGTCCGATCAGCCTCGGAACAGCTAGACCTCCAAGTACTCTCTAGGCGTCTTCTCCGGCGTTTCATCTCTCTCAGCTCCTCGGAAAACCAGGGAGCCAATTGAGATCTACGCCGGGTCAGAGGTCGAAAGGCACGACACGGTCCAAAGCCCCAGCCGCGCCCGCTCCCAGGCCGCAACCAGTTCTTCAGTCGTGCCGTGGGTAAGATCCTCAGGAAACGGCCCAAGCTCCGTCCGGAACCTCTCCGGGTCCATCAGGCGCCTGGGACGGAACCAACGCATTGGTTCCGCCTCCGCGGTGGTGAGCGCGGTCGAAAGTCTAGGCGAAGAAGAAAATGATCTGACCATGACACCGGTTCCTTCACTATATCTCCTAAATCCAGATCATTTATCCACTGACCAGAGATAAAAATCAGGTCTAGCGCGCCTCCCCCGATGTGTGTAGGGCCATCAGTTTCTTGAATCAGGTCCAAGGCCGTCATGGAGGCCTGGAACTCCTGAACCACCGTTGATGACAAGCCGGCCGATGGCAAGTTGAAATCCCCCAAGACCAAAAGTCTGGGAATCTCAACCGCCACGCTAGCAAGCACCTCTAGTAGCTCAGGTAGGGCTGTAGTCACGCAGCAAGGAACCAGGTATGCGATCAACAGCCCCATCTGATTCCGGTGGCCCCACTTCACAAGGAGGGATTCACAACCAGCTATCTGAGGCACAGTGGACTCCCTCGGCTCCAGACTTTCTTTAATCACAACCGCCACCCCCCCACCCCTACCTTGGGCCCTCGGCTGATGAAATGCACGGAAACCCGGAGGGCACAGTTCAACCAGGGGTACACCCCCTTCTGTGCCCAACCAGGTCTCCGTAATGCCCATAAAGTCCGCGGACTCCCTCTGAATAAGGTCACAAATCAGGGGAGCCTTATTGACCACGGACCACGGACCTAGTAGACCTGACATATCAGGTCTACTAGACTTGACATGCTGTGTAGCTTTCATCACAAGTTATCCTTAATCTTCTCTTCTAGATAGCATTTGTATAATACCTTTTTAAAACTGTGCTGGTGCCCATCACTGTATCTTTAGCCAGCACTCAGACTCATGAATGGGAGAGAAAAACTTCACAGTCTCCAATTTTGCTTCATTTGATAAACTTGGCCTTGCAAACAAGTCTCTTCTCTCTTTTCCCTTTCTTTGGTCAAAGCATGAAATACCCACAATACAGGTAGTCCCGGACGTACGACAATAATTGAGCCCCAAATTTCTGTTGTTAAGTGAGAATGTGTTTTGCCCCATTTTACGACCTTTCTTGCCACAGTTGTTAAGTGTATCACTGCAGTTGATAAGTTAGTAAGTGGCTATCAAGTGAATCTGTCTTCCCATTGGCTTTGCTTGTCAGAAGGCTGCAAAATGTGATCACATGACCTTGGGACACAGCAATGGTCATAAATATGAACCAGTTGCCAAGCGTCTGAATTTTGATCACATGATCCTGGGGATGCTTCAAAGGTTGTAACTGTGAAAAAGGGTCATAACTCATTTTTTCAGTGGTGTTGTAACTTTGAACGGTCATTGAAGGAACTGTTGTAACTTGAGGACTACCTGTATCAATGCAGCCTTTTCTCCAAGATTCTTTTAGCTACTTGCCAAATTTGCCTTCTCTACTTTTTTTAACCCAAAGTCCATTCTGAACATATATCTTGCCCAACTTGCTTGCTGCTCTATGTGTCTTGTGACCCAGGGCTGACAGAGAAGCAGTCTTTGATTATTGATCAAAGAATCACGAATGAAACAAGACAATGTGTGTTCTTGGGAAGGAACAGCTGAGGAGCGGGTTGCACAGTGTTCCTCTGGTTTGATTTCTTAACTTTAATATAAGAAATCAGATTTCATTATCCGTGGCACCACCGCCAATCCAAGGTTGTGCCCAGCTATAATTCAGTATACAGGGGAGGTAGAGAGAGGAGTGATTTCATTAGGCCATCTGGGAAGCAAAAGAGTTCAGACTTTTCAAGGATATCAAACTGCTGGTGTTGAAGGGCAGGAGTGGGACAGGATATGCCCGACCAAGGATTTTATTTTTATTTTTTTTGACAGCAAAAGAACATTCAGAAAGAAAAGAAGGAAGAGCGTCTATACCACTGCCAGACAAATAGTTCCAGCAATGTATTGCTGTAAGACTAGAAAGAAGAAGATTAATGGTTTCTAAAAAAAAATTTGTAATTTTTTTATTTATTTTTTAACACATGACTCTAATGTTTGATAAGTAGTATATATAAAAGTTTATAAATATCAATTGGGAAATAAAGGGTTTAACTTAGAGAGAGTAAGGGGGGAAGAGGGAAGTTGATAAATGATTAGAGTTCAGGGCGAATTGTAAGATTAGATATACAACATAAGTAAAAGAAAGAAAATAAAAATGAGAGAGAGAGAAAAAGGCAAAATATATCAATGTAAGCATACAAAATGTGTTGGCAGAGAACTAAAAGCTGTATAAATTTGAAACCTGGCCAATATTCTGTTCAGAAAAAATATATTTATGTTGGTTTCTAAATTATTGAGAAAGAAATTGTGTTCCAATTTCTGTTCCTTTGGAGCAGGGGTCTCCAACATTGGCCACTTTAACACTTGTGGACTTCAACTTCCAGAATTCCAGAAGCAAAGCTAGCTGAGGAATTCTGGGAATTGAAGTCCACAAGTCTTAAAGTGGCCAAGGTTGGAGACCCCTGCTTTAGAGAGACTAGCTAATAGCCCTGTGTAGGAGCCTTTGTTACGAGTTAGAAATTGTGAATGGTCTGAGAGATGGTTACTTTCCCCCACCCACCTCTGCCACAGTCCTAGCTGGAGATGATATAATAAGAAGAGAGAAATATAATCAGAATTGAATCAGAGGCTAGAAAAGGCCCAAAGGCAAATTATTAAAATTGGGCTCAGTTAGCATCTAAAAATGATTGTCTATAGAGATTCTCAGTCGTCAAGGTCACAAGTCCCAAAGGTACTTTTTTTCAAGAGGCAACTGGACTTTCTGGATTTTCTCTGAAGAAGTTTCGCTTCTCATCTAAAAAGCTTCTTCAGCTCTGACTAGATAAATTCTTCCATTCCCCACCAACAAGTCAGAGCAGAAGGAGCTTCATGGATGACAAGCAAAACATCTTCAAAGAAAAAAACAGAAAGTCCAGTTGCCTCTTGAAAAAAGCACCTTTGGGATGATCTAATAATAATAATAACAATAATAACAACAGAGTTGGAAGGGACCTTGGAGGCCTTCTAGTCCAACCCCCTGCCCAGGCAGGAAACCCTACACCATCTCAGATAGATGGTTAGCCAACATTTTCTTAAAAATTTCCAGTGTTGGAGCATTCACAACTTCTGAAGGCAAGTCGTTCCACTTATTAATTGTTCTAACTGTAGGAAATTTCTCCTTAGTTCTAAGTTGCTTCTTTCCTTGATCAGTTTCCACCCATTGCTTCTTGTTCTACCCTCAGGTGCTTTGGAGAACAGCCCGACTCCCTCTTCTTTGTGGCAACCCCTGAGATATTGGAACACTGCTATCGTGTCTCCCCAAGTCCTTCTTTTTATTAAACTAGACATACCCAGTTCTTGCAACCGTTCTTAATATGTTTTAGCCTCCAGTCCCCTAATCATCTTTGTTGCTCTTCTCTGCACTCTTTCTAGAGTCTCAGCATCTTTTTTACATTACATTTACATTTTACATCATTTAGATTTTACACAATCTAAATGATTGTGTTCCTAAATATTCTAATATAAAAAATTGCTAACCTGTTATAGTTGATGAAGGTGAACCTTAATGTGTTTTTATGGCTTAATGCACTGCATAAATCCACTTCATTTGTTTACTTTATGACACAATGTATTGTGCAAACCATTAAAATGGTTAATTCAAGAATCAGGTTATATATATCGTGTAAATGCAGTTACTACACTGCCTCTCAGAGCTCTGAAGCAGAAGAGGTGGATTTTCATTATCTCCTGGGATGTTAAGCTGTGCTTTACTCAGACTGTACTGTTGTAAATGAATGCATGTATTACAAAATACCACAATCCCTCCAGTGATCTTCTTCAAAGGGAATTAAACCTGAAAAATTCTGCAGTGCACGGTGGACCTTCTTATTACTCAGTGAAATGAAATGACTGTAAGATGAAGTCTAATAAACTCCGTACTAATCCTAATTTAACCTATCCAAAAGCTTCATATATGGCTGGCCAAAATATTTACAGACCCCTCACATCCTGGACATAAACTGTTTCAACTCTTACCCTCAAAACGACACTATAGAACACTGAACATCAGAACAATTAGACACCAGAACAGTTTTTTTCCTGAACACCATCACTGTGCTAAACAAATAATTCCCTCAACATTGTCAACTATTTACTAAGTCTGCACTACTATTAATCTTCTCATCGTTCCCATTACCCATCTCCTTCCACTTATGACCGTATGACTGTAACTTTGTTGCTTGTATCCTTATGATTTATATTGATATTGTTTCCTGATTGCTTATTTGTACCCTATGACTATCATTAAGTGTCGTACCTTATGATTCTTGATGAACGTATCTTTTCTTTTATGTACACTGACAGTATATGCACCAAGACAAATTCCTTGTGTGTCCAGTCACACTTGGCCACAATCTGGAGAGATGAGACACAGAAGATTCTGTAGAGAGCAGCTAGCAGGGATGCTTCCCTTGGGACGGGAAGAGATGACTACCTTCTCAATGCTAACTATTAGAAGCTGCTGTTACAGTTGGATGGATCTCATCTCTGGAATGCAAAAAGTCTCCATGGCAGGCCTGAAGATCCAATGCAAAAGACTTGGGACCCTGACATTCTTTTTTGCAGTACACAACTGCAGCACCATTTCTCTGTTCTCCACCACAGCTTGGGATTTCATGGTGTTTTGCTTTGCTTTAAAACCAGCTCCTAGCATTCCTTTAACAATCTGCCCATAAGCCATTGAAAAGGACCAGTGTCATGCCAACCCTAACCTGAGTAGGAAAGGAATGAAAGGATTACATTGAAATGTCAGGTAGTTCTGACTCTGAAAAAACCAGACCCAGCATCACACATGGTGCAGAATCTTGCCCTGATGCTTCTGGCTCTGCATCTGTAGTTTTTGACCCTGATCTGCATTTTCAACCTCCAGCTCTGCGTAGATGGATGCTGGAAGCCTGCAGCATAAAGGGCTTTAACCTCGGAATAGTCAAAGCAAAAATAATTTTTGTGACAGCCTGACGTCATGCGCTTCCATGCTTTGTTCCAGCTGTTTGCCTTCCCTGGAATCTGTTTCTGCTATGTACACTGAACCCTGATTGCTGAAAGAACTGTGCTCAGCCATGACTGAAACTGCCTATGAACTTGAACTTTGAGGTTCTCTATTGATTTTGACCCTGAGTGTAATCAACCTTACCAAAGTGTTGTGGGACACGTGAGCCAGAAACAGAGCACTGACACTTAACAACTGCCCATAATGCCCTCCAACTTAGTGCTGGTTTGATACATTGTAAGAATATGAAATGGCCAATAGCAGAATGATAGTAAACAGGGTTGGAAGGGTCCTTGGAGACTTGTAGTCCAATCCCTTCCTAAAGCAGGAGACCCTCAATACCAGGGGTCTTCAACCTTGTGAACTTTAAGCCTGGCGGACTTCAACTCCCACTGGGAATTCTGGGAGTTGAAGTCCACCAGGCTTAAAGTTCACAAGGTTGGAGACCCCTGCTCTATACCATTTCAGACGAATGGCTGTTCAATCATTTCCTAAAAACTCCAGTAATGGAGCACTCACAATTTCTGGAGGCAATTAATTCTGCTAATTAATTGTTCTCACTGTCAGGAAATTTCTCCTTGGTTCTAGGTTGCTTCTCTCCTTGATTAGTTTCCACCCATTGCTTCTTGTCCTGCCCTCAGGTGCTTTGGAGAATAGTTTGACTCCCTCTTCTTTGTGGCAGCCCCTGAGATATTGGAACACTGCTATCATGTCACCTCTAGCCCTTCTTTTCATTAAACTAGACAGACCCAATTCCTGCAACATTTTCATATGTTTTAGCCTCCAGGCCTCTAATCATCTTTGTTGCTCTTCTTTGCACTCTTTCTAGAGTTTCAACATCTTATTTATATCATGCCAACCAAAACTGGATGCAATATTCCAAGTGTGGTGTAGACTTGCACAGCAATAGATTTGTAAGCCAATGTTAAATGGGGCACAATATAGGTAAGCTTGCCCTGAGAGTGCAGTAACAGACAGTGAGCAAAAGGCAGCTTCTTTGCTCAAGGTTCAAGGATGTGGGGCAAGCGGATCCTTGGGTCTAACCCATAATCAATCAATCAATCAGCCAATTATCCACTCA
Organism: Ahaetulla prasina; assembly: GCF_028640845.1. Taxonomy (NCBI): domain Eukaryota; kingdom Metazoa; phylum Chordata; class Lepidosauria; order Squamata; family Colubridae; genus Ahaetulla; species Ahaetulla prasina. The sequence continues at coordinate 32,082,482 of NC_080539.1, forward strand.
TGCAATGAGGGGGTTGTAAAAGTGAGAGACACCCCCTTCTCCCAAATGCTAACTTCCTCCATCTGTCAAGGTTCCAAGTAAAACCCCCAACAAAAGAAGACTCTGAGGCTAGAAGTTCCTCGAAGTTCTACATTATTAGAGATGTCATATTGGCACATGTGGGAAAACCCGATTCTGAAAGCTTCCAGGTTTTCCCCACCCAAAAGAAAGTCCCTTCCCCTGCACCCACATGTCCATCACATGGTCCAATCAATGCACCGTCCCAACTGGAGATGCCTCCCAGTCACGCCACTCCAGGTGCACAGCAAGATGTCCTTGACTTTCTGATAAAGGAATGTTATTTTGACTATATATCACCCCTGCTCCATACAATTCCCCCTCCCAGTTTCCCACAGCACTAAGTGTGGCGGCCCTGAAGATACAAAGAAAAAGATGGCCTCCAGGGCTGACACCACCTTTCTTTGCTATCAGGATGTTCTATATCAGGGGTGTCAAACTCAAGGCCCAGGGGCTGGATCCAGCCCACAGGATACTTAGATCTGGCCCATGAGGCCACCCTGGAAACAGCAAAGGACTGGCCCACAATACTTGCAGGTGGTTGCAGGTGGCTGTGGCAGCCGAAAACAGAACGTGGGAGCCCATTTTTATTGGCAGAGCACTCGGGCCACTACAGGCACCCCAGACACGGGTGTCCAAATGGCCACGCCCACCCTGGCCTCCCACGGTCAAACACAATCCTGATGTGCCCCTCAATGAAATTGAGCTTGACACCCCCTATTGTATATCAAGGACAAAGACTATTTAACATTTTGATGTAAGCGATCATCTAATAAATGATAAATCCAGATTTTCTTGATAATTCCAGATTGCCCATTTCTCCTAAGTAAAGTAAAATCTGCTTTGAATTCTGTCCCTTGTGACTTCGTGGAGCATCCATGTAGCTTTCCTGGTAACAGCACAGAAGTGGTATTTATTTCCTTGTCTCTGACCCTGCTTAGTTTTCTAAATCAGCCAAATACAGCTAGTGCCTGAGTAGATACTTCCAAATCTTTGAGACTGATTAAATTCCTTATACTGAAATGCCAGTGGTTTTATGTTTTATATGTTCCCGGGCTATTTATAAATATAACACTTTAAATTGTTTTACTTGTTTTTCTGCTTTTTTTTTAAGGGGGGTGGGGTTAAAGAAAGTTTTAATGTTTTAAGTATGATCTTATCAACCCAGTGAGCTGTGGCTATCAGGCAGATATGAAACATAATAAATCTATGAATAAATCACACAAGCCTCACTTCTACCCTCTGTGTGCCTTTCTTTTCAGACTTAAGCATTTGACCCCATTCCTTTTGCTTTCATGTTATCCTGCTAATCTCATGATTTGTAGAAGCAAAAGAGCTCAAGAAAATCTGGCTGTCATCCAATTCTTAAGACTAGCGACCCTATGGGGAAACAGCCTTGGGTGATAGAGGAGGGAAGGGCAGGGAACCCCAGCCAGCGGTTGGTCCAGCCAAGCCTCTGAGTTAAGAAGAGGAACTAGGGCAGCACCAGCTGCTCTCAAGCCATTCTGGTTTGATGTCTGAGGCTGAACCCTTTAATATAAACATAAATGGACTCTGATTATGTACACATGCAGTTAATCCTCTCTCCTTGCACAACACAGCTAATCCCAAGCGGTACCAAGGAGGGCTAATTGGCAGCAAACGTGACTACAAGTTGGGAAAGAATCACCGACATAAAGGAAAATAAGAGCCCTGGAGAAAAATATGTGTGTCAGAAATATGGATTAACACACACGCACAAACCCCACATCGCTTTTATTGCAGCCCACTTCCCCATGTGTATCTGATCTTTCATTTTAAAGAATCTGATCTTGACTTTATGAATGACCCCCCAGGGAATGTTTTGCTCACCTCCCCCCAAACCTGAGAGTTTTGGTTTGAAGCACAATTTTCCTTTGACTGTTTCCCTACCTTGCTCCACCGATAAATCAATGGTCTTATTGGCACCCTGGCACAGAGTTAGTTGAAAAAGCTTTCCAGTGTAGAAAGCTAAAAGGATAGGCTCCTTGTCACCTCATTAGTCTTGGTCATTAGCTAGAGAGGTGGGAATTGGGTGTGTGTGTGGAATTTCTTTAGACAAATTGCCTTCCACTGCCTGATGGCAGGAGTAATAGATGAGGTTTTGCTGCCAGATGACTATGCAAGCAAAGTGTATCATTATTCTCCATATTATTAGAAAGGAAAGGAGATTTGATTGCATTTCATCCAACTGGTTTAGTTTTTCATATCTGAAGGGCTTTCAGGCTGCCTGTCACTGGAGGAAAAAAATAATGCTTGCACCCACGGTTGAGGTACCTTCTAACATCTCCCTCTCCATCCATCTCTCTGTCCCTCCCTCCCTCCCTTCCCCCTCTTGCAAAGAAATCGGGCTGTCAGCAGATGTGAACATGAATCATAACAGATGCAAGAACAGCCAAATAACTGCATAGAGAAGTCCAATATCCTTTTTTCCTAAATCTGCAAAGAAAGATGAGAAGATGACAAGCCATCCGGTACTATAAAGGCAATCATGTAACTCTTACAATGAGAGAAAGGAAAGGAAAGGCCTCGGCTCCCCAGGTTCTCAAAAAGATTATGTCCCCAAATAAAACCCAACAATAGCTACAGTATGTAATTATTCCCCCACCCACTCCCTCTCTCTCTGTGTCTCTCTGTCTGTCTCGCTCACTCTTTCTACCTCACTCTTTCTTTCTTTCTCTCTCTCTCTCTCTCTCTTTCTGTCTGTCTGTTTCTTTCTTTCTGTCTGTTTCTCTCTCTCTCTCTGAACTTGATGTTGTCCAGTTGTATTGAACTGCAAGCCTTAGAATCTCATAGCCCAATGAATTCTGGAACTTGAAGGCAAACAATACAGAGAGCACCAGACTGTAGAAGGCTACTATGCACAAAGGAAATGATTTTTCTATCTCACACCATAATCCATACTAATTATGTTTACTTGCAAACAAAATTCAGTGAGTGCAATGTGATATTTCCAGTTAAAGGTGCATTTTTACAACACATTTTGTGCATATTAAATCAGAAGCAAATTTTACTTTACTCAGTGGAGCAGTCTCTGATTCATCACTAGCTTAAAGTTAGACTGAAATGTAACTTTAGAACAATATAGTTAATAAAGTGAAAAAACTTTGTACATGCTCACAAAAAACCTTTTCTTTCACTCTTCTTTTCTGCTTGTGCCTTTTGCATTTTTGTCACAGAATAGACCATGTCTGAAATGATATCAGCTAAGTTAAGCACAGATCCTGGAGAATTTAACCAGGTATATGGGAATAGACATATAGAAAAGAGAGAAAATAGATTATCCATATAATTTTGCCTTGATGAAGTTCCAAATGGAGTCTATGGCCACATCCAGAGATGTTATTTTAGTCCCTATTTCATCCCATCAGCAATGGCAAAAAGTCTATTTTTTTGCAAAAACCAGGGCAAATTCCATTACTTATGTTAAATCATAATCCTGTGTACATGTAGCAGAAAATAAATCTCATTAAACCATAGTGAGAGTTGTGTCTGAATTATGACTGCAATATCTATGGTCTACAAAAATCGGAATGATCATTACATGGCAACAAAGAGACTTGGAAAAATCTGGTTCTGTTCTGCCATTTGATGAGTTTTTGCAGAATAGATATGACAACTTTCGCATTTATTATAATATATTGTCTTATTGAAGAATTTAGTAGTCTTCCTGACAATTATTCAGGCTTCTTATGAACAACTTTTCTTGGTGGAAAAGTAACTCAGTGTGCCTCTAAATAATGGCTGGGATGGAGTCATACCAGAATTTTAGCATGCAATATTCTCTGCATTTAAAAAAACCCAATAAAATTGATGTCATAGCTACCATCTGGTAACACTGGTAACCAAACCAATAAACTGTCCCTTTCCAGGAAGAAAAAAACATAGCTATGTTGAAACACGTGTTGCCCACTTGTTATCTCAGGAAATGAAGTCTGAAGACTTCACTCGGTCTACCTCCACTGTTTGGTAAATGTTATAAAGTCAATATAATGCTTGAATATAAAGGCTGTTTGGTACAAATAAAATTTTCCACTTTGTTTCAATGGGTTTAAGGCGTCATGCTTCCCTGTTGAGACTAAGAGCATTGGTACATTTACTGCTCTTTAATATAGCTTAGGTGACTCATGAGAACACCAGGTAGGTACAAAGGAGAATTTTAAATTTCCCAGCACTGATATTCATCTTGCAGTTGAAAGAAAATGAGCAATCTTGAAAGACATGGGGAGTTATAAATCCAGAAATCTATGAGATATACTCCCTGCCCCAGTGAGGCTATAGGTAAAGGAAAAATTTGAAAAATTGAAATCTAGCCTAGAATTTTCTGATCTGCATAAATCAAATGAAAGAAAAGAACAGCGCAGTGCCACGGTGGCTGATATAGCAATGACCGCTATTTAAGAATTCTGAAGCCCATTTCAAGATATGTATTAATTCCGCAAAGGCAGCAGCGTTTGCAAACTGCTGCTTTTATTTCCAGCTGCTCTGTGATACATCTTGAAATCACACTTGAAACAATTTTGTTACAGCAAAGCTCCGGAGGACTTGTATGCAGGCCAGTTTCCATTGTCAGGAATTATCACCCTTCAATGGTTTTTGAAAAAAACAACCTGGGATAATAGTTTAAAATACAAAAGGAGAAGGCTATTGCTGCCATATTTTATTTATGGGCTTCTCCAAAAGCATTGCTGGCCATTATTTTATTAATTTATTAGACGTTTGACCTCATCTTTATTACTTCTTAAGTAATTGAAAGCAATGAACATACATAACGCTCTTTCTTACACCTGTTTTCACCACAACAACAACTCTGTTAGGTGAATTGGGTTGAGAGAGAGAAAGTGACTAGCCCAGAGTCCACCAGCTGTCTAGAACTCACAATTTCCTGGTTTCTAAGCCAACACCTAAACAGCTCACCAAACTGGCTCTCAATCTAAGCCATCCCATTCAAATCTACCTAAGCATTCAAAATCCAACAAGAATATTTTATTGTTATTAAGGCTGCAGTCCTTCTTGCTTCTGTCAATATGCTTCACATCAATGGTGTCTTGACTTGCACCAGTAGGAAAACAATGGTGTGGAAAAGAAGATTTTTGATTAATTCTGCCCCTGCCAAAAGAGAGAAAGATTATCTTTAGATCCCTCACTTTTTTTTAAAGATACTTCTCAGTATATCTCAAGATGCCTAGTTCATATTTCTCCAATGGTAGCAATAGCATTTAGGCTTATATACTGCTCCATCGTGCTTTATAGTACTCTCTGAGTGGTTATGTCAGCATATTGTCCCCAACAATCTAGGTCCTCATTTTACCCACCTTGGAAGGACAGAAGGCTGAATCAACCTTGAGCCGGTCAGGATCGAACTACTGGCTATGGGCAGAGTTAGCCTGCAATACTGCATTCTAACCGCTGCACCACCACAGCTCTTAATGGCACCTGGATATGGCTTTATTAAGTTGAGTCAAAGTTTTCCTTCCAGTGTATCCATTAGTCAAACATCCAGTCTAAAAAGAGACTTTTTGGAGCTATTCATCAATGAGGAAAAAAAAGCATAAATCCTGCTGACATCCAGGACATATCCAATATAATTTTCTTGGTAATAATTTGGAAGCAGCTTGCCCCTGTCTTTTTCTAGAATGTTTTTCATTTTTATCCACTCTAGATCTCAGTCGCAGAAGCCTTGAGAAGGGGGTTGGGCTGGAAGACCTCTGAGGTCCCTTCCAGCCCTATGACTCTATGATACAAAGGAGACCAGGACATTTTGTTCTGTATCCAAGTGATTGCCATATTTGACACTAGCCATCTTTATGAGATTACCCTAGAATAGTTAGATGCTGCCACCTAGCTAAGCAATAAATAAAAGCAATGGTTAATAGATCTAGAATGATCACTCCAAATTTGGAGAATGGACATTTTCACAATGACGTATGCAAGGATAAATTGAATCACACTATTGAAAAACATAACTTTTCATATATACTGATGGGTCGTTATCATTGGTGACTCACCTGGAAAGGAATTAAAATATTATTATAGTGAATTGCTCAAAGGAAAGACTGGCCAAAGACACAGGTGCTATGAAAAAACTCAGTCTGTAGGATAAAGATAATTTTAAAAATGGGACTGCCAATTTTTCAAAATATTAATTTAGATCTACAGTTTACTCACCCAAGGAAAATGCATTTAGCTTTGCTTAGTGCACAGTACGAAAGATACCATCAAAGTCTGAGCAAAAGCACAACCAACTTAAGAGTATAGGATAAAGAAATTGGACTTGGACCAGAGAGACTGGGTTCAAGCACAACATTCACCAGTGATTTGGACAATCATTCTCAGCCCAATGGCTCTCATAATGTCCTTCCTTCCATAAACCTCTTTGAGTTTTCAAGAGAAAACATTATACATGGGGGAAATAAACCTCAGATTAATTAATTAATATACATAAATAGCTGAAACAATTTACCTGGAAGTTGATTCTATAATATAGATGAGCAACCTTTTCAATTCCACAGGCCACATAATTTGCATGGTCAAAGACTGCACAAGTACACATAGCCCTTCACCCCCACCTATCAAATCTTTTACTTCTCCTTCTATTGTCTCCCTTCTTCTTATAATCCACCAATGATCATTTATTTTCGGTTCTTGATCTTCTGGATGGGTAAGATCCGAATGCTTGGATAACTACTGTGAAGGATAACAGAAATTCAGTGATTCACTTTCTGCTACCCAACTAGCCCATGAGAAAAGTAAGTAATAAATACCATGCAGTCCTCAGGCTGCAAATTGCAGCTCTCTTGGGCTACAATACTGTGATTGCTTAGCTGACAAGGGGAGTGAAACTGCAGAAGAAATGTGAGATGCATAAAACGGTTGTACGGTATGATCTGAAGAACAGTAAGAGAGACGGGTTGTTAAAAACAGGGATCATGTAGGTCCCAAAAGTGCTTTTTCAAAAGGCAGCTGGATTTTGTTTTTCCCTTGAAGACGTTTCCCTTCTCATCCAAGAAGCTTCTTCATCTCTGACCATAATGGTGGAGGATGGAAGGATTTTGTTTCCTTCATTTATATATTTATTTATATAAGTCTTCAAGGAAAAAACAAAGTCCAGCAGCCTTTTGAAAAAGTACTTTTGGGACAACCATGACCTGGATGACTGAGAATCTCCGTAAACATTCAGGGATCATGCAACGAAACATGGGATGATTTCTTTAAATAAAAGCAAAATATCATTTTAGTCATTTGAGAAAGCCTAGCCATGTATTTAAAAGCATTTTGTGCATGGTTCTCCTAATTATGAACAATGTTCATGTTCTTTTTCCCGATGTGTACACCATTGTTTATGTGGGTATGTGATTCACTACATAAACTGTGGCCACACCTACATTTTCCCCTACAACTTTCTTTTTTGTACATGTTTTTTGTAACTGATTTTTTTTAGACCAGCTAGGAGGCAGCATATAATTAAATTTGGCTTAGAAAGCTCATCAGGGCTAGACCTGGTTAGCATTTGGATAAGAGACCACTAGGATATACCAAGACTCTTGGCAAGACTGGGAAATTGAAACTGGAAGAAAATAGCAGCAAACCAATTTTGCACTGTTGCCAAGAAAATTAGATAAATGTGCCTATCAGATGACCTTGAGACCCCTTATTTTTCAAGTGTATCCTTTTAACTTACCCGAATTATATTGTCAAAAATACTCACTTAAAGTTGTTGCTCCCGGACTTTCTCCTGATCATTTGCAAAACATCTGCTTATTTTGCACTTCAATCCAGTGGTGAAATACAATTTTTTTTACTACCGGTTCTGTGGGCGTGGCTTGTTGGGCGTGGCAGGGGAAGGATACTGCAAAATCCCCATTTCTTCCCCACTCCTGGGGGAAGGATATTGCAAAATCTCCATTCCCACCCCACTCTGCGGCCAGACTGAGATGGTATTTGCCAGTTCTCTGAACTACTCAAAATTTCAGTTACCAGTTCTCCAGAACCTGTCAGAACCTGCTGGATTTCACCCCTGCTGTAATCACTTTAGTTCAAATGAGACGGACTACACTGGCACTCAAATGTACTCACTTGAAATATGAATATGTTTTGGGTTCATCTTATTCCAGTACCCTGACATAAGAATAAATGCCTGCAAACTGCAATGCTAAATAAAATCTGAATTTTAGATTTCTCAAAGAAACCTGATTGGCAATTCTAGAAGGATATACGATCTGTATATTCTTTTTTAGATATTAAATAAACAAACTGTAGCCTGATTGGACAGAACTGGGGAACAATTACCCATGTCATCCCCTTTTGCCCCTGTTTCACACACAATTCCATCTGTAAAATAGGAGACAGGAGTAAAAGTACCTGGAGGAAGCTGTCTATCTAGACCCGTTCCAGTCCTGCTTCCAGCCCGGGTATAGCACGGAGACAGCTTTGGTCGCGTTGGTGGATGACCTCTGGAGGGCCAGGGATAGGGGTTGCTCCTCTGCCCTGGTCCTGTTAGATCTCTCATCGGCTTTTGATACCATCGACCATGGTATCCTGCTGCGCCAGTTGGAGGGGTTGGGAGTGGGAGGCACCGTTTATCGGTGGTTGTCCTCCTACCTCTCCGACCGGTCGCAGACGGTGTTGACAGGGGGACAGAGATCGGCCGCGAGCCGCCTCACTTGTGGGGTGCCTCAGGGGTCGATTCTCTCGCCTCTCCTGTTCAACATCTACATGAAGCCGTTGGGCGAGGTCATCAGTGGCTTTGGGGTGAGTTATCACCTGTATGCTGATGATACCCAGCTGTACTTTTCCACCCCAGGCCACCCCAGCGAAGCTGTCGAAGTGCTGTCCCGTTGCCTGGAGGCCGTACGGGTCTGGATGGGGATAAACAGACTCAGACTCAATCCATCCAAGATGGAGTGGCTGTGGATGCCGGCATCCCGGTACAGTCAGCTGCAACTGCGGCTGACTGTTGGGGGCGAGTCACTGGCCCCAACGGAAAGGGTGCGCAACTTGGGCGTTCTCCTGGATGGACGGCTGTCATTTGAAGATCACTTGGCGGCCGTCTCCAGGAGAGCTTTTTACCAGGTTCGCCTGGTCCGCCAGTTGCGCCCCTTTCTTGACCGGGATGCCTTATGCACGGTCACTCATGCTCTCGTCACTTCTCGCCTGGATTATTGCAATGCTCTCTACATGGGGCTACCCCTGAAGTGCACTCGCAGACTTCAGCTAGTCCAGAATGCAGCTGCGCGGGTGATTGAGGGAGCACCACGTTGCTCTCGGGTAACACCACTCCTGCGCAGTCTGCACTGGCTACCTGTGGTCTTCCGGGTGCGTTTCAAGGTTTTGGTTACCACCTTCAAAGCGCTCCATGGCTTAGGGCCCGGGTACTTACGGGACCGCCTGCTGTTACCACATGCCTCTTACCGACCCGTGCGCTCTCACAGAGAGGGTCTTCTCAGGGTGCCGTCCGCCAAGCAATGTCGGCTGGCGGCCCCCAGGGGAAGGGCCTTCTCTGTGGGAGCACCTACTCTCTGGAACGAATTTCCCCCCGGTTTACTCCAATTGCCTGACCTCCGGACCTTTCGCCGGGAACTGAAAACTTATTTATTTATCCAAGCGGGACTGGCCTGATTTTTAAATTTTAAATTTTAAATTTTTCAATTGTACTTTTATTGGGTATTTTATATAGGGCCGTGGTGGCTCAGGCTGTAAGATAGCCTGTTATTAAAACACAGCTGCCTGCAATTACTGCAGGTTCTAGTCCCACCAGGCCCAAGGTTGACTCAGCCTTCCATCCTTTATAAGGTAGGTAAAATGAGGACCCAGATTGTTGGGGGGGGGGCAATAAGTTGACTTTGTAAATATACAAATAGAATGAGACTATTGCCTTACACACTGTAAGCCGCCCTGAGTCTTCGGAGAAGGGCAGGATATAAATGTAAATTAAAATATATATATATATATATATGGTCAATTGGATGGTTTTAATTTCGGCCTTTTATTGAATAAGTTTTTTAATTGTTATTTTAGTGTGTATATTAATTGTTTTAATGTAATGCTCCCTGAGTCCTTCGGGAGAAGGGCGGTATAAAAGTTTAATTAAATAAATAAATAAAATAAATAAAATAAATAAATAAAATTGAGACATGGGAGCTTCTTGAGAAGACTTGCAAGTGAGAGGCCATTGTAGATCTTGGTCTCTGTCAACAATTGAAAAATAAAGGCATATCTTCTCTAAGTAAAAAGGCTGACAGTGAAGCTAATTCAACTCTAAATTTGGGTTGTTTAGTACCATGGTTTTACCCTCACTAATTCAGATCCCCATTGAATGGATTGTGGTGTTTGCACATCATATTAATTATGCTCATGACTTAAATTTGGTGAAATTTAAAAGTTAGTCCCCTTTAATAATTTAAACTCTATGTTCTATGTTCTTTTAACCATGTTATTGAAGTTTGGTACTGATGAGTCAATATGAAATAGCACTTAGCAATAGCACTTAGACTTACATACCGCTACACAGTGCTTTACAGCCCTCTCGAAGCGGTTCACAGAGTCAACATATTGCTCTCAACAATCTGGGTCCTCATTTTATCCACCTCAGAAGGATGAAAGGCTGAATCAACCTTGAACCTGGTGAGATTCGATCTGCCAAACTGCTGGCAGCTGGTAATCAGCAGAAGTAACCTGCAGTACTGCACTCTAACCACTGCGCCATGGCGGCTCTAATGCTTGCATCTACCACTGTTTGTTTTTTAACTACATTGTTTAAATTTGGTGAACGGCTCACCAAATACACTCAGAGCAGGACTGTCTATTCTGATCTCTAAAATCGTACATAGAGAATATTTAAGCAGAAATGGAAAATCAGTAACCTATAGGTTACGGGAAGTGGTGTATTGCCCCCGGTTCGGACCAATTCACAAGAACCGGTAGTAAAACCGGCGGGGGAGTCTGCCCACTGACCCAGATGTCATCAGGCAACTTCTGCGCATGCGTGTGGCCCCATTGTGGACTGGTAATAAAGGTAAGTAGAACCCACCCCGGTTATGGATGACCTAGTATCCCACTTGTGCCTTTGAAGAATCCTGAAATCATACCACTGAAAGTCCAATTTGGGTCAGAAAAAACACTGAACTATAAGGGCAAATAGGTGTGCTAAGTCTCCAGAAAACTCATCCTTTGTATTTTTTCTGTCTTTCATTTCAAGGAAGAGAAGAGATGTGGAATTATTTTTTAGGGAAAAGAATAGATGGAAACTTCATCCAAAGACAGGGACTGATGAGTCGAAAACTGATCCCAAGTTAGGTTAACTGCTACTTTTCAATGCTATCCTTGCAGCATCGTTTTTTAAGCTGACAAACGAAGCCCTCTCTCCTCTCTTGATTCTTGATTATGTCTTTCCCAATAAAGAGAATAAACTGTTTATATTTTAAGCAAAAAAAGAGAAACTTGCTCAAAATAGGTGTTATGGAAAATCTCCAGGTATCTGTTCATCTTAACAACAAGTATTAGCTGCTTTGAACAGGCAGATCCAATTATGAGGGAAGTCTGTTTCCTGGACTAGGGAAAGGTGCAGAGATAAAAAGAATTGGATATTTCATTAATGAACAAGCCATGGCCACATGTGCTGATTAATTATGACAGCAACGGAACCACCTTCTCCAATTACAAACAGCCCCAGACATCAAGGGGATAGCAAAGCTTTTAACTCTAATTTTGTAGCGCAAACTGGTGTGGGAGAGTAGTCCTGGTTGCCATCACCCAGAATCTGCCCTAGACAGGAATAATTTCCTTTTCAGAAAAAACAAACAGGCTCTAGAAACAGCAGACATCCACGATGGCAGAAAGGGGAAAGACAAGAGTTTTCAAAGACATGTAAACGAGACTCTGAGCTGTTCATTGCCTTTCCTCTGCACTTCTACTACTGGACCCTCATTATTTGCTTTAAGGTGTTGAAGATAAAATGGGCCAGTGGAAGATAATTTCCCAGACGTAGTGAGGAAAAACTTCAGGGATAAGATGCTAAAATCATACAAGTGTAATAGCTAACTTCAGCTTGATAGCCAGCTTCTCTTCATCCTCTTGCATTCATGGTCATAGCAAGTGACGATGAAAGTTGTACTCCATAGATATTTGCAGAGAGCCATATTAAGGAAGGATAGTTTAGAGAAGTATCTTCTCTCAATATAACTTAACCCATTGTAAGGATCAAGTAGAGATAATTAGATATGCTGTTTTAAACTCCTTAGAGGAAAGGCAGGATATGGGTGCATTGTTACCTTAATCCTCTAGGGTATTTATGCCCAAGATTTTGGCAGATTTGGAAGCTAGATTAGCCAGACCCTTATTTTTTCCCCATCTCTGAAAAATATAGGCTTGCTATTTTTTCTTCTCAGACATGGAAAAAGAATATGAGGAAGTAATATAGTATCAGACTCTGAAACTTGTTCAGAATTTTTCAATGATCTCTGTATGGCTTGCAGAGTAATATCGGGAACACAGCACCTACAAATTTAATGGCATTCACCAAGACCAAAACGTATTCAATATTCTCTCCTAGAGTCTCAATAGGTTCATAACAGACTGCCTCTGTTAAACTACAAGTCTTGAAACCTTAAATCAGTGGTTGGAATAATGTTCTCATAAAGCACTGCCCAGAAAGGACTTTTTAAAAAAGGATACTTCATCTAGGTACAGAGATCAGGAACGATGATTTAAGCTTTATGATTTATGGATTTCGACTCTCAGAATTCCTGAGCCAGCATGGGTAGCTCAGGAATTCTGGGAGTTGAAGTCCACAAGTCATAAAAGGGCCATCACTCCCCACCCTTGATCTTGGAGGAAAACAACAGCCTACTCTTAGGATTGGCCAGTGTCTTCCCCATTTCTACTTCATTATTTTCTGGCCTAGTTTAGGAGTCTACTTAAGGCATTGTCTCTTGGGAGAAAGCTCATATTAAACCTCATGAGGAAAGCAGGATGCTCACAAAATTGTGTTTTCTTTATATGATAAATGTTGGGAAAACAGAATCTCCTGCTGGAGACATCTGTATAATAGAGGAGCTACATGGCTTCCCCAATTCTTATCTCCCAAATAATTGTATGTGATATTTGGTCAGGATATCAAAAACTTTACTGCAAAAATGAAAGGGGCAAGACATTTTGGGGGGAGGGGTAAAAGGGAGCCCCTGCAAAGATTATTAGGTAAACTTTGATCTAAGTTTTCTTTTTAGAAAAAAAAACTCTCAAAATTGAGAGGGTGGGGAGGGGAGGAAATTTTTGGCCCAGAGCTCTGGAAACTACAAAAGGATTGTTTAAATAGGCTGTGTGTGGCTGTAGGCTACACTTTTTAAACCTCTGACCTAAAGGAATGGAAATAGAATTACTCTCTCTTGGGGCTCTGTCTTCAGTTGCTGTTTGCCTTCTTTAGCAATTGTAAAGATTGCATGGGTTCTTGTAAACTGGGTGTGCCAATCTCTTGCTATTCCTTCTACAGAGAAGGAATGTTCCTTCTACAGAGGAATTATTGAGTCTGTCATTTGCACCTCTATAACTGTCTGGTTCGGTTCTGCAACCCAACAAGAAAAACACAGACTTCAGAGGATAATTAGAACTGCAGAAAAAATAATTGCTACCAACTTGCCTTCCATTGAGGACCTGTATACTGCATGAATCAAGAAGAGGGCCGTGAAAATATTTGCAGATCCCTCGCATCCTGGACATAAACTGTTTCAACTCCTACCCTCAAAACGACGCTATAGAGCACTGCACACCAGAACAACTAGACACAAGAACAGTTTTTTCCCGAAGGCCATCACTCTGCTAAACAAATAATTCCCTCAACACTGTCAGACTATTTACTGAATCTGCACTACTATTAATCGTTTCATAGTTCCCATCACCAATCTCTTTCCACTTATGACTGTATGACTATAACTTGTTGCTGGCAATCCTTATGATTTATATTGATATATTGACCATCAATTGTGTTGTAAATGTTGTACCTTGATGAACGTATCTTTTCTTTTATGTACACTGAGAGCATATGCACCAAGACAAATTCCTTGTGTGTCCAATCACACTTGGCCAATAAAATTCTATTCTATTCTATGAACTGACAGTCCAACCAAATAACAAAAAACAAAAGAAAGGCAGAAGCAGTAGCTTAGAGTTTCTGTTAGAGACAGATTTTTCTAAGAAGAGGCATCAGTGGTGGATTTCCATTGATTCACCCGGGTTCGGGCAAACTGGTAGTGGCAGTAGGGGGAGGCTCTGCCCACCCACCTGGACTTCATTACAGATGCTCTGAGCATGCGCAGAAGATTCTGCGCATGTGCAGAAGCGCCATACACGAGAGAAGCGAGCACGCACACACACTCCTGGTTCCGAACTGGTAGCGAAGGTAAGAGGAACCCACTACTATGAGGCATCTTCTACTCTGTCTATGGAGATTCTCAATCATCCAGGTCATGGTTGTTTCAAAGGTGCTTTTTCAAAAAGGAAATTATTTTCTTTGTTTTGCTTGAAGATGTTTCACTTCTCATCCAAACAGCTTCTTCAGTTCTGACTGAATGATGGAGAATGGAAGGATGGGATATTCCTTGCAGTCATCTGGCTGTTAGCACTCTTTCTGAGAGTCTTTGAGGCCACTTCAAGATTTATCTGTGCCCTCAGGATCACCTAAATAGTGCAAATGAATGTCAAAACCTTCTTGGAACTGCTGAAAGGACTATGTTGTAAACAGGAGATAGGTGGTACCATATCCACCCCCCTCTGTTGAGAAAGGGCTGTTCAATTTTGACATAGATGGCCTCTTTGACCGACTCTTTCAAACTTTGTATGAGATGGGCAGGTATATATATTTGATTAATAAATAAACTGGCAGTGTTTATATCATCAGTGCCTCTATGACCTGTGGAACGATAAATCTTATAGACTTCTTCCTGAATCTAAATTAGTTTTTTTTTCTTGAAGACATTTCACTTCTCACCCAAGAAGCTTCTTCAGCTCAGCTCAGGTCATGGACTGAAGAGCTTCTTGGATGAGAAGCGAAATGTCTTCAAGGAAGAACAAAGGAAGTCCAGTTGTCTCTTGAAAAAGCACCTTTGGGATTTCTACTCTGCTTTTTCTACTTGGGGTAAAGGTAAAGATTTCCCCTGCCCAGTTGTGTCCAAATGTAGGAGGCAGTGCTCATCATCATTTCCTAGGCGAGGAAGCCACCGTTATCCAAAGACGCATCTGTGATCATGTGGCCGGCGCAATTATATTCACCAAGGTGCATTGAATACTGTTCCTTCCCACAGAAGTGGTACCTATTTGTCTACTTGCATTTGCATGCTTTCAAATTGCTAGGTTGGCAGGACCTGGGGTGAGAACAGGAGCTCACCCCATCGCACAGTACTTGAGTCTCAAACTGCCGACCTTTTAGTCGACAGCCCAGCATCTTAACCACAAGGCTAGAAACAGGGAAACTTAAGCAGGGGTGGTACCTTCGCTATTGGTGGTACCTTCGCTTCCAGTTTGCAAACGTGAGTGTGCGTGCCTCCTCCATGCATGCGCAGAGCCTTCTGCACATGTGCAGAGGGTCAAAAATGGGATATGATGACATCTGGGTGAGTGGGCGGAGCCTCGCACCGCCAGCGCTACTGGATTGTGCGATCCGGATAGAGCCGGCTGAATTTCACCACTGAACTTAAGTTATAAATACACTTTCAGTCTTTCAGTCTCCATTTTCTGAACTTGTCAGCCTTGGCTTAAGATCTGAATCCAAAACTCCTCAACTGATTCTTTCTACTCCACAGAAGAAGGCACATAAACTGTTTCAGGTTTCCCCAGCCTCCAAACAGGTGATTCAGTATGTATAAGGGAAGAAGAAGCCATAGCAAAAGGAGGAGAAAGTCAGACCTCTGTACGTCAGTTTCTAGGCTATTGCCCATTGCTTCTTTTGGGGATTAAAAAGGGATTTAGATACTTGGATTAAAAAAAAATGTGTCATCTCTGAATAGCTTGAATGGCTGAGCTGACAGCAGACTTTATTCTGGAAAAGCCTTAAACCAGGGACCCTGGTCTGTGTTTTTGAGGAAACCAAATAAATCAAATTTGTAGTTTCTGTTTTGAATGTAATTATTGTTGGATTTCTCAATTCTTTGTATTTTGCAGTACAATTCATGGTTCAAAAAACCCAATTAAAATGGATTACGAAGGATACATTAGGTCAGAATGCATATAAAATGCTATGTCCCAGGGTCAAATACAGTAAGTTTAAAAAGTATGCTAATCGCAAAAATGTTAAAAGTAACACAAATTTATGCATGGAAATTTAAACTGTAGATTGACAAATGATTCTTAAATAATTTCCCATCCATTATAGCTAGTCCTTGACTTACAACAATTCGTTTAGTGATCATTCAAAGTTATAACAGCACTGAAAAAAATTACTTAGGACCGTTTTTCAGTTAGAACCTTTGCAGCATCCCCACAATCATGTGATCAAAATGCAGATGCTTGGCAACGGGTTCATATTTATGATTGTTGCAGCATCCCAGAGTCATATGTTCCCATTTTGCAACCATCTGACAAGCGAAGTAAATGGGGAAGCCAGATTTCACCTAACAACCAGGTTGCTAACTTATCAATTGCACTGATTCACTTAACAACTATGGAAGAAATGCCATAAAACGAGGCAAAACTCATTTAACACTGTCTCACTTAACAACATAATTTTGGGGCTCAATTGTGGTTGCAAGTCAAGGACTACCTGTATAACTGCATGATTACATATTCACAAAAACAAACCAAAGTTCTCTCTTTGACTGAACTCTGGGATGACGTTATCAAAACAGGATTAAAATGTTGATGAATAAATATTCAGAAGAGGGTTGTTGTTGTTTTGCTAATTCTGAAAAATATAAATTATCTTTAAAGACTGTTGTGAATAATAAAAAAAACACCTTGTGAACCTTTTCTCTATTGATTCTATCTCAACTCTCTCTGCTCATGATTATTGCCAAGTCTAGGATGCTGGTTTAGATCAAGGCTCTCATCATTCAATTTCTCAAGATCTTGGAGCCTTTGTACCCTAGCATTGCAGTGTAAAGCCAGAGAGGAATCTTGCAGATGTATAACAAAGTAATCAAAAACTAGACTTGGCAGCAGATTGGAGGGGAAGGAGAAAAAGACAGGCATATATTTTTCTATCTATCTATCTTTCTTTTTCATTTCATTTCTTTGCTTTTCTTTTACTTTAAAATATTATTTTGACAATTTCCCTCCCACTGCAATCAATGAGAGGAAAATTATGTGCAGCATTTCCAGCCCTGACATATAAAACCTGGTGCCAGGTATATGATTGGGGACTGGGACATATTTCTGCCCTGAAAAGTTGCCTGGTTTATCTATAAAGAATAGAATAACAGAGTTGGAAGGGACCTTGAAGGTCTTCTAGGCCCACCCCCTGCTTAGGCAGGAGACCCTATAGCAGTGATGGCTAAACTTTTTGCCGTTGCATGCCAAAAGCATGGAGGGAGGGTGTGGGGGTTGGCGCATGCATGTACCCACACCTATAATTCAATGCCCCCCACACCCTGCCCCCGCTGAATGCAAGCACGACATCCCCACCCCGCACTCTGTTTTGGGTCTACCAGGCCTACCTGAAGCCTCCAGAGGGTGAAAACAGCCTCCCCCACCCCCTGGAAGTCCTCCAGAGGCCAGAAACGTCCCATTTCCCGACTTCCAGTGGGCCCGGAAGATCCATTTTTGCCCTCCCCAGGCTCCAGAGGCTTTCTTGGAGCCTGGGGAGGGCAAAAATGGAGGCTAGAAATGGGCCACCCCCCAGAGGCTAGAAACGGGCCATTTCTGGACTTCCAGTGAGCCCAGAAGGCCCATTTTTGCCCTCCCCAGGCTCCAGAGGCTTTTTTGGTGCCTGAGGAGGGTGAAAACGGGCTTTCTCGCCCCCTCAGAGGCTTTCCAGAGGCCGAAAATGTCCTCCCAGGGCCCTGTAGTTACCTGGCATCCAAAACTACCTATCCAGTCCAGGCACTGGGAGAACCCGTGAAAGGTCCCTCCATGTCCGGGGGGTATGAGTGGGATGGCAGGCCTTCTCTGCAACAGCCTTCACCTGATGGAATAATACTCTCTTCCCAGAAGCCCACAAACTGAAGCCATACCTTGCTACAAAGAGGTGAAAGCTGTTTTATTTCAAAACATTTTTTGGTTCCACCTGTCTAATTGTAGGTGTATTCCTTAGGTTTATTGGGACTTTTATCATTGTTTTGTCCTTGATATCTTCATGATTTAACTATTTCTAATAGTTATTTCTAATAGTTATTCTATTTATTTATTTATTAATCTATTTCTAATAGTGAGGACCCAGATTGTTGGGGGCAATAAGTTGACTTTGTATATAAATATACAAATAGGATGAAGACTATTGCTAAGCCGCCCTGAGTCTTCGGAGAAGGGTGGGATATAAATGCAAATAAATGCAAAGTAATATTGGGAGGGGTGTTTCCTCTTTATCCGATGGCACATGTTATACAGAGTCCTTGGGTTTAGGATAAATTATAAGTAAATTCATACACAGAGACTTAGATCCCTCTGTCACCAGGTAGATAAGGATGGGCTAGAGTCTTGTCTTGGGAAATAGTACTACCTGACTGACTAAATCTATATGTGTTTTCTACCTATTTAACTTGCACATCTGTATCTAAATAATTTCTATGTCAGGACGATGACAAAGCTAATGTCTAAATTACCAAAGGGAGATAAATCTGATTCCTGGTAGGTAGGCTGTCCAACCTGCCCAGAGGTCTTTAATAGATAAATCATGCCACTGCAATGTGTTTTTATATATCATGTCTTCAATACACAAAAGATGAGTTTTGTTTTCTCTCTCTCTCTCTCTCTCTCTCTCTCTCTCTTTCTTTCTTTCTTTCACTGCAGCCAGGTCCTCTGGCTTGAATTAGTTGTTTGCAGTATGATCAGTCCCAAGAGTGCAGCTCTTGGAAGTACTAGCAAAGAACAGCTTCTTTATTCCTAATAGTCTGAAGCTGTGAACGTTTTTTTTTTACCAGCTGCTGTCAAACTAACCTCCTTTTTTCTTATTCCTTCTATGTTTTCTGTGTAAGGAGTTTTGCAAATCTTACATGTAAACCTATATACAACATAACGTCTGCAAACTCATCCGTGTTCCCTTCATTTCCTTATTTTTCCTTCATGGGTAGAAGGAAATACACCTCTCTCTCCCCCCTCCCTCTCTTTTGCTTCTCCCCCCCTCTCCCCCCTCCCCTCGCCCCATGTATCCTGCTGGCTTGGCCTAGAGCTGATCTTATCATCTTGTTATTTTCCACTGGTTATAAATCTCTGCTCTGCATATGTTTGTCGTTGCATCTCAGATGAGGGATTATGAAAAATGAATATATTGTGTGTGTCACCAAAGAAGGAGAAAGTGATGAAGCCTCAAGGCACCCAGCAGCATGAGAAGCCAAAAGGATGGCAGGGGCCCTTCTAATTTCAAGGTCTAGTTCTAATTCCCTCAATTGTACCAATTTATTATAGAAACACCAAATAACAGACAAAAGAGGCCTATTACGGGGGATTAAAATTCCACATCCTTCCAGCTGTTTGGAACCCCGTTAAACACCTGTAGGACCCAGCCATGAAGCTTAGTATAAATTATAGCTTGCTCCTATTTTTAATACCGAGATTATATACCAGGTGAAGCTATTATAATGGAAATAATTCTTCTGGCCATGCTCCCCTTCTCCTCCTCCTTTTCATTTTCATTTCTTTTGAACTCCAGATCAACTAAGTCTAATTCCCTTCACTTGGATTCAGGGACACTATTAAAGAAGATGCCTTCCTGTCAATCAGTATAGAACTATTCTCTTTGTTTAGGAATGGAAGAGAAAGACTTTGGCATAATAAAAAATACCTTGCAAATTGATACCCCTTTTTCCCCCAAAATAAGACATCCCCTGATAATAAGCCCAATCGGGCTTTTGAGCGCATGACAATAAGGCCAAAGGCTTATTTCAGGGTTCAAAAAAATCTAAGACAGGGTCTTAATTTTGGGGGGGAAAACGGTATATGATACACTGAGAATAAAACTCCTGAGGGGTAAGTACATCCCTTCTAATTTTGTTGTGTGGATCTGGTGAAATCTGTTGTATGTTTTAGTCTTGGAAAGTAAAAGGTCCTACTGGGAATTTCAGATACAGGAAAAAGTTTCCAAGAGAGAAGATATAGTCTTTCAGGCAGGTTTGAAGTTCTAATCTCTCTCTGCAGAGAGACATGCTGGATTTTCAGCCTAGTTGTGATAATGTAGAAAAAAGACAGATTTATATAACATCTAAATGACAATATCCACTTTTTAGTGTCACACAGGACTCTTTATTAACTGATGACAGTGTAGGCATTGCCAAGATTGAAGCAGCCATGGGACAGATGTCCTTTGGCCATAGCGATTCTCCAGTTGTAGTTGCTTCACTTCTAAATATCCTACAAAAAGAAAAGGAATGTCCTTATTTTCTTCCCATGCATGTTACAACATTTCAGTAAAGAAACTCATTTTTTAAACAAATCCTCCCCTTAAATAATAAAATGTAGTAGCAATTGCAATAGATGACACAACATCTTCCCTTCCCTTCCTTTTCTTTCCCTTCCCTGTGGACTCCAACCCCACAGGCATTGAAAATGATGAACACAGTAGCCTGGAATTTTAATACACAGCAAAACATCTGTTCACCAAGAAAAAAATTGGGGGGGGGAGGAGAAGAGTGCTTGAGCTGTAAAAGGTCTGGAGCTATGCCCATTAATTTTATTTTAAAGTGCCATGAGAGCCCTAGCTGGATGAAAGCTCAAACTCCGCAACTAGAACATGGAGATTGTCATTACAGGTCTAAGAGCTATTCAGAGGAAATCAAGAGACAGAGAAGCTAGATTGTTACAATTCATGAAGCCAAAATTAGGAAAGGGTGATCCAGCAGACTTTTAATGGCCTCCCAGTTGACCCTAAAAGCCCTCATAAGCTCAATTTTCTATTATTTAGGGGCAAAAAATATTTGATAGTCTGATGTAAATCGTAAAATTGACACAATACCCCCTAAACAAAGGAAACAAAAACCTCCAGCCCCACCAATGTATGTAATGTAAATTACAATGTATGTAATGTAAATTTAATAAAACTAATAAAACTAAACTAATATGGGCTCTATGAGGTTTAGGTAGTTACTCATCCTCTCATTAAGGAAAAACTTGTCGTATTTTTGGCTTAATGGGTTGAATGAATCCATTCATTGTGGTTTGAGAGTCATGGTTTATAATTGAAACCATAATCATGAACCCAAACTAATAGTTAAACTGTAGAATTTACTTCCATTAGATATGGTGAGGACATGGCTCCAGTACAGATTTTTTTTAATAAGGACCTGGAAAAATTAATGGAGGGTCAGGATATGCTCATCACCTCCTTGGTTGTACATACAAGGAATTCTCATTTAGCAACTACCTCATTTAGCAACCATTAACAGTGATTAACAAATAATTTTATAACCAAACCTCACACTTACGACATTTGTAAGTCAAAGGAAAGCTGAAGTAAGAATGTAAGCATTGTTGCAGTTTCACTCAGCAACTGCTTTGCTTTATGGCTAAATAGCTGTTTCCAATTGTGGTCAGTAAATGAAGACTACCCCTATAGTCCCAGGCTTTTGCTCACTGTGTGATGAAGAATGGGGGACTAGAAAGGGATTGGGGTTTTTGTTTTTGTTTTGGTCTGTTCAAGAACAGATTTAATTATGGGATTTTTATCCCTCCTTTAATTGTTTTATAAGTAACTCAAGGTGGTGATCATACACAATCCTCCTTCCTCCTCCTATTTTTCCCACAACCACAACCTAAGAGGTGGGTTGAGCTGAGAAAATATGATTGGTCCAAGATCACCCAGCTGGCTTTCATGCCTGAGGTAGGACTAGAACTCACAATCTCCTGCTTTCTAGGCCAGCACATTAACTAACTATTTATTTATTTATTTATTTATTTATTTATTTATTTATTTATTTATTTATTTATTTATTTTGTCACAATAATACATGTAACTATCATACAGAAAGTTGTATAGTATATAAAGGTATAAGCATATATATATAGGAAAAAGAAAAGAAAAACAATAGGACAGGAACGGTAGGCACGTTTGTGCGCTTATGCACGCCCTTATGGTCCTCTTAGGAATGGGGTGAGGTCAATAGTAGAAAGTTTTTGGTTAAAGCTTTTAGGATTATGAGAAGAGACCACAGAGTCAGGTAAAGTATTCCAAGCACTGATGATTCTGTTACAGAAGTCATATTTTCTGCAATCTAGATTAAAGCGGTTGACATTAAGTTTAAATCTATTAGTTGCTCTAGTATTATTGCAATTAAAGCTGAAGTAGTCTTTGACAGGAAGGACATTACAATAGATGATTCTGTGAGTTAAACTTAGGTCTTGTTGAAGGCGACGGAGTTCCAAGTTTTCTAAGCCGAGGATTTCAAGTCTGGTGGGATAAGGTATTTTATTGTTTTCAGAGGAATGGACAACTCTTCTTGTAAAGTATTTCTGGACTACTTACATCAAACTGGCTTTCTTACATCCTTGCCCTTAATCAGTACACTTTAATTAGATGCCCTAAGCATCAGGTATGACCCAGATTAATTAATGCATGACTTTCAATAAGTAAGCACACGTAAATCAACAAAATAACTTGCTAGGTGTAAGGTTCTGGCATTCAAAATGAAGGCTAAGGCTCAAGCTGGGATCTCACTATACCAGCCACTCTGCAGGCTGAACAGCTGTAGCTTTCCAAAGACCTTTATTTTGCCATGCAATAATACAGAAGTTACTTCTACTAAAAAGGCGCCTGTCTTTTGTCATGCAATAGAAAGGGTTAATGCACACACCACCACCCCCTCCTCCAAACACCAGCATTCAGGCCTTGCTGATAAAAGGCAGGTTTGAAAATAGCCTTGGCAAAGCACTTTTAGTGTTTTTCCATCTTTTTTTCCGCCTCCCCTCCTGGCCTCCCATGGGTCACGGCCCAGAGAGGCTGATGTTGGATGGAAAAACCATTTATCTCCCAGTGGGCCTGCAAAGGGGGGGGATGCAGGATGAGGGCAAGAAAGCCGCTAAGTTTGGCTGGAAAGCTCCACTCCAGGTGGTGCAAGAGGAGCCTCTGGTCCTGAGAGGCGACCCTGGCACTCAGGCTGTCACTCCAGGCGGAGGAGGAGGAGGAGGACGCCGGCTGGCAGCAGGCCTGGAAGGGAGCAGGCAGGCAGGCAGGCAGGGGACATAGCTGACAAGAGGGTGGCTCAGAAGGGAAAAGAACAGAACAGGAGGCTCTCTAGGAGTGGAGGAAGATACCAGGGCCAGTCAGTCACCGCCACAGGCTTCAAACTTTGGGTACATCTTTACTGTCTCACAAAGCCTCTAGAAAAGCCTGGTGTGACAGGCCTGGAGTTCAGCTGGGACGCCTCGTTAAAAGAACACATGGACAAGGATTATCACTCTGAAGCGGGTGAAAGGTTATTTCCAATCAGTTTCTCTGTAGCTGCTTTTGGACTACAACTCCCATCATCCTCCATAGCAGGGGTCTCCAAGCTTGGCAACTTTAAGCCTTTAAGCCCTTAAAGTAAAACTTTAAGCAAAGCTGGCTGGGGGATTCTGGGAGTTGAAGTCCGCCAGGCTTAAAGTTGCCAAGCTTGGAGACTCCTGCTCCATAGTGTTCTATTCGGGCTGGAGGGAGTTCTGGCAAAGACTGAGGCAAGACAGATCTCCATTTAGCTAACATTTATTTCTAACAAGCGCATTACGCGGCAACAATCAACAACAGCAGAACACAGAGAGCGCGGTCTGCCCGCTCGGCAGCTCTTTTACACTTGGCTGTCAAACGGGCAGCCAATCAGGAACAAGATCCGGCTAGTTCGGCTCCACCAGGGGAACGGACCGCACGGAGAACTCAATACACAACACATAGCAACAAGTTAGGAGAACAAATCCCTTCCGATGATTCCACCCTTCATCTTCCACAGCAGCAAAACAGGTAGTCCTTGACTTAAAACCATTCGTTTACTGACCATTCAAAGTTACAGAAGCGCTGAAAAAAGTGACTTACAACCATTGCAGCTTCCCCATGGGCCCATGATCAAAATTTGGATGCTTGGCCATGGGTTTCTATTTATGACGGTTGCAGTGTTCTGAGGTCACCTGGTCGCCTTTTGCACCCTTCTGACAAGCACAGTCAATGGGGAAGCCAGATTCATTTAACAATCTGTGTTACTTTCAAAAGAGTTTTATTTTGCCATGCCATGATATATAACCAAATTAAGGAACAAATGTGAATTTTTGAAAAATAAATAAATCTCTGTCATTTGTACCCATTGGGCAGCTTTGGGTGGGAAACTACAAAGAGGTAGATTTAGGATAAACATTGGGAGTAACTTTCTAATGGCAATGCTCAACAGTAGGGTAGACTGCTCAGGCTTTAGCAGGTTCTCTTTTGCTGGAAGGCATGGCTCCTACCCATTCGTCCAAAAAAAGCAGAGCTTGCAGTGGTTGTTGTGTCTTGTCCGCTCTCACCGCAGCCGGGGTCTGCTTATCTGCTCCCGAACACGGAGGAATGTATGCCTCCCGGCCCCAGTTCTGGCTCCATGCCCAGACAAGCTGCAGAGGAGGGGGCACCTCCCGGTCCCAGCCCTGGCTCCATGCCCAAGCAGGCTGCAGAGGAGGGAGCATCCCCCGGCCCCAGCCCTGGCTCCATGCCCAGGCAAACGGAGCAGCTAGACCCCTCCCCCTCCTCCACAGCATGTGAGCCTGAGGAAAGTTTACTTCCAACAACTGCTGATTGGAATGACCCTCGCATCAGAAGATTGGATAGGCGGAGGCAACAGAAGGAAGGGAGGGGCAGGCCTTAATGAGTGCTGAGTCATGGAGCCACACCCCATGGCCTATATAAAGGATCTGCTTTCTGGCAGTCTCTGAGTCAGGCAAAGTCGAATTTATCTTGCTGAAGTCACTTACTGGTCTCCTGCCTGCTCTGAGGACTTTGCTAGGACTTTGGGCAGAGCTGCAGAGGCAAGCCTGATTCGGATTTCCCTGACCCGGCCGTCAGCGGAGGAGTGGGACATGACAGTGGTTTTCATTATGATGATGAAAGCATCACATCCTCCAAGCAACTCCTCCAATCTTTACAGATGCTATAATTGTGAAATCCTGCTCTGAGGAACAGAGTCAATCTGAATATCCTTTAGGTTTTCTTTTGTGACATGTTAGTTTTCCATTTTGCATTATTGTTTCTCGCAGCTTTCTGGAGGAGCAGATTTCTTCAAACTGTATTAATGGAGAAAATAATTACATGTACTCTATATTTGTTTGCTTTAGGTCCAGTAAGAATCAGCCTTTCACCTCTCGGCTTACCGTACTGACATAATTTGCCCTTTTCAAGTTAATATTTTAAATGCATTCCTAAGATTTCAATCTGATATCTATTTTGATTGGAGTGAAATTTTAAAAGAGGACTTAACTAATTGTTATCTTATTATTTTGGGCGTTCAAATTCCTACGTAAATTTAATAATACCGGTAAAAATAGTAGTATTTATAAAATTAAATTTCTGTTCATAATTCATAGTGTTTTCAGTTAGTGCATCCAATTTACTGCGAAGACCACCACATTCAATATCTCAAAAATTTTGTCAGATATTTGGCCTGGATAAGTGTGAATCATGATCTTTGCATTACCATTGTTGTCTTCAGATTAAGGAGTAGAGGTGAATTAACAAGAAAAGAGCTTGCCTCATTATTCTGAGGGTAACGATGCATTGCACAAGAAGGTCATAAATTATTAAATTTCTAAGCAAACACAGTTATCTTTAGAAGCCTACCTTATAATTAATTATACCCTTGGATAAATTAAAGTTGGATAATTTCAGTAAGATCTAATATGGCTAAATTCTACAACAATTTATGATGATATATTCATAATCTCAAAGTTTTAATCCAGGCAGAGGACTGTTTCTACTTTTCTATTCATCAAACTACAGATGATTTAGGTTTTTCTGCTGCTTGCTTTATGGAAGCTTACAGAACTAACCCAGGTGAATCTGCAAGAATTACAGCATATACCGGCAGCCCGAGGGAATCCAAGTTCAATGCAAGACTATAGGCCTACTTGAATAATCAATAATAGACCAATACACTATGAGAATCCCCACTCATTTATTCAAAATATTTAGCTTTGTAAAGTATAGGTGAAATACAGTATAATATTAAAATTATACACCAACAGAAGACATAAAACATTACTTATATATTTATTAGTTTTGACTCCTATTCTGCCAAAAATGACCCACACAAAACATCAATAATCACAACATGTTTCTATAATTATTAATATAAATAATTAACATAATATAGTATATGAATATAATTATATTAACATAATTTTAAATGCCAGGTTAAAGATGTATCTCAACAACTTTTTCCAAAGCAGAAAGAGGGGTATGTAATACATCACAACTGCAAAAGTGGCTATAGTTTGATCAGCATAGACATATTTCCTTCATAGATGTACAGTAGTTTAATTAGTATCCCTTCCTTTTTCCAATTTCATTTTAAAATGAATAAAATTGGGGAGGGGGATTCTAGGAACTGTCAACTGCGCTGCAAGCCTGCCATCTGCTGGTGAAATTAATTAGAACATTTTCAGTATTTGTTTATTTGGGAGATTAATTTAATTAATCCAAATTCAGGTTTGAAACATGGAACTTCCTTCTGGGCCATGTCCACAGCAATGGCAGAAGGATTGTTTTACTCATTCACTATGCAGCAGACAGACTGCTCCCCTCATTCATTGTGAGCTGTCATTGGAAAATCTACATGCTACCGTCTGACTCACCTGAGGGGGATTTAAAGTTCAATCTCACTTGTCCCTACCTAATCATGGCATGACCAATCATTACTTCATTGTCTTCTTCTCATCCCAAACCTATACCTGACCCAGCTTAAAGGCATCCTTATTTCCAATATCATTTAACTTTTAGATTAGAAGATCTGGCATGACAAATAAATAGAATTAAATATTAGTTATGGATATGATTCATTATGTTTCATCAACCATTTGGTTGTATTTTCCCTACAACACCATCTCTGTTAGGCATGTTGGGTTGAAAAAGTTTGACTCATTCCAGATTGCTTTCATGCCTAAGTGAAACCTAGAACTCACAATATCCTGTTTTCTAAGCCAGCACCTTAACCACTATACCATACTGTATACCTGGATTCTACAGAGGCATCTGACTCTTAACAATTACTGTAAGGTGTTTCCTTACATGGGTATCTTATAAATTCAGATTTAGCATTCTTGTGAATGATGCTTTTGAGATGCAGCCATCACCTATTAGTTGAGCAACTTGATATGGAGCTAAAGCATCTAAACTCCCTCATCCCACCATTAAGGAGAATGTGTTTTTTTTTCTGCAAGTAAATAATGCTTGGTGAGATGGTAAATGAAGTATCAGGAATCCACCAATCTTTTTTATTAACCTGACCCTCAATGGAAACAGAAAGCACAATTTATCTTTTTTGTTATTGTTGTACAGTAGGCATCGACCATGGGACAGCACACTGTTATATCAGAATTTTTTTCTGCTAGCTCAGAAGTAGTTGGATAGTACTTTAACTTGACTGTGAGGAATGGTCCTTTATTTAAGGGATAGCCAAATATAAGTAGGAAATTTTTTTTAAAAAATGTAAGTACTCTGCCTTTCTATAACCTTTTGAAGTGATAAATAACAAGATTTTGTGGTCTTAGTCATTTTGGAGGGAACCCAATTTTGCCTTGGAAAATCAGAAAAACCATCTGAAACAGCCCAGCTAGGACTTGGAATTGGTTGAAGCTAGTGCACGTTCATACCTAGCATAGATCACACTGGACACCCAATTCAGAAGGCCCCAACCAACTTGGCTTTCCAAAGACTGTTATCACCTGGGCTTTCCTCTGAGAATTAGAGCCAGGAGATTAGGGGAGCCCAAAATACCCATACTATTCTTCTTGCATTGCTATATACTGCCACAGTTTTCTTTGTACAAAATTATTTTTAATGCAGATGGATTACAGAGGTTTTGTACTGAATGTCATTGTCCAGAGTTAGTTATTTAAGCTGGGCAACCATATCATTTTTCTAAATAAGTAAATATTTAAGTTCAATTTTATCCATACCAAATATATTCATATTGTTACCCCCTATTAAGAGCACAGCTGTAAATGTGTGGACATGTACATGCAGGTAGTCCTCAACTTACAACCACAACTGAGCCCCAAATTTCTGTTGCTAAGTGAGATATTTGTGAGTTTTGCCCCATTTTATGACCTTTCCTGCCACAGTTGTTAAGTGAATCACAGTAGTTGTTAAGTTAATAACACGGTTGTTAAGTGAATCTGGCTTCCCCATTGACTTTGTTTGTCCAAAGGTTGGAAAAAAGGATCATATGATCCCAGGACAGTGCAAATGTCATAAATATGAGTCAATTGCAAAGTGTCTGTATTTTGATCACATGGAGAGACCACAATGGTTATAAATGTGAAAAATAGTCATAAGTCACTTTTTTCAGTACCATTGTAACTTTGAACGGTCACTAATTGTTGTAAGTTGAGGACTACCTGTATGTGTTTTTTACTAGGTGTTAACTATAAAGAACTGTTTGTAAAATCTACACACAAAATAATTAATATAAAGCATTTCACATAAACATTCTTTAGAGGGCTTTGCCCATAAAAGTCCTAGCTTGAGTTGCACAAGAAAACTCCCTATAGGCTCCTACCTTAAACTTGTTTTTTTTTTAAAAACTTACTGCATGGCTCCATATTCAAGTTTGGGCTAATCTGATAATTGCTAGTTATCAGAGACTGCTAACAATACCATATACAAATGCACATTTGTATTAGCTAATAGCACTATATCCCTTTTCTTAAAGAGTTATCTGATACAATATTCTTTTATAATGATCTCCTGATACCTCACCAAAGAGCTGATCTTTGAACTGTCAGGAAATAAAGTTGAAGATTGTCCCCAAGGAACAATCAACACAGCTAATTAGAGCTATATTGGCACCTACACAGCATTCACCCATTTGAAATTTAAAAATAACTATAATTGTTGGGCCCTATGGACCAATCCACATTCTATAGGCAAATACTTAAGAAAAGAATGCTTTCCAAGGGCAGCTAATGTGGAATTGAGAAACCTGTGTTTGTTCCTTTTTCTTTTTCTTTTTCAGGAGTATGGAAATTTGAATTTCAAATACTTGAAAGGAGGACATGTGAAAAAGCAAGCAAGGATTGAATTGAATCTTTTATTTAGCCAAGTGTGATTAGACACACAAGGAATTTGTCTCCAGTATAGAAACACTCAGTGTACTTGCAAAGCAACAGAGAATAATAATAATAATAATAATAATAATAATAATAATAATAATAATAATAATAATAATAATAATAATAATAATAATAATAATATACTTTATTCATTAAACCTGAAACTCAGTCAAATGAACATTCAAAAATGCATCACAAATACCACTGACTGGTGCTAATGGTGGATATGGATTGCTGCCAGCATCCTAGATATCAACCAAGTACCTTCTTAAGATGTACTTCTTAAGATGTATTATTATTATTATCATCGTTACCATCATTATTAACCTGGTCAATAACTAAGTTGCTGGCAGCAACCTGTATCAACCATCAGAGCCAGTCAGTGATATTTGTGATACATTTTTAAATGTTCAGTTGACTGAGTTTCATGTTTAATGAATAAAAGATAATAATAATAATAATAATAATAATAATAATAATAATAATAATAATAATAATAATAATAATAATAATAATAATAATAATAATACCAAGAAAGATGTTTATAATAAATAATAAAGACGGTAAATAATACTGCAGTTGCAATATATGGGTTAATATACATACACATTAGACAGAGAATTAGGTATTCAGCAGGATGATGGCATGAGGGGAAAAAAACTGCCAGTTTCAAGTTGTCTTGGTATACAATGTCCTATGGCGCTATCCTAAGGGAAGGAGTTGAAACAATTTATGTCCAGGATCTGAGGAATCTCCAAACATCTTTTTAACCCTCCTTCTGACCCAATTCTGAACATTAAGTATTTTTCCACATTATCTAACATTCTGCCTCCAAAACAGCTTTTCCTAATAAAAAATATTATTTTTGAATTTGTTTAGATTTTTTAATCCTTCCTTTATTATTTAATAAATAACTCAAGGTAGCAAACGATACCTAATATTCCTCTTTTCCTCCTATTTCCCCAAAACAGCAATCTGGTGCAGGGGTCTCCAACCTTGGTCCCTTTAAGACTTGTGGACTTCAACTCCCAGAGTTCCGCAGCCAGCAACAAAATACCTTATATCACCAGGCTTGAAATCCTGGGATTAGAAAACTTACAACTCCGTCGACTTCGACATGACCTGGGTTTAACACACAAAATCATCTATTGCAATATCCTTCCTGTAAATGACTACTTCAGCTTCAATCGCAATATTACAAGAGCAAAAAATAGATTCAAGCTTAATGTCAACCGCTTCAAACTTGATTGCAGAAAATATGACTTTTGCAACAGAGTTGTTAATGCTTGGAACTCATTACCTGACTCCATAGTCTCTACTCAAAATACCAAAATCTTCAACCAAAAACTGTCTACTATTGACTTCACCCCATTCCTAAAAGGACTATAAGGGGCGTGCATAAGAGCACAAAAGTGCCTACTGTTCCTGTCCTATTGTTCCCTTTATTATATCTAATTAATATAGCTAATAATAATAATAATAATAATAATAATGTTTTAATTTGTATACCGCCCTTCTCCCGAAGGACTCAGGGCAGTGAACAGGCAAATAAAATACAGACAGAAACATACACCATAACTAAAACAACCTTTAAAAAACTGATTCAAATATGCCGAAAATTTAAAATAACATTACACCCCATACAAATTAAAACCCACAATTAAAATTTAAAATTTAAAATCAGGCCAGTCCAGCCATATGAAATAAATAGGTTTTAAGTTCGCGGCGAAAGGTCCTAAGGTCAGGTAGTTGTCGGAGCCCGAGGAGAAGCTCGTTCCACAGGGTAGGAGCCTCCACAGAGAAGGCCCTCCCTCTGGGGGCCGCCAGTCGACATTGTTTGGCTGACGGCACCCTGAGGAGTCCCTCTCTGTGGGAACACACCAGACGCTGGGAGATAGAGGCCGGCAGTAGGCGGTCCCGTAAGTAACCCGGTCCTAAGCCATGGAGCGCTTTAAAGGTGGTAACCAATACCTTGAAGCGCACCCGGAAAACAACAGGTAGCCAGTGCAGTCTGCGCAGGATAGGTGTTATGTGGGAGCTCCGAACCGCTCCCTCAATAACCCGCGCAGCCGCATTCTGGACTAGCTGAAGTCTCCGGGTGCTCTTCAAGGGGAGCCCCATGTAGAGAGCATTGCAGTAGTCCAGACGAGAGGTAACGAGAGCATGAGTGACCGTGCATAGTGTTAGATTCGGGCAATAAAGAGGCAGGAGACCAGTGAGTGACAACAGCTCTTTAGTTTATAGTGAACCCAGCAAAAGACATCCGGCAAAACCCCTCTTTATATACAGTTTTGGCTGAGGCTTCAACCAATCAGCAACGTGCATGTTCCCGCCCAAATTTCCCTCCAAAAACTTTAAAGATACATTACACTCCTTCCCTCCCAGAACGCATTGTACCCATATTTACATAAAATTAGCATCTTATTTCTCTACGTAGTCACGCAAGTAGACAGGGCGTCTCCTAACTCTTTCGGACCTGCGCAATTCATTTTCTGGGAGTGAGTCGAGCTGGCCGGAGGGACTGTTAGTTCCTCCCAGCTCCTCCTCTGGGCCATCCGGCCCTGGATTATTGGTAGAGTCGTCCCTGCTGTCTTCAGGAGGAACCAGTTGGTGTCGCTGGACTTCATCGGACTCAGATAAGTCCCCCGGTCGCCCCGGGTTTGAGTCAGCTGTGAATTCAAACATTTGGTAGTCAGGGCCTGGCTGATTTGTTTCTGTTTTACTTGATATTCGTTTTCTTATTTGGTCTATGTGGCGCCTCCAAACCCGGCCATCCTCCATATCTACTAGATATGATTTCGGCCCGGTTATTCCAAGAATTGTCCCTTTTAACCATGTTGGGCCCTCGCTATAGTTGTGCGCCCACACTGGGTCACCCACTGTCATTTCCCTAGTTTTACCGTGTGCCCCCTTGTACCCATCTGGGGTGTAGGTTGGGTTTAGTCGGTCTAACGGGCACCTGAGCTTCCTACCCATCAATAGTTCCGCCGGGCTGCGGCCAGTTGTTACACAGGGGGTTCTATGTTGGACTGCTAAGAAGGTATCGATTTTTGTTTGCCAATCGCCTGGCCTTATCCTAGATAGCGCTTCTTTGGCGCTCCGAACGAAACGTTCTGCAAGTCCGTTCGTCGCCGGGTGGAAAGGCACCGAGAGGACATGTCTGATGCCCTCCTCCGCCAAGTACCCCTCAAACTGGGTTGCCGTGAATTGCGGGCCATTGTCGGAAACTAGGGTGTCGGACAAACCATGGGTTACAAATAGGTGCCTCAAGACTGAGATAACTGCCTCTGCCGTCGTGGTTCTCATGAGGATGATTTCTAACCATTTTGAGTAGGCATCTACTACAATTAAAAAGGTTTGCCATGGAATGGCCCGGCAAAATCTATGTGAATCCTAGACCATGGCCCCTGGGGTTTCTCCCATTCTCTAATTGGGGCCGTAGGGGGTAGTGGCCTTGACTCTTGGCAGGATTGGCATTTCCCTACCCTGTCGCTAATTTCCTTGTCCATCAAGGGCCACCACACATAACTCCTCGCTAAACTCTTCATTCTCACGATCCCCGGGTGGCCCACATGCAAAAGTTCCAATACATTTTTTCGTAATTTCTCCGGGATAACCACCCTATCCCCCCATAACAGACACCCCCCTTGAACCGATAGTTCCTCTCGTTTTTTCACAAAGTCTTTGAAAACGCCGCCGCGCAGCGGCCATCCCCTTTGCACCCAACCAATTACAGTCCTTATTGTAATGTCCTTGTAAGATGCCCTAGCCACTTCCTTGGATGTGACTGGGCCAGAGTCCAAAGAGTCAATTAGCAGGACGGGTGTCCCCGGGGTTGGGTCTTCGATAGTCTCTGGTAACGGGCATCTACTCAGAGCGTCCGCATGCCCCAGTTCTTTTCCAGGGCGGTGGAGCAATCTGTAAGAATATGCCGCCAGGAAGATAGTCCATCGGGTCAGCCTGGGTGACAGTGCAACGGGTGTTGGGCGGTCGCCCGCTAAGAGTCCCAGTAGGGGTCTATGGTCCGTTACTATCTCGAAATCTCGTCCGAATACGTATTCGTGAAATTTCTTTACCCCTGAGACTATAGCCAATGCCTCCCTATCCAGCTGGCTGTAATTCCTTTCGGCCGAGGACATTGTTCGGGAGTAATACGCTATAGGGGCTTCTGTTCCATTCGGTAACCTATGGCTGAGCACAGCCCCCACCCCGTAGGGAGATGCATCACAGACTAGTACTAATGGCAACGTACCATTGTATTGAATAAGGAGGCTATCACTGGACAAAAGGTTTTTTACCCCTTCAAATGCCTTAGTTTCCACTTTCCCCCAGGACCACACAGCTTTCTTTGCTAGTAATTTGTGTAGCGGTTCGGCTATTGTTGCCTTGTTCTTTAAGAATACCGCATAGAAGTTGACAAGACCTAAGAACGCCTGTAACTCCATTTTATTTTTGGGAGCAGGGGCCTTCCTGATGGTCCGTACCTTGCTCTCAGTGGGGTGAATCCCTTCCCTGTCTATTCGGTAGCCCAGGAATTCTACGGATCCTACCCCGATTTGGCATTTGTTCATCTTAACTTTAAGCCCGGCAGACCTGAAAATGCCCAAAACCTTCCTTAGTCTTACCCCCAGTTCCTCTAAATTTTCAGCTGTACCAATACATCGTCAAAATATGGTACCACCCCGGGTAGACCCTGCAATAGCCGCTCCATTAGGTTCTGAAATAACCCCGGAGCCACACTAACTCCGAACTGTAGCCGGGTGCATTTAAAAGCACCCCGGTGTATGACAATTGTCTGCGCCTCGGCTGTGCTGCTATCTACGGGTAACTGCTGATAGGCTTGAGCCAAATCAAGTTTGGCGAAAACCTGCCCTTGTCCTAAGGAGTGCAGCAAGTGTTGCACTACTGGGACGGGGTATGCACTCTTCTGCAATGCTTTGTTGAGCGTTGCCTTGTAGTCAGCGCAAATCCGGACCGATCCGTCCGGTTTGACTGGGGTGACTATAGGTGTCTCCCATTTTGCATGGTCAACTGGCACTAGTATTCCCTGGTTTACTAGTTTGTCCAATTCCCGGTCAATCTTGGGCTTTAGGGCGAATGGAACCCTCCTAGCCTTTAACCTGATCGGGGCTAGATTGAAAGAAATAGGGGTCCCCTCGTACTTGCCCAGGCAATCTTTGAAAACGTCCTCGAACTCCTTCAGTAGTTCACCCTTGAGGTCGACTTCATTTCTGAAGACCCCGGTCACTCCCATGCCCAAAGCTCGGAACCAGTCCAGTCCTAGCAAACTCGGTAAGGTTCCATCTACTATGGTGATTGGCAGGGTTTTCTTGAACTGTCCATACTTGACTTGGACTGACGTTACCCCTCGAACAGGGATTCGATTTCCTTGATAGTCTTGCACTCTCAGCTTCTGGGTTTGTAGCTGGCGCTTCGCGATGGCTGGCAAGTCTCTCACAAGGGACATAATTGTGATTGATGAGCCGGTGTCCACTTCCATTTTGCACGGCACCCCTTCAATGTATGTCTTAGTAAAAATCTTTTTTTCTAGTCGCGTCGATGCGAGGCCCACTCTCACAGTGGTCTGGTTTAACTTCGCGCCCTTTTTGAATGGACCAATCCCGGGCCGCTTCACTGTTCCCGCGCTCTGATTGGTCGGTTTGAATTTTTGGCGGGAAGGTTGGGGGGCTCGACAGGCCTGCGCTATGTGACCCTTCTTTTCGCACCGCCGACAAATTGCATCCTTAAACTTGCAGTGTTGTCGTTGGTGTTGGCCCCCGCAACTCACGCATTCGCTCTGGTCCCCTCTCTCCGGCCTCCCGGTGTGGAAAACCTCTTCCTCTTCTTCACCTTCCGACTCGGCCTGGGCTTCCTCATTGTGGACCGATGTTGTTTTCGCTCCGGCCCCTGGTGCGTTCGGCTTTTGCAAGGTTTCGGCCGCTTTGGTAGACATCTCATGAGCCCTGGCCTCCTCCAAGGCTATTGCCAAAGTCAGGTTGCTTTTAGACAGCAGCCGCCTTTGCAATCGGATGTCCCTGACCCCACAAATGAGTTGTTCGAGTAAGGAGTCCTCCAAATCTCTGTACTCACAGTGGTTCGCGGCTTTTCTCAACGCCGCCATGTACAACTTATCGATTCGCCCTCACGCTGTACCCGCTGCCTCAACTTGAACTGTTGGACGAACTTTGAGGGTACCGGTGCGTAGTGCGCTCGAAGTGCCGTTTGTAGTGTTTGCCACAGTACCGACTGTACCAGCGTTGGCTCTGAAAGTGACTCCGCGGTATCGAAAACCTCTGGACCGCAGTGGCTCAGGAAGTACGCTCACTTCCTATTATCCGAAACCCCTTGTAGTTCGTTTGCTTCGAGGAAGCACTCGAAACGAGCCATGTACGACCCCCATTTCTCCTTGGCTGGGTCGAATGGCGCTGGCGGCGTGTAGGTGGACATCGCTAACTATCCGCCCTCGAGACTGGCTGGGTTCGCGCCTTCTTTTGCTCCTTCAGCTCTTTTTACGACCTCACTACCTCAATATCCCATCCTCGTCGCCAATGTTAGATTCGGGCAATAAAGAGGCAGGAGACCAGTGAGTGACAACAGCTCTTTAGTTTATAGTGAACCCAGCAAAAGACATCTGGCAAAACCCCTCTTTATATACAGTTTTGGCTGAGGCTTCAACCAATCAGCAACGTGCATGTTCCCGCCCAAATTTCCCTCCAAAAACTTTAAAGATACATTACACATAGGGCATCCCGGTCCAGGAAGGGATGCAACTGGAGGATCAGGCGAACCTGATAAAAAGCTTTCCTGGAGACGGTCGCCAAATGATCTTCAAAGGACAACCGACCATCCAGGAGCACACCCAAGTTGCGTACCTTCTCCATCGGGGCCAACAACTCGCCCCCGATGGACAGCCGCATCTGCAGCTGACTGTACCAAGGTGCCGGCATCCACAGCCACTCCGTCTTGGAGGGATTAAGTTTGAGCCTGTTTCTCCCCATCCAGACCCATACGGCTTCCAAACACCGGGACAGCACTTCGACAGCTTCGCTGGGGTGGCCCGGGGTGGAAAAGTACAGCTGAGTATCATCAGCGTACAGTTGGTATCTCACCCCAAAGCCACTGATGATCTCACCCAGTGGCTTCATATAGATGTTGAACAGGAGGGGTGAGAGAATCGACCCCTGCGGCACCCCACACATGAGGCACCTCGGAGTTGATCTCTGCCCCCCTGTCAACACCGTCTGCATCCGGTCAGCGAGGTAGGAGGAGAACCACCGATAAACGGTGCCTCCCACTCCCAACCCCTCCAACCGGCGCAGCAGGATACCATGGTGGATGGTATCGAAAGCCGCTGAGAGGTCTAATAGGACCAGGGCAGAGGAATAACCCCTATCCCTGGCCCTCCAGAGATCATCCACCAGCGCGACCAAAGCTGTCTCCATACTGTATCCAGGCTGAAAGCCGGACTGGAACGGGTCTAGATAGACAGATTCCTCCAGGTACTGGGGTAGCTGACATGCCACCACACTCTCTACAACCTTTGCCGTAAAGCGAAGATTGGAGACTGGCCGGTAATTCCCTAAAACAGCTGGGTCCAGGGAAGGCTTCTTGAGGAGGGGTCTCACCACCGCCTCTTTCAAGGCAGCAGGAAAGACCCCCTCCCGCAAAGAAGCATTTGCAATCCCCTGGAGCCAGCCTCGTGTCATCTCCTGTGTAGCCAGTACTAACCAGGAGGGGCACGGATCCAGTAAACATGTGGTGGCATTCAGCCTACCCAGCAACCTGTCCATGTCCTCGGGAGTCACAGGGTCAAAGTTATCCCAAACCACCTCAACAAGACGGGTCTCGAACTCGCCTGGATCTACCCAATTTTGATCCAACCCGTCCCGAAGCTGAACGATTTTATCGTATAGATAACCGTTAAACTCCTCGGCACGCCCTTGTAGGGGGTCCTCCCGCCCCTCCTGTTGAAGGAGAGAACGGGTCACCCGAAACAGGGCGGCTGGGCGGTTATCTGCCAACGCAATGAGGGAGGAAACGTAGGAACGTTTCGCATCCCTCAGTGCCACTAGGTAGGTCCTGCTATAGGACCTAACTAGTGTCCAGTCAGCCTCAGAACGGCTGGATCTCCAGACACTCTCTAGGCGTCTTCTCTGGCGTTTCATCTCCCTCAGCTCCTCGGAGAACCAAGGAGCTGGTTGAGACCGACGCCGGGTCAGAGGCCGCAAAGGCACGACACGGTCCAAAGCTCCAGCCGCAGCCTGTTCCCAGGCCGTGACCAGCTCTTCAGTTGTGCCGTGGGCCAGATTCTCGGGAAACGGCCCAAGCTCCGTCAGGAACCTCTCAGGGTCCATCAGGCGCCTGGGACGAAAGCAACGCATTGGTTCCGTCTCCCTGCGGCGGTGGGTAGCGGTCTGAAAGTCCAGACGAAGGAGGAAATGATCTGACCATGACAAAGGATCGATAACTAAATCTTTTAAAATCCGATCATTCAACCACAAAGAATGCATATTCTTTACTTTATATATATATATATATATATATAATACCTTTACTTTATATATATATATATATATATATATATATATATATATATATATATATTCATGATATGTTTTTTACTTATGACAATGTTTATGTATACTGTTATGACAAAATTAAATAAATAAATAAATAAATAAATAAAAATAAAGTCTTAAAGGGACCAAGGTTGGAGACTTCTGATCTGGTGAGATGAGTTGGGCTGAGAGAGTGACTGACTCAAAGTCACCCAGTTGGCTTTTATGCCTAAAGTGTGACTAGAACTCACAGTTTACTGGTTTCTAGCCTGGGCCTTAACCCCTAGACCAAACTGGCTGTAAAAGTTTATTTATTCTATGTGTATGCTTCCCAATCTTAAAAGGCTCTAAGCAATTATCAATCTCCTTATAAAACAATGCATCAACAAATGAGAAAAAGAAAAACTAACAAAAATGCATTAAAAAAGAAAATAATAGATACATTAATAAACATATATTGGGACATAAAGGCATGAATTCATATATACTGTGTGTAATTTGGTTAGCTCCTAGCAAAATAATCTATTCCTAGTGACCAAAATAAATTTAAGTCTATTTAGATTTGAGCTTGTTTCTTGGCATTTTCATATACATGTAATTTTCTTGGAAACAGTACAGAAATGTCTTGCTAATGCTTGCTTCTGAGATTTTTTTCAACTGCCCATCTTAGTTTATAACCCAGGAATTTCCTTGGTCCCTCATCCAAGTATTAACCACGGCCAATTCTGCTTAACTTTTAAGATCAGTCAAGTTCATCTAGGGGTAAACTAAATACAATTGACCAGGTCAAATACCCAAGGATGTCTTATATGCCTTCTTTGATAAGCAACTTAGGAATCACAAAGGTAAAGCTGTACATTTGTCTACTGATGTTTTGATGCAGAGACTTATGGTATACGTCTATGACTAAAGATATTATAAGCTCCCCAGAACCACTTCGTGGCTAAAATAGGGCTTTGTGTGTTTGTTTGTTTTACTTTAACCACCCAGAGTCACTATGGTGAGATGGACAACCATGTAAACCAAAATAAATAAAATGATAGAAGGAAAGGTTTAAAGATTCCTTTATTTGAATACACTTATAAAGTGCCTCAAATGTCTTCAAACTGAAATATCCAATTGTCTTAAAGGAATTGTACAGTATACCATTCTTCCATTCTGCTATGAACACTTCGGTTTTTACTCCATTTTTCCTTGAAAGATTGCAAATTATAGCTTTAATAAACAGACTAATATATTTCAAATGGAAAAAAAAATCAATATATAAAGTAAAAGATTAAAGAAATATGTTAAAAGCTTTCATATAATTCAGGGTTTATTAGAGCACTATAGGTACTGTAAGTCTAAAAATTCATTTTTTGTGTATTAGTAGCTTTATAGCATGAGCCATAATCCAATTCTGTCCAGTACTATTTGCATCCTTCTTTTCTAAACAAAGAGATATTTTCCAAAATTCTTAATGTCATAAAAAAGGTCAGCAACTTTTAATTAATTTGGTACTATAAGTAACTGAAACTCCAACTTTCCAAAAGAACTGCCATCTTTATGAACTCAAGATTCAACAAAATGTTTTGCTTTTTCCTACACTATTGGCTTATCAAATTACATAGCCTAAGGATCAAAAACGAGGACAAAGATTATTTTTTTATTGCTGTAATCATGTCATCTTTAATTGCCTTGTACTTCTTGACTTTCAAAACACTATTAAAGAGACATTTTATCTTTTCAAAGAAGTTTTCAGTCTTTTTCCTGAATGAATTAATGTTTCGTAAATCCTTGAACATCATTTCCAGAAAAATATTTCTTCTGAAGAAACAAACAGCAAATAAAAAGAGATTGGAGGCCTGGAAGCAGGAGCTGATGGGTGGGGGGGGAGAGAAAATGATAATCTATAGCAGTGGTTCTCAACTTTATAGTGCTGCAACCCCTTTAATACAATTCCCCACGATGTGGCGACCCCAACTGTAAAATTATTTTCGTTCTGAATTTATCACACCTGAAGCCGTATTGGCTAGTGATCTGAACTGCTTGCGATTGCCTTGAGGACGGAGGCATTAAAGCGGAGACTCCTCCCCTATTAAGTTTATCGCGCCTGAAGCCAGATTAGGCTAGCGATTGGGAGTGATTGTAGCTGGCCTGAGAGGGAGACATCAGAGCAAAGATTTCTCTCTTTTTTAATTCATCGCGCCTGAAGCCGAATTCGGCTAGCGATTTGAAGAGCCTGCAGCTGGCTTGTGGAGACAACCATTGGAGCGCGATTCTTCAACTCGCAAGTATACTTCCCATATTTCCGATGGTCTTAGGTGACCTCTGGTAAATCATCATTCGACCCCCAATGGGGTCGCAACCCACAGGTTGAGAACCGCTGATCTATAGGTATATATGCACTTTCCTAAATGTTATATATTGATTCCTTGAAACAACAGCTGTATATCTAACAATATTATTGGTTTCTAGCCTGGTGTCTTAACTCCTAGTCCAAACTAGCTCTAAATGCTTATTTATTCTATGTGCATGCTGCCCAATCTCAAAAGGCTCTGGGCAGATATCAACTTTCAAAGCACCATCAAAGAGACATTTTATCTTCTAAAAGCAGTTTTCAGTCTTTTTCCTGAATGATTATCTTTTATTAAGAACATTTAAAAAGTGAACAGGCACTTTGGAGCACAGTGTTTGTCTTGTGTCTAAGGGCAAAAGCTTTCAAGAAAACTGTGAATGCTCAACATTTCATCATATAAACTCTCGCCAACAGCTTCTTCCTCTTCATATACTGTATGTGCTTTGGACATTCTAGCTCCCACTTGATATTTTTGAAATTGTTAAAAGGTTCCTTACAAGTAAAGCAGAAAACAGGTAAGAAATCTTCATTAATAAGCCATGTGTCGATAATGTCAATGCAGGATTTGGTGGCTTCAAAACACTCCTTCTGAATATTTTCTCGCATTTATCTGAGAGGAAGAATAAAAGAAGATTCCCCCCAAAAGGCTGAATAGCCAAAAAAAAAAAAATGAACAGATGAAAATTCTGTAGGCAGCTCTACTTCTCTGCCTTGCTGACAGCAAATGATAATTCAGCTTTTGCCTCATATGAAAAAAAATACAAAATTTCTGCAGTAAAATTCTTTTCACATTTAGCATATTTGGATGATCTATTATCTCAATCAAGTTTATTTTTAATACCAGGAAAAGCAGTTGGATACGTTCTAATATCTGAGCAAAATTATCAATGATACATATAATCTGAGCAAGCTAAATTTAAGATATATACTGTCTTTTCCAATTACTTACTGATGACCCTGATAAAATATCTAAAGGTTGCCTATGACAAGCTTAGACTGAACATTATTTGTTGTAAATGCTTTAAAAGAATTTGTTGTGCTATTTTTTAACATTGCTAGCCTTATTTGATTATTTAGAATATCTGTAAACCGCTTAGAGAGCGGTAAAGCACTGTGAAGTGGTATATACAGTAAGTCTAAGTGCTATTGCTATTGGTAGTATTTATACATAATGTTGTATCTGCCTATAGGTGTATATTTATTTGTGTGTCCAACAGTCAGTTGTTGGCTTTCCGCTTTCTGCTCATAAGGAAATCATAGGAATAACTACTGTAAAATTCATCTATCATCACTGTTCACCTGTTCATGTGGAGGACAACAAGATAATAATATTAGGGTTCTTTTTATAAGTGTACATGACATAATGCTATCTGTTTTTGATTTTCATTTTTTCCATCAGTCATAGCTCCTGGATTAAGTTTCTGGACTGAATTGGTAATTATAATTACAGGGGATGAGCAACCAAAATTAATTCTCTCTTTAACAATTAGGTTCATTGGCTGTACATAAGAGATACCTCATTGATCTTCAAATTCTGAGCTCCAATTCCATAGTGAAACAATTCTTCCTGCTATGAAAATATTATTGGAGGTGCTGATGTTGAATTTGAAATACTCATAGAGAGAGTGAGAGTCCTTTAGAGCAGGGGTCTCCAACCTTGGCCTTTTTAAGCCTCGCAGACTTCAACTCCCAGAATTCCCCAGCCAGCTTCGCATGGCCAAGGTTGGAGACCTCTGCTTTAGAGAAGATGTTGGAAATCGGAAATGTTAAATTATCAAGCTGAGCTACAGGATACATAAAATCATAAGACTAAGATTATCCTTTTTAAAAAAAACCTTTGTTATTTTTGTATGTGATGAACATACACAATTCTCCTCCCTCCTCCTATTTTCCCTACAGCAACAACTCTGTGAGGTGGATTGGGCTGAGAGAGAGTTTGACTGGTGTGGGGGGGAAGGAAAATCAAGCTTTTAAGAAACTCCTTCCAACACCAGCAGTGGAAAAATAACGTGTAAACTGAAGTGGAGAAATTCTTCTCTGGTAATATTGTACTACTAACTAGAGCATACAAAACATTTGCTAGACCAATTCCTGAATACAGCACATCTGTCTGGAACCCGCACTGCATATCAGACATTAATACAATTGAGAGAGTACAGAGATATTTCACGAGAACAGTCTTTCATTCCTCTACCCTCAATAGATTATCTTATGCCACCAGACTTGAAATTTTGGGCTTAGACAACCTAGAACTACGCTGCCTTCGGTCTGACCTAAGCGTAATACATAAAATTATCTGCTACAATGTCCTACCTGTCAATGACTACTTCAGCTTCAACCACAACAATACATGAGCAAACAATAAATACAAACGTAAGGTACACCGCTCCAAACTCGACTGCAGAAAATAAGACTTCAGCAACAGAGTGGTCAATGCCTGGAATGCACTGCCTGACTGTGATTTCATCCCCAAAACCCCAAAACTTTAACCTTAGACTGTCTACTATCAACCTCACTCCATTTCTAAGAGGTCTTTAAGGGGCATGCATAAGCGTACCAGCATGCTTACTGTCCCTGTCTTAATGTTCCCTTTTATTTATATCCATTTCATGTAGCCATAATTATGTTTATACTTATATCTGCTTTCTAATACATGCTTGATGAAATAAGTAAGTAAGTAGGTAAGTAAGTAAGTTTTGGCACTTTCCATCCACATAGCAAAGGACAGGAACCAGGTGT
Organism: Ahaetulla prasina; assembly: GCF_028640845.1. NCBI lineage: Eukaryota > Metazoa > Chordata > Lepidosauria > Squamata > Colubridae > Ahaetulla > Ahaetulla prasina. Next base: position 32,125,583 of record NC_080539.1, read on the forward strand.
TTTACTATATGGGAAGAAAAAGAGATTGGAAATGGGACCCAAAAGAAGGAAGGTGAAAGTAGATAATAACTGCAGTTAACAGAGGAACTGGAACAGGGGTCTTAGGGAGAATCCTCCCCACCATTACGCTGAAAGCCTCAGAACTGCAGGAGAATTAAAAGTAGGAAGAAGAATTTGAGAATATTATTATTATTATTATTATTATTATTATTATTATTATTATTATTATTATTATTATTATTATTATTATTTTATTAGATTTCTATACCGCCCTTCTCCCGAAGGACTCAGGGCAGTGTACAGCCAGAGTAAAAACAAACAATACAATGTACAATTAAAACAAAATTAAAAAACTTATTACACAATTGGCCAAAGACTTTAAAACATTTAAAATTCTAAAAACCCATTAAAATTCATATAAAATTTAGAAATATGGAATATAAATTTAAAAATACAACAAAATTTAAGCCAGCCCCGCGTGAGTAAATAAATGCATTTTCAATTCGCGGCGAAAGGTTTGAAGGTCAGATATTTGGCGTAAACCAGGGGGAAGTTCGTTCCAGAGGGTAGGAGCCCCCACAGAGAAGGATCTTCCCCTGGGGGCCGCCAGCCGACATTGTTTGGCGGACGGCACCCTAAGAAGTCCCTCTCTGTGTGAGCGTACGGGTCGGTGGGAGGCATGAGGTAATAGTAGGCGGTCCCGTAAGTACCCAGGCCCTAAGCCATGGAGTGCTTTAAAGGTAGTAACCAGAACCTTAAAGTGCACCCGAAAGACCACAGGCAGCCAGTGCAGTCTGCACAGGAGTGGTGTTACATGGGAGCTACGTGGAGCTCCCTCTATCACCCGCACAGCTGCATTCTGGACTAACTGAAGCCTCTGGGTGCACCTCAAGGGGAGCCCCATGTAGAGAGCATTGCAATAATCCAAGCGAGAGGTGACAAGAGCATGAGTGACTGTGTACAAGGCATCCCGATCAAGGAAGGGGCACAACTGGCAAACCAGGTGAACCTGGTGAAAAGCCCTCCTGGAGACGGCCGTCAAATGATCTTCAAATGACAGCCGTTCATCCAGGAGAACACCCAAGTTGCGCACCCTTTCCTTTGGGGCCAAGAACTCGCCTCCAACAGTCAGCTGCGGCTGCAGCTGACTGAATCGGGGTGCCGGCATCCACAGCCACTCCGTCTTGGAGGGATTGAGCTTGAGCCTGTTCCTCCCCATCCAGACCCGTACGGCTTCCAAACACCGGGACAGCACTTCAACAACTTCGTTGGGGTGGCCCGGGGTGGAGAAGTACAGCTGAGTGTCATCAGCATACAGCTGGTATCTCACCCCAAAGCCACTGATGATCTCACCCAGTGGCTTCATATAGATGTTGAACAGGAGGGGTGAGAGAATCGACCCCTGTGGCACCCCACAAGTGAGGCGCCTCGCGGCCGACCTCTGCCCCCCTGTCAACACCGTCTGCGACCGGTCAGAGAGATAGGAGGAGAACCACCGATAAATGGTGCCTCCCACTCCCAATCCCCCCAACCGGCACAGCAAGATGCCATGGTCGATGGTATCAAAAGCCGCTGAGAGATCTAACAGGACCAGGGCAGAGGAATAACCCCTGTCTCTGGCCCTCCAGAGATCATCCACCAACACGACCAAAGCTGTCTCCGTGCTATATCCAGGTCGGAAGCCGGACTGGAACGGGTCTAGATAGACAGCTTCATCCAGGTATTGGGGTAGCTGCAGCGCCACAGCACTCTCTACAACCTTCGCAACAAAGCGAAGGTTGGAGACCGGATGATAATTACCCAAAATAGCTGGGTCCAGGGAAGGCTTCTTGAGGAGGGGTCTCACCACCGCCTCTTTCAAGGCGGCAGGAAAAACCCCTTCCAACAAAGAAGCGTTGATAATCCACTGGAGCCAGCCTCGTGTCACCTCCTGTGTGGCCAGCACCAACCAGGAAGGGCACGGGTCCAGTAAACATGTAGTGGCGTGGAGCCTCCCCAACATCCTGTCCAGGTCCTCGGGAGTCACAAGATCAAACTCATCCCAAACAATCTCGACAAGACGTGACTCCACCCTCTCACTTGGATCATCCCAATTTTGATCCAGACCATCCCGGAGCTGAGCGATTTTATCGTATAGATAACCACTAAACTCCTCGGCACGTCCCTGCAAAGGGTCATCCCGCACCTCCTGATGAATGAGAGAGCGTGTCACCGGAAACAGGGCGGCTGGGCGGTTATCTGCCAACACAATGAGGGTGGAGGTGTAAGAACGCTTCGCCTCCCTCATTGCCACTAGGTAGGTCTTAGAATAAGACCTAACTAGTGTCCGATCAGCTTCGGAATGACTGGACCTCCAGGTACTCTCTAGGCGTCTTCTCTGGCGTTTCATCTCCCACAGCCCCTCGGAGAACCAAGGGGCCGGCTGAGATCTGCGCCGGGTTAGAGGCCGCAAAGGCACGACACGGTCGAAAGCTCCATCCGCGGCCTGTTCCCAGGCCACAACTAGTTCTTCAGCTGTGCTGTGGGCCAGATCCTCAGGATATGGCCCAAGCTCCGTCAGGAGCCTCTCAGGGTCCATCAGGCACCTGGGACGGAACCAATGTATTGGTTCCGTCTCCCTGCGATGGTGGGTGGCGGTTCGAAAGTCCAGGCGAAGGAGAAAATGATCTGACCATGACACCGGTTCTGTTGATAAATCATCTAATTCCAGATCATTTAGCCACTGTCCAGAGATATAAATTAGATCCAGCGTGCCTCCTCCCATGTGCGTAGGGCCATCATTTACTCGAATCAGGTCCAAGGCCATCATGGAAGCCTGGAACTCCCGAGCTGCAGTCGATGACAAACCGGTCGATGGCAAGTTGAAATTCCCCATGACTATAAGTCTGGGGGTCTCAACCGCCACCCCGGCAAGTACCTCCAAAAACTCGGGTAGGGCTGTGGTCACGCAGCAAGGAGCCAGTTACGTGATCAACAAACTCAACTGATTCCTATGGCCCCATCTCACAAAGAGGGATTCACAACCGGCAATCTGAGGAACAGTGGCCTCCCTCGGCTCTAGATCTTCCCTAATAACAACCGCCACCCCCCCACCCCTACCTTGGGCCCTCAGTTGATGAAATGCTTGGAAACCTGGAGGGTCACAGCTCAACAAGGGGGACCCCCCCTCTGGGCCCAACCAGGTCGCCGTAATGCCCATGAGGTCCGCGGACTCCCCCTGAATAAGATCACAAATCAGGGGAGCTTTATTAACCACGGACCGAGCATTACATAACATCAACCGAAGACCCAAGCTCTGAGGATCATGGCCGCCGGAGGAATGGGTAGGGATTGAGGGGCCAGAGCACATGATCGCTTTCAAACAGCGAGCACGTGCTCCCAACACTCAATGCGGGGCCCCCCTCCACCATATCTGCCTCTCCCACTTACCGTACAGATTGAACGACCCTCTAATCCTGGAACAAACCCCTCCCCCTCTGCCTTCAGACCAGATGCCATAGTGCTGTGAACTAGCACAGGGACTGGATCCCTCCCCGATGGGTTTTTTCCCCCACCCGTCATATCCCTCCCCCCCCTTAAATAACCCTTATTTAAAAATCTATTTAAAAATCCCAAAAAGTTCTTCTTGGCCACATGCCACCTCTCTGTGTCCCAAGACCCTTCGTTAAGGTAGGCCCTTGATAGCTTGGAGGGCCATTCCTGCGAGGCGGGGGAACCTCGCAGTCGTAATAGCTCGGCAGACGAATATCTCATGGAAGAGTAACAGATAAAACGGCAGAAGAGTGTCCTTCCCTAACTGGCGTAGATGTTGCAATCGTTCCGATAGTTCACCAAGACCCGACATAAGATGGTAATCCATTTGGGCAAGTTCAAGCTCCCATAGGACAACAGATCTCATAATAGTCCCCAGGTCAGTGCCGCACAGCATCGGGTCTTGAAATCATAGACCATCCATATTGTCTGCTTCACCCTTGTCCTCTTCATAGATAGAAAAAAGACAGACCGGGGTACCAACCCATAATCCGTTGAAATCCGTGGGACCAAAAAGACCAGCCCAAAGTCCAGAGGGTCCAAAACAACCAAGGGGTCCGGAGGTCCAGCCAAGTCCAGTGACCTCCCTCTCGGAAGCTGGCATGGTAATATTCCCTCAGTTATTCCCTCGGCTGCCAGGATGGAAAGGTCGGCTGCCAAGATGGAAGGGTCTCCCTCGGATTCCCGGCACCGTCACGGGACAGGGGCTCATGCAGCACGGTGGTCAATTGGAACGACGCTAATACCGCCGGTGCTGTCAATGCCGTCCATGCCGCCACCACTAAAGCTGCCATTTATACCGCTGGGCCCAAGGCACCAGTGTGCCGCTGTTGAAAATTCAAGGCCAGGCCGCCTATATGTCGCTGATGGAAAACGCGACCAGAAAAACATGCCGCTGCTGGAGATTGCGGCAAAGGCAAGTTATGGCCGAAAGTCAGCTGGGGGGGGAATCGGCCGATATTCGGGCCCATGAGGATACTGTTCCAACGGCCCAGCACACCGCCGCCAATGTTACCTGTGGCCGAAAATGGCCGAGAAACAGCTGAGTCAGGCCAGAGCGTCTCCTCACACCCCCAAAATGGCCGCCGCCATCCACTGCTCGTTCGAGAACTCTGGCTCCACACTCAGCAGCCGAGAGCCCAATGAGGTCCAAAGACCTCGCTCTCGGCTGTCGGCATGATCACAAGCCTGGGGCTGGAGGCCAAGCAGCCCGGCGGTCGGCAGGACGGCATCGTGGCCCGGGGACACCCAGCCGCTGTCTCCACCGAGATCAAGACGCTGCCGCCATTACGCGCATGCGCAGAAGAGTAGTAGAATATAGCAGGAGAACATTCTAAAGAGAGCAACTGGAATCTTAGCTGCTGGCTGAAGGGGTTCTTAAGTGAACCATGTCTTTGAACTCAGAAAAGTGGACTAAAACAGTAGCTACAGTACACCTGCAAGAGTACAGGAGGGAATTCTGTATTTTTCTTAGTGTACACAGATCAGTTTCTACACCTCCATCCTTCAGATTAACTCTATGCATCCCTTACCTAAAAACTGAAAGTATTTTTATCAAGCATTCAGAGCTAGCCAATTGCTCCATGTTCCTTTCCACTGTTGTGACCTAGGCCCAAGTAGTTATTTCCAGACACAATCAGCCTAAACAAACATATTTGATTAGAATAACTGAGAATTATTTCATTCTCAGTTTAGTCCAAATTAAGTCCAAAACAAAACAAAAAGCCTTCAGAAAAAGTCCTTCAGCCTTATCACAAAGGTGTGTCTTCTTTAGCACCCTGCCAAAGGCTTTTCTTGGCAAGAACCCCATAAAGTTCAGAAACAGGAGACAAAAAACAATTGTAGCAACGTTGCTTTCCTACCACGAACCCAAGAGACATTGCTGCTCTTTTAAGCCTTATGGGAGGGGCCAATCATCTCCTGGCCTTACTCCAAGTTGTCCCTTTTGCTTTAGCTGCTCTTGCCTTCTGGCAGCTCTTCACATGCGTGCACTAGGAACAAACTCCTCCTGTTCCTCTGCGTCTCTGCTGTCCGCCTCTGGAAGCTCTGGAGTCCATGCATTGCTCCCAGATGGCCCTGGCCCCATCTCTGCCTCTGACACAGAGCCCTTGTCTGGGCCTTCCCCTGACTCCAGGACTGACCCATTGTCCTCCCCAGCCTCCTCACTGTCCGACTCTGCTGCCAGCTCCACAGGCTACTGGCGGACCACAACAACCACCAAACTGCTTCCTGGAGAAAGAAGAGACATAAAAGGGTCTGAAGAAGGAAGTGAGAGAAAGAAAGAAAAAAGAGAGGATAAAAAGATGGAATGGCAGTCCCACCCACCCCTTCACTTGTCATAAAGACCCCAACAGATTAGCCACAAAGGAAAACTGTCCAAATCAGAAAAGCAAATGTAGAAAGAAGAACCATAAACAAACAGCTCCAAATAAAACCAGTGCAACCTAGCTAGTTAGGTTCATTATTATTATTTTGAATAGGCTGTTAGGTGTTGGTATGTATTCAGAATTCACTGCAGAGAGAATGGCTGGAGAAAGATCATCTAGGTTAGGGGTGTCAAACTCACGGCATCATTACGTAGCATAGCGGGACTTTTTTCCCCTTTGCTAAACCAGACGTGGGTGTGGCCAGTGTGTGATGCATCCGGCCCAGAGGGTTTGACAGCTCTGATCTAGATCTTCTAACTCAGGGGTCCCCAACCTTGGCAACTTTACGACTAATGGACTTCAATTCCCAGAATTCCCCAGCCAGCTTTGCTGGCTGGGATATTCTGGAAGTTAAAGTCCTCCAGGCTTAAAGTTGCCAAGGTTGGGGACCCCTGTTCTAACTGTATGTTGTTGGGCAGATCCTACTAGTACTGCTGCTCCTCAACATTGTTTTCAGCATTGCAAACTACTCTCTTCGGGAGATTGACAGTTGCTTTGTCAAATTAATCAAAATGATCCTTTTCTGATATCTAGGATCTAGCAACAAAGCTGGCAATTATCTGCAGCTATGCCCACCTTTGTAATGACCCTGTCACAGAATGATAAAGGCATCAACCACATCAATAATTATGCTATTATATAACAAGTCTATATGGGAGAGTCTTTTTTTTTTTTTTTTTTGGCAGAAGTGGGGATAACAAAAGATGAATTATGCCTATCTGGGCCTCTCTAGAACTTGTCAGTTTAGATGCACTGTTGTGTCACGTAAAAATTAATGGTTTGCCACATAAGTACCTCCTTAATCTGCACGCTCCTATCTAGGCTTTTATTAAATTTGTGTTTTTTCACCTTTTGTTCTGCTGCTTAGGTTCTCCAGGGTTAGTTATAAGAGGTTTAAATATATATTTCCACAGCTTTTCAACTGAGTTCTTTTAAAAAATATTTATCTGAAAGTAAGACAACGGCGAATTTAAAACTATCTTCTCAAGAAGAAAGATAAACAAAAATCTATAGGGCCAGCTTCCATACCAACAGTATCAAAAGCAAACTACTATGACATGAAAATGGTGACATGTACATAAAAACCCAAAGGTGCTTTTTCAAAAGGCAACTAGACTTCCTTTGTCTTCTTGAAGACATTTTGCTTCTCATCCAAAAAGTTTCTTCAGTTCTGATTGAATGGTGGAAAATGGAAGGATTTGTATTCCTTGCAGTTATCTGGTCATTAGCCCTCTTTCTGAGAGTTGCTGAAGCCACTTGGACATTTAGCTGTGGCCTCAAGGTCACCTGAATAGTGCCAGTGGGTGCAGAACCTTCTTGGAACAGGAGATAGTGGTGTCATATCCCTCCCTCTCTATTGAGAGAGAGATGTTCAATCTTAGTGTAGATGGCCTCTTTGACCCCTCTTTTAAAACAGCAATCGTCTCTGTCCAGAATGTGGACTTTGCTGTCTTCAAAAGAGCGACTTTTGTCTTTCAAATGCAGGTGGACTGCATTTATAGATTCTTCCATTCTCCACCATTTAGTCAGAACTGAAGAAGCTTCTTGGATGAGAACTGAAATATCTTCAAGGAAAAACAAAGAAAGTCCAGTTGCCTTTTGAAAAAGCACCTTTGCGGCAACCATCACCTGGGCAATTGAGAATTTCCATAGACATTATGCATGAAAACATAAGCACATAATGTACACACTGAAATTATGTCCCTTGTGTCATGATATCTACTGCAAACATATATAGATATCTATGCAAACGTATATAGATATCAGGATTCTACCGATCTTCCACAGATGCCCATGCTTCCTACTTCGTCAGCTATAATTGCCAATCCCAACAAGAATCAATTCTGGAGATTTGTTTCTACTCTTCATCCCCCATTACTGTGACATAGCTCTGTGTGTGTGTGTGTGTGTGTGTGTGTGTGTGTGTGTGCATATTTGTTGTGTATACAGTTTGGCATATGCATTGATCAGGATGGATCACAAAGGACCATAATAATTGAATTCATTATTGCTAATTCAAATTTATTTATTTATTTATTTATTTAATTACATTTTTATACCGCCCTATCTCCCAAGGGACTCAGGGCGGTTTACAGCCTATTAAAACACAAATACACAAATATAAATACAAGATAAAACATTGATTAAAAACTTATTAAATAAGGCCGAATTTAAAACTATCTTCTCAAGAAGAAAGATAAACAAAAATCTATAGGGCCAGCTTCCATACCAACAGTATCCAAAGCAAACTACTATGACATGAAAATGGTGACATGTACATAAAAACCCAAAGGTGCTTTTTCAAAAGGCAACTAGACTTCCTTTGTCTTCTTGAAGACATTTTGCTTCTCATCCAAAAAGTTTCTTCAGTTCTGATTGAATGGTGGAAAATGGAAGGATTTGTATTCCTTGCAGTTATCTGGTCATTAGCCCTCTTTCTGAGAGTTGCTGAAGCCATTTGGACATTTAGCTGTGGCCTCAAGGTCACCTGAATAGTGCCAGTGGGTGCAGAACCTTCTTGGAACAGGAGATAGTGGTGTCATATCCCTCCCTCTCTATTGAGAGAGAGATGTTCAATCTTAGTGTAGATGGCCTCTTTGACCCCTCTTTTAAAACAGCAATCGTCTCTGTCCAGAATGTGGACTTTGCTGTCTTCAAAAGAGCGACTTTTGTCTTTCAAATGCAGGTGGACTGCATTTATAGATTCTTCCATTCTCCACCATTTAGTCAGAACTGAAGAAGCTTCTTGGATGAGAACTGAAATATCTTCAAGGAAAACAAAGAAAGTCCAGTTGCCTTTTGAAAAGCACCTTTATGCAACCATCACCTGGGCAATTGAGAATTTCCATAGACATTATGCATGAAAACATAAGCACATAATGTATACACTGAAATTATGTCCCTTGTGTCATGATATCTACTGCAAACATATATAGATATCTATGCAAACGTATATAGATATCAGGATTCTACCGATCTTCCACAGATGCCCATGCTTCCTACTTCGTCAGCTATAATTGCCAATTCCAACAAGAATCAATTCTGGAGATTTGTTTCTACTCTTCATCCCCCATTACTGTGACATAGCTCTGTGTGTGTGTGTGTGTGTGTGTGTGTCTGTGTGTGTGCATATTTGTTGTGTATACAGTTTGGCATATGCATTGATCAGGATGGATCACAAAGGACCATAATAATTGAATTCATTATTGCTAATTCAAATTTATTTATTTATTTATTTATTTAATTACATTTTTATACCGCCCTATCTCCCAAGGGACTCAGGGCGGTTTACAGCCTATTAAAACACAAATACACAAATATAAATACAAGATAAAACATTGATTAAAAAACTTATTAAATAAGGCCGAATTTAAAATTTATAAAACAAAATAATAAAACCACATTAAAAACTAAATTAAAATTACAATCCTAGCCCAGTCCTGTGCAAATAAATAGATGTGTCTTAAGCTCGCGGCGAAAGGTTCGAAGGTCGGGAAGTTGACGGAGTCCCGGGGGAAGTTCATTCCAGAGGGTGGGAGCCCCCACAGAGAAGGCCCTTCCCCTGGGTGTCGCCAGTCGGCACTGCCTGGCAGACGGCACCCCAAGGAGTCCCTCCCTGTGAGAGCGCACGGGTCGGTGGGAGGCAGTCGGTGGCAGCAGACGGTCCCATAAGTAACCCGGCCCTAAGCCATGGAGCGCTTTGAAGATGGTTAATTGAAGATGGTTAAATTAATTGACTGTAAACAAACCAGCCAAAAAAAGCACCTACATTTTTATAAGTTTACGACAAAAGAGTTGTTACTATTCCTCCCTACCCACTTAATTCACCCTCTGAGGTATTCCACTTGTAACATTCATTAAATCTGCGCTTTATGAACATACACAAAATCTGGTGGACACAATTACATAGATCGAATCAACTAGAATAGAATAGAATAGAACAGAACAGAATAGAATAGAATAGAATAGAATAGAATAGAATAGAATAGAATAGAATAGAATAGAATAACAGAGTTGGAAGGGATCTTGGAGGTCTTCTAGTCCAACCCCCTGCTTAGGCAGGAAACCCTACACCGCTTCAGACAAATGATTATCCAATCTCTTCTTTAAAAAACATTCAAGAGGGAGAAAGAATGAGAGAATGAAAAGCGATTGCAGAAAACTGATTCAGCAAGCATAAAATTGCCTTGTTACAAAATACATTAAGCACCTATGTGTAACTTACATATAGAGTGAAAACACAAATGCAGATCATGTGATGTTGAAGGAAAACTTCACACCTCAAGAAATCGCAGACAAATGTCTTACAGAAAAGAGATTTGTTTATTAAGAAGAATTAAAGCAACCTCAGAATATATATCTGGGGAATCAGAATTAAAAATTAAACTTAATTAAATTAAATATAATATTAAATTAAACAGAATAACAAAATCAGAAGGCATCTGAAGACAGGACAAGAAGCAATAGATGGAAACTAATCAAGGAGAGAAGCAACCTAGAACTAAGAAGAAATTTCCTGACAGTTAGAACAATTAATTAGTGGAACAACTTGCCTCCAGAAGTTATAAATGCTCCAACACTGGAAGTTTTAAAGAAGAGATTGGATAACCATTTGCCTTAAATGCTATAGGGTTTCCTGTCTAAGCAGGGGATTGGATTAGAAGACCTCCAAGGTCTCTTCCAACTCTGTTATTCTATTCTGTTAAGTTAAGTTAAGTTAAGTTAAGTTAAGTTAAGTTAAGTTAAGTTAAGTTAAGTTAAGTTAAGTTAAGTTAAGATATGAGAAAAAACAAGTACAATATATATAAAAGTGTGATTAGTAGTTGTAGCAAAACAGTATGTATGGTTTAACTTTGGACTAAGGAGATTGTCTCCAATTTTACATGTCTTGGCAGAGAAGGCTGAAATAGAATATGAACAGGAATCACTAGAACCCACTGCCAACCAAAGTGCGCATAGTCAAGGCTTTTGTTTTCCAAGTTGCAATGTATGGCAGTAAAAGTTGGACAATAAGAAAGGCTGAGTGACAAAGAATTGAGGCCTTTGAACTATGGTGCTGGAGAAAACTCCTGTTAGTCCCTTGGACTGCAAGGCGATCAAACCAGTCAGTCCTAGAGGAGATCAACCCTGACTGCTCTTTAGAAGGCCAGATCCTGAAGATGAAACTCAAATATTTTGGCCACCTAATGAGAACAAAGGACTCACTGGAGAAGAACCTAATGCTGGGAAAGATTGAGGGCAAAAGAAGAACGGGACAACAGAGAATGAAGCGGCTGGATGGAGTCACTGAAGCAGTAGGCATGAGTTTAAATGAACTCCAGAGGATGGTAGAGGACAGGAAGGCCTGGAGGAATGTTGTCCATGGGTTTGCGATGAGTTGGACATGATTTTGCAACTAACAACAATTATGTATTTATTAAATTTATATTTATTAAATTTCACTCTCAAGTGACTCTGGGCAGCTTACAGTATGATAATTTGCACTGCCCTTCAGTTGTCCTACATTAAAACTTTAAGGATGGCCTCCACTGCCAGCTTCACTCTGGGAATGCAACATGGCTGCTGGGATTGAGCCACTTATGTTGGCATAATTTTCTGCCCACTCAAGGACAGAAGAAATGCACATTGTTGCAGTAAGAAAAACAACTTTTAGAGAACTTGTGGTTCATGCTTATTGTCTGTTGACCCGTTGGAAACTTCAATTTATGCCACAGCAAATTGTGATCAGTTGAAATAGGTAGATCCAAGTTTGGGAGTTCATATGATATGTGAGTGATACGTTTGTGGGGGTGAAGTTCCTAGTAACCTAAGATGAGGGCAAGACAAAAATTTCACAGAACAGTTCTGTAATCACTGAAGCAACAAATATTAAGAAAGGGGCAGGATGGAAACAAGTGCTAACTTTGCTTCCTTATATATTGCTTCATCACCACAGATGAACTTCTTAAACATTCTGCCATGCAGAAAGAGTATGCAATTTCAATATTTTCCAGACACAGCTGTGAATAAGGTATCATGTTTTTTGCAGTATCTTTTTTTCCCCAGAACTCAATTCTGGGGAATGTTGAAAAGCTGTCCAATCCTCATGTATTATTCATATCTATAGTCATTCCACCAACACTTTTTAAAGCAATTTTCTAGGTAGAAAATATTATGCTGGAATGAGGTTTTTATGTCTGTTGCTGCCATTTGCATCGATTAAATTAGACAGTGCCCTTGCAGTGACACAGAAATCCTGGCTAAACAATAGTTTACATAATAGAACAATAGTTCTTCATCTGTAGAAAACAAGATTGCTTGTAATCCTACTTGTAATTTTCAAAAACGTGATTCATGGATTGTACTGAGAATAGATGAGGGCTACACCATCTTCTGGTACAACTGAAACAAAAAGCTACAGGTAAACCCAAACCAAGGGTGAAATCCAGCAGGTTCTGACAGGTTCTGGAGAACCGGTAGCAGAAATTTTGAGTAGTTCGGAAAACCAGCAAATGCCACCTCTAACTGGCCCCAGAGTGGGGTGGGAATGGAGATTTTGCAGTATCCTTCCCCTGGAGTGGGGAGGGAATGGAGATTTTGCAGTATCCTTCCCCTGGAGTCAGGTGGGAATAGAGATTTTGCGGTATCCTTCCCCTGGAGTGGGGAGGGAATGGAGATTTTGCAGTATCCTTCCCCTGGAGTCAGGTAGGAATAGAGATTTTGCGGTATTCTTCCCCTGGAGTGGGGAGGGAATGGAGATTTTGCAGTATCCTTCCCCTGGAGTCAGGTAGGAATAGAGATTTTGCGGTATTCTTCCCCTGGAGTGGGGAGGGAATGGAGATTTTGCAGTATCCTTCCCCTGGAGTCAGGTGGGAATAGAGATTTTGCGGTATCCTTCCCCTGGAGTGGGGAGGGAAGGGAGATTTTGCAGTATCCGTCCCCTGCCACGCCTACCAAGCCACGCCCACAGAACTGGTATGAAAATTTTTTAGATTTCACCCTGCCCTGACCCAAACTATCAGGCTTCTAAATTCTATACTTCTTCTTTATTTAACATATGCAAAATATATCTTGAAAAATCCCAAATGTAGAAAAAATGGAAATAAAATTTCTTGGAGAAACATCAACACAGCTTACGCTTATATACCTCTGTGACAATTGAGAACAAGGAAGACTTAAGGAATCTCGACCTGAAAATGAAAGAGGAAGGTGCAAAAGCCATTTTGGGGCTCCACATTTTTTTAAAATCTTCTATGCCAATAAATTTTACAAATAAATAAATAATGAATGCTGCCCAGGGTTGCTTTTCATGAGATGGGTGGCTATATAAATTAGATTGCTATAGGACAGGGGTGTTAAATTCACGGCGTCATGTTGTTGTCACATGACATATCACAACTTCCCCCCCTTCACTAAACTGGGGGTGGGCGTGGCCATCCCCTGATGCATCCGCCCACAAGTCACGAGTTAGACACCCCATTATAGGAGATAGACAGATGATAGATGATGGATGGATGGATGGATGGATGGATGGATGGATGGATGGATGGATGGATGATGGATGGATAGATGGATGGATGATGGATGGATGGACAGACAGAGACAAAAAGAGATTGTCCGAATAGGCAATCCCAACCCAATGCAAAATGTCATAGAAGGAGCTGAGGCAGTAAGAGAGCAGATTTTCCTTAACTCAAAAATTCACAGGAGTGATGGTGGTAGCCATGATATAAAAAAAAAATCGGATACTTGGGAGAAAGTCTATGTTAAATCAATCTAGGCAAACATTACCATACAGAGATAAAACAAAAACACACATTATCAAAGCCATGGTTCTATGCTTGATCTTAGACAAAAGACAGAGAAGGCAGAAGTCGTAGGATGAAACCGTATATGTTTGTAAAAAAAAAAGTGAGTTTAAAAAAAGACCAAGAAAAGAAAAGGAGGCTAAATATAATCATTGATGAAGGAAACAGTTTACAAGCTTGGTGGAATTACATCCATCAGGGCCCAATGTATTGGAAATGACTAACTGAACAATAGCAAAATCCTTTCTCTGTCACTTCTGTTACCATCAGTATGATAATAATAACCTTTATTGTCACGGCACAACATATGTACAATGAGATTGGAACATGATAGCAATGTTCCAATATCTCAGGGATTGCCACAAAGAAGAGGGAGTCAAACTATTCTCCAAAGCACCTGAGGGTAGAACAAAAAGCAATGGGTAGAAACTAATCAAGGAGAGAACTAAGGAGAAATTTCCTGACAATTAGAACAATTAATCAGTGGAACAACTTGCCTGCAGAAGTCATAAATGCTCCAACAGTGGAAATTTTTAAGAACATGTTGGATAGACATTTGTCTGAAATGGTGTAGGGTTTCCTGCCTGGGCAGGGGGTTAGACTAGAAGACCTCCAAGGTCCCTTCCAACTCTGATATGATGATGATGATGATGATGATGATGATGATGATGATGATGATGAGTCAGTTGACTTCTCTTCAAGAGTAACCATTTCAAAATAAAGGGGAAACTTTGTGACTTTAACTGTGTTACTTAAATGGGTCTTTCCTATGGCCTGGGCCAGAGATGAAGGTAACCTTAGGTAGACCACAACAGGAAAAAAAATACATAACCGGGGCATGTTTTGCAAGAGGTGAAAGGTCGTCTTGTTCTACCTACAAAGAAAGCAGAACGATTGCAAAAGGGATTCTGGCTTATACTGGCTCCCTTCTTCCCCATTTCTGCCTTTTCGTATAGGGACAGATTGTGGGACTATTTTATTTTAAAAGCAACAACTCCAACATGCTATGCAGGAAATATAGCCTATATAGCCATATAAGACAGAACTATGTTCATTTCCTTGAGAGTCACCATCTCAGATACCAGCTAACCTCACAGGCAGATTCAGTCATATCTGCAAAAGTTGTCCGGTTGGCACCTAGTTCTGAGCTGACCTCAATGGTTTTAACCTCCAATTGTCTGGAAAATTCAACACAGTGATTATGTAACTGTTTTGTCAGCCCTGACGCTCGGCCGCATGTCAGGGCTGCCATTCCGGTGGGTGCGGAGGTTCTGGCGAAGCGGCGGCTCCCATGGCACCCTGGCTCCTCAGCTTACCTCCTGGCCACCAAACAACATGAAGATCAGAGGTGGGTTTCAGCAGGTGCTGACCAGTTCTAGAGAACCAGTAGCAGAAATTTTGAGTAGTTTGGACCACCCCTTTCCTAAAAGAATGAAATATTTTGGGAAATATTAAAAAGGCAGCATATATTTCCCTGGATAAGAAATGGAGAAACATGTTTTAAAGACAAAGCAGTTCCCACCTTCCTGCCTCCCCCTCCCCCTTTGTCAATGGGCTAGAGGCAGAAACCCAATCCCCCACCCCACCTTTGTCAATGGGCCATCATCTGCAACACAATAGAACCCATCTAGCAACAGAAACTCACCACATGGCACCTGGGAAGATTACATCAGCCAGCAAGGCTAGCTAAGACTCCCACCCCCTGGGAGTGTGACAACCAATCAGGGTACTCTTCCTGTGCCCCAGGAAGTTCAAAGCTCAGAGAGGGCATAAAACCAAGGCGTGCTCAGCATCTTGGCCCTCTTCTGTTCAGGAACTCAAACCATGTGATCCTGTCCACCATTAAACCATCTTTCCAAGCAGTCTCCATGTTTCCAGTGTTTTTTTCTCCACTTGGAACTGAACCCAGATGGATATTTCTTCCAACAAACTGGTAGTAAAAATTCTGAGTGGCCTGCCCCCATCTATTCTCTGCCTCTTGAGTCCCAGTTGATCAGGAGGAAATGGGGATTTTACAGTATTCTTCCCCTGCCATACCCAAGCCACACCCACCAAACCATGCCACACCCACAGAACCGGTAGTAAAAAAATTTGAGGGGAGACTGAGAGGCTGAGAGACTGAGGGTCATGGAGAGGTTTGGAAACAGCTCTAATAATGGCTAATCTGGAGGAGGAGTAGCCAGCGAGCTGGGAGCATGCAGGAGTAATGCCTAATTGCAGTATCTAAGGGAACAATGATTAATGAGTGTGGAGGAGCCGGATTAAGGGTCACCTGGGTGATAAAACTTTAAAAGGTGGTGGGGAGCACAAAGCATTACCTTCAACAAAATCTTCCTGTATTGATTTATGAATGTTAGTTCATGCTGGTAAAGGATTCAAACCATCATTTGTGTGTGTGTGGAGTTTACACCGGAACCTGACAGTTTATCTACCTCACCATTCTGCAACAAGAGTCTAGGTCCCAAATACAAAGTACAGAAATATTGATATTTTGCCGCTCTTACTGTAATGGAATAGGCTCAGATATAAGCTCTTATCCATATTTATTTTCCATCAGCAACATTCTAGGACAGGGGTCTCCAACCCTGGCAACTTTAAGCCTGGTGGACTTCAACTCCCAGAATCCCCCAGCTAGCAAAGCTGTATATATATGTATATAAAGAAATTAATGAATCTGCTGCATCAGTCTGCCTGTGTGTACTTTCTGGATTTGATTTTTGCAACAAACTCTGACACACTCCATTTCCTAGAGCTCCTCAGTAAACTCAGGAACTCCCCTATATCAATGATCAGGGAGAGATCACTCAGACGCAATCCTATCCAAAGCTACATGCATCCCCTCATTTCACCACGCACCTAAAGCCAAGCACAGGAAACTCCCCGAGGGCCTTCTGGAAACCATGTGACCAATAGGCAGACCAATCAAATCTATCCCTCCTGCCCCCCCCTAGATTGGTGGCGCAAGTCTACCTTAAAGCAATTAGAGAATGATCTATCTATCAGTGGATGTTACAGTCCACTGAATCCCTGATCATACCATCTCTACCCTGATCCAGATCAAGCATGTGTTGTGTTGGAGCCTTGATAATCCTGGATACATTCATGGTTGGCAGGTCACCTTAGATGCCACCCTTAAGGATGACATGTTGAAGTCCCCTAGAACCATCCACCTTGGGAAATCTACTGTCACTCACCAGAGCCAACTTATCAGGTTTTGTTTTTAGAGTTCCATAGTAAAGGAAAATTGTTCATATAACTAATTAAAAAACTTTTTTCTCAATGAATATTTCTTATTCTGTCTCCACTTGATGGAAGATGCCTAAAGGCAAATTCTTAAATAATTATTTTAATGTTGAATTACTTGATAATTCAATATTACTTTCCTCTGAGACTGTAAATGACAGATCATATTTTATTACCAACCTGAATAAATGGATCCATCATTCATACAGTTCTCACCAAAATGTTATTTTATTCTTGCCTCTAAGCCTAACAGCCCCCCACAAAAAACCCTCCCACATTCATTTAAGGAGAGAGAGAGGTGGGGGGAGGGAGGGAGGGAGAGATAGAGAGTGGCCAAATCAAACCTCAGTTTTATAAACCATTCTGTAGTAAGGTAGTGGAGCAAGGGATTCTTCAGTCAAAATCTGATCAAATAATGTGATGTGCTCCTGGAGCAATTTAACAGAATATTTGTCTCAATCCAAACAAAATTTTTACAATATGAAACCCTACCCGAACAATACTGAAACTCAAATCTCCATCTTTGTGATGGACTCTAGTCCAGATTCCGAGGCGGGGGGGTGGCGGGGAGTGCATTCCAGAGGTGCAAGAGCCAAAATCTGTTCAAATAGTCTACATGAGAGAATTATTTATTTATTTATTTAGCGTATGGTATACAAGGCCAGTAGAAGTCCTAGCAGCCCACAGTAATGTGTTTGTTGCATTGATGCACCACAAGAGGGCGAACTAGCTTCAAACCAGCTGGCCAGCAGCTTCTCAGACAAAGTTAATTCATCCAGGACTTTCCTCCACCATTCCTCTCTGCCAATCACATCCGGGCAGATCCAGTGCCAATGCCAACTCCCTGCACAGAACACAGCTAGCAATTTCCCACCATCAAAATAATGATATCTATATATCAATTGGACCCGATGGACTATGTGCATACTTCTTAAAAAAACTTTCCATTAATATAGCAGAACCCCTAAGCATAATCTTTGATAAAGCCTTCACTACCAGTTCCCTTCCCAAACTTTGGTCACTAGCCAGTCATCCCTATCTTCAAAAAAGGAGACCCCAGCTTAGTCGGAAATTACAGACCGATCTCTTTGTGCTGCGTCACCTGCAAAGTCATGGAATCAATCATCAACCAATCCATTACCTCACACTTAGAAACTAACAACCTACTCTCCAATAAACAATTTGGTTTCCGGGAAAAATTATCATGTAACTTACAACTACTCCACTGTAAAAACATATGGACTACAAATCTTGATCAAGGCAAAACAATAGATGCAATCTACATAGACTTCTGCAAAGCTTTTGACTCAGTAGTACACGATAAACTTCTCCTAAAACTAACATCCTATGGCATCTCAGGACCCCTTCACAAATGGATATCTGCTTTTCTGTCTAACAGACAACAAGTGGTCAAAATTGGCAATGCTTTATCAAATCCTGTTCCTGTCAAGATTGGCGTTCCTCAAGGCAGCGTCCTTGGACCAACACTCTACATACTATACATTAATGATCTTTGTGACCATATCTCAAGTAATTGTGTTCTCTTTGCTGACGATGTCAAACTATTTAACACCACAGACAATACATCTATCATTCAAAAAGACCTTGATCATCTAATCGCTTGGTCTAAAACTTGGCAACTCCAAATCTCAACCAGCAAATGCTCAATCTTACATATAGGAAAAAAGAACCCAAACACTAAGTACATATTAGATGGACATTACCTTACAGATGACCCCATTCCCGTTAAAGAGTTTTCATGTCAAATGATTTAAGTGCCAAAGCCCCCTGCAACTACATAGCAAAAAAAGCTCTAAGAGTTGTAAACCTAATCTTGCGTAGCTTCTTTTCCAAAAACACCACACTACTAACCAGAGCATATAAAACATTTGCTAGACCAATTCTAGAATACAGCTCACCTGTTTGGAACCCTCACCACATCTCTGACATCAATACAATTGAACGTGTCCAGAAATATTTTACAAGAAGAGTTCTCCATTCCTCTGAAAACAACAAAATACCTTATCCCACCAGACTTGAAATCCTAGGCTTAGAAAACTTGGAACTCCGTCGCCTACGACAAGACCTAAGTTTAACTCACAGAATCATCTATTGTAATGTCCTTCCTGTTAAAGACTACTTCAGCTTCAATTGCAATAATACTAGAGCAACCAATAGATTTAAACTTAATGTCAACCGCTTTAATCTAGATTGCAGAAAATATGACTTCTGTAACAGAATCATCAGTGCTTGGAATACTTTACCTGACTCTGTGGTCTCTTCCCATAATCCTAAAATCTTCAACCAAAAACTGTCTACTATTGACCTCATCCCATTCCTGAGAGGACCATAAGGGGCGTGCATAAGCGCACAAACGTGCCTACCGTTCCTGTCCTATTGTTTTTCTTTTCTTCTTCCTATATACATATATGCTTATACCTCCTTATATTTACCCATATATGTGTTTATATATTATATAATCTTTTTGTATGATACCTACATATATTGTTATGACAAAATAAATAAATAAATAAATAAATATATCTACTCACAAACAATGCTTTCAAATTGGTGGGTGGGTGGGCAGGAGCTACGAACAAGAGATGGGAGCTCACCCTGTCCTGCGGAGCTGGACTCAAACCGTCCAAGTGGTGGCAATTGCTCAGCACATCTGGCATCATTAAACCTCTGTACCACTGTATCCCCTGTGTGAGAGAAAGCGGATAAAGACAGCTCTTTCCAAAATAGTTCCCAGAATATATGTCTTATGAGGGTGTTAGCATGCTTTTAGTTTGGCAAGATTCTGTCTACTGACAAGGAATAATAATAAAATCTGCTTGGAAGAATCGTAGTGTGTCTTTCTTGGTTTTTGGAGCCTGACAATCTTAGAGTCATGTAACTGATAGTATTGACTTCCTATATATAGTCACTGTCAACTACCAAATTCCATACTTCCCCTCAGAAAGCAGTGGGGATGAGGTATCTTTCCAAGTAATTGGAGCAAAAATGCCCCATCCCATCCCAATCTCTTGTGAACATTTATGATCTTACTGCTTTCACAATCAAGTTCCACATAGAGTTTTTCTGTATATCACCAATGATATGGATATTTCAAATGGAGAAAAACATGAGTATCCTCAGTGTGTAGGGTTGTGTCAAAACATTTTAACAGATTAACAGAATTGGAAGGGACCTTGTAGGTTATCTAGTCCCCCTGCCCAAGCAGGAGATTCTACACCATTTCTGACACGAAGGTCATGATATCACCCTGTAAATGAAACAAATTATATATATTGTGATGCAATTAGGTATATGTGTTGGTTATACAATGGAACTATAATGCACGTTACATGTTTATATTGTTGTGGTTTGTTTTAGATATCACCAATTTAAATTAGTAAGAGTGGTTGCATTGGTTAAGTTGTTGCTTCACGGTCCCAGTCAAATATGAAGTTTGTTGTTTGCATTTATAAAAGTAAAGGTTCCCTTCACACACATGTGCTAATTGTTCCTGACTCTAGGGGACAGTGCTCATTTCCGTTTCAAAGCCGAAGAGCCACCGCTGTCTGAAGACGTCTCTGTGATCATGTGGCCAGCATGACTCAACGCCAAAGACGCACGGAACACTGTTACCTTCCCACCAAAGGTGCTCCCTATTTTTCTACTTGCATTTTTTAATGTGCTTTTGAACTGTTAGGTTGGCAGCAGCTGGGACAAGTAATGGGTGTTCACCCCCATTACACAGCACTATGGATTCGAACCGGTGAACTGCCGACCTTTTGATTGACAAGCTCAGTGTCTTAGCCACTGAGCCACATGTCCCTGTTTGCATTTATACCACACTCTTAATCTGATTTTAAAATTCTCATTTTTTGTTTTTGCACAATACACTAAATCATAATTCTAACTAAACTGGCTGTATTTATGCAACACATTAAACCACAAGGAGAATGTAACATGGTTGATAATAAAAAGCTTAGCATGCTGCGTGAAGTTATTTGCTAACCAGTAAGTTAAGAATTTTATGAACATAAGCATTATCCATCAATTCAAACCAACTCACAAAACTGTGAGGGGGAAAAAAGAGAAGAAATTCCAACCTATATTTCTTTGAGCTCCTTAAAGAAAAGTGGACTAAGCAAGCAAACTAAGAGATTCTTCATATTTTTAATTACCTGGAAAGCCATATTTAAATCTACTTTCTGGACATCCAGTAAGAAAGTTTCCATCAATTTCAGTCAAAAATATAGTCATCTGAAGGCTTCTCAATCTGCTATTATCCACAAATACAGGTAGTCTTCTACATGCAATAGTTTGCTTAGCGACCGTTCAGAGTTACAACGGCACTGAAAAAAAGGACTTATGACCATTTTTCACAGTTATGACCATTGCAGCATCTCCATGGTAGTGTGATCAAATTTCAGCTGCTTGGCAACTGGCTCATATTTATGACGGTTGCAGTGTCCCAGGGTCATGTCATCATGCAGTGATTCACCTAACAACGGTGACAAGAAAGGTCATAAAATGGGGCAAAACTCATTTAACTTGAGAACAACAGAAATGTTGGGCTCAATTGTGGTTGTAAATTGAGGATTACCTGTATGTGGAATTATAACTTTCACCATCTGCTAGCTCTCATGAAAGTTGCGTTACAACACTATAGCTCAGTGGTAGTCAACCTGGTCCTTACCGCCCACTAGTGGGCGTTCCAGCTTTCATGGTGGGCGGTAAGGGTTTTGTCCAATACTGAAGCACTTTCCTTTTTTTTTAATTTAATTGACTTTTTAAAAAAAATTCATAGCATTATTTAAAAACATTTTCATTAACTTTTCATAAAATTCCCCGTGACAATTTAAATTTCTGAAAATATACTATTTGTATTGCCCGCACGTAAGTTTCATTCACATTACGTAAGTGAAACTAAATGGCGCTATAGTGCGACCGCAAACAAAAGAGCCTCGTCCCAGAATAGCTCGCGCATCTCTCCCCACACCACCCAGCTGTAACAGACAAGCAGAGCTGGTAGCACCCCCCCAACCCCAATCCACGATGCGCGAGAGGCATGCGCAGACAAGGATACATGGCCCATTACTGTGGAACCGGTGGGTGGTTAGAAATTTTTACTACTAACAGAGATACAAAAGTGGGCGGTAGGTATAAAAAGGTTGACTACCCCTGCTATAGCTGCTGGAAATCAGACTGAGAGAGACTATGCTATGCTTTAATATGACATGGGAATTCCAAAGTATGTGATGCCTTTTGCAATGAAAGCATGGGTCATACTGAATTCAAGATCCTCTATGAATGGAGTATCCCACTCTTGGAATATAAAACTATTTCCATCTCCCAAAGTTGGCTTGCTGCAACTGGGGGTAATATGCTGACTCTGTAAACCGCTCAGAGAGGGCTGTAAAGCACTGTGAAGCTGTATAGAAGTCTAAGTGCTATTGCTATTCGCGATCTCCACCAGTGGTGAAATCCAATTTTTTTTACTACCAGTTCTGTGGGAATGGCTTGGTGGGCGTGGTGTGGCTTGATGGGCGTGGCTTGGTGAGTGTGACTGGGGAAGGATACAGCAAAATCTCCATTCCCTCCCCACTCCAGGGGAAGGATATTGCAAAATCTCGATTCCCATCCCACTCTGGGGCCAGCCAGAGGTGGTATTTGCCAGTTCTCTGAACTGCTCAAAATTTCCGCTACCGGTTCTCCAGAACCTGTCAGAATCTGCTGGATTTCACCCCTGATCTCCACCCATTCCACCAGCTAGAAATGGATTTAAAATATTTGTGGTCAAAGAACTGTCTTATGATGATTGGCTTTATGCTACATTGGACTAAATGAGATTGAACTCTGATTCTGTGGTTGCGGCTACAGAGGAATTGTCCTACAAAGTATGAACCAGGCCATTACATTAACCTGGCAGAATGGAAGAGTAATTGATACTTTAAAACTTTTGAAAAGCCTCCTTAGAAAGCAAATGGACTGAGCCTCCTTAGAAAGCAAATGGACTGAGCAAATAGGTTCAAGGTTTTCTCTCAAAGCACAAAAGATCAAGCTAAAATTGTTATATTTTGGACATAGAATAGAATAGAATAGAATTTTTTATTGGCCAAGTGTGATTGGACACACAAGGAATTTGTCTTGGTGCATATGCTCTCAGTGTACATAAAAGAAAAGATACCTTCATCAAGGTACAACATTTTCAACACAAATGATGGTCAATATATCAATATAAATCATAAGGATTGCCAGCAACAAAGTTACAGTCATACAGTCATAAGTGGAAAGAGATTGGTGATGGGAACTATGAGAAGATTAATAGTAGTGCAGATTCAGTAAATAGTCTGACAGTGTTGATGGAATTATTTGTTTAGCAGAGTGATGGCCTTCGGGAAAAAACTGTTCTTGTGTCTAGTTGTTCTGGTGTCTATAGCGTCGTTTTGAGGGTAGGAGTTGAAACAGTTTATGTCCTGGATGTGAGGGATCTGTAAATATTTTCACGGCCCACTTCTTGATTCGTGCAGTATACAGGTCCTCAATGGAAGGCAGGTTGGTAGCAATTATTTTTTCTGCAGTTCTGATTATCCTCTGAAGTCTGTGTCTTTCTTGTTGGGTTGCAGAACCGAACCAGACAGTTATAGAGGTGGAAATGACAGACTCAATAATTCCTCTGTAGAACTGAATCAGCAGCTCCTTGGCCAGTTTGAGCTTACTGAGTTGGCACAGAAAGAACATTCTTTGTTGTCCTTTTTTAATGATGTTTTTGATGTTAGCTGTCCATTTTAGATCTTGCAATATGATAGAGCCTAGAAATTTGAAGGTTTCTACTGTTGATACTGTGTTGTCTAGTATTGTGAGAGGTGGAAGTATGGAAGGGTTTCTCCTAAAGTCTACCACCATTTCTACGGTTTTGAGTGTGTTCAGTTCCAGATTGTTTTGGTTGCACCACAAGGCTAGTCGTTCGACCTCTCGTCTATATGCGGATTCGTCATTGTCTCGAATGAGACCAATCACTGTTGTGTCATCTGTGAACTTCTGCGACATGTTATATGAAACATCTGCAACATGTTATATGAATAGACTTTTTGAGAAATCTATAATGCTCTGAACAGTGGATGGAAAGAGAAAGGGATAAACAGTAGCAAGTTGGATGAACTCAGATACATTGGCAATGGGGATACCATCGGAAGACCTAAAAGACCAGGTTAGGGCAGATTGTCATAGGGAAAACCTACCCTTGTGGCAGCGGTGAAATCCAATTTTTTTTACTACTAGTTCTCTGGGCGTGGTAGGGGAAGAATACTGCAAAATCTCCATTCCTACCTCACTCCAAGGAAAGGATACTACAAAATCCCCATTCCTTCCCCACTCCTGGGGCCAGCCAGAGGTGAAATATTTGCTGGTTCTCTGAACTGCTCAAAATTTCCACTATCAGAACCTGTCAGAACCTGCTGGATTCCACCCCTGCTTTGTGGTCACTAAGAGTCAACATTGACTCAACAGTGCATGACCAAAGTGATGTGAAGGCAATAGTAATAATTTTGTAAACCCAGGTTTTGACTTTATATAACTGACTAACCGAACAGAATAACAGAGTTGGATTGGACCTTGGAGGTCTTCTAGTCCAACCTCCTACTCAGGCAGGAAACCCTATAAAGGTTAGTCCTTGACTTACAACAGTTCCTTTAGTAACTGTTCAAAGTTACAACCACACTGAAAAGAGTGACTTTTGACTGTTTTTCACAATATAATCTTTGCAGCAGCCCCAGGATCATGGGAAAATTCAGCAACTGGTTCATATTTATGACCATTGCCGTGTCCCAAGAGCCTGTGATCCCCTTTTGCAACCTTCTGACAAGCAAAGTCAATGGGGAAGCCAGATTCACTTAACAACCGGGGTTTCTAACTTATCAGCTGTAGTGATTCACTGAACAACTATGGCAAGAAAGGTCATAAAATGGGGCAAAACTCACGTAACAAACGTCTCACTTAACAACATAAATGTTGGGCTCAGTTGTGGTCATAACTTGAGGACTACCTATAACATTTCAGACAAACAGTTGTCCAATCTGTTCTTAAAAATTTCCAATTTTGGAGCATTCACAGCTTCTGGAGGCAAGTTGTTCCATTGATTGCCAGATTTAATATTCTCCCCTCAGCATTTCTCCAGGGTAGGTATAGGAGAACACTAATAGCAGAACAGGTTTGTATATGTGGGAAAGAAGAAGTCGAAGATATCTCACATGTTTTATTGTACTGTGAGTTATACAGAGTATGTAGATCAATATATGTTCTCCCCTTACTAGAGAGAATGCCAGAGAGGACAGATGACTTTTAGAATAGAATAGAATAGAATTTTTTATTGGCCAAATGTGATTGGACACACAAGGAATTTGTCTTGGTGCATATGGTCTTGGAGTACATAAAAGAAAAGATACCTTCATCAAGGTACAACACTTACAACACGTAAGGATAGTCATAGGGTACAGATTTAACACTTAATGATACAACACTTAATGATAGTCATAGGCTACAAATAAGCAATCAGGAAATATGTAGGCTTTCTCCTCCAAGACTCAAACCCAGCTACCACGCGGGCAGTGGCAAAATTCTGTGTCGTTGCCATGTCCACAAGAAAAAAATTGGATACAGAATTATAGATGTCAACTTGTGCCAATTTTTTGGCGGTATCTATAACAATTTTTGGAAAAATACATTTACTCACGTACTTATCGGCTCCCCACTCATGTAAATTAGGAAGTGACCTTAACGGTTTGAGATCATGTATTTTCATAACAGGGATGTTATTATTCACGATTAATGTCAGTATTATTTTTAATTTATTGTATGTCTATGGCTGGTCGATGACTGTAATAAAGTTTATATTCTATTCTTCTGTTCTGTTCCACTGATTAACTGTTATAGCTGTCAGGAAATTTCTCCTTAGTTTTAGGTTGCTTCTGTCCTTGATGTTTACAAAAATGTTTACACAACTAGAACTGCAGCAAGTGAAAAAGGTGTGTCCTATGGCCTATTGTTTGGGGCAATATGCTGACTCTGTCAACCACCTTAGAGAGTGCTGTAAAACACTGTGAAGCGATATATGTCTAAATGCTATTGCTTCTCTGAGATGAGCTTGGATGCATTAATAATTTTTGAAGAGCAATTTGTAAAGTGCACTGGATGGCCACACAGGGGCAGTATGCGCAAAATGATCTTTTGTCTTGTGGGCTGGTGTCTCTAGTTGGGTTTGCTATTTTTAACCCTTTTAAAATTGTTCAGCCTTTCTTTTAATATTTATCTACTTCTTTCTATGGGGGTTTCTTTCACTGGGTATGCATCGGTTTATTTTACAGATGGCCACATGCTTGTAAAAGTAAGTTTATGCTACTTTAGAGGAAATAAAATATTCGCAATCAGCACTCTGTAACCAGAATTGGTATGTAGCATTCTTCACTTCCTAGTTTTTTATTTTGTGAAGTGGGTAGGTTTAGCAAAAAATTCCCTTGCTGCGGGTGGCTGGGTTTGCTCGTGCTGAGTTATCTGAGAGGCATAATGGAACAAAGGTATTGCTGAATCTATGCTATTTTGGGAGATGGATCTATCAGCCTGATGCTGCAGAACCAGCAAAGTGCAGCTTCTATGACTATGTTCACATAAGTGGGTCAGGTAAAGAAGCAGCTTGGCTCAGCCTCGGTAGGGAGTCTGGGGGAAGAAAAGGTATTGTTCAAATTGAAAGGTGTTTGATAGTTTATGTTTGAATGTACAGTATTGTGCAAATGGGCTATAGAGTGACCAGGTGAAGTATATCACATGAACACAGCCTGGGGGAGGTTGTAGAATGTCTGGATGAGAACAGAGGCTTTCTTTGGCATTGCTATGGTCAACCAGGCCAATGCTTTGGCCACTCTTTCAGTGCCATGTTGTTGCCACTGTCTGTCCCTGTCCCATCTCATTGGTTAAAAAAACCAAAACCCTAAGTTTCAATGCTGGTGATTACCAGGACATTTTCTGCAAAATAGTTTGCCACTGTCTTCTTCCAGGATATTTTTTCCCCTTCCATTTGCCACTCTTGTATGGAATCTCTGGGTTTTCCTGGTGCTGTGCCATCCAAAAGATGTCCAGGTCCAGCCCAGTTTAGCTTTTGTAAGATGAGATGAGAGACTAAGCAGATGTTGGCAACATCACATCAAACTATGGAACCAGAAGTTGAGTGCTTTTTGTGCATGCTTATCTCTTCTTCTGCTACAAATCTGAGGATCCAGGTTTTTGGCAGGATGTAGATATTTGGGATGTGGTGACTCAGTGGCTAAGGCACTGAGCTTGTCGATCGAAAGGTCTGCAGTTCAGCAGTTCGAATCCCTAGTGCTGCATAATGGGGTGAGCTCCCGTTACTTGTCCCAGCTTCTACCAACCTAGCAGTTCAAAAGCACGTAAGAAAAAATGCAAGTAGAAAAGTAGGGACCACCCTTGGTGGTAAGCTAACAGCGTTCTGTGTGCCTTTGGCGTTTAGTCATGCTGGCCACATGACCACAGAGACGTTTTCAGACAGCGCTGACCCTTCGGCTTTGAAACGGAGATGAGCACCGCCCCCTAGAGTCGGGAACAACTAGCACATATGTGCGAGGGGAACCTTTACCTTTAGACATTTGGGCTTTATGCAGATGAGACATTCCTCTGCTGCTTCTTTCTTCTTTTATATTTTTCCATCTCTCTTGGGTTAAACATTTCACAAGTTTCTTATTCCAGAAAGAACAAGCTTCTAGAAAGGTTTGATTCATTGTGACCACTGTAAGCCATTTTTCCTATTCAATGCTTCTGCGCTCGGTGAGCAATCATGAGAAAGAAGATCACTTATTTTCCATGCCCTCACATTGTGTATCTTTACTCTTTGTAGAGCCTGGAGGTTGTTAGCTCAGCACAAATCCTCCTCCATTGTTTTCCGCCCTGCTGTGGCTTGAGGGCTTTCATTTTCAGACACTGCTGCGAAATTTGACAGTGCTGGATATTCATGCAGTAGGCAAGCTTGAATATCAGGTTGACTTTTTGACAAGCCGGGGTGCCTCAACAACAGGCAGATCCGAGGGCCAACAGCTGCCTCTTGGATCCAGACTATAGAAAGACTCTCTTGGCTTGGTTTCTCTTGCTTCTTTGCTCCTTCGGCTAAGTGAGTCTCGGTGGGTCTCAATGGCTGAAGGCCTTTTGCTTGCCAGACACTCCTGCCCCAGTTTCACACTCCTCTTCTCTGAGCTCTTGAAGGAAGTGGGCAGCCAAACCCAGGGGAGTGGCTTCACTTAAAAAAACAAAACATAGCTGTGAAGGAAAGCAGTGGACCCATTCAAAAGTTTTATTTCCTCTGCACGGGCAAGCCTTTTGCCAGACACTCCTGCCCCAGTTTCACACTCCTCTTCTCTGAGCTCTTGAAGGAAGTGGGCAGCCAAACCCAGGGGAGTGGCTTCACTTAAAAAAACAAAACATAGCTGTGAAGGAAAGCAGTGGACCCATTCAAAAGTTTTATTTCCTCTGCACGGGCAAGCCCTTTTGCCACCGTTGGCATCCTTCTTGGAAGGATCGAGGCCGAGACCCCTGCCAAAATAAAAGGAGCCTAGATCGACCTCAGGTGAGTTTCCTGACCTGCAAGAGCAAAGGAAACGCTGTGCAAGAGCCCACAGCTTGTCCGCTTTGCGTGCCGAGGCAGGTTCCTGCTTGGTTCACAGAGGCGAGTTGAAGCGTTGGCACCGCGCTGGAAGTCTGACACACGTAACTGCAGGCAGGGAGAAGTAAAGACGCAACCAGGAAGTGGGCGCGAGGGTGCCTTTTGAGCAGACGGGCAGGCCAAAAGAAAGAGAAAGAAAGAGAGAGAGGGGGAGGGAGGGGAGGGAAAGGAGGGGGCGCTTCGTCGGAAACGGCTTTATTTTTTTTCCCTTCACCCTTTCTGCTCCTTTGGATCCAAGAAGCAAAACTGGCGCGAGGTTGCTCTTGATCCCGTCTAAACGGCTTTCGGCTTCGAAGGTGGGCTGAAAGGTAGGCGAGGCGATCGGGACACTTGTTTCCGCTTCTTCCCCCACCCTTTTTTCTTCTTCTTTCCCTTCTTTCTCTTTTTTGCTTTGCTCCCAAAGGCGGTGGTACCTGCCTGAGAAACGCCAGCCTTACTTTCCTAGCCAGGCTTGAGACCCTGGAGAAGAAGCAGGCGGGGTAGAGAGGCAGCGTGTGGCCCTCCAGACCAGCGCGCACTTTCGGGCTTGCTCTCGGGGGTCTGCCGCGCGGTTTCCTCCAGCTGATCTTGCACCCAAAGGCGGCTATCGGGCTAAGTCGGCCCTTTGGAGCCGGCTTTCCCAGGGTCCGGGACGCGCAGGAGAGGGGATTTCTGCTCCGGCGAGACTTCGGGCTAGGCTTGTCCCTAGGAAAGGGAAGCGAGGGGCGCCAGGTGGAGAATTCCCCCGGCGGAATGATGAAAGCGCACCCGACTAGCGCTGCGCTAACACTTAAGTTGGGTTCTCACAACATGCCGGACTATGTTAAAATGGACCGCGCAATAGATGACTAGGCTTCGCGTGTTACTGGAAACCGAGTGGCCGTCTCGATACCATTGTATGAATGATTCGATTAATCTATCGCCTTTATATGTTTATTTGTCTCCATTTCGCGTCATGTATAAATATACGGGTTTGGATCTAATCGATCAGGGCAGAGTTGGAAGGGACCTTGGAGGTCTTCTAGTCCAACCTTCTGCTCAGGCAGGAGATCCGGTACCGTTTTGTTTTCGGATTTGTTAACTTTCGGGTTGAATGTGCTGCCTGGATTCATCCAAACTTTGAAGTTGATTGCTGAATGGGTAGCTGGTTGGACTGCATTTCTTTTTCTTTTTCTTTTTCTTTTCTTTCTTTCTTTCTTTCTTTCTTTTTTTTTGCTAACTTAGACTTTGAGGGGGGGGGGCAAAACATTGGCAAAAAAGTGGATGGCCAGACAGTTAATTCCCAGCCATTATATCGTGACTATTGTACTTGTTAAGCGAATTGACATTTGATTTGATAAGGCTGATTATATTCTAGAGGGAGGACCAGGCTGTAATGGATGTCTGTGCATCAGTGCCACCCTATTTACCGTACTGTATCTCTTTAGAATTAAGTGCCTCTGAATTCAGAGGATCTTTCTTCTGGAAAAAGGGTCATTTCTAATCAGTAGATCTGTCAAACATGGCAAGTTGCTCTGCTGAATAGATGGTTTGCAATATAAAAGGGACAAGAGGCTTTTAAAGGCTAATTGATGCTTTTGAGACATAAGAAGGGGAGATGGCAAACTGTGACCTACAGTGGGAATAATAAAACTATTTTTAATAAGATGTCATAGACAATTTTTTTTTCTTTTGGCATACTAGATCTATGTGGCTTCCTTTGTAGAGATTGGATTTACTTCATTCCTTGCTTTGCATCTGGGTACACAGTGGGGCTTACTTTTCTTAGGCTCTACAAATATTGTGTTAAAAAATGAGAAAAAATTAAAGGGTATATTTGTGTTTAGAGAATTGCGTATCTCCTGCTCTTCTGGGTGAAAATTCAGATTTTACCACTGAACGCTAATGCTTTCTGAGTTTCATTCTTTGCTGGCGTGCCACTTGTTTATTTTTTTATATGTAAAATTTAGAAAGCTTTTGGTGGAGGCGGGGCATATTGCAAAGAAACAAGAAAAACTTCCTAATCACAATAGGAGTAATATAGATTTGTAATGGTAAAATGATGCCCCTTGAAAAAACAGGTGTTGGATACAAAACTGCCTGGACTCCATGATTTTTAGGAAGTCTTTTCTATTCTTTTTTAATTGTGATTACGTGTTGTTGAGGGGGGGGAAAGATATTCTGTACATGTCCCAATATACTTTCCAGCTATTGGCTTCAGGTAGAGCTACAGTTTTAAAGCTTGACCATGGTCATAGAGAAGAAGTAGAAATCACGGAGGAGAAGCTAGAAATAATCTTGCCCACTGTTAACCATTCTAGCCCGTTAATTTGCTAACTTCTTAACAGACCAAACCATGGCTAAATTCAATAGTTGAGTCAGATCATAAAGTAGAAAGTTCTGTCTTTTGCTTGTCAACAACTATATGCTGAAGTTCTCACTTCTAAGTGGTTTTTATTTCTTTTTCTCCCCCTCCCCCCTCCCCAAAAACTCCAGAAAAGATGGCTTTGTTTGATCTGCAAATTTTAAATGATGGTTTGAATTTACATGGGTGCAGGAATGATTACTGTTTCTATTGAGAATCACACTGCTATTGCTATTGCTAATTCATACTCTGAGAACCCTCTCCTTCCTCTTCACCACAATCTTCAGAAGGAAAGTTAGCCTCTAAATTATTCTCTGGAAGAGCCCCCAGAAGTTGTAATTGCATAACAAATTTATTTAATGTGGAGTGTTTGGGGGTTTTATTGAGGGGTGGGGGATATGTATCAAACCTGTGGGATCTCGCTCTCTTTCCAATGCTCAAAATCTAGGAAGTCTGCAGTCTGAATAAAGGATGTCAATATGCATATGTCATGTAAAGCATTTGTTGTCTATTTGGGCCCCCAAAACCTAATGCAAGTTTTCAATGCAAATGTATTAAGCTTCCTGTTTGTAAATAGGCTTTTCACCACATTGGTAAAAACAGAAGAGAAAAAGAAGGGAGCAAATGAGACATATGTCTTAAAACAGAATCACTTATGGATAGAGATGAAGTTCATAGAAGGTGGGTTCACACAACATGCTCATCGTTTTGTGGAAACATAGCCATTGCTATGTTTCCACAAAACATAGCCATTGCCTTAGCATTCAGCCAGAGATTCAGAAAAATACCATCTGAACATGTAGAAAATGAGCAAGTACCAAGGAGAAGAGGTTAGAACGCTTATCCTTGACAGGTTAATTAAGTGCAAATGCAACAATGTGCCTGGAACTGATTCTTGAAAGACCCATAATATGTAATGGTGTAGTCCAGAGTCAGATTAACATCGTTGCAGAAAAAAAGATTCTGATGTGAAGTTTTGTGCTTCATTGTGATGAAATCTACCCAGGTTTTTTGTTTTTTTTACAAGGAAGAGGTTTATCTTTGATCACTGGATAAGAATGCATTTCTAGTAGTGGCCGGCAAAAGGACAATTATGACATTTCTCCACTTGTTTGCTGTCAGCATTTGGAATTCAGGTGAACATTTTCTGAACATGGAGGTCTGGTCGTGCCATCATAATTAATAATTGCTGATATACCTTCATAGAATTTCTTCACTATCCTTTAAAAGCCGTATTAACCAATCACTGTATTCTGCCATAATACAGTCTTAGATCAACAGAATAAATTAAACTGGCCAGTAGTTAGCCAAACTGGGGGAGGTGGAGGTTGAGGGTGGGGGGAGGAGAACAGAAAAATCCTATGTGAGTTTAAGTCTATCCTTTTGATGTGCCAGCTAACAAATGGTGATTGTTCATGGTACAAAAGCTATAAATTTTGCACTAGCTTTCCTACTGAATTTTGGAAGTTAAAATATCATCATCATCCTGAAAATTCTCAGGTAAAGGTCAGATTTTATTAACAACTCCTTCATGCCAAATGTGAGTTTCCAAAATTGAAATTCGAGCTCCTTAAGCATCCCCTTGAAAGCCTTGGAACTTCCAAATAGATATATTTAACACTGACTGTGAATTAGGGATCTTGTTACATTGCTTGGAGCTGTTTATTTATTTATTTATTTATTTATTTATTTATTTATTTATTTATTTATTTATTTATTTGTCAAACACAACAGTATATATAAGCATGAAATAACCATACGAATTGGATACAACCAAAGGGAACATTAGGACAGGAATGGTAGGCATGCTGGTGCTCTTATGCACGCCCCTTACAGACCTCTTAGGAATGGGATGAGGTCAACAGTAGATAGTCTTTGGTTAAAGTTTTGGGGATTTGGGGAAGAGACCACAGAGTCAGGTAGTGCATTCCAGGCATTAATAACGCTGTTACTGAAGTCATATTTTCTACAATCAAGATTGGAGCGGTTCACTTTAAGTTTAAATCTATTGTGTGCTCATGTATTGTTGCGACTGAAGTAGTCTTCGACTGGAAGGACATTGTAGCAGATGATTTTATGAGTTATATTCAGGTCATGTCGAAGGCGGCGGAGTTCTAAATTTTCTAAACCCAGGATTTCAAGTCTGGTGGCATAAGGTATTTTGTTGTGATCAGAGGAGTAGAGAACTATTCTTGTAAAATATTTCTGGACACGCTCAATTGTATTTGTGCAAAATCTATAGAGGTGTGGATTTAAATTCAGAATTCCAATAACTAAACTATCTGAGCAAAAAAAAATTATATTCAGCATTTCCTGTTGATAATGGTTTTTCTTAATTTTGCAGTGCATATATTTATGTATTACAAATAGCTTGACATTCATTCTTTGTTTATTGATTTTTGAGAGAGGTTCTGAATCTAAGTTGCTTTCTGTGTGGCAGGAGAGGCAGAATCAACACCTAGAGTTGCAGATATATTTAAGTTGTGTTTTTTTTAAGTTTCAGTGTTTAGGGAACTTTTTAGAGAAATTGCCATCCTCTTTTTCATACAGTATCTGTGCTAAAAATGAGATTTGTTCTCTGCAAATGACTATCATCAAGTTCAATTATGCAACCGAGTACATATGTGCAAATTTAATTAAGTTGCTTATTGCTAAATTAAATACATGTTTACAGACTTTTCAAGAGCTGAGTAAGTTTATAGAAAGGAACAGATATACTGTAATCTACAGATAGGGCTGAAAGTAATATGAAAAACTGCAGTCAGACTTTTCTCAATGTTTTTTTTAAAAAAAGATTGAAAGTGATAATGATCCACAGAAACTAAAGTCAATTTAACCCTTCCATACTATCTGAGTTTCTTTGGTTCAAATTATCTCATTTGTCCCACCCAGAAGGATATACAGACAGATATACCGTATTTTTCGGAGTATACCTTTTTCCCCTGGGAAATCTGGGTGCGTCTTATATTCCAAATGTAGCCCCACCCAGCTTCTCAAATGAAGGTTTCAGAGGCTGAAAAAAGCATCAGAAACAGAGCTTCAGAACAAAAGCCCCAAAGGGAGCTTCAGAACAAAAGCCCCAAAGGGAGCTTCAGAACAAAAGCCCGAAACAGAGCTTCAGGAAAGAAGTCCCAAACAGAGCTTCAGAAAAAAAGTCCCAAATGGAACTTTAGGAAAAAAGCCCCAAACAGAGCTCCAGAGGCTTTTTTTCTGAAGTTCTGTTTCAGAGCTTCAGAGGCTTTCAGAGGCAGAAAAAAGTTTTTTCTGAAACAGAGTTTCAGAAGCAGGAAAAAAAAAAGCAAAAAAAAAAAAAAAAAGCAAGGCACAGAGCTCACAACCAAGGAACCTGTTGCTAAAATTCACCTCTGGCTAAAGCTGATTGTGGGTATTCCGGGAGGCCGATCCACCTGCCAACCAGCTTTTTTCTTATTTTCCTCCCCAAAAACTAAGATGCGTCTTATACTCCGGTGCATCTTATACTTTGAAAAAAATATTATCTATATTCTATCTATATTGAAAATGGTGAGGATTAGAAATGTGTTAATCAATATCCAGCTGGTATGTTCGTAAAATCGAAATTGTATCAAAAGAGGCCCCCACAGTAGCTCAAATTGGTATATTCCCATAGTTCTTTTTCTAGGGAAATTATTTGAGGGCCTCAAGGAATATATCAGCTCTGGATCACTCTTGCCTTGTTACATGAAGGTAAAGATCTCTGTTGGACAGAATGGCCATTGGCCATTCCAAAGTTCTCCCTTTTGCTTAGGGGAAAATCTAATTTATTTCATTAATGAAATAAAGTATTAATATAAAGGTAAAGGTAAAGGTTCCACTTACACATACGTGCTAGTCGTTGCCGACTCTAGGGGGCGGTGCTCATCTCCGTTTCAAAGCCAAAGAGCCAGCGCTGTCCGAAGACGTCTCCGTGATTATGTGGCCGGCATGACTCAATGCCAAAGGCGCATGGAACGCTGTTACCTTCCCACCAAAGATGGTCCCTATTTTTTTTACTTGCATTTTTACGTGCTTTCGAAACTGCTAGGTTGGCAGAAGCTGGGACAAGTAACGGGAACTCACCGCGTTACAGGGCAGCACTAGGGATTCGAACCATTGAGTTGCCGACCTTTCGAACGACAAGTTCAACGTCCTAGCCCCTGAGCCACCGCGTCCCTGTAAAGTATTAATATAAAAGAGCATAAAAGACAACCTGGGGCCTCATTTATATATGTGTAAAAGTAGGGTGTTTGCTTAGACACATTATGATGAAGGAAGATAGGGATTATAATTCAGGGTTGCCAAGTTTTTAACTTCCCTCCGCTCTTGTGTACCAAATAGCATTTGAATCTTCAAGCATTGGCAGATGAAACTTTTGAAAATCAGCATTTTGGCTTTGCTCTAAGCCATAGTTCCCTAAACCATTATGTGTTAATAACCCTAACTAAACTAAACCCAGACCAAAAAAACCACATTATGGCTTACTGAAGTTTTTGAGTCCAAGATAAATCACTTAATAAGCCTTAGGAGAAAGAGCTGTATGAAAAGATGTCAGCCTTTATGCAAACTTTCAAGTTTATGGTCATTGTAGGTAGCAGAGCCACATCAACTACAGCCTTTATATTGGTCAGCCTAATCCATATATCTCCATGTAATGCTTAACTGAGGTAAGGAACAAACTGAAAAATGGGACTAATATTAAATATAGAGAAAAGTACCAAACATTAATACAGTGATAATAAGTAGAACAATCAGCCTTAGAATTGATAACTGATAAAAATATCAAAGTGTTGGATAGCTTCTACCTTTTAGGATCAACCAACGGTAGTAAAGAAACAAGCAGTCATGAAATATGCCATAGACTAGCACTTGGTAGAGCAACCATGAAGACCTTGGCAACATTTAATTGCTGTGATGTATTTATACCTATAAAGACCAGAATTATGTAGGCCAAAGTATTCCTGTGACATGCTATGGAAGTAAAAGTTTACCTTGAAGAAGCAGGATAGGTAAAATATTGACACATTTGAACTTTGTTGGATCATCAAGCAAATCAACATAGAGGTCTCACTCAGGGCCCAAGTGACAAGACTCAAATTATCCTGCTTCCAGCACTTTATGCAAATTAATTAATTAATTTATTTATTTATTTATTTATTCACATTTTTATACCGCCCTATCTCCCGAAGGACTCAGGGCGGTTTACAGCCAGATAAAAAACATACATATAAATACAGAATAAAACATCAATTAAAAAACTTATTAAATAAGGCCGAATATTTAAAATAGCAATAAAAGTAATAAAAACCCCAGTTAAAACCAAATTCAAAATTTAAAATTCTAGTCCAGTCCTGCGCGAATAAAGAGATGTGTCTTAAGCAGGAAAACCCAATTTCCTGGGGAAGGGTCTAATGCTGGGAAAGGTAGAAGCAAAGAAAAGAAGATGATCCGTAGCAAGGTGGTTGGACTCAGTTATGGCAACAATGGATGGAGTGTTGGAAGATCTGGAAGACTTTGTTAGGGACATAGATCATCATGGAGAACATCCATGGGGTTGCTAGGAATGGAAAACCATTTGATGGCACATAATCAATCAGCATGGAAGGACCAAAGCTGATTTTTCATGGAAAAAGATACCGTTCTGGCAGCAATGGGTTTCAATTTTTTTTACTACCGGTTCTGTGGGTATGGCTTGGTGGGCATGGCAGGGGAAGAATACTGTAAAATCTCCATTCCCTCCCGATCAGCTGGGATGCCTCCCACCGACCCGTACGCTCTCACAGAGAGGGACTTCTCAGGGTGCCGTCTGCCAAGCAATGTCGGCTGGCGGCCCCCAGGGGAAGATCCTTCTCTGTGGGGGCTCCCACACTCTGGAACGAACTTCCCCCGGGTTTACGCCAAATACCTGACCTTCGGACCTTTCGCCGCGAACTGAAGACACATCTTTTCATTCGCGCGGGGCTGGCTTAAAATTTTATGGATTTTATAAATTTTTATTATGAATTTTAAATGGGGTTTTAGTTTTTCTATACATTTTAAATTTTTAGGCTAATTATAATAAGTTTTTTAATTTTGTATTTTATACTGTATATTGTCTTGTTTGTTTTTATTCTGCCTGTACACCGCCCTGAGTCCTTCGGGAGAAGGGCGGTATAAAAATCAAATAAATAAATAAATAAAAATAAATTTGAGAAGCAGAGAATAGATGGCCAGTCAGAATTTTTACTACCGGTTCTCCGAACTACTCAAAATTTTCACTACCGGTTCTCCAGAATGGGTCAGAACCTGCTGAAACGCACCTCTGGAAATTCTTCAGATGGTCCCTCTAGCCTTTTGTGCCCACTGGCATCTTCTTTATTCAAATGGCCTCCTGCAAAAGGAGTATAAGAATGTTTATTTACCACATTAAAAAAAAACAAACCTATTCCTCAAGTGTGAAAGCCTTGTTATCATCCCTTTCACTTGCTAGAACAATTATTTGCTGCTCTGACATGTGACATTGTTGTTCTATTCTTGAAAAACTCTCACAAGCACACTTCCCCTATTTATTTACTTAGATGCTAGCAGGATTTGGTATACTTACCCGCCTCAGGAATGAGAACGGTACACTCTGCTTAAGAGGAGGAGCTGCAGCTACCTGACACAGTCACATAACACTAGGAATGTGCGAGATTTCACATTCAAAAGGAAAAAGCTGCTTAGGAGTGTGCAGGGATAGCATTGTGCATAAGCGCACAAACGTGCCTACCGTTCCTGTCCTATTGTTTTTCTCTTCTTCTTCCTATATATGTTTATATGGTTATATACTATATAATCTTTTTGTATGATGTTGTGACAAAAAAAAAACAAAAACTAAAAATGTCTCTTCTAGGGGTCATGCTGAAATGTGGGGGGGCAGGTGCACAATTTTGGAAAAAAATGCAGCTTCTGTAACTAGTTGCAAACAGATGCTACACGAGTGCTCCCACATGTTTGGAAGCACCTTTTGACTTTAAATCTATAAAATTGCTTTATTTCTTGATATTTATTTATATATCACATTTAGAAATTGGCCTTCTCCCTCGTAAAAGCTTATATCATATTAAATATAGTTAAAACAAGAATAAAATCATAATAAAAAAATTAAAAGGCAGGGATTTTTTTCCATATAGATGTTCCTGAGCTTGTTTATCTCAAAGGAGATCTGGGCTAATTGGGGATGAAATCGGTCAACACATAGCCAACAGTTTATACAGTATTGGATGAGATGAACTAATCATTTGTCACTGTAGAAGGTAGCTTCTGAGATAGGCTTTGGGTGGCATCACCTAAATGAAGATAATGCATTTTCTGTTCTTTGATTCTTGGGCACGCTTCCACTTTCTACAGTGTTCTTGCAGAACAGCTGCTGTTCATGAACACTGTGTTCCTTCTTTTCTTTTTCTATGGAAGAAACTCCTACTTCCTCATCCTTTCCATACTGAGTGTTTTACCTATCTACAAGTATAACTGCAGGCGTGAATGACTGAGCAGTAACCGTGCTGTGAAGCTTGTTTTTCTTTTAAATCGGCATTAGCTCTTCCTTTTCACTATCAGCAACGGTGCAAGGTGCACAGTGAACCCAGAGTCGCAGGCAAATGGGAAAGGAGGGCACTGGCCTTGCTCATATTATGCAAGGAATCTGGCTAGCTGGTACATCTTCTGGACCAGAATTAGTTTTCAAGCAACAACATTTATTTTATGCTTTTGGGTCATATCAATCATTGTGACCCTAAGTGGCTGCAAGTAGTAAGATACAAATACAATAACTAGTATTGTATTAGTAATACAATCATCAAAATAAATCAGAACCGTAATTAGAAGACTCGCGATAACTGCCCCTTTTCCCTTTTAGCACTTTTGTTCCCCTTTCTTTTGATTCCATCTAAAAATTATCACCAAGCCATAATGTGCTTAACCGCAATGAATATGGCTGGGCTTATCCATCCTAACATGTTGTAAGCCATAATTTATTCACCAGAGTGTCTGGGCTCATGCAAGATGCTTAGCTAAATTCAGCTAAGCATCTTGCTTATGTTAAGCCAGCTACAGTTTGGCTTAACATAATGTCATACAACCAGTCATACAATCTAATCCAAAAGATGAAGTTTTTCCTAACCAGTGACCTTCCTTGGCAGAAATGATTCTACTTGCTGCAATCTGTATGCTGGGCATCTGCTGAGAACAGAGCTTGTAAAAAAAATGATGGTGGGCCTAATGCTGGCTGGGTAGCTCCAGCAGCAGACTGAAGGCTAGTTATTTGAGTGTGCAGGGGTAAGCACCAGCAGCCTGGATATTCACACCCAACCAAATGTGTCCAATAGAGACTTGTTCATTACTATCGTTATTCTCATCTTCTCCATTACCTATCTTCTTATCTTCTCATGACTATAACTTTGTTGCAGAGGTGGGTTTCAAAACTTTTTACTGTGGGTGTGACTTGTACTGTTCTGTGGGTGTGACTTGGTGGGCGTGGCATGGCTTGGTGGGCGTGGCTTGGAAGGCATGGCAGGGGAAGGATACTGTAAAATCTCCATTCCCTCCCCATTCCAGGGGAAGGTTACTGCAAAATCCCCATTTCCTCCCGATCAGCTGGGACTCGGGAGGCAGAGAATAGATGGGGGTGGGACCAGTCAGACGTGGTATTTACCGGTTCTCCAAACTACTCAAAATTTCCACTACCAGTTCTCCAGAACTGGTCAGAGCCTCCTGAAACCAACCTCTGCTTTGTTGCTTATCACTATTGTTGTATGTACATTGAGAGCTTATGCACCAGAAACAAATTCCTTGTTTGTCTAATCACACTTGGCCAATAAAGAATTCTATTCTATTCTATTCTATTCTATTCTATTCTAGTCTAGTCTAGTCTAGTCTAGTCTAGTCTAGTCTAGTCTAGTCTAGTCTAGTCTAGTCTAGTCTATCCAACAAGATGCAGTTCAATAATGAGAAAAGTAAAGTCCTGCACTTAGGCAGGAAAAACCAAATGCACAGGTACGGAACACAGTATTTGGCACTTGTGAAAGGGATCTAGGAATTCTAGTAGACCACTGGTTAAATATGAGCCAGCAGTGTGCTGCAGGTGCCAAAAAAAAAAAAAAAAGGCCAGTGCAGTCATAGGCTTCATCAACAGAGGGATAGCATCAAGATCATGAGAAGTGATAGTTCCACTTTCACTAATAGCCACACTTGGAATACTACATATAGGTCTAGTCACCATGATACCAAAAAAAAAAAGGTGCTGAGGTCTTAGAAAAAGTGCAGAGACGAGCAACAAAGTTGATAAGAGGTCTGGAGGCTAAACCATATGATGAATGGCTAAGGAAAGTAGGTTTCTAGAGAAGACATGACAACTGTCTTTCAATACTTGAAGGGCTAACATAGGAAAGAAGAAGTTAATTTATTCTCCAAAGCACTTGAGGGTAGGATAACAAGCAATGGATGTAAACTTGTAAATCCAAACAGAACTAAGGGGAAATTTCCTGCCAGTAAGAACAATTAATCAGTGGAACAGCTTGCCTCCCAGACTGGTGGGTGCTCCATTGCTAGAGGACTTCAAGAAAAGACTGGACAGCCATTTGTCCTGGATGGAAGAACTCCTGCCCTGAGCAGGGGATTTGACTAAAAGACCTCCAAGGTCCCTTCCAGCCCTATGTTTCTATGATTCTGTGATTCTATGAATCATGCGTTCTCTCTTATCAACACAGTGTAAGTATGGAATCCTTTCTGGGTTTGAGCAACTTCTTCCTCTATTTTAAGGTTAAAATAGCACATGCAGAAGAATAATAGAGACAGTAAAGACCGTGAGAAAAGAGTCATGTTGCAAGAGGTTTAAGTAAGCAGTTAAGGACAACCAAGGACACCAGTTCATGCTACACACTTAACCAGATTGAGTAAAATTTAGCAGAGTCCGTCAAACAGCAGACTATTCTTGGTTAGCATATACAAATTTGGCTTTTTTTTTTGTAGCTTCACATATTGCATAAACTGAGTCCATTTAGTTAATTATAGTTGCACTATAAAGCTTAATACAAGTAACCAGATTAAGCATGTTGTGTGAATGCAGCCAGTTTGAGAACAGGATTCACATAAGCTTCAAGTTGGAATAGAATAGAATAGAATAGAATAGAATAGAATAGAATAGAATAGAATAGAATAGAATAGAATAGATTTTTTTATTGGCCAAGTGTGATTGGACACACAAGGAATTTGTCTTGGTACATATGCGCTCAGTGTACATAAAAGAAAAGATACCTTCATCAAGGTACAACACTTACAACACTTAATGATGTCATAGGGTACAAATAAGCAATCAGGAAACAATATCAGTATAAATCGTAAGGATACAAGCAACAAAGTTAGAGTCATAAGTGGAAGGAGATAGGTGATGGGAATTTATTTATTTATTTATTTATTTATTTATTTATTTATTTATTTATTTATCATATTTGTATACCACCCTATCTCCCTAGGGACTCAGGGTGGTTCACAGGCGAATAAAAAAGTACATATAAATACAGAATAAAATAACTGTTAAAAAGCTTATTCTACATGGCCCAATGAGAATGATGAGAAGATTAATAGTAGTGTAGATTTAGTAAATAGTTTGACAGTGTTGAGGGAGTTATTTGTGTAGCAGAGTGATGGCGTTCAGAAAAAACTGTTCTTGTGTCTAGTTGTTCTGGTGTGCAGTGCTCTACAGCATCATTTTGAGAGTAGGAGTTGAAACAGTTTATATCCAGGATGTGAGGGATCTGTAAATGTTTTCACAGGCCTCTTTTTGACTCGTACAGTATACAGGTCCTCAATGGAAGGCAAGTTGGTAGCCATTGTTTTTTCTGCAGTTCTAATTATCCTCTGAAGTCTGTGTCTGTCTTGTTCGGTTGCAGAACCAAACCAGACAGTTATAGAGATGCAGATGACAGACTCAATTGAAGTTTGGGGGGGGGGGTGGTAATTAAATAATTCTCAGCTACTACAGGGGAAAGAATATCTGTATTTTTTCTTTTTTCTTTTCAAAACAATAAATGGAAACTTCTGGACTAGTATAATCAATCGATCCATAGTGCTTTAGGTAGAACCAACAGAAATACTATCCCCTGTCCGTTCCACTAAGCTTTCATGTTTACTGCCAGAATCCAAAGTGATGCACATGGAGTGTGGAGACCCTTTGTTATTCTTCCATTGATAAGAAGCAAAGACAAATACATAAAGATGTCTCCCATTGTTCAAACCTTGGATGATAGATTGCCACTTAATTCTGTTGAAAGCTGTTTTACTTCAGCTAATCTTTTTGGAGGGTCATTTTAAGTTTGTTTGTTTTGTTTTGTTTACATTTATATC
Source organism: Ahaetulla prasina (assembly GCF_028640845.1). NCBI lineage: Eukaryota > Metazoa > Chordata > Lepidosauria > Squamata > Colubridae > Ahaetulla > Ahaetulla prasina. Next base: position 32,167,961 of record NC_080539.1, read on the forward strand.
CCGCCCTTCTCCGAAGACTCAGGGCGGCTTACAGTGTATAAGGCAATAGTCTCATTCTATTTGTATATTTTTACAAAGTCAACTTATTGCCCCCCCAACAATCTGGGTCCTCATTTTACCTACCTTATAAAGGATGGAAGGCTGAGTCAACCTTGGGCCGGGCTTGAACCTGCAGTAATTGCAGGCTACTGTGTTCTAATAACAGGCTCTAACAGCCTGAGCTATTACAGTGGTTTTGCTGTTTCTATTGTCTATTTGACTTTTGGACCTTTTCAAGAGTGTGTCCAATATTTGCACCACACCTTTAAACAATTCACTATTTGCTCTTCTAAATGGCGAAGGGGAAGAAAAATGCTTGGACTTTGTACAGTTGTAGGGGAATCTGCATAATACCAATACAGATTCTAATTTCTTCCACATCTGTCCTAAGTTTATGACTAGGTGTAAACTCCATCCATGAATCCATGATTTCAAAATCAGCCAAGCTTCCTAGTCTCACCCTGGCCACAAAAATATTTGCTTCCTTCCTTCCTTATTATTATTAGTAGTAGTATTAGATCTATAAGCCTGTCAAACTCAATGTGACTTTCAGAAATCAGAAAAACTGATTGCTTTCCAGTTTTTGATAACTCAATTGGACAAAGCAAAATATTGCCCTAATTTGACCCAGAGTATTGACAAGACATCGCAGTGTACAGATGCAATACGTTATGTGATGGAATTACATATTTTAGGAAGCCAGAATTCACATCTTACTACTTCACATATACTTGGAAAGAAAACTTATTTTTTTGGCATAGTGCCATGTGTGAAGCAGCTCTTGGCATGAATATTCAGCCAACACTTCCCTACCGCACACATGTTCATATAGAATATTTAAAATGGGTTTGCCTGGGGCATCTTAACTCCAGTCTGGCATAGTTTTGGTGTTTAGTCATGATGTCAGAAGATGTCAGAAGAAGATGCCAGTAGATATTTTGGTGAAGAGGCAGGCATCCAGATTCCCCCAAAAGCATTTCCTGTATGATTAAATCGGCATCTTTTCAGAGTTTTAGCCAGAATACATACAGGATAACAGACTAATAGAATAGCAGAGTTGGAAGGGACCTTGGCGGTCTTCTTGTCCATTTCTCTGCTTAAGCAGGGAAACGTTATACCACTTCAGACAAATGGTTGTGCTATCTCTTCTTAATGGAATCATTTGGGAACATGCAGTTTCTGAATATCTTTTAGAAAGAGAGGTCCATGATCCTGAGACACAGAGAGAAGATGTTCATGGACTTACTGGACTCTGAAGGTACTTCTGTAGCTCCAGATATGGGTCTGTTTTGTTTTTGCTCAGTAAATTAAAAAATGGGTGATCAGGAAGCTTTGTCCATCCCATTATGTTACAGATATTAATGTATTTTATTGTTGAAGGTGTTTCCTTGTATTTAGTGTTATAAGCATAGCTCATAAAATTATCTGCTAAAATGTCCTACCTGTCGAAGACTACTTCAGCTTCAACCACAACAATACCTGAGCAAACAATAGATACAAACTTAAAGTGAACCGCTCCAAACTCGATTGCAGAAAATATGACTTCAGTAACAGAATTGTTAATGCCTGAAATGCACTATCAGACTCTGTGGTCTCATCCCAAAACCCAAAAACTTTAACCTAAGACTGTCTACTGTTGACCTCATCCCGTTCCTAAGAGGTCTGTAAGGGGCATGCATAAGAGCACCAATGTGCTTACCGTCCCTGTCCTAATGTTCCCTTAATTGTATTCACTTTATGTATTCAATTCATGCTTATACTTATATATATAATCTAATATGTACTTGACAAAACAAATAAATAAATAAAGAATGTTTTCAACAACTTTTTATATTCCAGTCCAAGATTTGTGGATTTAAAATAACAGTGATGAAGATAATGCAGTGTGGCTTCTTGCTTCTTTCTTCTTGGCCTATTTTTGAAAAGAAATGTAGTTTTTAAGGAGGGCCTATTCTGTTTTCGCCCTTCTAACAGGATAAGCAACTCAGAAGGTGGCCTGAGTCACATTTTTATAGTCCCTGCTCTCCCAAAACTTGACAGGAAAACATGGTTGCAAAATGGAAATATTTGGAACTGTAACTAATTCTCTTTCTTTCTTTCTTCTTTCTGAAAGACAACTATTTTCTGTTTAAGAAAAGTCAATTAAAAAACAAAAATTCTTCAAATAAAAATGAGCTAACCATCCTCAAAGGAAAAAGGATTACATACGCTGTTAATATCCCTCCATCAAGTCTGTGTTCCTTGGAGCCTGAAAATACAGTCAAAATTATGCATGTGTGTGGGAGGGGGAATGGATTCCAAGCCCCCAAGAGCTTGAATTGTTTGTAAAAATAATACAAAAGGACGATACAAATAAAATAAATAAGACTCCTGCAGTGAAGAGGAGTTTAGGAAGTTTGTAGAGAGGGAAGCAAAGTCCCTGTGGTTGCATGAAAGCTGGAAGGGCATAGGAAATAGGCTTTGTGTGTCCTTGGCTCCCTGAGATGTTCTGAGCTTTATTTTCTTATAGTTAACTCCTAGATTCTGTTGCAGGCTGGTGCCCTGTCAGGATTTATCAATTCACATATCTGCTGAGTCAGCAGAAAACTCTCTGTGTGTGTCTGTGTTTATGCACGGGCATGCAAAGTGGCATACACACCTTCTTTGTTATTTTATATTGATGCAATAAATCAGACCCCTTGAACTCACCAAAACTGCGCTGTGGTGGTGATGTGGTTAGAATGCAGTACTGCAGGCTACTTCTACTTCTACTGATTGCCGGCTGCCAACTGCTAGCAGTTGGAATTTCATCAGCTCAAGGTTGACTCAGCCTTCCATCCTTCCGAGGTTGGTAAAATGAGGACCCACGAACAGGGGTGAAATGGTTCTGACGGGATCTGGCACTCCGGTAGCGATTGTGGCTGGTGGTTTGGCGATCCAGTAGCGATGGTGGAGCAAAGCTCTGCCCGCCCACCCGGGTGTCATTACTTCCTGATTTTAACCAGTAAGTAATGTGTTTTTTACCTTCTATGCACACACAGAAGGTTTTGCGCATGTGCAGAAGGTCTGTGAGCGCAAAGCTCATGCGTGCGGTATGTGTACTTCTGAACTGGTAAGGAAGGTAAGTAGATTTCACCACTCCCCAGGAGACAATATGCTGACTGTAAATCACTTAGAAAGGGCTGTAAAGCACTGTGAAGTGGCATATAAGTCTAAGTGCTATTGCTGTTACTATCCCTAAATTGCAGCACTTTTTAAAAGAGCTAACCATATCAACTCCCCATTCTAAAAATGATGAACTATAAAGCAGGACCATCTCAGCATATGGTGGTAGATGATGGATTGGGGGAAGATATTTTAGAGAATTCCTTTTGCAGTCCAATAGCTAATAAAACATTATAAATCTCTTGTCCCAAAATATTTGCTCTTAATGTTTTTAAGTTAATTATGTATTCTACTTTATTAATGAATAAAGAACTCATATTTCCATATAAGTCAAATACTTCTCAAGGGATAAATAACATTGTTTTGTTTTTAGATAAGGGCTTGTCTGAAATTAGTGCTTATTCCTGCCTTATACAGCATGTGTGAAGTCTGAAAGTTTCATTCCAAGTGTGCAATTGCTGCACTTGTTATTAATGCTGGCAATTTAAATCCTAAACAGTTTCAGTCCAAGATAAAATTAGGAGATTCTTTTCTGTAAATTTTGGATGGATGGATGGATGGATGGATGGCGATGAGGGAAAGGCAGGGCCTTTCCAGGGGCTGTTCCATTATTATGAAAAATCAGACTTGGCAGTTTGCCCACTTAGAAGAAAGTAAGTGTTTCCCCATAGGCTTTGTATGAAGGCTATGCATTATTTACAACATTCTTCAATGTATTTTAAACTTAATTTTATATGTCATATGAAGCTGTTAGTTTCCTGAAGTAATACCTCATCAACATAAGAAGATTGGGACCAGAATTTTTATATAAAAAGAATTTTAATAATTATTTCAAATTTTAAAGCATGTTTATGTTTGCTCAGAATTATAATTTGAGTGAGCTTTCTTCAATTTATCACCTGCAAAGAAAATGAACCACAGCATCCTTAATTTTTAGCTGACATGGCTGTTCACGTATTAGACACGGATGAGAGAATTTGCAGTCAAACACAACTACAAGGCATGGTATGAGGAAGACGGGTTAAAACTGGCTATTTTTAACCAAAAATGCTTTTTCAAAAGGCATCTGGACTTTGTTTTTCCTTGAAGACATTTCGCTTCTCATCCAAGAAGCTTCTTCAGTTCTTCAGTTGTGAAGTGAAGAAGCTTTTTGGATGAGAAGCGAAATGTCTTCAAGAAAAAACAAAGAAAGTCCAGTTGCTTTTTGAAAAAGCACCTTTGGGACAATCATGACCTGGATGACTGAGAATCTCTGTAGACATTTATCTATGCAGTTTCGGATGGCTATTTTGAACTTTTCCAAGACACCACATAAGAAATATGATGAATTGGAACTAGGGAATGCAATTTTATGAAGCAACAGTAGAAATATTTTTAGTCTTCAGTCAGAGGATTCCAAATCTGGAAATCATACCTTAAGCCATCTAGCCAAAACAGGAATGTCCAGCTTGCAACTCTCACCCAGTGGCTGTGCTCCAGTTGCATGCTACTTTTTTTTTCTGTTTATTTCCGGAGAAATGGCTTGCAGCCTGGCAGGAAATGTTGGCTCTGTGCAGTAATGAATCATTCTTGGGTAGTAACTGAGGAGCTCAGAAAGAATTTAAATGTGCTTTCCATCAGAACTATTTGGTGAGTTTCATTTGATGCTTAACATCAAGAATGTTAAGATGACTATAAAAAGAAAGTGAAAGGAAAAAAGGGGGAGGGAAGGGGGGGGAAAGGGCGGGCAGTCAGGACTTGGTGTTCCGGATGCAGCATACTTCTTTTTTGCTTGGAGGCTGTGAAATGACAAATATGGAGACCATCTGTGGTGGAGTGAATCATGAGGGTGAGGGAAAGCTAAGGCAGCAAACAGCAGAAGGCAAAACTAGAGGCAGTTTTAAAATGCACTCTCCAGCTTCACAGATATAAGAAGGCATCATCTGAATCAAGATTTGTTCTGAGCAACCTCTCAGATGCCTTGCAAAGACCTATTTCAGCTACATCCTTAACCACAAACTGCTGATAGTTAGAGATAAGCTGCCAGTGCATATGGGTATTGTTGTTTTTTCTGGGTAAGAGACATTGATTGCTACATTCCTGACATGTATTTTACTCCTTTTAAGTGTAACGTTCTGAGCAAAAAATAATAATAATAATATATAGATGATACCTCTGGGGGAAATATAACAGTATTCTCCACACCTTGTAACAGGATGTTACATAAGTTAAAGATCTCACATCTCTGTCTGGGTACAAGACTGGGGAGGGCTGGTGTGCTGTGGAGAAATTTCTGCCCATCCTGGGCCTGCAAGTTGGGTGATCCTCATACAATTGTTCACCTTGCAGGGGAAAAAAATCTCTTTTCCCCATTTTGCTTGATTTATTTATTTCTGTAAGGGGTCCGAAAAGTCAATACTGCTCCAAAAAATGTTAATACAGTACTTTCTCCTGGATCTTCTCTTGGGTGTTATCCATGCTACCACCTTCAAAAGTAGCTGAGATGATCAAACAGCTGCTTTGGTTAGTCGTTTTATTCTCTTCCCTCTCAGCTTCTATCTCTGCTTTGCACACCTAACTCACTCGGTGATTATTTTCCTGGGTTTTCATGCTATCTGCACGTGGTAACACATTTATGTTGAGTTGGGTTGGCTCAAAACTGAAATGAATCGATGAAAGTGTTGAACTTCAATGCAGTCTATGGATAAATCAACACGGGGTTTAAGTCACTTGGAAAATCCCCTACAGAACATCCTGTCCTTGAAGCAAGCTCTTTTCTTCTTTTTTCTTAATTTTTCCATCCACATCACACAGAATCCAAGGTCATCTAAAGAAGCTGAATGGTGGGAGATTCAGAGCTAATACTTTTATTAGAGGAAATACTTTACTTTTTCATCAGTCCCCTTTTAAATTGCAGTACTCGCTACCAGAAGATGCAATGCTAACCAACCCGAATTTCTTTACAGGGAGTCAGACAAATCCATAATGGCTAGCAATGATAATTTCTTCCAGTAACGGAGATGTTATGTCTCTCAGTACCAGTTGCTGGGGAACACGAGTGGGAAGTGCTATGTGCTGTTTGAATGGGTACTAGATAGCTGCATTAAATTTCCTGAATCCAAGAAGGAACATCTTGAATATCGGTTGCTAGGGAGCAACAGTGGAGAAAAACCTTTATAGCTCATCTTGTACAAGGTGACCTTCTCTTGACCACTGGATGACTCTGAATGCTGGATGAGGAGGCCCTCCAACCTGATTCCACAGGACTCTCTATATGTTTCTATGTCCAAGCCCCATGTTATCAAATGCTCCTTTATACACCAATGTATGTCCCTTGTATTAATATTTAATTCACCAGCAAGTGAACAGAGTACTGGACTATGGGAGTGATCTCTGTGGTGGTGCAGTGGTTAGAATGTAGTATTACACGTACAGGCTAATTATGCTAAGTGCCAGCAGTTCGATTCTCATCGGGTCAAGATTGACTCAGCCTTCCATCCTTTCAAGGTTGGTAAAATGAGGACCCAGATTATTGGGGGCAATATGCTGACTCCGTAAACCATTTAAAGAGGGCTGTAAGACACTGTGAAGCGGTATATACTGTAAGTCTAAGTGCTATTTAACAGAATAACAGAGTTGGAAGGGACTTTGGAGGTCTTCTAGTCCAGTTAGGCAGGAAACCCTATACCACTTCAGACAAATGGTTATCCAGTATTATTCTTAAAAACTTCCACTGTTGGAATATTTACAACTTCTGCAGGCAAGTTGTTCCACTGATAAATTGTTCTGTCAGGAAATTTCTCCTTAGTTCTAAGTTGCTTCTCTGCTTGATTAGTTTCCACCCATTGCTTCTTGTCCTACCATCAGGTGCTTTGGAGAATAGCTTCACTCTCTCTTCTTTCTATTTCTATTGTTATCTTGAAATAGCAATATAAATATTTGAAATAGCAATAGAAGTATTTCTATTTCTATTGTTATCTTGGGAGATGAGCCAGATGCTGCCTAGAGATGTGTCAGATCAGAGACAGCATAGTTTGCAGCTGAACGGTAGGTGGGGCAAGAAGAAACCCTCCCTAATTCTCAGGATGAAAGGGGATGGGGAATTGTCCAGGTAGACCATAGCTTATGTCTATAATTGAGCACAAAATTTCTGTTGCTAAGTGAGACGTGTTAAATGAGTTTTGGCACATTTTACAACCTTTCTTGTTATAGTTGTTAAGTGAATCACTGCAGTTGCAAAGTTAGCACATGGTCATTAAGTGAATCTTGCTTTCCTATTGATTTTACTTGTCAGAAAGTTGAAAAAAGTGGCCATATGACCCTGGGACACTGCAACTGTCATAAAGAAGAAGAATAGAATTTTATTGGCCAAGTGTGATTGGACACACAAGGAATTTGTTTTGCTACATATGCTCTCAGTGTAGATAAAAGAAAAAAGTAAAAAATACATCAAAGGTACAACATTTACAACACAAATGATGGTCATAGGTTGCAATTTAACCCTTAATGATAGCAACAAAAAGTTACAGTCATACAGTCATAAGTAGAAAGAGATTGGTGATGAAGACGATGAGAAGATTAATAGTAGTTTTTTTTTGTTTAAATTTATATCCCGCCCTTCTTCGAAGACTCAGGGCGGCTTACAATGTGTAAGCAATAGTCTCATTATATTTGTATATTTACAAAGTCAACTTATTGCCCCCCCAACAATCTGGGTCCTCATTTTACCTACCTTATAAAGGATGGAAGGCTGAGTCAACCTTGGGCCTGGTGGGACTAGAACCTGCAGTAATTGCAGGCAGCTGTGTTTTAATAACAGGCTATCTTACAGCCTGAGCCACCACGGCCCTAGTGTAGATTTAGTAAATAGTTCGACAGTGTTGAGGGAATTATTTGTTTAGCAGAGTGATGGCCTTCGGGAAAAAACTGTTCTTGTGTCTAGTTGTTCTGGTGTGCAATGCTCTGTAGCGTCATTTTGAAGGTAGGAGTTGAAACATTTTATGTCCAGGATGTGAGAGATCTGTAAATATTTTCACGGCCCTCTTCTTGATGCACAGTATACAGGTCCTCAATGGAAGGCAGCTTGGTAGCAATTATTTTTTCTGCAGTTCTAATTATCCTCTGAAGTCTGTATCTTTCTTGTTGGGTTGCAGAACCAAACCAGACAGTTATAGAGGTGCAAATGACAGACTCAATAATTCCTCTGTAGAACTGGATCAGCAGCTCCTTGGGCAGTTTGAGCTTTCTGAGTTGGCGCAGAAAGAATAGTCTCTGTTGTCCTTTTTTGATGATGTTTTTGATATTAACTGTCCATTTTAGATCTTGTGATATGATAGAACCTAAAAATTTGAAGGTTTCTACTGTTGATACTGTGTTGTCAAGTATTGTGAGAGGTGGAAGTATGGAAGGGTTTCTCCTAAAGTCTACCACCATTTCTACAGTTTTTAGTGTGTTCAGTTCCAAATTGTTACGGTCGCACCACAAGGCTAGTCGTTCGACCTCAATATGAACCAGTTGCTGAACATCTGACGTATGATTATGTGACCGTGGGGATGTTGCTATGGTTGTGTGAAAAACGGTCATAAGTCACTTTTTTCAGTGCCATTGTAACTTGGAATGGTCACTAAACGAATGGTTATAAGTCAAGGACTACCTGTACTTTCAAACTTGCAAATTTCTGTGAATGTAACCTTAACAATAAAGTAGAATTAGCTAATCTGGTCATATTTCCTAACTGGCTTATTTGATAAAGCTTACATGAACTGACTGGGATTTTGGTTGGTTCTAGCAGGCAGGTTTTCTTTTATTATATTATGCTGCCCAAAGTAAATTTTTAGCAGTTCATATTCTAAAGCACTGTTTCTCAACCTGAAGTCCATACATCTGAAAGTTGCCAAGGTTGAGAAACACTGCCCTAAAGTCCCAAGAAATAAGATTTGGCTACCCAAGTTTATATTTTGCAGAACTTCCTCTGACTGTTTGCTGTTCCTCTTCATTCTGAGAGGAGTTATAACAGAACAGAGTATAAGCAAATAATAGATACAAACTCAAGGTAAACCACTCCAAACTCGATTGCAGAAAATATGACTTCAGTAACAGTGTAGTCAATGCCTGGAATGTACTACCTGACTTTGTAGTTTCTTCCCCAAACCCCCAAAACTTTAAGCTTAAACTGTCTACTGTTGACCTCACCCCATTCCTAAGAGATCTGTAAGGGGCGTGCATAAGTGCACCAGGGTGCCTACTGCCCTGTCCTAATATTCCCTTTTACTTATTCTTTTCATGTATCCAAATTATGTTTATACTTTTACCTGTTATCTTATATATGATTGACAAATAAATAGAATAAATAAAAATAAATAAACCGCCTCAGTGGTGGGATTCAAATTTTTTTACTACTGGCTTGGTGGGCATGGCATGGCTTGGTGGGCGTGGCTTGGTGGTCATGGCAGGAGAAGGATACTGTAAAATCTTCCTTCCCTCCCCACTCCAGGGGAAGGTTACTGCGAAATCCCCATTTCCTCCCAATCAGCTGGGACTCAGAAGGTACAGAATAGACAGGGGTGGGGCCAGTCAGAGGTGGTGTTTACTGGTTCTCAGAACTACTCAAAATTTCAGCTACCAGTTCTCCAGAACTTGTCAGAACCTGCTGAATACCACCTCTGAACCTACTGCTCAAATAGGAAAACCTATACAATTTCAGACAAATGGTTTTCCAATCTCTTCTTAAAAACCTCCAGTGTTGGAGCACTCAAAACTTCTGGAAACATGTCATTCCACTGATTAATTGTTCTCATTGTTAGGAAATTCCTCCTTAGTTCTAGGTTGCTTCTCTCCTTGATTAGTTTCCATTCATTGCTTCTTGTCCTCTCCTTTAGGTGCTTTGGAGAATAATTGACTGCCCTCTTCTTTGTGGTGGCCTCTTTTATATTTGAACTGAAAGGCTAGTGATTAAAATGGCACCTCATCATTTCAAAAAGCAGAGAAGACCTTACAGAATGGCCTACAAATGGCAGCCTCACCCACATGGGTGTAATGTGCTTACCCCCCACAACACACTTTTTGGCCTTCAGCCTTCCCCCAAATATTGTGTAGCCTTTGGCCACCAAAAGGTGATACACTTCATGTAAAGCTCTTATTTTATTTTATTCTATGCTTTGCTACAAGAGGAAAGGATCTCCATATGCTGATCAGTGGGATAGGGACTGAATAATATTTTTGTTTTTAGTCCTGGATCAGAACAATTTGCAATGTAAAATAAGATATGTGAGAAGATGTTCCTCTTTGCCCCTTTGTTAATTCTGTCACAATCTCACTTATGTTGCTTGAAGTATCTGCCAAAAAATAGTCTGTTATGAGTTGGTATTGCATATTCACATATTTAAATTCAATTAACTATTGAGCGGTTTGTGCACAATTTTTTTTCTTTTCTTTTAAATGTTAGTTAAACCTACATTGACAAACAAAACACTGAAAATAAAAATCAGGACAAGAACGAATGAAGCACAGCATGTGTAAAGGATATCAGAGATAAAGGATATAATAATTAATTTGATATCTTGAGGCAGTGGTGGGATTCAATGTTTTTATTACTGGTTCTGTGGGCATGGCTTGGTGGGCGTGGCAGGGGATGGTTACTGCAAAATCCCCATTTCTTCCTGATCAGCTGGGACTCAGGAGGCAGAGAATAGATGGGGGCGGGGCCAATCAGAGGTGGTATTTACTAGTTAATAGTTTACACTACCAGTTCTCCAGAACTGGTCAGAACCTGCTGAATACCACCTCTGTCTTAAGGGATGTACTGTACAGTACAGGGGAGTAGATGTGGTGAGGGGTTGGTTTAAACCAGGGTCTGGCAAATTCAATCCATCATTAACCATGGAAACTTTGTGGAGAATTTGAGCCTGCCATTCTCTCTTAGCATGACATTCTTCACAGGGCTGGGGTTACGAGGGAAAAATGGAGAAGAGTCTGCTATGCATGCAGCTTTAGGCTTCTGGAATGGAAAACCAACAATATCAATAAACAAAGTACCTCTTGCACAGATAGATGGAATTTATCAGGATTATTTTATTGATAGAACTAAAAACCTTGAAACCAAAATGGAATAAAATAATAATTAGGGATTTTTTTTTAGACTCTTCCCTGTTGTCTTCACATTTTGCCAATCAAAGAAAAATGTACTTCAGTTTCCCACTGTTCTGCTATTTTAAATTTAGCATCTTCAGAAATTGTGTGACTTCTTTGTGCTGCATCTCTTTGGCCAGTCATGGTAATGGGTAATAAATGTTAATATTGTGTAATTTTTCCAAATTTTCTTTTAAAAAAAAGAATCAAAATAAGGAGAGTAATTAAAGGGCTATTGCGGTCAGAGACAACAATATGTATCTATGTCATTATAAGCCCTATGATACAATCTAGAATGGTTAATGTAATGCAGTTTTCAAAGTACCATCTATGAATTATTTTTATACTCAGTTTGTGATGACTTGCTAAAATAGATTGAAAAGGAAGTTTATACTTTGCCCAGCTGACTCATCCAGTTCAGGTCCTCTTCTGATACTATTTAAAGACCTATATGACCGCCTTTAGTATTTTATAAATAATTTCTTTCATTTAAAGTAAAGTGGACTTGTATCTTTCTTTATAACTTAACATTTTTGATTAGTAAGTTTTGATAAGCTTGAGGGAAAAAAAATATCTACTACATTTGTCTTGTTTGAAACTTGGAACTTATGATCCATTCTTCTGACAATGCGTTCAGTATGCATTCATCACCCTCACAGTTAGAAAAGTATTTAACAACTTATATGCCTCAGCATTTCAAAAGAGCTTTTCTTAAGAGCTTGCTTCAAACAACTAGACTCTATAGTGAGATATGGGAGATTTCATGGAGTTCCATTCAAAGAAAGGCTGTGTATTTGTGGAGCACCAACCATTGATGATATTGGACATATTTTTTTTGACTACTGACTGTACTCTGCTTATTTAGATCCTTATTTAAAAACTAAAAAATACTGTGGCCCCAGGGGAAACTAACTTTTAGCAGGGAATGAACCTGCATATCACTTGTAAGGCCACACTTTTCATATCAAAGGCCATCTCAAAGAGAACAGAACATTTATAGCAGATTGGAGTTAACTATAGGGGTTACTTACTATAAACACATCCTATTTTTTTCATTGCATCTATTTGTGTATTAGTTTTATGCTTTTGATATGGTTAAATAATTAAATCAATAAAGATTCTAGTCTAGTCTAATCTACCCTACCCTACCCTACCCTACCCTACCCTACCCTATCCTATCCTATCCTATCCTACAGAAATGCAGTATTGTTAGTACAGAGAACAGAGAGCAAGTATGACATAGTGGTTAAGACACAAAACCTTTTCTTTCAGCGTTAGGAATGGCAAATACCTCTGAAATCTTGCAAAGAACACTGCAGGGACTCATCCAGGCTGTCATCAGGAACTAATGCTGTCTGGACAAAAACAAAACAAACAATTTTTTTGCAGAGTACTGTACTTTCTCATAACTTGCATGGATCATAATTATGTTTAAAATATAGATCATTAAGGAACAGGAAATCGGGATGGTTCAGGAGAAGAACCTATTTCCAAACTTCAATAATAATTTTAAAACATTGATTCACTGTTGTAGCTATCATTCTATCTGCAATTCAACTTATGACCTAATGTATGTCTTTTGAGTGCTGAACAGAACATAGAATGATAGAGTTGGAAGGGACCTTGGAGGTCTTCTAGTCCAACTTTCTGCTCAGCCATTCAGACAAATGGTCATCCAGTGTCTGTTTGAAAGTCTCCAGTGATGGAGCGTCCACAACTTTTGAAGGCAAGCTATTCCATTCATTGATTGTTCTAACCATTAGGAATTTTCTCCTTAATTCTAGGTTGCTTCTCTCTTCAGTTAGTTTCCATCCATTGTTTCTTGCCTTGCCTTTTGGTGCTTTGGAAAATAATTGATCCCGTTGTCTTTGTAGAAGCCTCTCAAATATTGGATCGCTTCTACATGTGTCCTTCGCTTCATTAGCCTAGACATAGCCAATTCCTATAATTATTCTTCATATATTTTAGCCAGCAGCCTCCTAATCATTCTAATCATGCTCTTCTCAGCACTCTTTCCAGAGTCTTTTTTATATTGCGGTGATGAGAATTGAATACAGTTGGTTTTTAGTTGCTGGATTACTTGTTTGTTTTAAATGAAAAAGCATCAATGCCTATTTGTATATTTCAATGTTTATTTCAGGTACAGTATACTACATTTCCATCATACATTTGTTTGCATGCCTGATCTAAGGTTTTTTTTTAATAATTATATATAATTATGTAGGAAACCAAGTAATAAACAAGGGAGTTAGAATTATTTAAACATAAATAAAATTTTAGGGAAAGCAGTCGTTTTTTTGCAGTTGTTTGCCAAGCACTAACAAATGTGTTGCCATGAATTCTGTTTTTAACTTTCACAAGAAAAAGCAATAATCGTGTTTCTTTAATTGTGTTTAAGATGGCAATCCTTTGTAATAATTTCTCTAAATAACAATTCACCTGATGCAAGATCCAGTAGGATTTAGGAGAAACTAGAATAATGTTTTCAGGGATTTTTGTGCCAGTTTCTGAATATCCAAAACAGTGGTGGTGAAACTTTTACTCACCAAGTGCCCAACAGGTCCATGCTTCGTGCACTCTGAGCACACACATGCCATCCATGCTAACACGCCACTCCTCCCCCGTGTGCTGCATGTGCAACCACACCATCTACAATGTGCACAGCTTTCGCGCACGCCCCCACCATATGCTATGCACACAATTGCACCATCTGTGCATGTGTGTGGTTTTTACGTGTGGAATGCTTGTGCATGAACGCCATGTGCGCATGCTCACGCTGTGCACCAGTACTCTTGTGTGCATGCATAAATGCGTGCGCATGCGCAGGAGAGCTCTGAGGACGAGCTGGGTCTCCTGAATTGCGTGCATGCGCATTGGAGGCCCAAACATCAGCTGGGGCGTGCGCGCATGCACAGCAGCAGGTGAGTTGGGCGATAGCTTGCGTGCCTGGAAAAATGGCTCTACGTGCCACTTCCAGCACACATGCCGTAGGACCGCCATCACGGATCTAAAACATAGATTTTATATTCTTTTTTACAATGTTTATAATTCAAGTGTAAAAATTATTACATTACATCATTTCATTTTCTGTTACAATTTGATTAAGGGAATGTTTGTCTCCATCTGTTAATTTGGTAAGTTTAGATATATTAGACAACCCAATGACCTAATGGGTCATCCTTTGAGAAAAATGTAGTGCCGTTTGATGTAACCAGAATTAATATTAAATTTTAGGCTGATCATATTTTTTTATCACAATGCTGGACAGTTGTGTGGTCACCTAAGAAGAGTATATATCATAAATAAATAATTGTAGTGGTAAAAGAACTTCAATAATAATTCAATATTTACTTATTTAGATGTAGATAGACAAAAAAAGCAGGTTGAGCTGGAAGGCAAAGTTAAACATCTCATCAGTTTGGAGTCACTGCATTATCACAAGTGACCCAAGTCCAGCCCCCTGTGAATTCTCTTGATCCATATCTAGTGCCAATTTAGCTTTGACTGGATTTTTGTGTACAAGTAGCAATAATAAACTCTTCTTGCTTTGAACTCAACAAATGTTCCTGGTTGGAATAGAATAGAATAACAGAGTTGAAATGGACCTTGGAGGTCTTCTAGTCCAACCTCCTGCTTAGGCAGGAAAGCCTACACCACTTCTGACAAATGGTTATCCAACATCTTCTTAAAAACTTCCACTGTTGGAGCATTCACAACTTCTGGAGGCAAGTTGTTCCACTGATTAATTGTTCTAACTGTCAGGAAATTGGTTATTTGTGCCTGACATTAAACAGATAAGTAAAATGACTATGGATTGCCAAAATAACAGTGGGAATGGGAGGAATGTCTGATTTCCTGCTGGCTTCCCCATTGACTGGATTTCTGAGTGTATCAGAAATCACAACCATATGACCATGTGGATATGCTGCAACAGCCACAATTTTGCAAATAAACTCATCTGAACATTGTGGAAATTTCAATTTCAGTAGATCCCAATTATTATTATTTTTTGTATTCTTTAGGTCAGCAGTTTTTAGGTATATTAATTCAAAAATTGTTGGGCTGTAATGCACCATTTCAGCCAACTTGAAGATACAAATAGGTAAACACAAGGGGAGTTTTAGAAATACATAGAAACTACTTAGAGCTGATTGGTTTTGGAAAGCTGGTTAGACTTAGTACTTTAATGGGAGGCCACTAAGAAATCCAAGGGATGTAAAATAGAAACAGAACTAAAAAAAAAAAACATTTCAGGAACAAACTCTTCTTTTTCTTTCCAAGAAAATGATGTGGCTGAGACTATGAAGCCCCTTGGAGTTAATGTAAATAAGATCTCCTTCAAATCCAGATTAACTCCAAGGGACTTCATATTAATAATAATAATAATAATAATAATAATAATAATAATAATAATAATAATAACAACAACAACAACAACAACAACAACAACAACAACAACAACAACAACAGAGTTGGAAGGGGCTTGGAGGTCTTCTAATCCAACCCCCTGCCCAGGCAGGAAACCCTACACCATTTCAGACAAATGGCTATCCAACATTTTCTTTAAAATTTCCAGTGTTAGAGCATTTACAACTTCTGCAGGCAAGTTGTTCCACTGATTAATTGTTCTAACTGTCAGGAAATTTCTCCTTAGTTCTAAGTTGCATCTCTCCTTGATCAGTTTCCACCCATTGCTTCTTGTTCTACCCTCAGGTGCTTTGGAGAACAGCCCGACTCCCTCTTCTTTGTGGCAACCCCTGAGATATTGGAACACTGCTATCATGTCTCCCCTAGTCCTTCTTTTTATTAAACTAGACATACCCAGTTCCTGTAACTGTTCTTCATATGTTTTAGCCTCCAGTCCCCTAATCATCTTTGTTGCTCTTCTCTGCACTCTTTCTAGAGTCCCAACATCCTTTCCACATCGCGGCGACCAAAACTGAATGCAATATTCCAAGTGTGGCCTTACCAAGGCATTATAAAGTGGTATTAACACTTCACGTGATCTTGATTCTATCCCTCTGTTTATGCAGCCCAGAACTGTGTTGGCTTTTTTGGCAGCTGCTGCACACTGCTGGCTCATATCTAAATGGTTGTCCATTAGGACTCCAAGATCCCTCTCACAGTTACTACTATTGAGCAAGGTACCACATATCCGGTACCTGGGCATTTTGGTTTTTTTGGCCTAAATGTAGAACCTTACTTTTTTCACTGTTGAATTTCATTTTGTTAGATAGTGCCCAATGTTCAAGTCTGTCAAGATCTTTCTGTATCTTGAGCCTATCTTCTGGCGTGTTGGCTATTCCTGCCAGCTTGGTGTCATCTGCAAATTTGATGAGTTCCCCATCTATCCCCTCGTCCAAGTCATTGATGAAGATGTTGAAGAGTACTGGGCCTAAAACAGAGCCTTGGGGTACTCCACTGCATACTTCCCTCCATGTGGATGTAGTTCCATTGAGGACTACATGTTGAGTGCGGTTGGTCAGCCAGTTATGAATCCATCTGGTGGTGGTGCTGTCTAACCCACATTTTTCTACTTTATCTAGTAGTAGGTTATGGTCTACTTTATCAAATGCTTTACTGAAGTCCAAGTAAATTATATCGACAGCATTCCTCTGGTCCACTAATTTTGTCACTTTGTCAATTTAAACTATTTTGTAGTATTTAGAGAATTTAAAATGCTATTTATTATCATTATGAATATTTTTTGTCAAAGTATCCTCTATGGCTTTTTTCTTAATCAATACAGCTGATTTTTACTAAGTATACAAGTAGTAACATTTCAGTTTTTGTTTTTTGTCATTCACAGAAGAAACTAAGAATTTTACCATTGGTTTATGTCACCAAATACATTATTTAAAATGTATAAAGGCATTTCAAATTTATCTTACAAATGTGAACAACAAGAGGGACACTTCATGGATGTATAAAAATGCTAGAAATTTTAGATTCAAGTACATATACTGATTCAGAGATTTTTTGTTATTTGTTATTTATTTATTTCTCAAGCATGTGCAAGATAACAGGTATAAGTATAAACATGATATGAACACAAGAAAAGAGTACAAATAAATGGGGACAGTAGCACAGGGATGGTAGCAGTGGTGGGATTCAAATTTTTTTACTACCAGTTCTGTGGGCATGGCTTGGTAGGTGTGGCTTGGCTAGGCAGGCGTGGCTTGGCTTGGCAGGCGTGGCTTGGCTTGGCTTGGCAGGCGTGGCAGGGGAAGGTTACTGCAAAATCCCTATTTCCTCCCGATCAGCTGGGACTCAGGAGGCAGAGAATAGATGGGGGCAGGGTTTACAGAATTCATTCTTTTAAATCTTGCTTTAAAAAAAAAATTAGCATACCATACTTACACAATGCCCCCTAATCATAGTTTGCATGGCATTCATCTTCAGAGTCATCATTTGATTTTAAAAACAACGGAAGAATTGATCTGTTGAAAACATGAAATTGGGAGGAAGCTCTGAAATAAATGTTGCTTCAGTAATGCAATAATTGAGAGTGTTTTAGAATAGGCAAAGTTGCTGATCCTTTTTTTTTTTTTTTTGTCTATCATGTTCAGCCGCTCTAATTATTTTTTTCCTTTCAAACTGTCTGTTCTGAGCATCAAGAAGAACAGTAGGCTTTCAAATACAGCTGGCTAAATTAATCTAAACAGCATTCTTTCCTTCGCATGCACAGACACACACCCGCACACAGGCTCTTAAATTCCCCGTTCTGCTTCCCTCCCACACCTGGATTCATAACACATTGCATAAGAAGCTCTGAAAGAAACTCCTGGTGCCAAAGTTGGAAGCTGTTTCCCCCCCACGTTTCTTCTCAGATACAGCACAAAGTATCATCAGGGGTTAGAGAGGAATTATAGAGGGAGGTAGCGGTGACTCACTGCTCGCCATTAAGAAGCTGTGTGCGTGTGGTTTTTTTTAAAATAAATTAATGGGTTTGCAATTGCATGCTACCTAGAAACAAGGAAGGAATGAAGGCAAACCAAAAAAATAACCTGAGAATCTACGAAGTATTCGTAAACATTTTCAGTCATGTCTAAGATTGTATGTAATTTACTTACGGTTTTGCAACATTTTCAGTGACGGAAGATGCAAATTCTCCCTCTGCTCACATGGATGGAAAGTGAAGGTTGGCTGTTCAGTCAAGGTATTTTTAATTTATGTGATATGAAATTGAGTCAGGAGGAAAAAATAGGTGCAAGTGAGAAGGCCGATCTATTTGGCATTCATCTGCAAAGAAAAAGAAAAAATAAGTGGGAGCTAAACAAGAGAATGTTCACGTGACCATTTGAAGTGGATCTTGTATTGCTTTTCAAGTCTTTGGATTCATTTTGTACAAGCTGTAGAACCATGGCCAATCTCTAAACATGCATTTAAATTCCATGGTAGTGAGAGGTTTGGAGGATATTGTAAGAAGAGAAAGGATATTTGAAATGAGGAAAGGGCAGGAAGAACACAACTACTTTCTCTTGAGCTTCCTCTCTGATTTTCAGCTTCTCCACAAGTGTCATTCCTGGTTTAAAACAATTGTGCTAGAGCATAATTGTGCTGTCAAACTCGCGGCCCGGATACATCGCATGCTGCCCATGCCCAGTTTAGCGAAGGGGAAAAAAGTTGTGATATGTCACGTGACGACGCGAGTTTGACACCCCTGTGCTAAGGTATTATTCCCTAAATCTGTAGGTAATAACTTTAGTTTGACTATGTTTCTAGTCGTGATCTCCCAGTGCAGATCATTGTCTTAGCTTTGTTGCCTTTGCCAATTTTTTACTATCCAGCCTGACCTTCTAATGCGTGTATGCTCTTTTGCTGATATTGATTGTTGATTTTATTGATTCAAAGTACTCAGAAGTACTTAAGAAGTACTCTTCCATGCTGATTCCAAGTGATACGCGGAGGTGCAGTACTTTTGGAGATGTAGATGCCATTGGTTGTTATTATGACCAAGTACAAATGCTTGTCATGGGCACCATGAATTTGCCTGATGGGTTTTTAAGATCCTAGGTGTGCCCCTGCCTCCAAACTCAGCTGCAGTATATGTACCGTGAGTCCATTTTTGAAGGTTGTGAATAAATACTTCCTTTGGTCCAATCTGACTCTTGCTGTTCATCAATTTTATGGTTCAATTTGTATGACAGTTTCGGATTGTTGTTATTATGTTTGCACACAGTCATATGAAACAACAAGTACCGTCCCTGTGATTTTTTTTTTCTTGTTCAACATAGGTGGTCCTATCAATATTTTATTCAAACAATATAGAAAGATAAAGGTAATGTCATTGAATAAATGGAAAAACTGTGAAAAACTTTGCAATCATTCATTCAACAACAACAAAATAACAGATATGTCATGGTTTTCTGTGGAAAAAGCAAGTGCACTTTTGGCTCTGACACTTGACATTGTCTCCTTTAACGGGAACAACCTCAAGTGTACTTTACTTATAACTGTTTACCAGTCTTTGATCACTTGACCATGCCAATATATGATGACTGTGCGACATTGTAACCATTGTAATTCGTGCCAGGTGCCAAGCCCCCAATTCCTAATTTAGCTGTAGGAATGTTGCAACAGCTGCATCTTAGAGGACCACTTGGAATAGAATAGAATAGAATAGAATAGAATAGAATAGAATAGAATAGAATAGAATAGAATAGAATAGAATAGAATTTTTTTATTGGCCAAGTGTGATTGGACACACAAGGAATTTGTCTTGGTGCATATGCTCTCAGTGTACATAAAAGAAAAGATACCTTCATCAAGGTACAACATTTTCAACACAAATGATGGTCAATATATCAATATAAATCATAAGGCTTACCAGCAACAAAGTTACAGTCATACAGTCATAAGTGGAAAGAGATTGGTGATGGGAATGATGAGAAGATTAATAATAGTGCAGATTTAGTAAAAAGTCTGACAGTGTTGAGGGAATTATTTGTTTAGCAGAGTGATGGCCTTTGGGAAAAAACTGTTCTTGTGTTCTGGTGTGCAGTGCTCTATAGCGTCGTTTTGAGGGTAGGAGTTGAAACAGTTTATGTCCAGGATGTGAGGGATCTGTAAATATTTTCATGGCCCTCTTCTTGATTCGTGCAGTATACAGGTCCTCAGTGGAAGGCAGGTTGATAGCAATTACTTTTTCTGCAGTTCTAATTATCCTATGAAGTCTGTGTCTTTCTTGCTGGGTTGCAGAACCGAGCCAGACAGACCTCATTCATCACTATCATAACTTCAAATGGTCACTGAATGAGTGGGTCTCTAAACGAAAACTTCCTGTGCCTGTATGTGTTGAAATTTGTCAAAAATGTCAAACATTTCAAATGGGTATCCTAATTTTTCACATGATTTATGTGTACATATGTTTCATAGAACACAGAATGCCTTTGCTTAGTAACACAGCACAGTTGCTAGACATGCCAAAGGTCCTACCCAGTACCAGAGTTAAAATAATGGAGAAAACCTCCCTTTATCTGAAGTCCCTGCAATTGTGGATAATAGAGAATTGCCCATCAGGGTAGCCAATACTTGGGCCAATGATCTGATTTGGCATGAACAGCTTCTCTCAGCTAATCTGCTGGTTCCTCAGCATCTTAAGCTTGCTCCAAAATAGAAATTCATACTGTTTCCTTCATGCCTCCCTTTTCTGAATTGTTTAAGAGCAGCAATCTCCCAACAAAAAGTGGCATTGAAAGTAAGCGGAGTGCTGCTGCAAAGCCTCCCCCACAAACTGAACTGGATGTGACTGAAAAATTCCCCCCTCCTCCCCCCCCCCAGGAGCAGGTATGGGCAGATTTCCCAGTAACCTTTATGAGCCAAGAGAAAGCAAGCAAGCTAGAAAGGAAGTGTATGGAGCTGGAGTAGGGAGGCATTTGTACCATCAAAAACTCGTGTTGATGGGGGTGGGGGAGAGCACAGGTCCTTCATTAGTCTCCAAGTTCTTTGGTCGCTAGGTGCAATTGTCGCTAAGCAACTACATTCTTTCTGCTAAAGTTGTATGTGCTCTATTTAGAAGCAAAGGCATAATAAAGCTATGTTGTGTGAGCGCCTTGTGGTTTCTGTTGAAAACTGGGAAAATTATAATCAAGCTATGGTGCATGAGTGTGCTATGGTTTCTGTTGAAGACAGAGAAGGTTATATTAGATGGTCCAAAGGTAGCAAGGAAGCAATCTGAATTACATATAAATGACTCATTTAACTGTCTGAACCAGCTCAATGTTTTGTTTTTCAAATTGCAACACTGATGTTTTTATGAACGATCTGGAGAATATCTTGAAATAATCTGTCTGGGCAGAAGTGGTCCGTAAAAAAGTTTCAGTTCACACATTGGTATTTCAGTTGAACATCCAGGTTTGTTAACTCAGCACCTAAAACAGAGGTCTTCAAATTTGGCAGCTTTAAGACTTGTGGACTTCGACTATATAGCTATAGCTGGCTGGAGAATTCTGGGAGTTGAAGTCCACAAGTCTTAAAGCTGCCAAGTTTGAAGACCTCTGACCTAAAAGTGAGACAAACAAATGTTTAATTTTAATGAAATTGAACAAAAGCCAATTGCATCTTGGCAGGGACTTGCTTACATTTTGGAGTCTATCCTTAGTATACCCCCTAGGGGATAAGCATAACTCATCTGGGAAATGTTTCATATCTCTCATCTATTATAACTATTGATAATGTCTTAGCCATGTTCCAGACAGTTCAGATCATCCCACAGTATCAGTTTTAGGGCAGTAAAATCCTCTGACTTGTGCAACAGGTATTTGGAAGCTTATGCCCTCCGATGCTGGGGGTGATGTGAAGCTACTCAGGGGTTGTCTTATCCTTTCCCAACCTGGAACAGTGCCTGATCATTAATCACCATTTGGAGGTTTAAAATGCTGGTGTTCTACTCTCTTTTCTCTTTTGTCTATGATTGAGGGATAGCTCTGTGAAATGCAAAAGATGGTTCACTGATTTTGAGTGAATTCTAATGCAGGAATGGTGCTACAGCTCCTCTCTTGATTTTCTTGCACTTCTTTTTGCTCACAGCTGACCTGCAGTTGACAACATACAAGCTAGTATTGTGCTGTGAATGTTCGGTGCCTCTTGAATGCTGAAATCTTTAGGAATGTGCCTACGGCAGCAACTAAACTATGCTAGAAAACCAGAAAAGAGCTAGAAGATGCAGAGCATGGGGTCTCCCAGGAGGTGTACTAAGAAGGAATTACAACACCCAGCTGACATGTACTGGACAGCATTAGCGTGTTAAGAGATCAGGGAGGTGCCTGAAGGTGCAGGAGTTCACTAAGCTCCTCTTGCAGTAAAAAACAAATGATTTTTGGCACAGTACTTATTTCAGTCTCAACTGAAGCCATATGTTGCATGCTGCTTCCATTCCTTCCTCCTCCACCCCCACCCCCCAAAAGGGTAGCTGTACGATGAATTGAAGGACTACTTACTTTCTTTTGAGTTGACAGAAAATTAAAAAGAAAAATAATATAACATTTGCTGTCCCTGCCTTTATAGCAGTGATTTTTAGCGTAATGTTTTGACAACTTTATGACACTGTATGTGGACTTCAACTTCCAGAGTTCTCCAGCTAGTATGCTGGGGAATTCTGGGATTTGAAGTCCACACATCTTAGAATTGCCTCAGTTGCAATGCCAGAGAGAGATGTCTTGATTCTGGATGTTAGGGGCGTATTAAATGGAAGTGGGAGCTGCATTGTAAAACAGGAGGGATTTACCGACTGTGCCAATCAGCTGTCCAATCAGCCAAAATTGCTGGCTTTAAATGGAAAAGGGCAACCCTACTTTAAAACCAGACTAGCTAAGGTGGCCTGCCAGCTGCTAGTGAAGCTAGTGGCAGACTCGGAAAATGAGGAGGTTTGGCCAGTTTTGGAGTTTGGGGAAGGTTCTGATGGATGCTCTGTGTCAGACATTGAGATAGCCCCAGGGTCATCCGACATTTCCCAGCTACCAGAGAGGCAGCTGCCTTTGGAGGCTGAGATGAGTGAGGAGGAAGAACAGCTGGGACCTGTTCCAGGTCACCTATGCACAGAGCAGTTAGGAGAGGTGAACAATGGAGGACAAGGAGTCGACTCGGGAGGCAAAGCACAATGGCCTTTGACACTGAATGGCCCCTCCCTGGCTGGGGAATAAAGAGAAGGCAAGGGGAGTGGTTGGCGTAGGAGACAATAGTTCGTATTTCTGAAGATTTTGCTCATTGTGTTTCGTGCATCAAAGACTGCTCGCTAGAACTTAATTTGCAGCCTTTTGACTGGGAGCTCACAGCTTTGCAATTATCGCAAGAAACTGATAAGTCTGTTGCTGCATTTAATTCCTTGCAGGACTCTTGCTTGGATTTTTCAGTGGGTGAATGCCACTAATTCACAAGAGGTAAATAAAGTGGGGGTTTTTTGTGACAAGGAGTCTTGTTTCTTTTTTTTTAATAAATATTTTTATTAAAGATTTTTTAAAAACAAAAAGAAATTTTGACAATTTTTTCTTTTCAATAGATTCGTGTCGATAACGAATTTCTTACTTATACATTTTTTCTCCCTTGTTCTAATGTAACTTTTATACATATAAAATTTTACATATATATATATATATATTTATAC
This sequence comes from Ahaetulla prasina, assembly GCF_028640845.1. Taxonomy (NCBI): domain Eukaryota; kingdom Metazoa; phylum Chordata; class Lepidosauria; order Squamata; family Colubridae; genus Ahaetulla; species Ahaetulla prasina. The sequence goes on from NC_080539.1 coordinate 32,191,854, forward strand.
ATATACTAATATTAATGTATTTATTTACATAAATAAGTATGTACACAATTTCCTTTCCACAATTTTTGTTTCCTCCTATATGTTCTTATATTTCTACTCCTATTTCAACCATTATTTACACTTTCCTTACTTTTTATCTCTTTCCTCCAACCATTGGAGTCTGTTTCTTGCTTCTGCTAAGGCTGGGTCAGAACATAAGGATGACTTAAGCTTCTCCTGAACAGGGCTTGGGATAAAATTAAAATGCTATCTGGTGGCTTGACAGAATAGTGTTTGCCAGGGCACCTTTATGCTTGGTTAGTGGAAGTAGGGAAGGCCCTGTATCAATAATCACAAATTGAGGAACACTATACAGACCACTCCAAAGAACAGTAGATTGTATTCTTCCAGAGGAAGGTATTTTCATGAAATAAATATAGTAATGTTCCTTATTTTATAATAGATCTTATTAATGTAATACCATTAAAACCATCAATCATTTTTTATTCCTAGTGAACACATAGACAAATTTTCTCCATAGAAATATGTCCCTAGCCTGGTTTCCTATGGTGTACTCTTCATCACTGTAACCGAGTCCATCCATCTTCCCGCAAGTCATTCTGTTCTTCTCTTTCCTTCCATCTTTCCCAACATGAGAGCTTTTCCAGACAGCTGAGTCTTTGCATGGTATGTCTTGAAGTAGGATAATTTGAGCCTGGTCATTTGTGCCTGAAATGTGAAATCTGGGTTGATTTATTTGATGATCCATTAATTTCTTTTCTTGGCTGTCTATGGTCTTCCCAGAAGTCTTCCCCAGAGTTCACCAGAGTTCAACAATGTCAATAGTCTTCCTGTCCTGATTCTTCAAAGTCCAACTTTTGCTTTTATAGTGTCACAGGAAATAACATGATTTGCATGATCCTGATCTTTGTAGATATAGACATACCGTGACATTTGAACAATTTCCAAAATCTTCATGGCTACTTCAGCAAGCCCTAATCTGCAGCATATGTCTTGACTGCTAGAAAGTGTCCGATAACTGTATGTACATTGGGGATTTTACGTATGACTGCAGTGAAGATCAAGGAATTAAGCCCAAATATTTGGGAGAAATGGGTTTAGACAAAGTAGGAAGGTCGCGAGGCAGAAGATGCAGTCTTAGTATTCAGACTGGGGATGGAAGAGTATCATAGATGCAACAGGAGATCATAACCTTCATGAAAGTGCTTAGAAAAGCAGAACAAGAGATCAACATCTGGGTGGAAGAGAAAACTCTTTTTTGGCTTATGCAATTTATTGAATACTTTCACCATAGAAAGTAGAAATATTCTTGTTACTCATTGGAGAGGAAACAATTTGGTGATAGGACAAAGTGCAGCAGATACCCAGCAGATTCCTTATTCCACCTGATTTTATTTTCCTCCAAATTATTTTAGAAAGTTAAATGTAATGCTGACATGCTCCAAAACCAATTACCAGATCCTAACAGCATTATTAACTAAAATAATGTCTCTGGATCCCTAGAAAATAAAAATAGGGGGTAACTGAAGTAGCCCACCTTCAGGGAAAAAGACAAAAGTAAGTAGAGAGCTTCACATAAGAATGTTAATGGGACTAGGGGCACTTCACCGGTTTATTTTCTGTTCAATGGATGTTTTGTGACTAGCCATTACCACCATGGCAGTCTTTTTATGAATGGAAAGGCCACTCCTAAGGGAAAATTCTCATAAAATCATTTAAAGCAGGGGTAGCCAACCTTTTTATACCTACTGCCCACTTTTGTATCTCTGTTAGTAGTAAAATTTTGTAACTGCCCACTGGTTCCACAGTAATGCGCCGTGTATCGTCGTCTGCGCATGCCTCTCGCACATCGTGGATTGGGTTTTGGGGGGGCGCCGGCTACCAGCTCTGCTTGTCTGTTACAGCTGGGTGGTGTGGGGGGAGATGCGCGAGCTATTCTGGGACAAGGCTCTTTTGTTTGCAGTTGCACTATAGTGCCATTTAGTTTCACTTATGTAACGTGAACTAAACTTATGCATGGATGATACAAATAGTATATTTTCAGAAATTTAAATTGTCATGGGGAATTTTATGAAAATCTAATGAAAATGTTTTTAAATAATGCTATGAAATTTTTTTTAAAGTCAATTAAATTAAAAAAAAGGAAAGTGCTTCAGTATCAGACAAAACCCCTATGCCCACCATGAAAGCTGGAACACCCACTAGTGGGTGGTAGGGACCAGGTTGACTACCACTGATTTAAAGCATATACTTTCCAAATGTGCTCCTGGTCCAGAAAAAACTTTATTTCTGGGCTAGAAACACTCGTAATTTAATTACTGTTCTTTAGGCTCCAAACCAGGGGTGGGATTCAGCCATTTCGCACCACTTCGGAAGAACCATTTGTTAACTGAGCAGTTTGGCAAACTGGTTGCTGGAAGAAATCATTAGGGCAGAGAACCGGTTGCTAAATTACTTGAATCCCACCACTGCTCCAAACCTTAATACTATGTATACAAAGGAATTACAGGATTGGTTAATTTTGGACCTACAAGGAAGATCTCAACTTCTCAAGATTTGAAAGTGCAAATTCCATGGAAATCCAGAGGGGAAAAATTGATAGAGGTGTCATTCCCCTGGGGGTGTGGAATCAATTGTGGGCATCTCGGTTATGCAGCATTGCTCCAGTTGCAAAGCTTCAATTTGTAGAAGGCAGCTGGTCATAACCTAAAATAAACAGAACTGTGAAACTGGGTGAGAAGAAAAGATGTTACTCTCCTTATGTCTTCTTTTGCTTCATCTCACTTCCTGGCACAGCTAAAGACCTGTGTTGGTCCATCCATCCATAATCTGCTGGGAAATTAACTTTGCAATAAACATCCATCTCAAGGCATATCTACATCTCTCATTGTGCCATCAAAGGCAGAAGGTCTGTAAAGCAATCTTCTATAGCTTTTGAAGGACAAACGCAAAAATGGAAACAGAAAAATATTACAAACATCATTTAGGAAATTAGGAAACCTATCCTTTTGGGATACCGTAATAACTGAGGAAGGGCTATTTATGCCAGGAAAATGGCAAGGAGCAAATTGATAAAAATTTCCTGGCCAGCGCCTTGGCTCTAATTCAGCCCTCATCAGCTGGCCATTTTGGTTTGGAATTGCAGCAGTTGAAGTCTAGTTGCTTTGAAGAAGTTCAGGATTGGAAGGCTGCCCTAACATGAACCAGTTGTCCATCCCGTTTTTTTCTATTTGTTTTCCCCAAAAAGAGAATGGTCATATCATTCATCTCCTGTTTGTCCTCTCTAAATTGGGACCATCTTCAAGAACATCCAGTTGGGCCCTCAAATTACCTTAAGAAACTCCCCCTTTTCCCAAGGTATAGTTTTGAAAACTAATGCTAACCTATACTTCCCATGACTCTTTGGAGGAGAAACCACAGCAGTTATAACGTAATAACAAAAGATGTACACAATAAATAACATGTCTTCAGTTGTATGACATTATGTGGCTTCCAGATTATTGAATTTCCCTAATTTCCAGCCAGTTTCAACAACTCATATTGGCTGGAAATTTTAGTACAATGCACTTGGAAAGCATTAGGTTGCTCTAGTTTTTATGTTGATACTGATAGCTAAATCTCTTGACCACTTAACTGATCTCTTATTTTAGCCACTCTCCATTTTACTTCTTTTTCTAGAAGTGGTGAGACCACATTAAATTCATCTTAAAATGAATGACTAAAACATAGGACCACTTAATGTGCAACTAGTGAGTCTCTTGAATCAATACGTTCCAGTACAATAAGTTCTAGTTCTATCTTAGGCATGAAAGTCGGCTGAGTAACTTTGGGTCTCTCTCTCTCTGTCTCTCTCTCCCCCCCCCCCCAATTCCTCTCACAAGTTTGTTAATTGTGGTGAAAGTAAAAGGAAGAAAGAGCATTATGTATGCTTGCTGCCTTGAGTTACTGATAAAGTAATAAAAGTAGGATAAAATATCTAATAAATTGATAAAATAATGGCTTTTGGGGAAGCCCATAAATACATCATGGAAGTAATATCTTCCCTCTTTTGTATTTTCTTCAGTAGGTAGCCAAAGATATTGTGGTTTCTTCTTCTACCGTCATTTTATTTATTTTTCTCATTTTTGAACCACGGAGCTCCCTCAGAGGACTATCAGTCAAGGCTAATAGTCATTGATAGACACTTTCTCTTTGTATCAAGGCCACTGACCCATTGCTTCCTCTTGTAGTATAAAACACTGCAAGAATATAATGAGTTGTGCATAACTGAGCTATTATCGTTTGCTTGAGGCAATAGAAAGAGTCTAGCCATGATTAAGAGTTGAAGAGAGATGGAGGAAAGAATAAGGGGTTGCCTCTTCTTTTCAGCATTTCAAAGCAAAAGATCAGACAGCTGACCTATCCCCCTTTCCTTCATGCTGATCAGATTGTCCCACTGGCAAAGAGAGAGAGAGAGAGAGAGAGAGAGAGAGAGAGAGAGAGAGAAATGTTTCATTTCTCACATCATTCTGTCCAGATGAGCATCTCTGGAGATTTGATCACTCAGAAATTCATCTCTGAGAATTCCAAAGCAAGCTGACCCTTATCTGTACTTTCCAATTCAACATGCAGACCAGAATATAGAGAGCTCCTGACTTTCCCCTTTTCCAGTATTCTGACTCTTTTCATATCAAACAAACAAATATTTAAATAAAAACATTACATTTGGAGGGAAAAAATATGCTTACAAATAACAAATTCAGTGAAAGTTTTAGTGTAGACTGTTGAAAATGATTTAAGAGTTGGTTTGAATTTCAATGGGATATAAATGTAATAAGTAAGTACATGTAATAAATATATATATAATTCAGATTATTGTTGAAATAGGATGGAATGGCCATATGAACAGCCTAAAGAACCATGAAACTGGAAATGGATTGATTGTATTTATCTCTGCCTCAATTGAAGACATCCATGGCAGTTTACAATATCTACCAATATAAATGATAAAACATCAATTGTAGAACAAGACCTAAGAATATAATTTTAAAAAGCTGAAATATGCATATCCAGGGCTATAACAGAGAAGGTCAACTCATTTATCATATATCAAAGGCTTTCTGAAGTACTTCTATTTTTAATACCTTAAGAAAGCCAACAGAATAGATACACACAAGGAATGCAATAGTGGCGAATATCTGTAGCTTCTCCGAGCTTGTGGGTTTGTTTTTGAATGTTTCATTACCAGGCTAGGTAACATCTTCAGCAGACATGGTCATGCACACAAGGAATTCCAAGGGCAAGTCCCTTTCCTGAAAAGCAGCATGTACAGTCCCATCACTTGACAATATATGTGCTGGGTGGGTCAACACCAGTTGGAAGAATCAGTTCTGTAATGCTGGCTGCTTGATGGCTGGGGAATTCTGGGAATTGAAGTCCACACATTTTCAAGTTGCCATGGTTGAGAAACACTGTTGAATATGTTGGAGACAACTCAGCCTTCCCCTCCTCTCCCTTTCCTGATATACTGGTTTATTAAACTTATCACCCATTTCATTGTGAGACAACTGTAATTGGGAGGTACTTTAGCCTAGCTGCTAGACTAGGGAAAGCCTAGATAGACAATAGTTGTTTCCTATTGTATAGATATGTTGTATGGACATGTTTTGTCCTAATGTAATATCTGCTCTAAAAGTTTCTGTGGTCGTCCTGAAGCCCACCGAGAAACATGTGGACAGAGATGAGCCTGGCTTAAGAATTTCCAGCAGAGTGATGCCTATCTCATGCCTCTTCTAGCAATCTAGAAGAAAAAAAATAGCCTCATTCTGTCTCCAGCTCCAGAAATATTCAAATAATCAAAATGGCAAATGTTCAAAATTCCAAACTCAGGGGAGGGAATTCCAGTTGGTTGCCAAGATACGTTTTAGGGTATGTTTACACTATTTCCATTGCCCACTTTGAAATTTGCCTCTGCATTCTTTTTACTTCTTCCATGCTGGGTAATCTTTGCAATCCATATTGCAACCCGTGTTGCTTTCATCCTCCAGTCACATCCAGTTACAATATTGCAGCTGTCTCCAGTCTGAGGTATTCTGGGTTAGATAACAGGTCCCATTTGGCTATGCTGTGTGGAGGAGGATGGGAAGGTCTTCGAATTGTGGGGGGGGCACTTTTTTTTCGTTTTTGTGCTAAACTGATGATAGAAGCTTGCTTTAAGATCAGGTGATGCAACTACATTCTCCATTGGACATGAGGGCAATAGCCTAGCATAAGGTGCAAGGCAGGTCAGATGATGTTGTTCTCCATCATCTTACTGCTGTGTTAGGAAACTACCTCACTAGTTCTTGGAATTATGATCCAATACATCTGGAGGGTTAGAGTAACTGGCTAGGGAAGACAGGACTAGAGCAGCGCTTGTTATCCCTTCAAAAATGTCCAGAGAATTTCAAGTAGTTCTAAATACATCAATGAAATTGCTGGCTGGGACAAGAAACAAACTGGATTTGTTCTACATCACAACCTTACAAGAGCATCAGTAAATAGTTACCTGGTCAACCAAAAGAAAGGCCCTTGGGTCTAGGATGTTCTGTAGACTTACAGGATCTTAAGCTACCTTTGTCACTTGGAATATTTTGCTTATGATCTCCCAAATTTGCATCTCAACATGTATTTTGATCCAGACTAACGTGTCTTTTCTTCACAAGTCGAAATTCTCCTGTGTACTACTGTGTAATATTTCTTTCTTAGGGATAATTCCTGTAAATCTAGAACTGATTGACTATTACAGTAGAAGGTATTGAGGACCATTTGGGTCCAGTCCTCTGCTTGGTTAAAGCATACTTGGTTGGTCGCTCTATAATCTCAACTTGAACATTTCCAGTGGAGAGGATCTCATCCCCACAGTGGAATATAATAGAATAACAGAGTTGGAAGGGACCTTAGAGGTTTTCTAGTCCAACCCCCTGCTTAGGCAGGAAACCTTACACCACTTCAGACAAATGTTTATCCAACATCTTCTTAAAAACTTCCAGTGTTGGAGGATTCACAACTTCTGGAGGCAAGTTGTTCCACTGATTCATTGTTCTAACTGTCAGGAAATTTCTCCTTAGTTCTAAGTTGCTTCTCTCCTTGATTAGTTTCCATCTATTTCTTCTTGTTTTACCCTCAGGTGCTTTGGAGAATAGTTTGACTCCCTCTTATTTGTGGCAGCCCCTGAGATATTGGAACACTGCTATCATGTCTCCCCTAGTCCTTCTTTTTATACCCAGTTCCTGCAACCGTTCTTCATATGTTTTAGCCTCCAGTCCCCTAATCATCTTTGTTGCGCTTCTCTGCACTCTTTCTAGTGTCTCCACATTTTTTTTACATTGTGGTGACCAAAACTGAATGCAGTATTCCAAGTGTGGCCTTACCAAGGCATTATAAAGTGGTATTAACACTTCATGTAATTTCCCTACAATTGAGGAATTAGCTATCCTAAACTCACAGTCAGAAAATATGCTACAAAAAGAAGCAAAGGGAAGGGAAGAAGGAGTGAAAAAGTTGGGAACTCATGGAGGATTGGTTATCAGTTCCTGCTGGCAGGAGGAATGTGGGGTATTCTGGGAGGGTTCTTAAGAAAGCACTGGATAGTTTTTGGCCTAGACGCAAACCACAGATTGTGCAGCTCTGAGCAGTTGTTGCTGTAATACAAAATGCCATTTAGGAGCACTGATAAGTCTCCTCATCCTTCATGAATCTGTCTGATACTGCCTTCTCCAATCTGGCCTGCTTTGACCCTACTGACCACATAACATGAGAGCAATGATTTAAGATAAAAGAAAACTCAAGTTTCTCCACACTTTACTGTAGTAGTTGATCTATTGGGACCTCCAGTCTTTGAAAGAATATAGAGCTGTATGTCCCACATTTTTAAAGAGCTTTTCCCTCTCTTCCCTTCAAAGCAAATAGAGATAAGTAAAGCCCTATCCAGTCTGTCACTCGGGAATGGGCAAGATTGCAAAGGACCATAATTGTAACTAACTATACTATATATTGACAGATGTTAAGCAGATAATGTTGAGAAGAAACTGCCTATACCCCATAGTGTTTTTCCCCTCAAACTTGGCATCTTTAAAGTATGTGGACTTCAACTCTTAGAATTCCCAAGCCAGAATCCCTAGAATTCTGGGAGTTGAAATCCATACACCTTAAAGTTGCCAAGTTTGAAAAACACTGCACTATCACACCCATATCCAAAGGTTGAGAGACAAAATGAAGCCAAACATCCAGTTACACTGCTGAGCAATCAAGATTTTTCAGTATTCTTCAGATGAGCAGACAGGACAACATGCAATTAACAGCAGGGTTGCCTCTTGCTTAGAAATCCCCCATCCTGAGCAATACATCATGTCAATTAAGGAGAGTAGAAGAGACTCTTTAAAGGGGTTGGAGGTGCTCACCTGATCACTAAAATAGAAAAGGTAAAAAGACAGTTTTCTATCACCACTGTTGCCGTACCCCCCACAAAGAACCTTGATTTCCCATGCAAGTTGCTGAACGAGGATTTGGCCTTCCTTCCAGCTCCATTGGTGGTTTAGGTTGCCAGGCTCTTATAAATTAACCTCTCTTACTGCACTGAACCTGTGGGACTTCCTGCTGCATAAAATAAAATTAAACTCTGTCAGAGTTTGTTGCAGCACACACAATCAGAGACACAAGTAAATGAACTTCAGCAGGATTCAAATTATATAAGAAACTTCTTTATATACAATACCATACAGCAGAATTTAGCATATAATATCAGATGGAACATAGAAGCCATATTCATAGAAGCAAGTCATTACCGAGTGGAGAGATACAGAGGGTATCTATTGTACAGACACACATCACAGAGGCCAAACCAATTCTTATATACAGTTCAGCAAGTCTAAGCCACGCCCAGACTCCAAACTGTCTCTTATGGCCCCATACAAACAAATACCGTATTTTTCGAAATATAAGACACACCTTTTTCCCCAAAAAAAGAGGGTGAAAATCTGGCTGCATCTTATACTCCAAGTGTAGTCCCACCCAGCTTCTCAAACGGTGGTTTCAGAGGCTGGAAAAAAGCATTAGAAATGAAGCTTCAGAAAAGAAACCCCCAAACAGTTTCAGAAAAGAAGCTCCCAAACAGAGCTTCAGAGGCTTTTTTTCTGAAGCTCTGTTTTGGAGGCTTTCAGAGGCAGAAAAAAAGTATTTTCTGAAATGGAGTTTCAGTTTCAGAGGCAGGAAAAAAAAGCAAAAAAAGAGAGCAAGCCACAGAGCTCACAACCAAGGAACCTGCTAAAATTCACCTCTGGGAACAGCTGATTGGGGTGTATTCCAGGAGGCCGATCCACCTGCCAATCAGCTTTTTTCTTATTTTCCTCCCCAAAATCTAAGGTGCGTCTTATACTCGGGTGCGTCTTATACTCTGAAAAATACAGTACTATGTTTCAGTTTCCAAACAGTCCCCATGGGCTGACCTGTTACCATGTCTATCCAAACAGTCCCCATTGGCTGATCTGTTGCCTATTCCAGTCTATGATTATTCATACTCTGACAAACTCATCTTCCCCCTCCAAAATCTAATTGCCGGGAGGATGGCAATTACAATTTAAAAAATAAGTGAGTTATGAGTTATTATTTGTTCTTAAATCTGCTGTTTTCTTTTTGCTTTTCTCAACATTTATTGCGGTCTTATTATAATCTTCACCATCTTGAATTAATTTCCATTGGATGAAAAGATATGACTAGTTTAGATAAACAAAGAAATAATAAAGAATCCCCTTGCATCTTCTCTGCCCTTTTCATTCATAGAATCTCACTGGGTATTTGATTGCTCATCCATGTCAGAGAATGATTAATCAGCTGTGATATGTGCAGAAAATATTCCACAATATAAGGACTAGAGAACGGCAGCTGTGAACCAACTGTCCCTGAGTAGATGAAGGTGGCCTTGCTTGCTGAGCAGGTGTTGCTGATAGAAATGGCTCCAGAGCAAATGCAGCTTGATGGTCTTTTGATGCCAGAGCTGGGAGGTCTCATCCGCAGCTAGCCAAATCATTCCTTGATAGTTCTTAGGACTTTGCAGAATGTGCAATGATTTTAATTCTTGGTGTGTGAATTAAATCTGGGGATGATTCCAGCCAGGGCCACCTGCAGCTGCTGTTCTTTAGCAGGTAGGAGAGAACCACACAAAAGCAACAGCACACTGTGTTTTGCTGGCTTAACCGCTGCATCCCTCCCACGGATGTAAGTCTTTCATTCATTCATCAGGGCCATTTAAGGAGTCTCCCAGGGAAACCAATTGCTCCTCATCTCGCTTGCTAGCAGTGTCAACTCTATGTGGGATGGAGGTGGCGACACAGTGCCAATCCCTGGCATCAAAAACCAGTAATATGGTGAAGCATGATTAATAATAACCATCCGGGCTTGAGAAAGTACAGCACATGAAAGGCTCTTAGTGCTTGTTCCCCGTAAAATAGGCACTCTACCTCTTGCCCAGCTTCATTGGGTCATTTAGGTCAGCCTTGATTAACATAGGAGTTTCTGCCATCTGACGGCACCCTCGATCTCCAAATAGATTTTTAACCACATGTTGAACCTCAGGCCTTCTCTATGTAAGCCACCTAGTTGGCCTGTGTGCGTGAACCCATTTTATGGGGAATGTAAACAGGTTGGCTGTACCATGATGCAGAGGAAGGTAAAACTCCAGGCAGTGGAGATGGAAGTACAAAGCAACCACTTATTTGCACTGCTCTGCGTTTCCTCTCTGCTGCTTCACTTCAATGAACAAAATATCTTTTGGCGTTTAATTCAGTTTGACTGTTGGCTCAACTATACCTGTAGCATCTTCCTTTTGGGCAGAATGATAAGAGTACAAAAAAAAAATCATAGCAAAATACTTGGTCTGCCTGCCAATGACTTTCCAACAAGCCTCAGCCAGATGGAGGGTTTTTCAGAAAGGCTTATTCTTTAACCAGTGTTAATACTGAGATCATGGGAAGTGATAACTCTGCTCTATGCACCACTGGCAAGGCCACATGTGGAATGTTGTGTTTTAGTTTCCATAGTAGGTAAAGAATGCTGAGGAATGGGAAAGAGGCCTGAGAAAAGCAAGAAAGAGGGTGAGAGTTGTGGAGGCCAAATCATATGAAGTGGACATACATGGTCTAAAGAGGAGATGTGATAAAAGTAGTCTAATGCTTGAAAGGGTTGTCACTGGGAAGAGGATGTGTTTTACGCCCCCTTGTGCATAAGGTTAGAGCAAAATCCAAATGGATGGAAGCTTTATAGAAAAGTCCAAATTGAAATAAAGAGGAATAGCCTTACCAGGAGGGTTATTAACCAGCAAAACAATTTCTTGAGTTGTAGATTGCTCCATCACTGAAAATGTTCAAAGTTTGGGCAACAATTTATTTGGGATTATGTAAAGATTCCTTCCCTACATGGTGGTGGAGGAGTTGCCTAGAAGATCTCCAAGATCCCTTCCAGCTTTTGGTTCTGTCATTCCAGTTATGCTGGCAACTGAGCCAAAGATCTTTGGCCATCTCCTTCATAATTGAGTTTAAAAGAATTCTTCATCTTTGATAGTTTTCAGGGTCCGGATAGTCAGTTCTTAAAAATGCAATAGTGAATCTTGTTCTTGAGCAGCAAGTTGAACTAGATTACCTCTAAGGTCCCTTGCAGAAATACAATTCTGTTGTTTTCCTTAGATTTTTTCCCCCTACTTCCATTACAAAGGGCAGTTTGAGACTCTAGTGAATGTCATCACCATACTTTTTGAGAAATCATAGGCAAGGGGTGCTAGGAGAGGGAGAGGGAGGGAGGGAGGGAGACAGAGATGTATATATCTTCAAAAGGGAAGAAATGAAGACCTGGGTAATTACAGATTGGTCAGCTTAATATTGATACTAGACAAAGCTCTGGAACAGATTATTAAGTTGTTATTTGGTTAGTATTTGGGGAAAGAAATACATTGCTCAGCAGAAGAGCTCATCAAGAATAAATCATACCAAACCATCCAGATTCCTGTTTTTGCTAATGTTATCAGTTTATCAGACCATAGGACATGGTGCAAGGGATGTACCTTCATTTCAAATCTCCCATTAGATTCTTGCATGGAAGAGGGCAAAATGTAAATATGATATGTAACTGTTCAAATAATTGCAACCCACAACTATCTGTAATAAACTACTCATCAAATGTCAAGTGCTATATTGCAAGGCTTTGTTCTCACTCCTGAGCTGTTTAATTTTTTTTTTAGAAATGACTTGGATGAGAGATGGTAAAATATAATTATCACATTTGTGGATGACATAATGATGAAGGAATAGCAAGCCTCTTAAAGAACATCTTGAAGATTCTAGAGGATGTTGACAAGCTGGAAAAATGAGCAAAATGCTCATATATCAAAAAATATAATAATACAACATATATTTTTAAAAAAACAGCAATGAGAAGTAAAGAAATGCTGTGTAATCAAAAATTACATTTTTGATCCTTTTTACCTCTAACACTGGAGATAATATATTCATCCATGATGACTGTGTAGGAATTTAGCACCCACCCCCCTCCTACAAGAATGAAATATTTTAGAAAATACTTGAAGGGCAGAGTATGTTTCCCTGGATGAGAAATGGAGAAACATGTTTTTAAAGACAAAGCAGCTCCCTGCAACTTCCTGCCACCCCCCACCTTTGTCAATGGGCCATTAAAGCTTCAACCAAGCTCACTCATTCTCCCCACCTTTGTCAATGGGCAATTAAGGCTTCAGCCAAGCTCACTCAATCCCCCCACCTTTGTCAATGACCGTCATTTGCAACACAATAAAACAGAAACTCACCACATGGCAAGGCTCAGGCAAGCTTGAGGGACAACCTACAGGGCTAGCTAAGACTCCCACCCCCTGGGAGTCTGACAACCAATCAGGATACTCTTCCTGTGCCCCAGAAAGTTCAAAGCTCAGAAAAAGCATAAAACCAGGGAGCACACAGGATCTCAGCCCTTTTCTGTTCAGGAACTCAAGCCATGTGATCCTGACCACCATTAAACCATCTTTCCAAGGAGCCTCCATGTTTCCAGTGTCTTTGTCCCCACTTGGAACTGAACCCAGATGGATATTTCTTCCAACAACTGTTTGCCATGGATAATCTTATTCTCTATGAATTTGTCTAATTTGTCCCCCTCTTTAAAACTATCAGTCAAACTTGTGGTGGGGAATTCCAAAGTATTAAAAGTTTCCATCGGTCTTGAATCCCCCACCATTCAGGTTTCTTAGATTCCAGTATTGTGTGCCTTTGTGTGATAGCAAGAAAAAGATATCCATAGATTTGTACATCTGTTAGATCTCTTTCATTGTGTTTCCCTATTCATTCATTCATTCATTCATTCATTCATTCATTCATTCATTCATTCATTGTCTGTCCAATTCAGTTCGATGCTTGCATGAAAAAAGTAAGAACGATTTTAAAAAGAAAAGAAAAAGTAAGCACCAAGAAGACAAATTTTGAATAACAATAAAATTACCTATGGGGCTCATCCACTACTCTGCTTCCAGATCTAAGGGAATCCCCAGATTTAATCACACACACACACACACACACACACACACACACACACACAATCAGCAATTGACAGGGACTGACTGTTAAAAAACGAGGAGAACCATTATAACATAGTATCTCCATTTCCTAAACCTTACAATTGATCCAGAAGAATGCCATAATTGATACTATCATTGGGAGACAAAGGACAATTAAAATGGATGCACCACCCCTATCTTGGCTCCCACCAAAAATCATCAATAAGCACAACCAATGCAATCTTCAGCCTGAAACAGGTCCAGCTAATTAGTTTCTTCCAGGAGCCTCTGAACTGTTGTCCAATCACCCGCTCAACAACTTCCCAAGAAAGGGAAGATTGGAGATTGGGCGATAACAGACCAGAGGAATTGGATCCAACAATAGCCTCTTGAGAAGAGGACATGCCCCCACCTCCTTCTAGGCTGGAGGGAATATATTACATACCCTTTTTCAGAGAGGTTGACATCACTGCATGGACCCAACTACAGGTCACCTTCCAGGTTGCCTTAACAACACGGAGGGATCTGGATCCAAAAATGAGGTAGCCAAGTTCACAATGCAAAAATCTTTGTTTATTTCATCAAGTGTCACAGGCTCAGACTCACTTGACATAACCCATCAAGGGCATCTCCATTTTATGAGACATTGTTGTTTTCCTAAAGGATTTGTCAGTTGGCTAAAGAAACTAACTGGATGGATGGATGGATGGATGGATGGATGGATGGATGGATGGATGGATGGATGGATATTTTTTCCTGACATCCTTACATTAAGGGCTTTTACGAATTATGTACCAAGATCATTTCTTAGTTAGTCACTCCTAATTCAAATCATATCAGCATATTAAACATTAGTATCTTTTTATTTTTGATCCAATTATGTACTTTTATACATCTGCAAAATAACTTTCAGTCTTGTCCCTTTGCCCATGCTTTTGAAAAGAAATTGGTATCGGTAGTTATAATCAAATATCTATTCAGCTGAATAGTTGTACATGCCATGTTTTTTAAAACTAGAATCAGGGGGTTTTATAAAAGCTGAAAGAATTGTTATTACTGGACCAATCTTTGTGAACCTTGAAACTCTTTTGGTATTTTATGCTTTAACACAGCTTGCCCTTGGGAGTGAGGTGGAGGGAGGCAGTTAAGATGGCTCATGGTGAGATGGACTCATAATTTCTGCTCAAGTGGGGCAGGAGGTAGCTGTGGCTAGGATGTCATTTTCACAGTTTTGAGTTGTATTTCAGTTGTGTCCTTTCCCGGATTGAGACGTCCAACCACAGTCATTCATACCCTAATGACCTCTAGATTGGACTGTGCAATGCACTCTAACTGGGGCTTCCCTTGAAGAGCATTTAGAAGCTGCTATTGTTGCAGAATATGTGCAACAGTTCACATATAGAGATAGAGTTCGAGAGGCAGAGAGCTAGATAGAGAGACAGAGATAGATTTGTACATGTGACACCACAGGTCTGTGAGCTGTATTTGTTATCCTTGTGCTTCCAGATGCAATTCAAGGTGCTGATAGTCACCTTTAAAGCCTTAGTAAGGCCACATCTAGAATACTACATCCAGTTTTGGCCATCACACTATAAAAAAGATGTTGAGATTCTAGAAAAAGCGCAGAGGAGAGCAACCAGGATGATTAGGGGGCTGGAGACTAAAACATATGAAAAACAGTTACAGGAACTGGGCATGGCTAGTCTACTGAAGAGAAGGACCAGGGGAGACATGATAGCAGTGTTCCAATATTTGAGGACCTGCCACAGAGAGGAGAGGTCAAGCTAGGAAGGCACCCGAAGGCCAGACAAGGAATAATGGATGGAAACTGAACAAAGAGAGATTCAGCCTAGAAATAAGGAGAAATTCTCCTTGACTTTGCTTATTAAAAGGTTGCAAAAGGTGACCACATGACCCAGGATATGGCAACCGTCACAAACATGGTTCAGTTGCCAAGCATCTGAATTTTGATCACATGATCCTGGAGATACTGCTACACTTGTGAGTGTAAAAAGTTCTTGAGTTCCAGTTGTTCTTGTGGTGTTTTCTGACCTGCCTACCTCAAAGGGCTAATATTCCTGATTGCTTATTTTTACCCTATGATTATCATTAAGTGTACTTTATGATTCTTGATGAGCGTATCTTTTCTTTTATGTACACTGAGAGCATATCCACCAAGACAAATTCCTTGTGTGTCCAATCACACTTGGCCTATAAAAAGTTCTATTCTATTCTAATGGGCTACAACGTTAAGTTGCATACATTCGGACAATCGTCAAATGATAGCACAGTGTCAGGATGTTCTGTTTTCAGCTTAAAGATGGTAGCCATGATGTCTGATCTCTGTTGGATTAAATGGAGCCTTGGCCTGATCTAGTACAGCTTATTCACATGTCATCAGGTGCCCGATGACAGCTTAGCTACACAGGAAAACCAGGATGACTTTTGCTCCTTTTTCATAGGCACCTGCATTCTTAAGCTTGCTCTCTAGAGAGACGATGTAGAGTGGATTAGATCAGCCAATTCCTCAGCAGGTCCATTAACACAGCAAGTCTGCTCTTAGCAATTCAGGATTTGGCTTGCTGTCAAATAAAGAGTTGGGGTGGGTTTTCCTTTTTTTTTTTTTTTCTCCCTCTCTCTAGTTTTTGCAATAAGAATCCGGTCATAGCAGAAAATGACGCAGCTACAAGGCAGGGAAGCCGAAAGTGGCTTTTCATGAATTGCCAACATTAAATGAAAGAAAAAGAAAAGAAACAGCATAGCAATCACTGTTCTAGATTTCAGTGAGAAAAGGTTAAAAAAATCAAGCAGGAGGGAACTTGCTGATAAACTGAACCCTCACAACCTTGACGTATTTTACTGTAGAAACCTTTATGGCTCCAACAGGCATCAACCTGAATGTGGAGACAGACAACATGTGACGACATCAAAATTGGTGTTGACACTTTCATCTGGTTTGTAGAATTTGACGGGAACTGTCTACGGAGATTCTCAGCCATCCAGGTCATGGATGTTTCTTGTTTTTCTCTGAAGGCATTTCACTTCTCATCCAAGAAGCTTCTTCAGCGCTGATTGGATGGTGGGGAATGGAAGGATTTCTACTCCTTGCAGACAGCTGGTCATTTGCATTCTTATAGAGAGTCGTTGAGGTCACTTGGAGGTTTTATCTGTGTCCCTAGGGTCACCTGAGTAATCTAATATCATATGACCATCATCTATCTCCAGTCTACAAAACAGTCCTTTCAGCAGTTCCAAGAAGGCTCCACATCCGTTTGCATTACTCAGGTGACTGTGAGGACACAGACAAACCTCCAAGTGGCCTCAACAGCTATCTAAAAGAATGCAAATGGCCAGCTGTCTGCAGGGAATATAAATCCTTCCATTCCCCACCGTCCAAGCTTCTTGGATGAGAACTGAAGAAAGTCCAGTTGCCTCTTGAAAAAGCACCTTTGGGACTTTGATTGGAGAATACCACATTTCCTTCCCGCCCAGATTCTGACCATGATTAGTCCCATACAGGCTTGTATTTTATATACAATTTCCCCATATATGTTTTTACACATTTTTCCCCCAAATTCATATGTTTTTTTAAAGCCATGGCTTCCTATTGCACACAAATACATGATGTAGACTGTACATATACATCATATATATTTTCCCTATTGTTTTGCAGTGGAAACTGTATGGTAAAATTCTTTGAAGTACATATCACAGTACTGGGCAGTTGCCTTCTATTTCCCTTCTAGCGAGACAGGTCAACTTCAAAAACCTCAGAATCAGCAGCTCTGTTTTTGATTTGGTAGAGAAGCATTTCTCATCTTCAGCCACTTTCAGATCTGTGAACCTCAACTTTCAGAATTCCCCAGTTGGCATACAGGACCAACTTTATTTGCTTTGGGCCTTTGTTTAGAAGAGTTTAAAGGGAACAGGAGTATAAGGATTCTGATTCTTCTCTCTTAATCTTCTCCTTCCAACAAACCTGAAAACCATCCCAGGTTTGATGGCCTACCTGTCAATCATTTTGCTAAATTAGAATGCTGGAGGGCTGCGGGAAATCTATATGCCACAGCCCTCCAGGAAGTAACCCATTCCTGCCTTAGAGGTCTGGGGTGTACAAAATGAATAAGTTTGCAACCTAATATCACACTAATAAGTTTAATGGGTGCTGTAGTTTCCTTTTAATGCAGCAACGTAAAAGGAGAAGGACCAATAGTGTGATTTAGTGGTAAATCCCTGTTTAAACAGTGAAGGGTGCATCTTTTAAAGCAGGGGTATCCAACCTTGGCCACTTTAAGATTTGTGGACTTCAAGCTTTGCTGGCTGAGGAACTCTGGGAGTTGAAGTCCACAAGTCTTAAAGTGGCCAAGGTTGGAGACCCTTGTTTTAAAGGAAGAGCACAGAACCTACCAGTTTCAGTCCACCAGCATATTCAGAAAAAGAGACATCTCAAAGTCCATTGAGATTCCCTAGGTGAAACCTTGAATCATTCACAATGCTAGACTAGATGTACCAAATTGTATGATTGTATATTTTTATTTGTTCTGTATGATCCCTTTGTGATTGCTCTGGCATTTTCAAGGTGATCTTTGTGTACTGAGTGTAGTTTAGGGTTGGCATGTTGGGAAAATCAAGCTGAGCTCTCTGAAATGGCTCAGTCCAGCCTAGCAAATCTTGATTGCTCTAAGATTAAAATTGTAATTACCCTCCAAAGAAGGGTGTGCTCTACTAAACCAGAATTCAATCTGGAATGTTTTTTTCCCCAAGCTGAGTGGTGCAGTGGCCTAGAGGTGGAAGTCTCACCTCACAATCAGGAGGCTGTGAGTTCGATTCTAGGTAGAGGCAGATATTTCTCCCTCTGGGCACGATGTGAATATATCTGCTGAATATAACTCCACATTGGCAACAGGAAGGGCATCCGGCCTGTAAGCTCCATTCCGTTGCCCAGACTCCACCCCGCAAGAGATTATGGGGTCAGTAAATGAGGATGAGGATGTGTTTTTCCCCAGCTGAGTGATGAAGAGGGGTAACGGGAGATCTTTTGCAGTTCTTCTCCATTTCCTGAAGGTCCATGAAAGGTTGGGAAGCTCTTCACAAGACAGCTGCATTTGTTGTCTCTTTCCTCCCCCAGGAAGCTGCAAACATTTTGAAGAGTGAAATAGGAATGTGTGAAAGCTTATAATGGAGCATGTCTCCCTTTCTTATCCTGGAGCTCCTGCTTAGAGTCCTGATAAACAAGAAGCAGAACTGCTCTGGATACCAGATGGAGCGCTGAAATTGGCAAAGATCAGTTTAGTGGCAGCAGTTTGGAGAAACTCAGCCAACCCACTCCAGCTCCCCTGGGAAGTGTCTGTACTTGTGAGAATCACACTTTCTTGCAGATCAGATGCCTCCCACCTTGATGTGGTGCTCAAAGGTCAGGTTTGTGAGGCTTTGATACCCTCTAGTGCCCACTTGGAGCAAGAACAGTATCTGAAAGTACCCATTTCCTTCCTGCAAAGCTCCTGCTGCTTGGGTGGCTGTTTATCAGGATGACATTCAAGAAGGGCAATGTTTCTTAATATCAGGAAAGAGATCATTGTGAGGTTTGTTGTGTTGTGTGAGAGTGCTATGTTTATTCCCCAAGTGGTTTGGGTGTGTGAGGAAGCATGCCAGGTGGAAGCATCTATATATATATAGATGGCACACTTGGCTTATTTTTGGAGCTGCCCTCTCCTGCCTAACTTTGCAAGAGATGAATAATAACAACACATCCCTGCACAGGGCCTGATCAGATGCTTTGGATGCTACTAACGCAGAGAAGTGGTACAGATGGTGAAGGAGGAGGAAGAGGTGCTAGAGTAGCAAAACACACACACAAACTGGAGGTGGGAAGGGGACGCTCAGATCTAGTTCAGTGCAGGAAATCTCTTAAGGAAATGCTTTTATTGTTGCATTGAAATTCCTTAACATTGAGCTAAGATCTACCCTGCTTGGACTAAACCCAATGTTCAGGAGGTCCTAAATGGGACTGTTTCCCTACCATCCTTCTGTATTGTCCTTTCCCTCTGGGACCAATGTGCCCCAGAACAGAGATCTCCAACCTTGGTCACTTTAAGCCTAGCAGACTTCAACTCCCAGAATTCTGGGAGTTGAAGTCTGCCAGGCTTAAAGTGGCCAAGGTTGGAGACCTCTGCCCCAGAAGACTGAGCCAAGCCAGAGGAGTATGGGGGTAGTTGAAGAGAGCAAGGGGCAGTAGGGAGAAGGAGGAGAGGGGAGAGCAAAAGGAGGGCTCTGTAACAGCAGTGAGTCCCCGCTGGAGTGTGTGACCCTTGCTAGCCATATGCAAGTGGATTGACCAAATTCTTTTCCTGCCGAATTGGGTGTCAAGACTAATGTAAACAAAGGCATCTTTGGGATATGACATTTCAGAACTGAAAATGGCTCTTTGTAGAGGGGCGTGTGTGTGTGTGTGTGTGTGTGTGTGTGTGTGTGTGTGCATTTCCTCTGCTTGAATTTCCTGTCTTGCATTCTTGTCTGCTGCTCTAGGCTGTTCGGTGTTGGAATAAAGGTAGTCCAGGTTTACTGTGCATACTTATGGTTGGGCTCAGGGAAATCAGCATTAAAGCAGAAATCGCATTTTTGGCAGGCTGCTGGCAGTTCTTTGTCTCCTTCTCTTCTAATACCGCTATCTAATTTTTGGCTTCCTCTGCAGTGAGCATGTTGGTCCATGGACCGCGGCAGTCTCCTTGTTAAGGATAACTGAAGAACATTTACTTTTTTCCGTGGGTTGTGTTGCCCTTATTTTAGAACAATTTGTAATTCAGTAGCATTGACTCTCTGGAGGGGGGAGGGGGGCTATGTGAAAGCAAGAGCGGAAGGAAAACACATGTTTTTCAGGGCACAGACATGTGCATCAGGCTCATAACGTTATGACAAAGGATCCAAGTAAGACAGAAATTCTTGGAGTTGAAGTCCACCAGGCTTAAAGTTGCCAAAGTTGGAGACCTCTGCCCCAGAAGACCGGGCCAAGCCAGAGGAGTACGGGGGTAGTTGAAGAGAGCAAGGGGCAGTAGGGAGAAGGAGGAGAGGAGAAAGCAAAAGGAGGGCTCTGTAACAGCAGTGAGTCCCTGCTGGAGTGTGTGACAATTTCTCCCTGGAAAGCAGAAAGAGTTAACATCTATATTTAACAGGAGAGGGTCAGGGGGTAGCAAAAATGCCCTTCAGTATAGCCCATTCCTCAATTTGGGGAGTTTGTTGGGCTCTTGAAAGCAACCACGATTCTCCAAATCAAGCCAGTCTAAGGACCCTTTATAACTTATTGGGATGGTGTAGAATATTAAAATGATCCTTAGACCCACCTTCTGGTCAATGTCTGGAAACCAAGGAAGGGAAAGGGATACATAAAGGTGGCCGTGAGGCAGGGGTATCCTATAGGATTGTTACAGCCCTGCTATGCACAAATGCCTGGGGGGGCGTTCAATGCTATGGTGTTGCCAGTGCATGTTTGGTTGATGTGAGAACAATTAACCAGTGGAATGGGTTGCCTTCAGAAATTGTCAGCGCTCCATTACTGGAGGTTTTTAAGACCAGATTGGACAGCTATTTGTCCAGAATGGCACAGGGTCTCCTGTTTATGCAGCAGGTTAGATTAGAACAGGGGTCTCCAACCTTGGCAACTTTAAGACTTGTGGACTTCAACTTCCAGAATCCCTCAGCCACCTTTGCTGGCTGAGGAATTCTGGGAGTTGAAGTCCACAAGTCTTAAAGTTGCCAAGGTTGGAGACCCCTGGACTAGAAGACCTCCATGGTCCCTTCCAACTCTGTTATTCTGTTATTCTGATTGGAAGTCTGAGTCCCCAACCTTATAGGTGTTAAATTCTGGGAGGGCTGCTTGGGATATGCTTCCTCAAATTCTCTGCTTAGCCCCCTTTTCTCTTATATAAATGGTATATGAAGGTTTTATACCAACACATTTCATCTTCAATGCCCCTTACTTCAGAATCATCTGCTCCTTTCTACGAAGCTTCAAAAAATGTATAATACTGTGTCTAGAACGGCAGCCTCTTTTCTTTTCTTCCAAAATGGGTTGCTGAGGTTTTGAGGGAAACATTAATAATGGGGAAAGGTTGCATTATCTCTGCTCCTTTGACATCCACAACAAGACCATTTCAGCCAGGTCTTTTCTTTCAGATGGGAGAGACTGCAGTTGTTCTGTGCTATATTCTTCTAATGGGTACCTTGGAGATTTTAGGACCAAGTTGCAGGCATTTCCTGAAAATAGATGTCGGAGGAGGACTTGCCTCATTTCAAACCGGCTACCGTGGAGGTTGTTGGTAGTTCTGTAAAACAGAAGGTTCTTTGCCAGCCCCTCTATTATTCCCAGTCTGTAGGATGCTCTCCTCACAGAACCCAACTATCTCTTTTTTTTTTTTTCAGAGCAGGCAGATATGTCTCCAGACAAAATACTCAGCTAGAGCCATCCCCCTCTTTTATTTTCAAAACAATTTTTTGGAGCCTAAAATGCTTTTGGAAATAAATATACTTCTAGAGCTGGTGCTTCGGCTTTCAGCAGGCTAACTTTTTTTTTTTAATGGAAAAGCTATTTTAATGCATAAAAAGTAATGTAGGATCAAGATGTTTGTGCATTGATACATTGGTACCCGTAGGCCCAGGTTGGCAAATCAGTTTTCTTGCTGACTTCTGTACTGTTTTCTTTCTGGTTGCCAGGAGGTAATGATCCAGCCTTAGCATTGCATTGCTCATGATGATGTCCGGACTGCCGGAAGCCTTGAGCCGGCTGAGAGCAAATTCTCTCCGCAGTTGCTTCAGCCTGGCAGGGCCCTCAGAGTCCACCATGGTCGCTGTACCCATTGATATCGACAAGGATGAAGTTCGGATCCTCAAGGTTTGTTTCCACAGCAACAGCTTCAACATGGGCAAGAACTTCAAACTGGTGAAATGTACAGTCATGACGGAGATACGGGTGAGTTTCGTGAATGAGTCTCATTGATTGATGACTTCTTGCAATGGGCTTGGATCCATGTCCTCTGGTTTACATCAGTGTTCCTCAAATTTGGTGAGAGCTACTTTGGTGTAGTGGTTAAGACATCAGACTAGAAACCAGGAGACCATGAGTTGTTCTCCCTACCTTAGACATAAAGCCAGCTGGGTGACCTTGAGCCAGTCACTGTCTCTCAGCTCTAGGAAGGAGGCAATGACAAACCACTTCTGAAAAACCTCGCCAAAAAACCCTGCAGGTTCTGAGAACCAGGCACCATTGAATAGAAGTAAACAAACAAACATGGAAGTTTTAACATGAGTGGCCTTCAAGCTTCCAGAATTCCCCAGAATGCTGGCTGGAAATATCTGGGAATTGAAGCCCACATATCTTAAAAAGTTGCCAATTTTGAACAATACCGATTTAAATGAACAGAATGTCCTTTATTAAAATAGGCACAAGTGTATATATCACCAAGGTATGTGTTCAATGTCTTTCTGCACATTATGTGTTAATTGAGGGCCAGAGTGTAGATGATTACTTCTGCCTTTTGGGCAATGGGGAGGAGGGAATCAGAGTGGAGGCCTTCCTTGGAACTTGTTTCCCCATACTCATCCTTAAAATTGCACCAAAACCTGAAAAACCAGCCAAAATTGCATCACCAACATTTAGCAACAGAGTCTCAGGCTCCTGGGGGCTTTTGGTTTATTATCCTTGACCAAGGAATTGGCTTTTTGCAAAAGTAGACCTCTTTTAAAACAGGCTGCCACACTTCCCCTCACCCACCCACCCACCCATCAGAATGAATTAAAACTGACAAATTTTTTAATGGCCCAGGGCTAAAAACAGGAGCAGCGAACTTTCTGTGTGTGTCTAAAGACCATATTTTCCTTAATTTCCCAAAGCCATAGAAATCAGGCTAGGGACACTATGACAGTATTAAAATGAACAGGGCTAACATTTTATCTGGAAAAAAATGTGCAATTAAAAATTGGCAATTGGGGTAGAGTAATCTTTAGAGCTATTTAAAAAGTGGGACTGGGGACTGCACATAACCCTAAAATTAACCCTAAATTAACCCTAGGCAAACTAGACATTGAGAAAAGCAGGGTTGTCCAAAGATTAGCCACGAGGGATAAGTGGAATCAGTGAAATTTATTTATTTATTTATTTATTTATCAAATTTTTATACCGCCCTTCTCCCGAAGGACTCAGGGCGGTGTACAGCCTAAATAAAACACAATATATATACAATTAAAATCAAAATTTAAAATAAAACATATTACAAAAAGGCCAATGTTTAAAAATTTAAATTTAAATTCTTAGGTATCCTTGTTCTTACTGGATTGTTATACACACACATGCACATACAAAATACCATTTTTGGAACATGCGGTACTTTTGTTTAATAATCTAGTTTTTGTAATATTTCTGGTACTTTTGCCAACTGTAGGGCTAAATCTAAAACTGCTACTCTCCCTTTTGTACATGAATAGTGATGTTTTGGCAATATAAGTTTCAATATTCAGAAAACATTAGAATGTAGCTAAGTAGAACACACCTGTTTAGAAGCAGTCTACTTCTGAATTTAGCTGTTGGGACAAAGCAAAAAGATGTATTGTCTTTATGCTTGTGACTATTCTAAAGCGTGAACTGTTCTTGAGAATAAAATGCTGAACTAATATTTGGATGTAATATAGCAAAGTGTTTCTTAAATTCAAAATATGTTCTACTAAGCCTCTGAGTATATTGTCTCTCTTCTTAGGTTCTGTAAAACTTTAGGGGCCCTTTTCAAAGCCAATTACCATCTTTCCCCCAGAAAAACAAAAACAAAATAAACAAATGTGAGATCTCCACATCTTTTTTCCTCTCATTCAGATGCTAATTCTCGGGTCCAAGGAGGAATGTTCAAAATGATTGTATACATGAAACATTATAGATGACATCCAAAGTGGCATTACTGGGTTGCCAAAACGTCATTTAGTGCGTTGCTAGCGAGGCATAAAAATTACAGTGTTTCTTGGCAACTTGTAAATGTATTGATTTTAATTCCCAGAATCTCCCTGGTCACTTTTTTTTTACCTTTGAATCTTCTTTTTAATTAGAAATGCTTCTTGCACATCTCCAGATTAAATTCAAATAGAAGATAGATATCTGATGTAATTTTAAAATATAGCTCATATGAATTACCAGATTGTTCTCTTCAGAATTTTTTTTTATGTTCAGAAGTTTCTCACAACCTTGTTACATTTTTTCTCCTCTTCCTGCCATTTATCTGGATTTTTCCTTTATAGGAAGTAATCAAGTCAATTCTACAGAGTGGAAGAATTGGTCCTGATATACAGCTTGCTGAGTGCTATGGATTACGCCTGAAGCATGTGAAATCGGACGAGATCCATTGGCTTCATCCAGACATGACAGTTGGTGAAGTCCAGGACAAATACGAATGTTTGCACCTTGAGGCTGAATGGAGGTATGGAGCCCCTTTTGTATCTATCCTGTTCTCACCAACCCTCTTGACCTCAATTCAAAGAAGATTGTTCAGACCAATCTTTCCAGATTAGCTTCATTCTTGGGTACTAAGGAAGGAAAGAAACAGGGTTGAAGTCCAGTTTTGCTGGGATAGTATCGTATTATGCTTGTTTTCTCCCAGCAAGTCTCATTTGTTTTAATTTTATTAGTACAATGAAACAGAGACAATGCATCAATGAGACTACGATACAGTGATTAAAATAAAACTTGACAGGGGAAGAAACTAAGGGAAAATATCCATATAAGACTACTGTACAATTAATGCAAGTTGTACTGACAGTAGAAGCTGTCAGTATGTAAAAGAGAACCGCAATAAGACATTGCTAGTTGGGGAGGCCGGATTTTGTAATCTACTAAATCTTAGCTGGTTTAAGAATGCTGGTTTAACTTAAAAGTTTGGTATGCTGTTTAAGGTATGACCTCCAGGTCCGCTACCTCCCCGAAGATTATATCGAACGCTTCCAAGAGGACCGGACAACGCTTCTGTACTTCTACCAACAGGTTGGTCTCTGAAGACTGCAGTCCCTATTTAAAGAGCTGTCCCTGGTGTAACTGTGTTGAATGTGTGAGGTGTCAGCTTTGGAAGCCATATAAGGGTGGAAGCTTCCATGCTGCCATCCCCTCCTACTTTCCCACACATGAGAAGGTGGCAGCATGGAGTTGGGTTTTTTTCTGGAATGCTGACATAAGGTTGCGCCCTCCATTATGCCGACTAATGAAACTTCATCACATCAGCAGTTTCCAACTATTTTGGCACCAGGGACTGGTTTTGTGGAAGACAAT
Source organism: Ahaetulla prasina (assembly GCF_028640845.1). Classification (NCBI taxonomy): domain Eukaryota; kingdom Metazoa; phylum Chordata; class Lepidosauria; order Squamata; family Colubridae; genus Ahaetulla; species Ahaetulla prasina. The sequence continues at coordinate 32,217,710 of NC_080539.1, forward strand.
TATTCAACGGACCAGGGTGGGGAGCAAATAACTTAGATCCCATGATTATAGTTTCTCTTACTCACCACTCACCTCTAGCTGTGCAGCTTGGTTCCTAACAGGCCATGAATCGGTACTGGTCTGCAGCCAGGGCTTGGAGACCCCTGTTCTAGTTCAACAGCTTGCCTTCAGTAGTTGTGGGAGTTTAATAATAATAATAATAATAATAATAATAATAATAATAATAATAATAATAATAATAATAATAATGATTATTATTATTATTATTATTATTATTTAATTTTTATACCGCCCTTCTCCCGAAGGACTCAGGGCGGTGAACAGGCAAATAAAATAATCCTTTATTGTCCAAAATAAATCTCGGCGTTTGGTCGTGGTGATTGGTTCCGCCAAAGCAGAAGAATCCTCGGATCTGGAGCACTTCGGGTTACTGGAGGGAACTTAACCCTTCAAACCCCTTTTTTCTCAGGGGCTTTAGGGAAATTCAACCTCTGCCCTCAGCTCACCACCTTCTCCTTCTCCCGAAGAAGGGGTTTTCCGAACCGCTGGACAGCAGATTTAAGCTGTCCTAGCGATTCCACATAATCCAGAGGTTGGTGATCGTAAAGATCACCGCCATCACCTACGGTGCCAAACCGGAAGTCTTTGCTGAGATATTAGCAGCTCGTCCAGCAGATGTGGCTTATCAAATTGATAAAATATATCATGTGAATTCTTGGATAGCAAGGCAAAAAAAGCTGCCAAGGGATGTTGTTATTTATTTTACAAACAGAACAGTGAGAAATCAGATTTTGCAAGCTTCATATAAGGGGGAGAAGATTCAGATTGCTGGTCAAGATATTTTGATATTAAAGGAAATTCCACCAAAAATGTTAAGGGCTAGGAAGGAATTTGCCTTCCTGGTGAATGAACTTAAAAAACATCAGATTGAATATAGATGGGATATTCCAACTGGTATAATAGTATATTATGCAGGGAAAGTATATCGTTTCAATACGGTTGGAAAAGCAAGAGAATTTTATGTTGAGGTATTAAAAGTTGGAAGTCTTCCCCCATTGGAAGCTAGAGGAAGGGAGGCTGAAGTGAAGGAAAGAGAAGTGAAGCAGGTACAAGAACAGATTGTGATGGAAGAAGATTTATTACAAGTGTTGGAAATACCTACGACGGGTTTAGATTCAAAAGAACAAAGGTTGACAAGAGCTGCTGCTAAACGCAAGGAACAAGAGATGAAGGCACAACAACAACTGGCAACTACTACAACGGAAACAGTGGGAGGAGCAAGGCCTAAAGTAAAATGTGATCTGCGGCTGGTGTTCCAAAAGTTTCCTATCTTGGAATGTTAATGGCCTGAACTCACCGTAGAAGAGAAGGAAAGTATTTCATTATTTGAAACAATTTAAAAATGACATTACCTGTTTACAAGAAACACATATTAGATCTTGCTAAATGTTGGAGATGCGATTGTGAAGATGCTACTTATTACCATATATGGTGGACTTGTAAAAAAGTTAAAGCATTTTGGATTAAAGTATGGTGGATCATGCAGAATATTTTGAAAAGAAGATTAAGTTTACTGCAGTTCTTTCTACTAGGAATAATTATGGACTATACAGCTATAGAGACTAAATTGATTTTGAACTTAATAACAGTCGCAAGACTTTTGATTGCTCAGTATTGGAAGAAAGAAGAATTACCTACAATCAAGAATGGACACTCAAAGTATCAAATCTGGCAGAGATGACAAAATCTCCGCTTACTTGAAAGACTATACACTAGAAAATATATTCTAGAATGGAAAATGTGGATTGATTATATTTAAAATAAGTATCAGATAAAAAAATATTGAATAGCATATGAGTAAATTTAGGAAATATTTTGTATTAGATATATTTTTGAAGGAGAGGGGAATTGAGAGTGTGACTAAGTGTGGTGTGACTAGAGATTATAATTTAGGAATTATTTTGGATTATGATTGTTAGTTTTGATACCCTGCATTTTTGTTCTGGGAAGTCGGGATGGGGGTGGGGGTAAGGGGAGGGAATTGGGGGTTTGGTAGAGATGGAGTGATGGTTAATGTACAGGGATTATTGAAGAAATATAATTAATGTAGGATCGGGTCTGCATAGTTACCATTTTAGAACGGTGAGGAGGGAGAAAAGAGAGAGTAGGAGGTAGGAAAGAGGAGAAGAGGAAGGAAGAGGGATAGTAGAGGGAGAAGGAAGGTGTAGGGTGGAGGGAGGAGCGGATGTAGATAAGAGAAGGAGAGGAAGGTTTGGAAAGTAAAAGAAGGTAGAAGAGGGAAGAGTGTTAAAAAGGGGGGTGGTGACTGGGCAAGCCCGACTAATTGTATATAACTGTACATTGGATGAATTATTTGATATGATTGTAAAAATAAAACTTTTTATGAAAAAAAAAAAAACAGGCAAATAAAATAATACAATATATTACAATAAAACACATTTTAAAAAACTTATTCAAAGTAGCCTAAATTTAAAATACCATACAAAATATAAAAAATAAACCCCAATAAAATCCATATTTAAAAACCCTATTTAAGCCAGTCCTGCTCGAAAGAATAGATATGTCTTCAGCTCGCGGCGAAAGGTCCGGAGGTCAGGAAGTTGTCAAAGTCCTGGGGGAAGCTCGTTAGCTTAATAGATTAACAGTAACAGAGTTGGAAGGGACCTTGGAGGTCATCTAGTCCAACCCCCCCCCAACGCAGGAGACCTATACTAAGGATTCGAACCACCGAACTGCCAACTTTTCTGATCGACAAGCTCAGTGTCTTAGCCACTGAGCCACCTAGTCAGGCAAAAGAAGATTATGTAAGAAGTGGGATTCTTCAACACTGGAAGTTTTCAAGAAGAGACTGGATTGCCATCTGTCAGAAATGGTCTAAGGTATCTTGCTTGTGGGGCAGGAGTTGGACTAGATGACCTACAAGGTCTTTTCCAACTCTGTTATTCTGTTAATATTTTTCAAACTTGGTAACTTTACAATGTATAGACTTCAACTCCAAGAATTGCCCTGCCAGCATGCTTTAGTTGAAGATGTAATTTAAATGAATGAATATTTATTATTTAAATGCATTTCATTTAAAGCCCTTTTACTGTTTTGTCTCTGTGTGAGGATACCCAGTTATCTTTGTTTTTGGAAAGAGCAGTGAGCACCGGTAGGGACCTGGGATCCTTAACTGTCCATCTTATTTATGTCTTTCAGCTCCGGAGTGAATACATGCAACTTTATGCAAGCAAAGTGAGTGAGGGGATGGCTCTACAGCTAGGCTGCCTGGAGCTTAGGTATGTACTTGCTAGGCAGAAGATTGCATCTGACACAAGCATGTTTGGAAAACATGTGAGCAGGGCCAAGCTCTTGTGGCTTGCACAGTGATCCTTGCAAAACAGGAACCAAAATCCTGAAATTGGGACATTGGCAAGAAGAATGATCTGACGAAGCATGAGTTCAAGAAACACAAGCAAAGCCCGAAATCTGAAAGGATGCAGCTAGGGAGAAATATTATAAGAAATTGGTGAGCTCCTGCATAATACCCTGTTTCCCCCAAAATAAAACATCCCCTGATAATAAGCCCAATTGTGCTTTTGAGCTCATGGCAATAAGGCCAAGCGCTTATTTCAGGGTTCAAAAAAATATAAGACAGGGTCTTATTTTCGGGGAAACATGGTAATAAAACAGGGTATTGTTAACTACAATTTACTGAACAAGCTGTGATGAATGAGTTTTTCACACCAAGCTAAACTCTACTGGGTTGGTTTGCATGAAACATTAACTCTTAATAGGTGAGTTTTCACATTCAGCTATATCAAAACAAACCACAATGCTTGTGTTTCTTGCCTGAATCACACAATAATACTGAATGATATTCTGTTGATGGTGAGATGGGAAACTTCAATGTAAAAACACTGGTGTGAGTTTTGTGGTGAATTAGGAATCATGCAAACTTTAATATCCAATTTTTGCAGGAGATTCTACAAGGATATGCCCCACAATGCTTTAGACAAGAAGTCCAACTTTGAATTCCTGGAGTATGTAGACAACATTTTTTAACTATGCTGGTTGATGTTTTAAAAAGTTTTTCATTAGTTGTAGTGTTCTTTGCCTGATAAATTTCTTTGCTATTATATGCAGCCCTGCTTATATAACCAGACAAAATATTTTAAATGTGTGTAGGTGTGTGTGTTCGTGTATGAAGAAGAAAGAATCTGTATGTGTGGAGAAGAGAGACAAAGACAGGATCTCCCAAAACCCACCCCCAAATTCACAGTAGCATCTAAGGCTTAACAGCTAATTGCGGCATTCTTTCTGAGTCCAGTTCCTACCCATGTAACATTACATTCTATTTCATTTGGGAAAACAGAATTGCATCCCCAATGCAACTTAGCTAAAATTACAACAATTATTTGCTTGAAGAAGGTGGAGCTGGAAAAAGAATCAGTGGGAGGGAAGTCACATGGGGTGGAGAAGTGGAATGATGGACGGTCAAGACGCAATTATATATATGGTCCCAGGTTCTGTACTGATACCAGTCATCTTAATTGAATTGGAAGGAGGTTATGACCATATATGATTCCACACTGCAGTCTAAATAAGGTTACCAGGGGCCTCCCCATCCAGTCCACAAATATCTCTGTTCTCGTTTAAAGACTTCATCCCTGATCACCTTGCCCAGAGAACATTGTTTATGATCACAGATTATTGGAAAATAATGCTTGCTTGACAGCAAGGTCACGCTCTCCAGCTTTCTAACCTGGTGCCTTAACCAGTAGACCAAACTGGCTCTAAAAAAAAAACTTCAATCTAAATAGAAACACCATAAATTAAAATAGCCAGAGGTTGCATACCTACAGACATGTAAGGCAGCATTTTCTTTCTCTTTAAGGAAGGAAGTGGGACTGGACTTGTTCTTTCCCAAACAGATGCAAGAAAGCTTGAAGGTGAGAAATGTTTTAGCTCCATATATACATGTTCAAGGGATGCAGTGGCTCAGGAGCTAAGATGCTGAGCTTGTCGATCGGCAGTTCAATGGTTTGAATCCCTAGTGCCGCATAATGGGGTGAGCTCCCGTTACTTGTCCCAGCTTCTGCCAACCTAGCAGTTTGAAAGCATGTAAAAAATGCAAGTGGAAAAATAGGGACCACCTTTGGTGGGAACGTAACAGCGTTCCATTCGCCTTTGGTGTTGAGTCATTCCGGCCACATGACCATGGAGATGTCTTCGAACAGCGCTGGCTCTTCGGCTTTGAAACTGAGATGAGCACCACCCCCTAGAGTTGGGAACAACTAGCACATTTGTGCGAGGGGAACCTTTACCTTTACCTTATACATGTTCAACTAAGGGTGGGAATAAGCCATTAGCCGGGCTCTCTGGAGTTGGGAGTTGTAGTATGTCTGAGAAAGTCTAGCAGATCTTCTAGCTTTCCTAGAATTATTCTGAATGGATTTTTCTCCTTTCCCACTCTTTATCTATCTTAGGAATTACTGTAGTAAAAAGTACTTTCTAGCCTGACTTATGGGGAAAGGTAACTATTTGGTATCCTACCAAAGATGTACCCATAAGTTAGATAAACAAAAATCCACAATTTAATGTTTCAAGCATGAATATCGACAAGAGTAGGGAAGTGACAAAATATACATGACAATATCATTACTCAAATGATGCAACCTAAATATTTGTGGCAGATCCTGGAACATAAGTGTGCAATAATAGCATTTGCATGATGACAAGACTGCATACTGTACCATGTTGGCATCATTGTGGTTTGCTACAGATGTTGCTGGGTGAAAACCTGATCTGTATCAATGGCAGAAAAAAGCTTCAGAATCTGAAATGGCTGAATGAATTATGCCATCACTTTCATACTGAAGGTTTGGGCCAAGATATTTGTTACTGCTCCAAAAATTTCTCTACATATTGAAAAGCAGCCCAGCAAAGTACTGCTGTATTTTTCTTTAATTACAACAGGATTAAATAATAGAAATGGCCATTTGAAAATTGTAGTCATCTCACAGCTGTCTACTGCCTGAAGAATTCTGCTTATCTGAACAAAACGTCTTAGGTTTCCATTGGTAGTAATGTGAACATTTCAGAAAAAAAATATTTTATTCCATCTTAGGTTTCTGTCTGAAATTATTAAGCAGTTTTAAGGGTTTTTTTCCCCTTTTTCTTTTTAATTCCTCCCTGCTTCCCATTCACAGCCAAAGCAGTTCCGCAAGATGATCCAGCAGACTTTCCAGCAGTATGCGCTCTTGAGAGAAGAAGAATGCATCATGAAGTTCCTTGGCACCCTCTCCACCTTCGCCAACATTGATCAAGAAAGCTACCGCTGTGAGTTGATTGTAAGTATTGGGCGGGCAAAGGAAATATTTCCCAGAGTCTGTGTGGCCTAATTGTGGTTCCAGGTACAGTTTAAATGTAGGCGTATTAAGCAAGGCTGATCTTATAAACATGATCTCTTCAGGATGCTATCATAATAGATCCGTGATGGCGAACCTATGGCACACGTGCCAGAAGTGGCACCCAGAGCCATCTCTCTGGGCATGTGAGCAGTCACCCATTGTTCTTCTGGGTTCCAGCATGCCAGCCAGCTGGTCTTCAAGTGTGCAGGAGTGCCAGAAACTGGAAGAGCAGCCATCCATTGTGCATGCACGCGCCGGACAGGCGCTCTTTCAGTTTCCAGCGCACACATACCCATCAGCCACCTGGTCTTCCAGTTTCTGGCACTCATGCATGCTAAGACCAGCTGCTGGTATGCATACGTGTGCCGGAAACCAGAAGATCAACTTCCTGGTGCGCGCAAGTACACCGGCCAGCTGGTCTACATGCACATGCACACTGTGCAGCTGGTCTTTGTGTACATATGTGCTCCAGAAACTGGAAGACCAGGTGGCCGGTGCACATGAGCTTGCCAGAAACTGGAAGAGCAGCTGCCTGGCGCATGCATGCACACTGGGTGGCTGCTCTTCTGGTTTCCGGTACGCATGCACAAACACGTGTGTGGTAGTGCTGGATTGCCCCTGGTTCGGACCGGTTCTTGCAACCCGGTAGTAAAAATGGGGGTAGGCTCCGCCCTCTGACTCCAACATCATCAGGAAGCGCACGCGATCCCACTACGAACCGGTAGTAAAAGTAAATAGAACCCACCTCTGGCGTGTGGGCACTCCCGTTTCAGCGCTCGGTAATGAAAAGGTTCTCCAACACTGCAGTAGATGATGTGATTGGCGTCTTGTCTACCAATACTGGACAGAGAGATGTTCTGACAAGATGCATAGGGACCAACATTTGGAGTTTTAGAACTTCTGAAGCTGAAATCGAGTGGACTGGAACTTTTTTTTTTTAATTTGAATTTATATCCTGCCCTTCTCTGAAGACTCAGGGCAGCTTACATTGTGTAAGGCAATAGTCTCATCCATTTGTATATTATATACAAAGTCAACTTGTATTGCCCCCCCCAACAATCTGGGTCCTCATTTTACCTACCTTATAAAGGATGGAAGGCTGAGTCAACCTTGGGCCTGGTGGGACTCGAACCTGCAGTAATTGTAATTGCAGGCAGCTGTGTTAATAACAGACTGCATTAGCCTGTTGAGCCACAAGAGGCCCACTTCTTAGATAAAGGATAGGGTTTGCATATGGGGATCGAATAGGTCACGGTGTGTGATCCAAGATAACTTTTTTTTGCACAGTTCATTAGCATGACAGTCTCATGTTTAGAAAAAAGGCCAAATCCTCAAACCTTAGACTTTCTAACTAACAAAGATAAGCAAATATTTTAAAATACATGTTATATCAACGGTCACCAACTGGTGGTCCACGAGAAAAAATTGGTGGTCCGCAGAAAAATTATTTGCATTTTTTATATTGCACTAAATCAGGGGTCCTCAAACTACGGCCGCTGGGCAGGATACATGAAATGAACATTTGTGTTGCTGCAGAGTCTCCCCCTTCGGGGTCTTTTTGTGTGGGTCGGAGGGGGACAGAAATTCTGACTTGGGGTCTGCTTCGGCCTCCTGGTGCATAGCTTTGGGCAAAAGCTGAAGGGAAACGCTGCTGGTGGCAAAGAGCCAGAGAGCCTTGTTCCAGTGAGACTGCATCATGGACTGGAACTGGTTGACCATCCCAGCCTGCTGAGCCTCCAGGCACTGGTACCTGGCCTTGCACTCTCGCAGGTCTTCCCTCTGCTTGGAAAGTCTATGCTCATAGTCCTCAGTGAGGTGCTTCTGCTGAGCCTCCTTCTCGGCCAGATCCAATTTGAACTGAGCCAGCTGTTTTGCCAACTCTTTCTCCTGGTGGCTGGTGGCTCCAACAACTGCTTCCTGTTGGGGCCCTAAGGAGCCCAGGCAGGCAGGCGAGGAGTGGCTGGGAGGGGAGGGGTGAGTAGAGGCTGGTGAGGTGCCCCTCAACATGAGTGACATTGAGTTGGCCATGCCCACCCAGTCACATGACTATCTGGCCACACCCACCCAGCCAGTCATTAGGCAGATCATATTAGTGGTCCATGGGATTTTAAATTCTGAATTTAGTGGTCCCTAAAGTCCGAAAGGTTAGTGACCCCTGTGTTATATGATAGTCATTCTCCACTGATAATTGAGGCTTCTATCCAAATTTATACATATCTTACTTTTGGCTCCTCCCTGCTTACCTGATTTTACTGGGCCTATGTATGCTTACTGGATTTAATTCTGAAATATTTCCACATTGAAAAGCTTACATAGGTCATGTATCATATTCATGGTAGTTCCAGCTAATGTGGGGCTTATCATTTTGTTTCAAACGTTGTGGCATCTCTAACTTTCCACCACCTTCCACATATAGGATTAATTGTCATCTGCATCAACTCCTGCTCTAGAACTCTTCCACAATCTTCTATCACTCCTGCTCTAGAATTCTTCTGCTGCCCAAAATATCCAGAATGTCAGGGGCTGCAAAAATTAGGAGAGTCTTTGTTTTATCTGGAACATAAATTTCTTTCTTTCCTCACTTCCCTTTTCAGCAAGGATGGAATATCACTGTGGACCTGGTGATTGGCCCAAAAGGCATCCGGCAGATGACAAGTAAAGAAGCAAAAGTGAGTTGCTCAGAGATCTTGTAAAGAAGGGTTTTCATAATCTATCAAATACAATTTGATTTTGTTGCAATCTATTGTTCCCTTTTTTTTGTTGTTGTTGCTGGAATACAAGTTAAGCTATTTTGCAGAAAGCGAGAGAACAGGAGTGTTTCCATGGTAACTTCGGGGTTGTTTTTGGTGCCATACAATCATCTGCTCTGAAGACCACTGGTACAATTGAATAACACAATTTTTAATGCAGGATTCCTGTATCGTTCGATGAGTAGAAATCTAATAGGTGTAAGTCTAGTTGGACTATGTCTTTTCAAGCAGTGAAAATCAAGAGGTAAGACTTCAGGCAAAGGGTCTTGTAAAGAGCATGATCGTGAAACTTAGGGTATTATCTCAGCTAGATAATTCAAATTTATGTGCCTGGAGATGGAATGGATTCTCCACCTTAGTTCCTCCAAATTTAGTCGCTCATGCCTTGGTACCCTCACACCTAGACTATTGCAACACATTCTATATGGGGCTGCCCTTGAACACCATCCAGAAACTGATTCAGAATACAGCAGCAAGGGCAGTCTTCTGTGAACTACACTGGTTCTCAGTAAGCTTCCTAATATCATCACGCTTCTGGTTACCACTCTAACATCCTTCTTGGTAAAGGAAGTACAGCTACTGCAAATTTATCAGATTAACAGAGTTGGAAGGGACCTAATAGGTCATTTAGTCCAACGCCCTGCTCAAGCAGGAGAGACCCAACACCATTTCTGACAAATGGCAGTCCAATCTTTTCTTTTAAAGTCTCAAGTGATGAAGCTCCCACAACTCCCGAAGGCAACTTCTGTTCCATTGGTTGATTTTTTTCACTGTCAGAAAGTTCCTCCTCATTTCTAGGTTGAATCTCTTCTTGATCAGTTTCCATCCATTGTTCATTGTCTGGCCTTCAGGTGCTTTGGAAAAGAGCTTGACCCCCTCCTCTGCCGCCTTTGTGGCAGCCCCTCAAATACTGGAAGATGACTATCATGTCTCCCCGGTCCTTCTCTTCACTAGACTAGCCATGCCCAGTTCACGTAACCGTTCTTCATATGTTTTATTCTCCAGTCCCCTAATCATCCTGGTTGCTCTCCTCTGCGCTTTTTCTAGAGTCTCAACATCTTTTTTATAGTGTGGTGACCAAAACTGTTTCTTCTTTTTCCATAAATGCTGACAGAATTGGCATGCTCTGATTTGCTTTTGTCATCTAGTGATGTAGGCCTTCTCTGCCATGAGACTTCTTCCAAAAGGCATGCTAAGATTCAAATAGCCCTGATTGTCTTGACCTTCTGTGAGGTCTTGAAAACTTGACTCTTCCTTAAGTGATTGGACCTGGGCAATAGATAAGCTTATGCTGTGATTGTGAGGGTGGTATTGGCCTTGGTTGCATTGTGCTCATGGTTGCTTCTGTTTTGGTTATGGGTATTTTTTTCTTTGTTTGCTTTTTGTACCCTATGTAAACCATCCAGAATTTCAAATTGTCAACTGGCCCACCTATATAGAAATATACGTTGGTAGAACGTATATGGTATAAAAAATCCTGCACTGGGTAGAATGGTAGACTAGATGACCTCCAAAATCCTTTTCAACTGGATAATTCTTTTTATGGATGTATGGATAACTGAATAAAAAGCAACCAAACCTAGAAGCACTGTGGCCATTGATGCTGCTGTCAAAGAATATCCACTTCATTTTAGACAAGGCTATTTAAAGAGAACCCCTGGCTCAGCATTTACCAAGCACATAACTCCATTGTGCTTTGCTTTCAGCATAACCTAAGTAGAGATTATGCTAAAGTTTTATGAGTGTGTATTAACTCCAGGGTGACAGAGCTGATATTCTTTACATGAGAGCTGAAGTCTCACAAATTAGAACTGAACAGCTTCCTAGACTGAAGCACATCCTTTAGTACAGGGGTGTCAAACTCGCATTGTCATATTGTCATCATGTAACATATCTTAACTTTTGTCCCTTTGCTAAAACGGGGGTGGGGTGGGCGTGGCGTGGCCAGTGCATGATGCATCCGGCCGTTGGGCTGCGAGTTTGGCACCCCTGCTTTAGTGAAATACAAGCTAAGGGTTGGCCAAGGCTGTTTTGCCCTGGAGCCTAAATTACAACAATATTCACACTAACCTGAAAATATAATGAAATTTGTGTCACTGGAAATCTTTTTTTGTGAAATATTGTAAAAAATAAAGAGACATGAATCAGAATGCTGCTATTCTGTATGTATGGGTCTGGCATAGCATCCCACCCCACACTACAGAATGTGGCAAGCGGAAAGATTTCTGGATTGTAATGCAAGTGAATTTTTCATAAAACATTAATGTTGCTCCTTTGCAGCCCACTTGCTTGGCTGAATTCAAACAGATCAAATCCATCAAATGTACTACTGTGGAGGAAGGCAGAGCATTGCTACAGCTTGGTCTTACTGGGAACCCCCAGGTAAGGAGGAAGTGCAAGGTGGTTTGGATCATTTCCAGATGTGGGATTCACTTACCTTCCCTACTGGTTCGCAAATGTGAGCACATGCACCTTCCACGCATGCGCACGGCCTCCAAAATGTGGCAAAATAGGATGGCATTACCTCTGGACAGGTGGGTGGGGCCTACCATAGTCATCACTACTGGTTCACCCGAACCAGACAGAACTGGCTGAATCCCACCACCGATCACATCTCAGTTGTCTCCTTGTTCCAGTCTTCCAACACTCTTTTTGAGAGAGAAAAAGTAAGAACAGGATCAGAGCCAAGAGCTTCTATAGTAAGCAGTCAAATGCAATCACAAAGCACACTAGCATAGACCAGAATTCAGTATCCCTCCTCCACTTTTGCTCCTTAGCAGTTAAGAATCAAGGCATGCCAGGTCTTTATCAAGACTAATGGCCGTTTTAACCCTGCCTGGATTGATGGCCATCAACACATTTGATGGTAGCAAATTCCATACATAACTATGTACTACACAAAGGGGGCCTTCTCCCTTTCGTCAGTCTCCAATCTCTCTGTATTTATTTTTGAGTGGGTGATGCTAACATGCTAACATTGCGAGAGGAGAAAAACTTGTTTCTATCTATAGATTTCATAGTATGAGAATTGGTGTGCCTTCAAGTCATCCTTAACTCATGGCAGCTACACAGATAAATCTAGGCTAGGAGACTTCTTGGGAAATTTCTTTTGGAAGTAGTTTGCTGTTGTCTGCTTCCTGGAGCTGAGAGAAAGTGATTTGCCCAAGGTCATCCCGCCGACTTCTTGGGTAAAATGAGATTATAACTCAGCGTCTTACAGTTTCTAGCCAACACCTTTAATCACTATGCTAAACTGTGTGTCATGCCTACCTATACACACAGGCAAACTAACTCTGGACTGTTGCCAAGGCAATTGTATAGACATGTCCATGAAGTCACCAAGAATCAGGTTCAACTTGAGGGAGACTTCAGATACATAGGTTGCACTCAATTAAGTTTGCAAATTATCAAACTTTTGCTAGAAGCAATTTTGCCAGCAATAAAAGAAGTCTGAGAAAACATATACATTTAAAAATAAAGGTTATACTTTTGATATTTTCTTGGGCCTTTCCGGTGCTGACAGTTTGCTTTGGTTCATCTCTTTCTCAGCTTTGCCACTAACATGTATTTTGGTTCCAACCAAGGGCTTTAAACCAATGTAGTTACCATTTTGATGGGCAAACATGTGAACACTAACAATGAAATCTCTATTATATGGTTGGCATAGGAACCTTATATGGCTTCTTTTACTTGGCAGTCCTTGACTATTAAGACATCCTCCCTGGCTGAGGCAGAGAACATGGCTGACTTAATAGATGGCTACTGCAGGCTGCAGGGATGCTTGGATACCTCCCTCATCATCCGACCCAACAGAGGTGAGAAAGCAATCAAGTGATCCTTTGCATATGGTAAGGGTGGGTCTTACCTGATTTGAAGAAGCACAGTGGGAATGTAATAGTGCAGACTGAATTGGTCTATCTCACATACTTTCTTGTAGGAGAATGTAGATGATGTACTTTGTTTCTTAAAACAATATTAAGCTATTTGTGGGAGGTTCTTACTGACCTATTATTTGAACTTATCCAGTTCTTTTCTAGTGAAATTCTGATTTCCTGGGAAATGTCTATATGTTTAATCTGTTCACAGGATCAGGTCCTTCATATATTGATGAGGTGTATAAGATATTTCCTTGAAATGGATAAGGTTTTTAATGGGGTTTTATTTTGTGTGTTTTTAATGTTGTAAATTACCCAGAGTCACCTATGTGTGAGTTGGGTGTCCATATACCTTTGTTAGATAGGTAGATGATAGATAGATAGATAGATAGATAGATAGATAGATAGATAGATAGATAGATAGAGGTAAAGGTTCCCCTCGCACATACGTGCTAGTCGTTCCTGACTTTAGGGGGTGGTGCTCATCTCCGTTTCAAAGCCGAAGAATCAGCGCTGTCCGAAAACGTCTCCGTGGTCATGTGGCCGGCATGACTCAACGCCAAAGGCGCATGGAACGCTGTTACCTTCCCACCAAAGGTGGTCCCTATTTTTTCTACTTGCATTTTTTACGTGCTTTCGAATTGCTAGGTTGGCAGAAGCTGGGACAAGTAACGGGAGTTCCCCCGTTACACAGCAGCACTAGGGATTCAAACCGCTGAACTGCCGACCTTTTGATCGACAAGCTCAGTATCTTAGCCCCTGAGTCACCGCATCCCTCTTGAGATAGATAGATAGATAGATAGATAGATAGATAGATAGATAGATAGATAGATAGATAGACAGACAGACAGACAGACAGACAGACAGACAGACAGACAGACAGACAGACAGACAGACAGACAACATGATATTGGATGTGTTGACTGGAAAGTAAGGCAATGTTAGATCCAACATTGCTTTATAGCCTTATAGCATTGATTATAGCTTTAATCAACTACATATAAACAAGAATTACAAAATATGTTCATCTCATGTTATTTAATGGTATTTTCCATTAAATCTTAAACTTTAAAATCAAAAGCTTGTCTTAGAAATCAAGGCAACATATGAAACTATTTTGGGTAGTAAATTCTTGATTTGAGAAGAGGATTCTAAAAGTCATATTAATATCCATAATTCATATTGATGCACGACACTGCTTTATTTATTTATAGATAAATTATTTGCTTTCTTAGCCTTAGAGTGTTTGTGACTCTGGAGACAAGTGTTAACTGGATCGCCACACACACACACACTTTAAAAATTATTAGATTGCTATATATGTTTTTATTGTACGATTTATTAATCTATTGAGTGCTGTAGTTATAACAATTCATAAATGAAAGCAAACAACACCAAGTTAAAACCTTACCTGTTTTTCTTACAACATGGAGAGGTTTTCATGGTGAACTCTTCACCTTGTCTTTCTATAGATTTCATATATTTTATTTATTGAAATTATTTCAGAATTGAAGCTTCCCCACACTTGAAGGCAATTGCCTGATTTACCCACTCCTACAGCCACCATTATCAAAGTTTCCAGTTAAGAAAAGGGATTTTTTAAATAATGTTCTGACCCATGTTTGTAATTCATTAGTGCTTATGGATGCTACAGGAAACTTTGCATTCCAGTTCCAAAATTCATTTTAGAATTTCTCCAGTGTTCATTTGGTGAAACGGAGTTAGCAAAACTTAAGAGAGTAATAGAACAGAGCAAGGGAAGTCCACCCACACCTAGTTATTTGGAGACAGGAGAAAAAAACCAGAAGAGGGAATAGATCTCATTCACAGCAAAAATGGACAGTAAGAATTGAGCTGTGAGTTTCCTGACATGCTTTATCTCTTTTTCCCTTGCAGAGAATGAGAAGAGGATCAGTCTGCCCCAGGTCCCAATACAGTAAGTAAGATGGTCCACCTACCCCAGGAAGTTGTTTCTGGTAATACTGAGCACCAGAGGACAGTAGGAGAACAAACCAATTCTGCGCTAGTGATAAAATTACCTCAGTGCTCCCTGAGCTCTACTTTATTCAGAGAAGAAGCAGAACTATTGCTATTTGGAAATATTATAGGTGGTAGAACAGCGTGTGTTCCATATGAAAATGTTGACCAAGTTGATAGAGATAACGCCTGTCAATAATTACGAATGCTGATAACAAAATAGAATTGTACTATAGAAATTGCTGTGATATCAACAGTAGGTTCACTGTTCTACTCATAAGCTTTCTAATGGGATTTGACAGCTGTCGTAGGAGAGAGGATGCTGAATTATTATAGATTGTCAATGATCTGATCTGTCAGAACTTTTCATGCACTTTATTTTTCCTAGCCACCATTTTTCCTTCTTCTCCTCCTTCTTCTTTTTAACTCCTGGCAACTTCCTGGATTAGTCCCTGCAATTTTTTCAGCCAGGTGTTCAGAAGTGGATTGCCCTTGCCTCCTTTTTATGGCTAAGAAAGAATGACTAATCCAAGGTCACCCATCTCATGCCTAAGACAGGACTAGAGTTCATGGTTTTAGCTTAGTGCCTTAACTATTATAGCAAACTGGCTCTCCAGCCCTCGCTTAGGTGCCCAAATATTATCCTAAATGGAGAGCCCATAAATAAGTGAAGCCTTTCATCATTACTGGAAGAAGTGACTTCATATTGATTGATTATATTTGTAGATTATATTTGTAGAATCCTTAATGCTCACTTTACTTTGTACAAATCAAATCTCAGTAAAAGGAAATTAGCAAACCCGGTTCTGTTCCTGATTATCTTTCTGCCACAGGCATATAGAAGAAAAGAGATCCACACTGAGAGAAAGCTTCAGTGGAGGTAAGTTGAATTTTACCTCACCACTATCAGATCAATGAGGATTGACATCAGATATATGAACTGTGTACTTGGGAGTTTTGATCTGTTTTAATCTCTGGCATTGCCATTTTTAACAGAAGTCATGGAATGATGGAGTTTACACTGAGAGTAGGCTGAGGTATAATTATTTTTTTTGTCCTATCATTTCTAATCAAATAGATTTCTGAAACATACGAAATGATGCCATGCTTCTCTGTTGAAAGTCAAAAATGAAATAGAAAATTGAATGTTCTATCTAGAAATAATGTCTGACATAATTATTCAACTGTCCAGAAAGGATGGTGAAAATTTGAGAAATGCCAGCTTCTTTTTCCAGCCAGGGTTAGTTCATCCAAGTCACCAGCTTTTAATGCTGGTCATAAAAGGTCATTTGGAAATTCCTTCTTTCCCTCCCTTGTGTTTATTTTTATTTTTTCTGTGAAAGATAAGCTAAGTTAGAGAACACAATAAAATCTTCTGGAAGCATCCTGTGTTATATTTTTATGAACAAGATGATGGAAAAGGTTTGTGGAAAAGGTTATTTATACTGAAGTAACAGATAATGTTTTGTTCCAGATTCTGACATTTATGCTGAGATTCCAGATGAAGCATCCAGACCCAAATCTGGAGGTTGGTTCAGATCTTGGTCCCCTTTTCTAAAATCATATAGGGTTAGGGCTTCTTCAACTGTACTTTTAGACTGGATTGATATAGAAGGGATTAGGTGGCTGAATTATTATGCAGAAATGGTACCCAGAATAATGTAATGTACCAATGTAAAAAAGAGGGTTTTTTAAAAATAAAATAAGCGCTTCAAAGAAATAACATCATTACATGTTTTAGAATTGTTATGTGAGCATTGAAACACACTAACCCCTTTATCCCATGCCCAGTTTCTAAAATATGCTTAATGGAGTCACGGGTAGGGCTATCATGTTATGTGAACAAAAACCAAATAACAGTAAGACTGAAGAGGGCCATTTTAATTCAATTTAATTAAACATTTCAGAAATTACCCTCCCTAAATTAGCCATGTTGTGTAATGCCAGAAGAGAATCACACTTTGCCTCTGGCTACCATTAATGGAAACAAAAGCTTAGAGCAACCTTACAAAAATAAAGTATAACCAATACACATCGGTGTCAAAAGTCCTAACTACTTGTATAGACTAATTGAACCAGAGTTAGCAGTGATTGATGAGGTGAGAAATCTTGGACTAATGAATGTGTGAACACTGTGCATCTGTTGTTAAAAAAAAAAAAAGGCCCCCTTTACAGACCTCTTAGGAATTTTATTTATTTTTATTTTATTTTTCGTATTTTTATACTGCCCTATCTCCCTAAGGACTCAGGGTGGTTCACAGCCAGATAAAAATATACATATAAATACAACATAAAACATCCATTAAAAAACTTATTACAAATGGCCGAATAATTAAAAATGACAATATAAATAATAAAATCCCCATTAAAACCAATTCGAATTTAAAATCTAGTCCAGTCCTGCGCAAATAAACTGCGCAAATAAACGGCGAAAGGTTCGAAGGTCAGGAAGTTGGTGGAGTCCTGAGGGAAGCTCGTTCCAGAGGGTGGGGGCCCCCACAGAGAAGGCCCTTCCCCTGGGCATCACCAGCCGGCACTGCCTGGCCGATGGCACCCTGAGGAGTCCCTCCCTGTGAGAGCGCACGGGTTGGTGAGAGGTATTCGGTAGCAGCAGGCAGTCCCGTAAGTAACCCGGCCCTATGCCATGGAGCGCTTTGAAGATAGTTACCAAAACCTTGAAGCGCACCCGGAAGGCCACAGGTAGCCAGTGCAGTCTGCGCAGGAGAGGTGTCACATGGGAGCCACGAGGGGCTCCCTCTATCACCTGCGCAGCTGCATTCTGAACTAACTGGAGCCTCCGGGTGCTCCTCAAGGAGAGCCCCATGTAGAGAGCATTGCAGTAATCCAGACGAGACGTCACGAGAGCATGAGTGACCGTGCATAGGGCATCCCGGTCTAGAAAGGGGCGCAACTGGCGAACCAGGCGAACCTGATAAAAAGCTCTCCTGGAGATGGCCGCCAAATGATCTTCAAAGGACAGCCGTTCATCCAGGAGGACGCCCAAGTTGCGCACCCTCTCCATCGGGGCCGATGACTCGCCCCCAACAGTCAGCCGCGGCTGCAGCTGACTGTACCGGGATGCCGGCATCCACAGCCACTCAGTCTTGGAGGGATTGAGCTTGAGCCTGTTTCTCCCCATCCAGACCCGTACGGCTTCCAGATACCGGGACAGCACTTTGATAGCTTCGTTGGGGTGGCCCGGTGTGGAAAAGTACAGCTGGGTGTCATCAGCGTACAGCTGGTACCTCACACCGAAGCCACTGATGATCTCACCCAGCGGCTTCATATAGATGTTGAACAGAAGGGGCGAGAGAATCGACCCCTGCAGCACCCCACAAGTGAGGCGCGCCGGGCCGACCTCTGCCCCCTGTCAACACTGCTCATGCATCGATCGGAGAGATAGGAGGAGAACCACCGATAAACGGTGCCTCCCACCCCCAATCCCTCCAACCGGTGCAGCAGGATACCATGGTCGATGGTATCAAAAGCCGCTGAGAGGTCTAATAGGACCAAGGCAGAGGAATAACCCCTATCACTGGCCCTCCAGAGATCATCCACCAACGTGACCAAAGCCGTCTCAGTGCTGTATCCGGGCCGGAAGCTGGACTGGAACGGGTCTAGATAGACAGTTTCATCCAGGTACTGGGGTAATTGACATGCCACCACACTCTCTACAACCTTCGCCGCGAAACGAAGGTTGGAGACTGGACGATAATTACCTAAAACAGCCAGATCCAGGGAAGGCTTCTTGAGGAGGGGCCTCACCACCGCCTCTTTCAAGGCGGCCGGAAAGACCCCCTCCAACAAGGAAGCATTCGTAATCTCCTGGAGCCAGCCTCGTGTCAGCTCCTGAGTGGCCAGTACCAACCAGGAGGGGCACGGGTCCAGTAAACACGTGGTGGCGTTCAACCTACACAGCAACCTGTCCATGTCCTCGGGAGCCACAATGTCAAACTCATCCCAAACAATCTCAACAAGACCGCCCTCCGACGTCTCACCTGGATCCACCCAATTTTGGTCCAGACCGTCCCGAAGCTGAACGATTTTATCGTATAGATAACCACTAAACTCCTCAGCACGTCCCTGCAATGGGTCATCCCGCTCCCCCTGTTGAAGGAGGGAACGAGTCACCCGAAACAGGGCGGCCGGGCAGTTATCTGCTGACGCAATGAGGGAGGAGACGTAACAACGTCTCGCTTCCCTCAATGCCACTAGGTAGGTCCTATTATAGGACCTAACTAGTGTCCGATCAGCCTCCGAACGACTGGACCTCCAAGAACTCTCTAGGCGTCTTCTCCGGCGTTTCATCCCCCTCAGCTCCTCGAAGAACCAAGGAGCCGGTTGGGACCTGCGCCGGGTCAGAGGCTGCAAAGGCACGACACGGTCTAAAGCCCCGGCCGCGGCCCGTACCCAGGCCGCGACTAGTTCCTCAGCCGTGCCGTGAGCCAGACCCTCAGGAAACGGCCCAAGCTCCGTCCGGAACCTCTCCGGGTCCATCAGGCGCCTGGGACAGAACCAACATATTGGTTCCGTCTCCCTGCGGTGTTGAGTGGCGGTCAGAAAGTCCAGGCGAAGGAGAGAGTGATCTGACCATGACAAAGGTTCAGTGACTACATCCCTCAAGTCCAGATCCTTCAACCACTGACCAGAGATAAAAATCAAGTCCAGTGTACCACCCCCAATGGGGTGAGGTCCATAGTAGACAGTTTAAGGTTAAAGTTTTGGGGGTTTGGGGATGTAACAATGGAGTCAGGTAGTGCATTCTAGGCATTGATCACTCTGTTGCTAACGTCGTATTTTCTGCAGTCAAGTTTGGAGCGGTTTACCTCAAGTTTGTATCTATTGTTTGCCCATGTATTATTGTGGTTGAAGCTGAAATAGTCATTGACAGGTAGGACGTTGTAGCAGACAATTTTGTGTACTAAGCTTAGGTCAGACTGTAGGCGGCCGTAGTTCTAGATTGTTCAAGCCAAAATTTCGAGCCTGGTGGCATAAGAGATTTTATTGTGAGCAGAGGAGTGGAGGACTCTTCTTGTGAAATACCTCTGGACTCGCTCAATTGTATTAATGTCTGATACACAGTGTGGATTCCAGGCAGACAAGCTATATTCAAGAATTGGTCTGGCAAAGGTTTGTATGTCGTAGTTTGCAATACAATGTTACCAGAGAAAAAGCTTTGCAAAATTAGCTTAACAACTCAAAAAATGTCTTTTTGGCAATACTGTTACAGTGAGCTGTTACTATTAAGAGCTTATTATTAATTATTATTATTATTAATTATTATTATTATTATTAAGCTATTATTATTATCATTATTATTATTAATCTCTGGGGGAAGGGGGGACGGGTTCCTTGTCCAGGTAACTGCACCTCATTGAATGGGGATAACTCATTCATCTTCTCTTAAATCACTCTCTATGCAGTTTTCTGCAGATGGCAGCCATTCGAATTAAAATGAATCATGCAGGTGCAGCCATTTTCTGTATTCACATAATGTGCTTAAACAGCTTCTGCTTTTTCACAATATATTTAATATCAGGCTCCAAAAACCACAAAAGGCACATTGTGATTCTCCCCTGCAGATTTCTTTATCGATCCTCACTTACAGACATAACCTTGCCAGAGTAAAGCAGACTATCACCCCCATAAAGCACATACTATTAGAAAGAAGCTATCTTTAACCTCTTTCTCTCCCACAAACTATCTGAACTGAGTTCATTCTTGCTTTCCTGGAATGTATTCCCTTCCTCCTGGGAAACCAGACTACCTTCCATCACATCAACCTTGATTAATTTTAATTAGCCATAGGATTTTCATAGCTTAGCACACTGTGCACAGCCAGCTTGTTTCATTAGTTTAAGTTTCAATGTATTGTGCAAACTAGGAAAATCAGTTATTATTATTTATTTATTATTTATTTAAACTTTTATACCGCCCTTCTCCCGAAGGACTCAGGGCGGTGTACAGCCATAAATAAAAACAATAGAATATACAAAGTTAAAATATCAATTTAAAATACATATTCGATAATGGCCGAATTAAAACCGTCAATTGACCCACCTAAAAATACCCCATATAAAATTACAAAATTAAAATTTAAAAAATTTAAAAATTATGAATTAATCAAGTTAATTCATAAACCAAATTAAGGCTATTGGATGAATGCAGCTACTAAGACTGAGACAGGGAAGGGAAGAAATAGTAGAAAATTGCAGCAAAAACCGCGTATAGATTAAATTTTGAAGCAAAGTGTAGTATTCCAATGATGATGGAGGGCCTAATTTGAGGATTAGAAAGTTGGCAAAAGATTCATAGTGGTAAATTTGAGTCCAATCCTGGATGAAGCGGGGATGGAAGCCTTTTCAAGTGATGAATTCTATATCTTTGTGGTAAATATTGTATCTGAATATGAGCTAGGGGAGGGGAAGCAACACTACTAAAAACAACCATGAAAAATTGTAGCCAGTGCTACCATTCACAAATTGCTGCCGAGCTCCCGAACTTGTTGAAGACCACTCTTTATGGACAGATGAGACTTGAATGTGTTTTCATTACTGCAATCTCTGCAGAATGACAATCTCCTCCAGCCTGTAGTTATACTTAAATCAAAACTTGGCCAGTTTTGTTTAGATATGGTATTGAAGAGTTACATGTTGTTGTTGTTATTCACAACTGACTAGTTGATATGTCTCTCCATTCTATTCCTTGCACAGCCCAACAGTTTGTGATTTCTCGAGAAGATGTTTCCCTGGGCAGGATCCTGGGAGAAGGTTTCTTTGGAGAAGTCTATGAAGGTGTCTTCCTCAATGAGGTGAGTCTGGGGCAGGAGGATTTGATCCTAGTCTTCCCTAACCAGATAAGCATCAAATGTGCTGGGCTGCAATTTCATTATGCGCCAGAGTTCAGCTGGCTTCATGGAAATTCTAGTCCAACTGTTGTGATAGAGCAGTTTACTAGACTGCCTTTGGTCTGTTGACTAGAATGGAGAGGTGTAGTATGAATCATAAATGGCACAAGAAGTATGAGAGATCACCTGCCAAAGAACAATGTGCACCCAACTTCTTAATGAAAAGAAAATCAAGGGAAATGTGTCATCAATGTTTGCTGATATAGACATTTAGACAGACAGACAGACATTTATATGCCTATTTTGTTATTTGAACATTAGAAAGACCTTAAGACTGAGAGAAAGCTATCCCTGGTGCCAAACTACATGTGAAACATGCACATGATTTAGTTGTGGTGTAGGACCATTAAAATTATTACAAATTTGAAGGTAGATGGGGATATTCTGCCTGTTGGTTTCCTTTGGACATTGGTTTCTGGATCTTTGGCCTGACCCCACAGCTATTGCTACAGTTTTAAAAAGCCAATAGAGGCACTTGTTCCTATGTAAAAGATTGACATACATGAACTCCAGCTTTTTGTGTTTTGTCCAAAAGAGACCAGTTGCCTCCTCCCCCTCCTCCTTCCCCTCCTCCTCCTCCTCCTCCTCCTCCTCCTCCTTCCCCTTTTCCCTTCCCTTTTAATATTGGGATCACCCTCTTCTTTCAGAGTGGAGAGCGAGTTAGTGTTGCTGTGAAAACCTGCAAGAAAGATTGCACTGCTGAGAACAAGGAGAAGTTCATGAGTGAAGCAAGTAGGTAGACTCCCTCTTTCTGTGAACACGTGAACTAAAATGCCATTTCCTCCCACATCTGGTGCAGAGCCACAACAGCAATGACTGAACAGTGCAATGGCAGCAGTTGTGGGAAGCTTCTCTGGATGTGATTTCTTCAAATTTTCTCAGGGTTGAGCTTTTAGAGTTGCCGTATTTAAAATTTTTGCTCTCTTCCCCATGTTGTCTCCAAATTAAATGTCTGAGTGAGGAATGGGTTTATCTTACGGTCAGTGTACTTGCCTATCAAAGCAACAAATAGTATGCACCAAACCTGCAATTCTACAGCTTGCAAAAAAAGCAAAGGAGCCAGCCCAACAGTTACAAGAGAAACCAAAGCAGTTATAAGAAAAGATTCCCGAATCCAGAGGAGGGAGAAGATACAAAAAAAGAGTTATTCCTTAATTATGCTAGGTATACGTTGAGCTGGACAACTGCTTTGACAGGCTTTCAAGATTCTGTTACAGTACACTACTGGTGTTTCTGGACCTTTCCAGAAATTTCTGGACCTTTCCAGAAATTTAGCAGTTCTTGTTTTCTGAACTTTCTGGACCTTTCCAGAAATTTAATAGTTCTTGTTTTCTGAACTTGCCAAGCTTTGCTGGGCTTGTTTCCTTTTGTAATTGTCATGTGAAATCTTCTGAAGTCTGCTACCAGTTCTGTGAGTTTGTTACCGAGTGCATGCTAAGCATGTGCATGCGCACCTGAGGCACAGCCGCACAGCGCTAAAAAAGGAACATTTTGAAGCCTTCCGAGTCTGCAAAGGTGAGTAGAACAGGGAGGGGGGAGAATCCGCTGTGCCCCGCGATTTAGATTTGCTAGAAAGCAGGAACTCCGACAATTCTAGGTAATATAAATCGCATGTCATAGCTGATTGTCGCCCAGCTGATCATCAGCAATACCGGTTCGCCTGAACTGGTAGCATTTTTTACTACCGGTTCGGGAGAACCAGTCCAAACCGGTAGCATTTCACCCTTGGTCATGTTCCAGCCTCTGCTTTGTTAAGGTCAGTTCCATTGCATCAAGTGAAGCACTGTAGAAAAGTTATATTTTCAAGTAAATGCTTAACTGGACAAGTGCCCTTGACTTTTAAATCAGTGAAAATAGGTTTTTCAAACTAAATAAAAGAATAATATTACCGGGCATCATAAAAATGCTATTAATTTAATTGATCGATTAGAGCAACTTCAACAAATAGCAGGAAAGGAAAGAAGCTGGGCAATGACCGTTAATGTGAAGCAAAGGATCTTAAAATAATTTTAAATTGGATAGAAGGGAGGAGAGCATTAATCAGGCTGTGGAGGCAAACTGATGCTAGTACATCTCTAAGAATAAGATATGTTTTCGGACAATCTCTGAAATCAGGGCTGAAAATGAAAATGGGCCATGTGTCAAGATTAACCCCAATGTAACCTACAGTGCTCATGAAAAAGATGGACCATCCCCACATTGTGAAACTGATTGGCATCACGGAGGAGGAGCCAACATGGATTGTTATGGAACTCTATCCTTATGGAGAGGTGAGTTGATGGTACCCAAAGCAATGGGAGTTAGGAAGTTGAATCAAAAAAAAAACCAACTAAGGAAGCAAAGAAGCAAGAAAATGGAAGGAACCTCTTGAGTCTGAGCTTCCTTGGAAAGACAGTTTTAGAAATAGATTTCTATCCAATTTTTCATCTTCCCTTTGCAGCTGGGACACTACCTCGAGCAGAACAAGGCCCACCTGAAGGTGCAGACCCTTATCCTGTATACCTTGCAGATTTGTAAAGCTATGGCTTACCTGGAGGCTATCAACTGTGTGCACAGGTACAAGGGCTTTTTATTTTAATGTAGAATAATAGATGGCATATAAAGATATGTACATACTCAGACAGAGTTTTCTCTGCGCATATTCTTGCACCAACTCACTACTCACTCCAACCTTGGCAACTTTACGACTTGTGGACTTCAACTCCCAGAATTCCTCAGTGCATGCAACTTTACAACTTGTGGACTTCAACTCCCAGGAATTCTGGGAGTTGAAATCCACAAGTCCTAAAGTTGCCAAGGTTGGAGACCCCTGCACTACATCCAGGGCTAAATGGAATCCAGCCTCCTATGTGATGTAGCTTCTAAGTCAGAACGGGCAACTTTTTGCCACTGTCTTTCTGTGGTGCCCAAGTCTTTCTGTGGTGCCTAAGGATTGGTGAGGAAGGAACTGCAATTCTGGAATTTTGGGGGGAGAAGGAAATTCAGTGACAGAAGTAGTGGAATAAGCCATGCTCTCTTAAGGTACCCATTTCACCTTTTGAATCCCCTCTCCCAAATTGGGAAAAATAGTGCAGTTACTTGGTTTCATCAGCTGTTCCAAAGAATTCAGGGAATAACTTAAGTTCCTAGAAGGATTAAGAAACCTGGTTTGCCAACTCTATTTTACTCCAGACTCTTAAAACATAAAAAAGGACTCAAAAACTCCAGTTTATCCATTCTGTGAGGACTATGAGCACTGCAAATAAGGTGCTGAAGTCTCATGTGGCTCACAAGCCATAGGTTTCCCATCATTACTCTTTGCAATCACTAAGAAGAGGTTCTCAACCCTTGTACAATGTACGAGGACACAGCAGTTGCCTTTGTGTTGAAAATGTTTGAGGAACATATGGAATGTCTGAGAATTAGTCTTTGGAGGAAGGGATGCTCCTTAATTGTTCTCCATTGGAATTGAAAACCAATGCTATGTGCCAGATGGAGCAGAAGCATATTGCAAATAGAGCTAGAATATCACACATTGCAGTATATTCTGACCTTTTACAAAAGAGCTTCAAGTTAACCTCATGTGGTATCAACAGAAAGTGCTGAAAATGGAGGTTCTCAGGAAGTTCAGTCATTTTTAAAAGCCTAATAAATTAACATTATAGCCAAATCACTGCTGAAAGACATCCAATTCAATCTTTTCACAATGTTTGTTTTGTAAGATGCAGGGGTAAATTAGAGATAATAATTGAAGAATGCCCAAGCAAATGCAAAAAGTGAATTTCAAAATTCATAAGGAGCAGTGAATTATGAATTATGATTCTTAAATTCATAAGAACGAGTGAATTGAAGTAAGTAGGAGACTTGCTTAGTCTTCTCCATTGAGAGAAGCGATAGGATCAGGTTCAATAGTTGGTAGGATACTTTTGGGACATGTTTTAGCTCGGTATGATCCCTATAGTAGTTACATCCAAGCATCATTCTTCATACACACACAAACCCACCCCATTTTCAGCAGTTGTGATAGCAGTTAGTAGTGAAACCAGTGGCTCAATGGCCTCTGGTGGCCTCAACGGACTGAGTCTATCTGTTATTAACACAGCTGCTTGCAATTACTGCAAGTTCAAGTCCCACCAGGCCCAAGGTTGACTCAGCCTTCCATCCTTTATAAGGTAGGTAAAATGAGGACCTAGATTGTTGGGGGCAATTAAATTGACTTTGTATATAATATATAAATGGATGAAGACTATTGCTTAACACATTGTAAGCCGCCCTGAGTCTTCGGAGAAGGGCGGGATATAAATTCAAATTTAAAAAAAAAAAGAATCATTTGTTGTTAATTCTTCCTGCTTTTTCACTGGTCTGATTATAACCATTGAGCACCGACATACTGAAATACCAACCCTATCACTTTTATGGCTCTATGTTACACTGCAGTGCAAAAAATGAAAATATGGCCAGATCAATGATCATTGACTTAGAATCTCTTGAGCTCATGTTTTTGTTCATATTTCCTGTTATACATCAGTGGTGGGTTTCAAAATTTTTTACTACCGATTCTGTGGGCGTGGCATGGTGGGCGTGGCATGGCTTGGTGGGCATGGCAGAGGAAGGATACTGTAAAATCTCCATTTCCTCCCAATCAGCTGGGACTTGGGAGGCAGAGAATAGATGGGGGCGGGGCCAGTCAGAATTTTTACTACCGGTTCTCCGAACTACTCAAATTTCCGCTACCGTTCTCCAGAACTGGTCAGAACCTGCTGAAACCCACCTCTGTTATACATGTATTTTGCCCTGCAACTATTCAGATCTTCACAGAAGAGAATAACTAGGTCATTTTATTATCTGCAGGGACATTGCAGTCCGTAATGTGCTGGTGGCTTTGCCTGAGTGTGTCAAACTAGGAGATTTTGGACTTTCCAGATACATTGAGGATGATGAGTATTACAAAGGTATGGAAAGGAGCTGGGAAAAACCCAAACTTTGAGGGTAAACTTCATATTATATGCATTAAAAAATATTTTTTTTATTTGGCTGTTATTGCACATGCACCATTAGCTTCTTGGTATAATATATAGAAGAATTCAAGTCTTTCTCTCTCTTCTACATCTCCACTGGCCAAGCTCTTAGGTAGCTGAGCTGAAAAAAAGTATGGAAGTATATTGTTAAGTTTGGGTATTGACGAGGCAGGAGACCAGGTTAGTGACAACAGCTCTTTAATATAGTGTGACCCAGCAAAACTCTGGAGAAAAACCTCTCCTTATATACACTTCAGCCTGAGGCTGCATCCAATCAGAGACGAGATATTTCCCGCCTAAAACTCCCTCCAAAACTTACAGTAATACATTACACTCCTTCCCTCCCAGAAGGCACTTTGCCCATATTTGCATACTACTTCTCTACGTAGTCCTGCAGGTACGTGGGGCGTCTCCTGACTCTCCCGGACCTGCGCAGTTCACTTTCTGGAGTTGAGTCGAGCGTGCCGGAGGGACTTTTCGTTCCTCTGAGCTCCTCCTCCCGGCCACCCGGCCCTGGATTATTCGCCGGCTCGGGCCTGCTGTCCTCTAGAGGGACCGGAGGGTGTCGCTGGACCTCGCCTGACTCAGATAAGTCTCTGTTTGGTTCTTTGCTTACGATTTCTGTTTGTTCTCGGCTCCAGTCAGCTGTGGGGTTAATTAAATCAAAGTCAGGGCTAGTCTCGCCTAATTCCGTCTTATCGCCACTCTATTTCTTAATTGATCTATGTGGCGCCGCCAGATTCGCCATCGCTCAGCTCCACTAGATAGGATTTAGGCCCGTTTGGTCTATGATTCTCCCTCCTCCAGCTAGGGCCGCCGCTGTAATTCCGAGCCCATACTGTGTCTCCTATGGCTATTTCTCTGAGTTTCTCCGGTTTAGTTCTGAACCCGTCTTGTATGTAGCTTGGGTGCAGCCGGTCTAGTGGGCATCTTAGCTTTCGCCCCATTAGCAGCTCGGCTGGGCTGCGGCCAGTGGCTACACAGGGGGTCCTATGTTGGACAGTTAGGAATGCGACGATTTGTGACTGCCAATCCCGGGGCTACTTCGTGACAGCGCCTCTTCGCACTCGAACAAATCGCTCAGCAAGGCCGCTCGACGCAGGGTGGAACGGCGCTGAGAGGGCATGTCGGATGCCCTCTTCGCCAGGTACCCTTCAAATAGCGCTGCGGTGAACTGTGGATCGTTATCGGACACGATGGTGTCCGGTAGCCCATGTGTGGCGAAAAGGTGTTTTAGGGCTGCAGTGACAGCTCCCGCGGTTGTGGATTTCATTAGAATGATCTCCAGCCATTTGGAGAATGCATCTACCACAATTAGAAATGTTTGGCCGTGGAATGGGCCGGCAAAGTCAATATGTATGCGGGACCAAGGGCCCTGGGGTTTCTCCCACTCGAACACTGGGGCCGTGGAGGTAAGGGTCTGATTCCTGACAGACTTGGCATCGGCCTACCTTGTCACTGATTTCCCTGTCCATTTGGGGCCACCAGACATAGCTCCTCGCTAACCCCTTCATCCTCACAATTCCTGGGTGACCCTCATGCAGGAGTTCCAGGACTTTTTTCCTTAGTTTTTCGGGGACCACTACCCTATCCCCCCAGAGCAGGCACCCCCCTTGTACAGACAATTCCCCTTTTTTCTTTACAAACTCTTTAAAACGCTCGCCCGGCGCAGCGGGCCATCCCCTTTGAACCCATCCAATCACAGTTCTTAATACAACGTCCCGGTATGAGGCCCGAGCCACTTCCTGAGATGTGGCTGGGCCAGAGTCCAAAGAGTCAATTAGTAGAACGGGTGCGCCCGGGGTGGGGTCCTCGATTTTCCCTGGCAATGGGCATCTGCTCAGTGCGTCTGCATGCCCCAACTCCTTTCCAGGCCGATGTTGTAGTTTGTAGGAGTAGGCGGCCAGAAAAATAGTCCATCTGGTCAGTCTAGGTGAGAGTGCTACTGGCGTTGCGGTCGCCAGCCAGTAACCCCAATAGCGGTCTGTGATCCGTCACAATTTCAAAGTCTCGCCCAAAAACGTATTCGTGAAATTTCTTCACGCCTGACACTATTGCGAGAGCCTCCCTATCTAGTTGGCTGTAATTTCTTTCAGCCGGGGACATCGTTCGTGAATAGAACGCTATAGGGGCTTCAGTGCCGTTTGGGAGTCTGTGGCTAAGTACAGCTCCTACTCCATAGGGGGATGCATCGCAGACCAGTACTAACGGCAGCCTGCTACTGTACTGGACTAACAGGCTTTCGCTTGATAGCAAGTTTTTGACTGCCTCAAATGCTCTGTTTTCTGTCTTTCCCCAAGACCAAACAGCGTTTTTTCCTAACAACTTGTGCAACGGTTCCGCAACGGTTGCTTTGTTTCTTAAAAATACAGCATAAAAGTTTACCAGACCCAGGAAAGCCTGAAGCTCTGTCTTGTTTTTGGGTGCTGGGGCTCTCTTTATCGCTTTGACCTTACTCTCGGTGGGGTGAATTCCATTCTTATCTATCCTATATCCCAAAAATTCCACTGACTCGACCCCCACCTGGCATTTTTTTGCTTTAACTTTCAGGCCGGCTGACCGGAAAATGGCCAAAACTTTCCTCAGCCGCTCCCCCAGTTCTTCCAAATTCTTCCCCGATACCAACACGTCATCGAAATAGGGCACGACTCCTGGTAGCCCCTGTAGGAGTCGTTCCATCAGATTTTGCAATAGCCCAGGGCCACGCTCACCCCAAACTGTAACCGAGTGCATTTAAAGCCACCTCGGTGCGTTACAATGGTCTGGGCTTCAGCTGTGCTAGCATCTACGGGTAGCTGCTGGTACGCTTGTGCCAAGTCTAATTTGGCGAAAACTTGTCCGTGCCTAGTGAGTGCAATAAGTGTTGCACTACTGGAACTGGGTAGGCGCTTTTGCAATGCTTTGTTCAAGGTGGCCTTGTAATCAGCGCAAATTCTTATGGACCCGTCTGGTTTTACAGGGGTGACGATTGGCGTCTCCCATTTGGCATGGTCAACTGGCACTAGTATCCCCTGGCTGACTAATTTATCTAACTCTTTGTCAATCTTAGGTTTGAGTGCAAAAGGAACCCTCCTTGCCTTTAACCTAATGGGAGCTATTTGGGGGTCTAAATTGAAGGAGATAGGGGTCCCTTGTACTTGCCTAAACGGTCCTCGAATCGTCTGCGAATTCCTCCATTAGGTGTTTTGCAGGTTGCATCCGTCCGTGGACGCCAGTCACCCCATTCCCAACGCCTGAACCAGTCTAGCCCCAACAAGCTTGGCAAAGTTCCTTCGACTAACGTGATGGGCAGGGTCTTTTCGTATGTCCCGTACTTGACCTCGACGGTCGTTGTCCCTCGAACAGGGATGCGGTTGCCCTGGTAATCCTGCACCCGGAGCCGTTGTTTCTGTAGCTTGCGCTTTGCGATGTGTGGCAAGGCTTTCACAAAGTGTCCCAGGACATGATTGAGATAGCTGATCCTGTGTCTACTTCCAGTCGGCACGGTACGCCTTCAATCGTCGGGTTTGTGAAGATCTTTTCTTCGATGCGGGTAGCTGCGTGGTCTATGGTAACAGTCATTCGGTTTGACTTCGCGCTCTTTCTTTCCTGGCCAATCGCGGGTCGCCTCGCCGATCTCGCGCTCTGATTGGCTGGTTTGAAATTTCGGAATGTGGGTTTGCATCTCTGACTCAGAGCCGCTCTGATTGGACGATTTGAATTTTCGGCGGAGGAAGGGTGCTCGGCAGACTTGAGCCAGGTGCCCTTCCTTTCACACCGCAAATGGCGCCCTGAACTTACATCTTTGGCGCTGATGTCGCCCGCAACTTCCGCATTCCTCCGGGTCTTCCTTGTCGATTTTCCGGTGTAGTGGACTTCTTCCTCCTCTTTGCTCGTTGACTCACGATAGGTTTCTTCGTGGTGGACTGTGCTCGGCTTTGCGCCCGCCATCGGCGTGAGTCGCTTTTGTAAGGTGTCTGCTGCATGGTTGGACATCTCATGGGCTCTGGCTTCGTCCAGGGCCTTTGCCAATGTCAGGTTGCTCTTGGCTAGCAACCGTCTCCTCAAACGGATGTCTCTGACCCCGTATAAGTTGTTCCAGCAGCTCTTCGTCCAGATCGCGGTACTGCAATGCTTGGAGGCTTGTCTCAGGGCTGCCATGTAGTCGCTGATAGACTCGCCTTCTTGTTGCCTGCGCCCCAAACTCGCACTGCCGAACGATTTGGACGGGCTGGTGCGTAGTGATTCTTCAGGAGGGTCTGAAGGGTCTGCCACGATGCGGAGTGTAGCGGTGTTGGCTCCGCTAGGGCTTCTGCGACGGCGATGACTGCGGACCCACAGTGGCTTATGAAGTAAGCCCGTTTACGGTTGTCGGAGACTCCCTGTAGCTCGTTGGCCTCCAGGAAACTCTCGAAACGGGTCATGTATATTCCCCATGTCTCCTGGGCAGGGTCAAACGGAGTGGGTGGCGTGTAGCCGGTCATCGCTGCATTCGCCGTCACCTTGCTGGGTTTGAGTCTCGTAGTGAGTTCAGCTCTGTTCTGGTGCTCTGCCTCAAAATCCCATCCTCGTCGCCAATGTTAAGTTTGGGTATTGACGAGGCAGGAGACCAGGTTAGTGACAACAGCTCTTTAATATAGTGTGACCCAGCAAAACTCTGGAGAAAAACCTCTCCTTATATACACTTCAGCCTGAGGCTGCATCCAATCAGAGACGAGATATTTCCCGCCTAAAACTCCCTCCAAAACTTACAGTAATACATTACATATATCTTATGCTGATCTACAACTATCATAAAGATTTGATTAAGATCTTGAGGAATTATTGTCAGCTAGAAGAGACAGTGATTCCCAGGAAAACAGGCAATCTCAAAAGCCTTTGGAGGCCCTCTGGAATTACTGCAAATTTAATTTTTAATGAGATGAGGTAGAAAATTGTTAAATGCATAAGAAGTAATTATAATATTATACTAAATTTAAAACAAATTATTCTTCTATCCCAGCTTTATCTCTTCCTTGCTACTGGCCTGACACTCAAAGGCTAAACACAACTCTTTTCTCCGCAAATGTTATGTGGTTTTCGATAAATAGGTCAGTGCTTTGACCCTGTAAGGCAGTTATACTCCTAACTTCACCCAGGAAGTTCCAAACTTTGGGGATTAATTGGAATGCTAATGAAGGGTTTGCCTATGGAGGGTCGCATTCATTCAGGTCATAGTTGTCCCAAAGGTGCTTTTATTTTAAAAGCAACTGGACTTGTTGATTTTTCTTTAACACATTTTGCTTTTCATCCAAGAAGCTTCTTCAGTTTTAAGTAACTGATGGAGAACGGAAGAAATTTACATTCCCGGCAATTAGCTAGTCGTTAATATTCTGATGGTTGTTGAAACTACCTAGGAGCTAATTTGTGTCCTCAGAGTCACCTAAATCAGAATGGAAAACAGTGTGGAACTGCCTTGGGACGACTGAAAGGGCTGTATTGTAAACAGGAGATAAGTGGTGTTGTACCCCTCCCCCTTTGTTGAAAGACGGCTGTTCAGTTTTAACATAGATGGCCTCTTTGATTCCTCTTTCAATCCTGTGTCCAGAATGTTCACAGGAGAACCTGTGAGAAATAGTGAGAACAATTAACCAGTGGGATGGCTTTCCTTCAGGAGTTGTGGGTGTTCCATCATTGGAGGTTTTCAAGAAAAGACTGGACAGTCACTTGTCACTTGCTTGAGCTAGAACAGGGGTCTCCAACCTTGGCAACTTTAAGATTACTGGACTTCAATTCCCAGAATTCGTAGCTGAGGAATTCTGGGAGTTGAAGTCCACAAGTCTTAAAGTTGCCAAGGTTGGAGACCCCTGGACTAGAAGACCTCCAAGGTCCCTTCCAACTCTGTTATTCTGTTCTGAACCAACACATCAGGACAGAATTCAGCAGTCCATCTGCACCTGAAAAAAAAGGGACACGCCTTTGAAGGAATGAAATTTCTTGGATGAGAAGTGAAATGTCTTTTTAAAAATCAAAAAGTCCAGTTGCCTATAAAATAAATGCACTTTCGGACTAATGGAAGGTTATTTTCATGACCAGCAAGTGAGTGCTGTGGAACGTGGCCAGTCACAAGTAGGTAGCATTCCTTGCTTTTGCCATCCAGAGTGTTTTCACACAAATGGAAAAATCAGAGAATCAAACAACCTAAGGATCGGAAGGAATCTTGGAAATCATCTAGTGCAGGGGTCTCCAACCTTGGCAACTTTAAGACTTGTGGACTTCAACTCCCAGAATTCCTGGCTCCAAGGTTGGAGACCCCTGATCTAGTGTAGTCTCTGTTCAGGGTGGCCACTATAGCATCCTCAGCAGATGTTTATACATCCTCTTTTTAAACACCTCCATTGAAGGAAAGTGCATCATCTAAATCTGTCTCTTCCATTGTTATGGTTAGGAAATTCATAAATTCAATCATTTCTCACAAGTTTAGCTTCCAGACCTTTTGTTCAGGGGTGGGTTTCAAAACCCGTTGCTATCCGTTCACTCGTGGGCATGCGCAGAAGCGTCTTGGCAGGTGGGCGGAGCCTCCCACCATCACCGCTACCGGTTCACCTGATCCAGGGCAAACCGGTAGCAACCCACCATTGCTTTTGTTAGTCAGGTTGCTCTTCTCTGGACACGTTCAAGTTTTTCCCATCCTTCCTAAAATGTGGTGCCCAGAACTGTATGCAATATATTGGGTGCAATCACACCAATGCAGAATAGAGCAGGGCACTGAGTTCTTTTAATCATGGCACTTCTCTTAATGCAATCTGTACCTCTTTCCTTTATTATCCTTTTATTTATGCATTTATTTACAGGATTTATTTCTATATTTATTTATTTATTTACAAATAAATAACTGTGTTTATTTACATCTTATTTAATGAATCTAAGTGGCTCATAAAAATTCAGAGAACCATAGATAAAAAAGAGAAATATTCTTTTCCTCAGGCAACAGACCAAACAACTTCTCTGATTCACGGAGAAAAGCCAGGTCTTTTTGGTCCTCCAAAAAGTTAAAGGGTCCTTCACATCCTAATTGGGAAGCTATTCCATATTGATGACACCAAACCCTATGCTGCTGGATAATGTTGCCCAGCAGCTTCATATAGATGTTAAATAGAAAGGGAGAGAGACCCAAGCCCTGAGGCACCCCACACAACAGGACCTAGGGATGGGCGTCTCCTTTCCCAACAGCATTGACTTTAGCGACCATGAAGAAAAGAGGAGAGCCATCATAAAACAGTGTCACCCATTCCCAATCCCTGAACCAGTCTAGCAAGATACCATGGTTGATGGTATCAAAAGCCACAGAAAGGGCTGAATGGATACCCCATCCCCATCTCAAGCTCTCCAAAGGTCATTCACCAATGCTATCTCAATAATATGGCCCAGCCTGAATCCTGACTTGAAAAGGAACCACATTTTTTTTCCTTTTCTACCTGAAATGCCTAATTTGTTGTTTCATATATCCTTAAAAGTTAAGTTCTTTTTCTATTGAACTTTTCATAACTTTCTTTCTGCAGTACATCTTAGTAGTGATTTAGTTCCATTTCATATAAGTATCCCTTTCATTCTTACACAACTGAAAATATCTGCAACAGTTTCCTAAGATGTACTCTCCAATTTCTATAACTAAATACAGGAAGAGAGGTGCTTCTTGCTGCAGTTGTCTTTCTGGGGTCCTTATAATACCCCCAAAAAATTCCTTTTTAATAAGCTGGAAAGAGGACATTTCTTTTCTTCTACCCATTTCACCTTTTCCAAGAGAGCAATGGGCTTACATTCATAATATACATAGTTCCTGTTGTTTGCAGGATGAAAAAAAAATTGGCATATTCCTTGTAAATCACCAAGCAATTTTCCTCCTCTTCTATGTTCCTCTGATGACAGAAGTGTCAAACAAAATAAGAATCTCCCACTTGGCCTTCTCTGTCAAACTCCTGTCGCTGCCCCTATTCATTCAGTCATTGAGTTCTTGGGAGCTAGCTTCCCTATGTATTCCCAGAAGCTACCTTAGCTAGATCAACAGCAAGCAATGGGCCATTCACACACAATGTGGAGGCATTGTTCAAGAAACAACAGCAATCTGGAAAAAGGCAATAAGGCAGAGTCAGCTTCCCTCCTACTTTTCCTCTTCTTCTTCCTCCTCCTCTCTTTTGTTTCTTCTCTCTGCTCAATTAAACTCCTCTGTGAAAGTCTTGTTTACTCTTAGACACCAGAGAGAGAGAGAGAGAGAGAGAGAGAGACCAAGCCCTGAGGCACCCCACACAACAGGACCTAGGGATGGGCGTCTCCTTTCCCAACAGCATTGACTTTAGCGACCATGAAGAAAAGAGGAGAGCCATCATAAAACAGTGTCACCCATTCCCAATCCCTGAACCAGTCTAGCAAGATACCATGGTTGATGGTATCAAAAGCCACAGAAAGGGCTGAATGGATACCCCATCCCCATCTCAAGCTCTCCAAAGGTCATTCACCAATGCTATCTCAATAATATGGCCCAGCCTGAATCCTGACTTGAAAAGGAACCACATTTTTTTTCCTTTTCTACCTGAAATGCCTAATTTGTTGTTTCATATATCCTTAAAAGTTAAGTTCTTTTTCTATTGAACTTTTCATAACTTTCTTTCTGCAGTACATCTTAGTAGTGATTTAGTTCCATTTCATATAAGTATCCCTTTCATTCTTACACAACTGAAAATATCTGCAACAGTTTCCTAAGATGTACTCTCCAATTTCTATAACTAAATACAGGAAGAGAGGTGCTTCTTGCTGCAGTTGTCTTTCTGGGGTCCTTATAATACCCCCAAAAAATTCCTTTTAATAAGCTGGAAGAGGACATTTCTTTTCTTCTCCCCATTTCACCTTTTCCAAGAGAGCAATGGGCTTACATTCATAATATACATAGTTCCTGTTGTTTGCAGGATGAAAAAAAAATTGGCATATTCCTTGTAAATCACCAAGCAATTTTCCTCCTCTTCTATGTTCCTCTGATGACAGAAGTGTCAAACAAAATAAGAATCTCCCACTTGGCCTTCTCTGTCAAACTCCTGTCGCTGCCCCTATTCATTCAGTCATTGAGTTCTTGGGAGCTAGCTTCCCTATGTATTCCCAGAAGCTACCTTAGCTAGATCAACAGCAAGCAATGGGCCATTCACACACAATGTGGAGGCATTGTTCAAGAAACAACAGCAATCTGGAAAAAGGCAATAAGGCAGAGTCAGCTTCCCTCCTACTTTTCCTCTTCTTCTTCCTCCTCCTCTCTTTTGTTTCTTCTCTCTGCTCAATTAAACTCCTCTGTGAAAGTCTTGTTTACTCTTAGACACCAGAGAGAGAGAGAGAGAGAGAGAGAGAGAGAGAGAAACCATCTATATGTATCTGAGTCAATTTGCATGCGAGTGGGAGAAGCTGGATAGCCCAACAATGACTATTGAATAGTTGAAAGCCCACTCTGTGACACAGAAACTAGGAATAACAAGTGTTGGAGCTGAAGAATCCCTATTTCTGGTCTTTTTTCTGTCAATGCATCTTCTTATCCTCACAATTCACTGGCAGTTACACATAAAGAGAAGCAGTAAAAGGCTTGAGCATAATGGCTCTTGTATGAGTGCATTGGAGTATAACTTTCATGATATATGTTTTAGGCTCAGTCCTCAGCATTTCCAAATAACCATATGGGAGAAAACAGGGTTGGAAATAACCCCCAAAGATACATCCGTAGCCTGTTGATTAGATATTTATTTATTTATTTATTTATTTATTGTTTATATTTATATACCGCCCTATCTCCCAAAGGACTCAGGGCGGTTTACAGGCATTTAAAAGCAAGAAATACAATAAATACAATTCTAAAAACAATTAAAAAACTTATTCAAAAGCCTTAATTAAAAATATAAAAATTAAAACCCAAGATAAAACCCATAAACTAAAATCTAACTCAGTCCTGCGCAATTAAATAGATATGTTTTAAGCTCGCGGCGGAAGGTCCGAAGGTCCGGAAGCTGGCGAAGTCCTGGGGGCAGTTCATTCCAGAGGGTGGGAGCCCCCACAGAGAAGGCCCTTCCCCTGGGCGTCGCCAGACGACATTGCCTCGCTGACGGCACCCTGAGGAGTCCCTCTCTGTGAGAGCGCACGGGTCGGTGAGAGGTATTCGGTAGCAGCAGGCGGTCCCGTAAATAACCCGGCCCTATGCCATGGAGCGCTTTAAAGGTGGTCACCAAAACCTTGAAGCGCACCCGGAAGGCCACAGGCAGCCAGTGCAGTCTGCGCAGGATAGGTGTTATACGGGAGCCACGAGGGGCTCCCTCTATCACCCCCGCAGCCGCATTCTGGACTAACTGCAGCCTCCGGATGCCCTTCAAGGGGAGCCCCATGTAGAGAGCATTGCAGTAATCCAGGCGAGACGTCACGAGTGCGTGGGTGACTGTGCACAGGGCATCCCGGTCCAGAAAGGGGCGCAACTGGCGCACCAGGCGAACCTGGTAAAACGCTCTCCTGGAGACGGCCGTCAAATGATCTTCCAAAGACAGCCGTTCATCCAGGAGGACGCCTAAGTTGCGCACCCCCTCCATCGGGGCCAATGACTCGCCACCGATGGTCAGCCGCGGATTTAGCTGACTGTACCGGGATGCCGGCATCCACAGCCACTCTGTCTTGGAGGGATTGAGCTTGAGCCTGTTTCTCCCCATCCAGACCCGTACAGCCTCCAGACACCGGGACAGCACTTCGATAGCTTCGTTGGGGTGGTCCGGCGTGGAAAGGTACAGCTGGGTGTCATCCGCATACAGCTGATACCTCACGCCGAAACCACTGATGATCTCACCCAGCGGCTTCATGTAGATGTTAAACAGAAGGGGCGAGAGGATCGACCCCTGCGGCACCCCACAAGTGAGGCGCCTCGGGGCCGACCTCTGCCCCCCTGTCAACACCGACTGCGACCGGTCGGAGAGATAGGAGGAGAACCACCGATAAACGGTGCCTCCCACTCCCAATCCCTCCAGCCGGCGCAGCAGGATACCATGGTCGATGGTATCGAAAGCCGCTGAGAGGTCTAATAGGACCAGGGCAGAGGAACAACCCCTATCCCTGGCCCTCCAGAGATCATCCACCAACGCGACCAAAGCCGTCTCTGTGCTGTAACCGGGCCGGAAACCGGACTGGAACGGGTCTAGATAGACGGTTTCATCCAGGTGCAGGGGAAACTGATATGCCACCATACTCTCTACAACCTTCGCCGCGAAGCGAAGGTTGGAGACTGGACGATAATTACCTAAAACAGCCGGGTCCAGGAAGGCTTAAGGAGGGTCTCACCACCGCCTCTTTCAAGGCGGCCGGAAAGACACCTCCACCAAAGAAGCGATCGAATCGCCTGAGCCAGCCTCGTGTCACCTCCTGAGTGGCCAGCACCAGCCAGGAGGGGCACGGGTCCAGTAAACACGTGGTGGCATTCAGTCTACTCAACAACCTGTCCATGTCCTCGGGAGCCACAGGGTCAAACTCATCCCAGACAATGTCACCAAGACCACCCTCGGACGCCTCACCTGAGTCACTGCAATCTTGGTCCAACCCGTCCCGAAGCTGAGCGATTTTATCGTATAGATAACCGTTAAACTCTTCAGCACGTCCTGCAGCGGGTCATCCCGCCCCTGGTGAAGAAGGGAACGAGTCACCCGGAACAGGGCGGCTGGGCGGTTATCTGCCGACGCAATGAGGGAGGAGGCGAGCAACGCCGCTTCCTCAATGCCACTAGGTAAGTCCTTGTATAGGACTTCACTAGTGTCCGATCAGCCTCTGAACGGCTAGACCTCCAGGAACTCTCTAGGCGTCTTCTCCGGCGCTTCATCCCCCTCAGCTCCTCGGAGAACCAGGGAGCCGGTTGGGACCTGCGCCGGGTCAGAGGCCGCAAAGGCACGACACGATCTAAGGCCCCCGCCGCGGCCCGTTCCCAGGCCGCAACAAGTTCCTCAGACGTGCCGTGAGCCAGACCCTCAGGGAATGGCCCAAGCTCCGTCCGGAACCTCTCCGGGTCCATCAGGCGCCTGGGACGGAACCAACGCATCGGCTCCGTCTCCCTGCGGTGTTGGGTGGCGGTCAGAAAGTCTAGGCGAAGGAGAGAGTGATCTGACCATGACAAAGGTTCGGTGACTATTTCCTTTAAGTCCAGATCTCTCGACCACTGACCAGAGACAAAAATCAAATCGAGTGTACCACCCCGTGTGGGTAGGGCCATCAACTACTTGCGTCAGGTCTAAGGCCGTCATGGAAGCCATGAACTCCCGAGCTGCTGTCGATGGCGAGCGGAAGAAGGCAGTTAAAGTCCCCATGACTAAAAGTCTGGGGGTTTCAACTGCCACCCCAGCAAGCACCTCCAGGAGCTCGGGCAGGGCAGCTGTCACGTAGCAAGGAGCCAGGTACGCGACCAGCAAGCCCATCTGACATCTATGGCCCCACTTCACAAGGAGGGATTCACACCCGACAATCTGAGGTACAGTGGTCTCCTCGGCTCCAGACTCTCTAATCACAACCGCCACCCCCCCACCCCTACCCTGGGCTCTCGGCTGATGAAATGCACGGAAACCTGGTGGGCACATCTGCACCAGGGGCACGCCCCCTTCTGCGCCCAACCAGGTTTCCGTAATGCCTATAAAGTCCGCGGCACCCCCCTGAATAAGGTCGTAAATTAGGGGGGCCTTATTGGCCACGGACCGTGCATTACATAACATCAGCCGAAGGCCCAGGCTCTGAGGGTCTTGGCTGTCCGGGGAACGGGAGAAGTCGGGGGCCCGGGGGCGCGCGATCGCCTGCAAATATCGAGCGCGCGCCCCCTTAACACGATCCGAGCCCCCGCTTCCGCCAAATCTGCCCCTCCCCCAAACCGTGCAAATAACGCCACCCTCCACCAATGGAACCTGAACTCCCCATAACCTTCGGACCTATTAGCTCACCGCCACGAGCATGCGAGGAACTGATACCCCACCGGCGGGTTTCCCCAACACCGCCCTACCCTCCCACCCCTTAAAATGCCCTATCTAAAAACCGCCAAAGGCTCTTCCTCTTCGCATGCCACCTCTGTGGATCCCAAGATCCGTCATTGAGGCCGGCCCTTGGTAATAAAACGGGCCCTTCCTGCGAGGCGGGGCACCTGAGGCGCAAGAGTTCCTGTACGAATAACATAGGCGAATCGTGAAATAATACTACTTCGCTAGGGAAAACAGTCGCCGGGAGATGATCATTGTCCAGGATGGCAGAATATTAGTCCATAGTGCTTCACACGGATACCCATCGTCCGATGGTGGCTAATAATGATGATAAATAGGCTAAAGATGGAAAGATGGAAAAAATAGCCCAGTCCAAAAATCCATGGGGGAAAACGAGGTGGGTGGGTAGATCTTCTACCACCCTCGGCACTGTCTACAGCTGTTCCTGGGTATATCCACTGCTAGATCTCAAATCGGTCTCCAAGTCTCTTCCACAATAATTCCAAAGAGCAATCCTGGCCAAAGGTCCCAAAAGGCCAGATAAGTGCAGATGACAGTGCACAAATAATAGTGAGAGAAACAGGTCTCAAATGGTCGAGACACCTCCCATAATCACCACGCCAATTCCCTTCATTAAGATGGTTCCCTTCGTTAAGATGGTTAAGATGGTTAAGATGGTTCAAAGATAAAAATCCTCAGGCAAGCCCCAGGCGAGCCCCACATTCCAAAGGCCTGGCCACTCCTCAGATCCAGGGCCTTTCCCAGAAACCGGGCCAGGCACCTCTGAGGAAGGCCGGTCAGATGTAATAGGCCGTAAATCCCAGATACGGCATAAGTGGGGTAAAAACGTCCTCAGAGCCCCTCCCTGCAGGGAAGGCAGTGGGAAAGCCGGCAACGGAAAAGCCGGTAGTGGAAAAGCCGGTGAAGTCATAACCCCCTTCGTCCCGAAATAACCAGGCTGGGGGGAGAAAACGTACCCAAAGTAGCCAGCGCTCAGCAATCGCAGTCCACAGGCCATGATGGACTGACAGGCCTACGATCCGCGACTGCGGCCTCGCCCGCACCATGGCCCAGGAAATGGCCGCCGTTCGCCGCTCCCTCACCCGGCCTCACTCTCGGCAGCCGTGTCACCGAAAAGGCCCGCAGACCTCTCCCACGGCTGCCGAGAAGCTGGCAAAGCGGGCCGGGGGGTACAGACTGCGGCCTCGCCCCGCACCACGGCCCAGGAAATGGCCGCCGTTCG
This sequence comes from Ahaetulla prasina, assembly GCF_028640845.1. NCBI lineage: Eukaryota > Metazoa > Chordata > Lepidosauria > Squamata > Colubridae > Ahaetulla > Ahaetulla prasina. The sequence goes on from NC_080539.1 coordinate 32,258,846, forward strand.
CGGCATCTGATTTGGAAGATGGAAGTTTTATATATTTATAAATTTGGATATAGAGATCACATCATTCACATTTCATTTTGTCTCTCCTTTGGCATCCTTTCTTTAATGAGTCTATTCCACTATTTCTTCAATAGTAGTATAACTCTTGTCCCACAGCGAATTGTCCCATGACGAGTTGGCCACGGCGAATTGTCCTGCAGTGGGTTGTCCTGTGGCAAGTTGGCTGGGGGGAGTTGGCCACAGCGAGTTATCGTAGAATCCTATCCACAGCTCAGAGTAATTTGTGTAATGCAGGCATACTGCAATACCTTAAAAGCTTGTTGTTTTGCCCCAGCCAGAATGGAACAACTCTCTGCAGCCAACTCACCATGGCCAACTTACCGTGGGACAACTCACCATGGCCGACTTACTCATAGGACAATTCACTGCAGGACAATTCAACAAATCAATTTAACTATTTAAAATGGTTTTTAAAAATATTTTAATTTTTGTCATTCACATTTCATTTCGTCCCTCCTTCGGCAGCCTTTCTCTAATGATTCTATTCCACTATTTCTTTGAAATTAGTGAAATTCTTTTCCCATGGTGAGTTGGCCATTGCAAAATGTCCCATGGGAAGTTGGCTGTGGCAAGTTGGCCATGGTGAGTTGGCTGTGGCGAATTGTCATAGACCCTTTGCCAGACCTAGACATTGAAGAGGGTTACAGTATAAAGCTTACTTCTATCTTAATTAACCTGTGATATTCATTAACGTTCTACAACTGACCTTCCTCAGAATCTTCTCAAAAAGGATCCATCTGACAGCCACCTGTTAGAAATGATTTCATACAGATTCCTGCAGAAAATAGAGGGTTGGGCTTGCTGGATTAAATGACCAATTCTGTGATTTTACTGCATGAAGTATGACTTTTGTAGATCCAGTGAGATGGGGAAGTTCTAGGAAATGTTTCAGACAAATCTTTACATCTATTAAATCATATGCACAGTGGCAGGACTTCGGGTTGGGCACAAAGGACATTCAACCATTGACCAGCTTGAAGGCAGCAACAGTGAACATTGGCTAATTTTTGTAAGTTTTATATGCAATGCTCTCTACATGGGGTTGCCCTTGAGGTGCACCCGGAGGCTGCAGTTAGTCCAGAATGCAGCTGCGCGAGTGGTAATGGGAGCCGCTCGTGGCTCCCACGTAACACCACTGCTTCGTAGTCTGCACTGGCTTCCTGTAGTCTTTCGGGTGCGCTTCAAGATCCTGGTTACCACCTTTAAAGCACTCCATGGCTTAGGACCCGGGTACTTACGAGACCGCCTGCTGTTACCTTATGCCTCCCATCGACCCGTACGCTCTCACAGAGAGGGCCTTCTCAGGGTGCCGTCCGCCAAACAATGTCGGCTGGCGGCCCCCAAGAGTAGGGCCTTCTCTGTGGGAGCACCGACGCTCTGGAACGAACTCCCCCCTGGCTTACGTCAAGTGCCTGATCTTCGGACCTTTCGTCGTGAGCTAAAAACATATTTATTCATTCAAGCAGGACTGGCATAAATAGTTGCTTTTAAATTGGGGTTTTATTAATATTTTAAATTTTTAAATCTTTTTAATTATCAGCCGTTTGTAATAGTTTTATTTTAAATTCTTTTAATTGTATATATTCTGTATTTTATTCTGGCTGTACACCGCCCTGAGTCCTTCGGGAGAAGGGCGGTATAAAAATCTAATAAAATAAAATAAATAAATAAAAATATACTTAAAAAATATAGACGTGCCCATGCTTGAGATGCTGTAAACTTCAACATGATCAGAAAAAAAATAAAGACAATTTAGGGCATTGATGATGTTATCTAGTTGGGTAATGAAACTTGTGCGAGAAAACAATCAAGCTCAGAGAGCACCAAGGACCCCACAAAGCCAGTTTGGATGTATTCCAATTTCATTTGAATGTGTGTTGTAAGGCTTGGGAAACAAATGGTTTGCCTGTCTGGAAATTCTTTCTGGTTCACAAAACTGAGAAAATGTATCTAGCTATAAAGTTAATACATTTCATTCTAATTTCTTCTTCCTACAACTCAGCATCAGTGACTCGCCTACCCATCAAGTGGATGGCTCCAGAGTCGATCAACTTTCGCCGTTTCACCTCTGCCAGTGACGTTTGGATGTTTGGTGAGTAGAAGATTGGATAGAAACAGCCATGTCTACGTCCTTCAGATGAAGAACTTATCTGTACCTGCATGCCAACAAGAAATTTTTTAATATGCCACTTTTTCAGGCTCTGTCACCTTTCCCAAGATTTTTCCCAAAAATTCTTTAGAAACAAATGGCATTGTTTAAACATCCAAGTCCACCCTCTAAATTGATAGTTGAAAAATGGACTCAGCAGACACTGCCAGTTTATCCCAAGCGGCATATGCAATCCAGTTTCTAAAACATTTCCTTTTGTGCACAGCTGTTTGCATGTGGGAGATCCTTAGCTATGGCAAACAGCCTTTCTTCTGGTTGGAGAACAAAGATGTCATTGGGGTGCTGGAGAAAGGAGACCGTCTCCCCAAGCCAGATGCCTGTCCACCTATCCTTTATGCTCTGATGACACGCTGTTGGGATTATGACCCCAATGACAGGCCCAAGTTCAAAGAATTGGTCTGTAGTTTAAGGTAAGTGATACTTCCTGCCTTGTCTCCCCCAAAAAAATTGCACAAAAAAAGTAATGTTCTGCAACCTGAATAGGTTATATAAGCAAATCTTCAGAATGTTTCTTATTAGGCAAAATGTATTCTGGTTTCGTTTGTCAATAAGTTTCATATCCAAAGCCGTTCAAACAATAACAATCAGGCAGTACTCTAGACCGTTGTGAGATTTCAGTTCACTGAACCTTAAATGCTGCAGGGACATGAAGCAGGAGGAAAATTATATTGGATTCAGTATCCCATCAGCCCCAGCTAGCTTGGTCGATAGACCAAAAAAAAAAAAAGGTGCCTTAAACTCTCTGCATAGATTAGATGGTACGCTCTTGTAAAATATTTACAAACCACAGAAAGAAAAGCCTACAGAGCACTTTATAGGCAGCAGATGGAGCTCATGGATAAGCTAAATGGTGCTCTTCCCTTTCCCTTCCGTTTCTGAATTTCAGTGACATTTACCAGATGGAGAAGGAGATTGCACGGGAACAAGAGAAAAATAATCGCCGCCGGCCCCCCAAAATTATGGAGCCTACCTCTTTCCAAGAGCCCCCTCCAAAGGTGAGAAGATTTTGCTGGAAACGTTCAACAGATATGGACATTTTTTAAAAAAAGCTTGGATGCGAAAAAGCTATGGTATTCTAACAACCCACCATTGGTTTTGGGAAGAATGATACAGGTTTTGTCATCAGAACAGACATTTCCATCCTAAGTTCCTTGCTTTAATACTGTAGGTGCCATTTCTATGATTCTTCGGGATTCACCCTTTTTAAAAAGCAAAGGTAATATATATATATTTCACTCCTGAGCTGATCTTCTGGCTTTTTTTTGTTGATTATCAGCCAAATCAATTCAATACAAAATGAATAAAAATCCATTCTTCTTAAAATGCCACCAATTCAATATTAACATTTTGCAGAGAATATACCCCCAATTACATCAGTTACTAATCCACCACCAACTCTTGAGTTCTGAATAATTTTATTTTCAGCTTCTGGTCAACATGATCTGTCCTCCCAGGCAATATTTTTTAAAATGTTTTCGCTGTTGTTATATACAGCAGAATAATTGGAAAGGCAAAACAAAACCCATGACTGATAATAGTTACATTTTCTGTGTCATCCAGTAAAAATTGTGAAAATTCCATAATTACTAACTATATTTTGTAAGAAGATGGAAGACAATAAAAGGACACTAATTTAGACATATGTGTTGTGGGTGGGAGGCATTTTGGATTAAAGCTCCTGATTCTGATAGTCAGAAAATCATTGTCCACATGTTATTATTCTCTCAAATATTTTCATGGTAATAAAACAAGAGGAAAGAAACATTTGGACATTACAAAAGTTTAGGAATGAAACCAACAGTTCTGGATTCAATACATTATAAACAACATAAACTTCATTGGAAGGTATATTTGAGCTGCATTATGATGAAAAACATTTCTCAATGTTAATAGAAGACAGTCACTTAAAGTTTCTGCAGGAATAAAACCCTAACTCCATTTCTTTTATTTCCTCTTCCTTTTTCTTTGACCATCTGGAGTGGCCATTGTAATAAAATTATGTGATTAACATAACTAACACCTTAATTCTTAATTCAACATGCCTGTTTTTAAAAGATTTTTAAGCCTTCAGATAAGTCTTATTCTTGGCAACTGCATGGACTAGTCCCTGTAGTTTTCTTGGCAAGATTTTGGAAGTGGTTTGCCATTGCCTTCTTCCTAGGGCTTAGAGAATATGACTCACCCAGCTGGTTTTGTGCCCAAGGCAGGACTAGAACTCACAAACTCCTGGTTTCTAGCCTGATGCCTTAAGCACTACACAAACTGACTTTCATTAAGGGCTTAGATTAGAACATAATTAATATTATTATTGGGAGGCATTTTTGTTTCATGGATGGATGTTGTATTAAGTGTTACACTCCAGAAATTGTTGGTGGTCCATCACTGGGTGTTTCTAAGAAGTGTCTAGACAGTCACTTATCTGAAATGGTATAGGTTAGCCTCCTTGACCAGGGGGCTGGACTAGAAGACCTCCAGGGTCCCTTCCAGCTCATTCTATTCTATATATTTCTGCAGTGTGCATGAAGCGTATGTTTGTGTATATTTACAAATATTTATAGATTTGCTATTTAAAAAGTTAAGATTGAAAGAAGTAAATATAGCAATTATTTCCAGATATGTGAGTCTATCCTCCTCTGTTAGCAGCCTTGCTATGTGGTTGTTTTTCTTTTTCCTCTCAGCCCAGCAGACCAAAGTACAAACCACCTCCTCAGACCAATTTACTGGCCCCTAAACTGCAGTTCCAGGTAAGATCCAAGAGGTTTCCAAATGCTAGTTTTGTTCTGTTCATGCTTTCAGAACTAAAGTATCTCTTTTGCAGTTGGCTTTTTCTTGGCTTATGTTTATTCATTTCTTCTGAGTTGTTGATAAGCACCACTTTCTTTCCCTCAGTCCCATTCCCTGTCGGATATGTAGCAGCTGCTTGATGCTTTCCTCCAGAGGTGATTCCAAATGGATAGGGTCCCCTACAACTTCCAATTAAGAAACACCATTCATTTATTCCGTCCTCTCTGCTTAAAAGCTTTGCTGAAGTGCAAGTAGAGGAGGGAAAGCATATAAGAGAGACAAATATGTGTAGGTCCTCTGTAAAACTTTGACAATGGGGCAGGCAAAGTTTATTTATTTATTTGTCACAACATCCTACAAAAAGTTTATATAGTATATAAACATATATATGAGTAGATATTAGGAGGTATAAGCATATATATATATAAGAAAAGAAAAACAATAGGACAGGAACGGTAGGCACGTTTGTGCGCTTATGCACGCCCCTTATGGTCCTCTTAGGAATGGGGTTAGGTCAATAGTAGAAAGTTTTTGGTTAAAACTTTTAGGATTATGGGAAGAGACCACAGAGTCAGGTAAAGTATTCCAAGCACTGATGATTCTGTTACAGAAGTCATATTTTCTGCAATCTAGATTAAAGCGGTTAACATTAAGTTTAAATCTATTGGTTGCTCTTGTATTATTGCAATTAAAGCTGAAGTAGTCTTTAACAGGAAGGACATTACAATAGATGATTCTATGAGTTAAACTTAGGTCTTGTCGAAGGCGACGGAGTTCCAAGTTTTCTAAGCCTAGGATTTCAAGTCTAGTGGGATAAGGTATTTTGCTGTTTTCAGAGGAATGGAGAACTCTTCTTGTAAAATATTTCTGGACACGTATAATTGTATTGATGTCAGAGCTGTGGTGAGGGTTCCAAAAGTTTAGGGTTAGGCCCCTTTTTATGTGACTGACACATGCTTCTCAAAGGGGTCAGGCTTTAATCAGATGATCATAGCCACCATCTTAACTTTTTTCACCTTCCAGTATGAGAGAATAAGGGGCGTGCATAAGAGCACAAAAGTGCCTACCGTTCCTGTCCTGTTGTTTCCTTTCATTATATCAATTTAATATAGTTATTGCATACTTTTGCTCATATATATGCTTATATGATATGTAGTTATTTTATGTTGATGCTTGTGTATATTGTGACAAAATTAAAAAAAAAGGATCATTTCAAAATAAAAGCATGGTCTTGTAACTCTCCTCGCTTTTCTAAACCAAGTAATCAACCTGATCCTTCAGTATTTGCATATAAACTTTCAAAATCTTCACCTGCAATTACATCTCCGTTTTAATTTAATTTAAAAGTTCACCACATTGACTGATCTCACCACTTTATTGTATTGCATTTGGCTTGTTTACCTGACATTTATTTTTGAGAGAAGTGCTTGCATTTCTGCAAATATATCACTTTGCTCAAGACGCACTTGTAAAAACCTAATCAGAATACTGTATTATTGCATTATTCTTGTCCTGCATTGCACCTTATGGGCTAGTTATGCCAATTTTAAAGATAATTTATTCCATTCATATCCCCATTTCCGTAATGACCCCCCTCCACCCGTCCGTTTATTTATTTGTGTGTTTATAGTTGAAAGTTTGCAAATTCAAGTAGATAAATAGGTAACGTAACAGTAAAAGTGTCTTTGGACAATGCAGACTCCCTCAGCTGGGAAACAGATATGAACATCACCCACTAAAGTCGGACATGACTCAACAAGGGAAACTTTACCTTTACCTTATATAATTTGGTCTATTAATTTTGCCCATGGATTGTTGTTTTTTGTTTGTTTGTTTTTTGTGAAGAGATTTCAACATAGATATCCTTAAACCTGTTGGTATTCTTTGCTGATCTTTTGATGTTTTATTTTCACTATAAAAGGATGGCACGTATTTTTCAAGACAATTAACAAAAGGCACTACCCTGTACTTGGGAATCTCAATTTTAAACATTTAAAATGTCAATATATGTGAAATTTTAAAAGTTTTTCTTAATTTCACAATTAAGAAAAACTGGTGACAAATTAAAAAGTTAAGGTGACTTCCCTTTTATGAAGTAAAATTAAGGCACCAAACCTGATCAGGATAATTTCTGGTGCTTCTTAATGTGGGTTCTAAAATCTGTTCTGAAAATCTTAAAAAGTTTTTCTGGCAAAAATATCTAGTATTGCTTGCTAAAATATGGAACAATGTCTTATATAAGTGTTTCTGGAGTGCTTTCTCTGCTCAGTTTGTGTGCCCTACTGCTTATGCTGTGTCTATTGTTTTGTGCCTGCTGCCTTTTCCTTCCACCTTTCCAGGTGCCCGAGGGTCTGTGTGCCAGCTCACCAACGCTCACCAGCCCCATCGAGTACCCATCACCTGTCAACTCTCTGCATACCCCACCTCTCAACAGACACAATGTCTTCAAGCGCCACAGCATGAGGGTAAGACAACGCTGGCCAGCTGGCCTGAGACTCAGTCTGAAAACAAATGCAAGATGGCACCTTCAAGGCTACAAAGGTGGGGGGGAGACATTGGAGTGAGTGAGTGAGTGAGTGAGTGAGTGGAAAGCTTCGGCTGACATTGGTAGGTTGTTGTGAGACTACAAGAGTTGCAATCTCCCATACACTATGTGTTTTATATTTCCTTCAATAAATTTTCAAGAGAGTTCGCTTCAAGTTAGTAACCTGATAAAATTGATGAGCAATGTCAGCACAGTAATGAAAAGGAACTGGAATAAGAGAAAAGATGGGGTTTTTATTGATGAAATGAGAAGATATCTCCCAATTATTCTGTTTCTTAGATTTATATCCTGTCTTTTACTCAGAAGCTTAAAGTGATCTGGGTAGCAGCACCCCTTCTATTTTTCCTCATAACAACAATATTGTGAAGTATGTAGGACTGAGAGTAACTAAGTGAATTTCTGTGGCTGAAGATTTATTTATTTATTTATTTATTTATAATTTAATTTCTATACCGCCCTTCTCCCGAAGGACTCAGGGCAGTTTACAGCCATATTTAAAAATGCAAATACAAACAGCAAGTTTAAAAACAGAATTAAAAACAAATATTTAATAGGCCGAATTGAACTAAAATGGTCGTAGACCGACGTAAAACCCATTTAAAATTACAATTTAAAATACGCTTAGGCCAGTCCCGCACGATGGAATAATAAAGTCTTAAGTTCACGTTTGAAGGTCCGGAGGTCGGGGAGTTAACACAACCCCGGAGGCAGCTCATTCCAAAGGGCCGGTGCCGCCACAGAAAAGGCTCTCCCCCTGGGGGCCGCCAACCGACATTGTTTGGTCGACGGCACCCTGAGAAGGCCCACCCTGTGGGAGCGCACAGGTCATTGGGAGGCTATCAGTCGCAGAAGGTGGTCTCGTAAATGGACCCATTCTGGGAGATGGGTCTCACCATTCTGACCAATACCTTAGTTACCATCCAGAAGTGCTTGGATCTTGGCTCTTCTTGGCTCCCTTCTCAGTGGGAGAAGGCAAGTGTCACTTTAGAATCTCACACCTGATTTATTTATATTTGTATCTTAGATTTCTGAAGACCACCCAACTTCAATTTACTTAGTCCTCTCCCTCTTAGTCTTGGGCTCCCCTTCTAACTGATTTACTTTACAGAGTTATTGTAAGTTAAGATTACAATACAGTGCTAATGACATCCTGGGTTCTCTCATTTTCTGAAGACATGTCAAATTACTTGAATTCAAGTTTTACCTCACATCACTGCCAATGCTCTCAAAAATTAAATCTAAAGGCCAAATTAGATGAAATGTTTTATGGCTTAATTGGCGCACTTACAGCTCCAATGGGAGCTTTTGTTTCTATGAGGATATTTCAGTTGAGATTGCTCTTCCTCCCAAAGCTGCCCAGAATAATTAATAAAATGTATAATAACAACATTCTTCAACAACAGCAATAAAACAATAATAATAAATAAATCATCAAAAAATGGATCCCATCCTCCACCATTCCAATCTGATTTGATTCTGCCTATAGGGGAAGCTGTTAAAACTGCTTCCTATTGACCAGGAGGCTAATCTGTACAAAGGGGAAGGATATTTGCTGATTATTTTATTTTGGGAACAAATCATGTTAAAGCTACTTACATGAAATGTTTCAGTTTTTGCATTCAAAGTGAAAAGCGGTGTCCAAGGAAGCAAATTAATGTGTTGCTTGGCTTCCTGATTGGCTATTACCTTTGCTCACCGGTCCATCAGGTTCCACCATAGAGTGATTCAGAACTTTTTCTCATGATTGAAATAAATTACTGTCCACCAGCCTTTAAGCCGGCAGAAAGCTACAGTGGCATGAAAATTCCTTCTCCCATTCGTGTTCTCTGGCCTATCAAAGGCACAGTTGTGCCAAATGATGTTGCTGTTACTTATATTGTATAAAGCATGTTGATAAGAGAGACTGATGCATTCCCCTGACTTCCCTTTCCATTTACATCACTAGCTGAGATGAAAAGCATGCACTGAACAGTCATCTCTATATGATGGGAGGCAACGAGCTTTGGCAGATGATTAGATGGATGGATTTAGCTATTTGTTCCTCTCCCCAGGTTCACCATGCAACCATTCTACCATTATCACTAATCAGCTGCTTAAAGGGGAAAACCATTAATACCAGGAAAGCTAAAGGGAGCTTTAAGCTGCCTTTATGGATTGAAGATGAGATCAAGCCAACATAATGAGGAATGGCCCTAAATATTGTTCAGTTTCAGACCTTCGTCTGCTGATTTTCTCTGGAATCTAATCTCTGAAACACTGTATTTTTCACATTTAATCCCTGAGGGTTAAATGTGAAGCTCCAAGACCTGACAACCTGTCCTTCCATTGAATTATTTTAACATGCACAACTCTACACCAACGTGTAACCACAGTTATAGATTAACATATCCATTCCTGAATTTAAAAAATAGTAATTGATCCTGAGATTGGGTTATGAACAGAATTTTGTGACTCAGATGACAAAAACACAGCTTGAATTTGCACATGCTCAACTTGAGTAGAATGAATCTCCATTTGCTGTTGATGGGTTGTCAATTATCGAAATTCCCAGATGTCATATGAAAGTTGTCAGTTGCATTTGGTGCCAGTATAGTATAGAGGTTAAGCGTTGGGTTTGGGCTGGGCAACACAAGTTTAAGTCCTACTTCACTAGAGATTTCTCTGATGAATTCTTCACAGCCCAGTGTACTTCATAAGGTCATTGTTTGGGAGATACTCTCCTATGTAAGTCTTCTTGAAAAAAAAGGCAAAATATATTCATAAAATGAGTACATAAATAAGGTGCATATAGACTTTCTTCTAGCATTCAGACATTCAAGCACAGATAGATGTGGAAGCCTGAGAACAGACTTTGTCATTATCATGCTTTCCTCACCAAGACGCTCCAGTTGTTAAATAAAAAACTGTAAACCCCCCCACTCCCCGTCTCTTAAACAGAGAACCCTATGATGCACTCTGAAGTAGCTTTCCTGTTTCCTTTGTCACTTTGATAAAAGTTTCAGTCTTTCTCCAAGCTCCTAATATATGTTGCTAGGCAACAGGCAGCCTGACTCACTCCATAAACAATGACTAGATATGAGGCCAGGAAACTAGTTGGTTCCATTTTCATACAGTTTCATGCTAGGTGATACCATTCATTCACCCAAGGTCTGGCTGAGGTTCTCTAGCAACAAATTGCCAGAATATAAAAAACTCTAATAATGAAGGTGGGTGAGATGGACCGGAATGTAAGCCTTTGTGGGGTTGAAATATACAATCGGAAGCAGGCCTACATCTCTTAGATGTACAGGCAACAAATCAGTAGATGTATGTGAGAAGCTATGGTCTGGAAGGAGGACATTATCTTGCTTTGTTTTATAGCTGCTGTTGTCCTTTGTGCTACTCTTTTTACTGCTTATGCAAATGTTCTTGCCTAATTCGCTTATGTGTCTTTTTTATCAATTAGTCCTGCCTAGCCTGCTTTCATTACAGTCCTATCTATTGAGGAAGGTTCTAGAATCTTCTGTTGCCTTAGAAGTTGACATGGGGGGGGGGTGATGGTTGTGCTTGAAATTGCTATCTCTTTGCCTGTAATGTTGACCCATATAATAATAAATCTTATGTAGCCAAGATCTTCCTTTGTTCAGGAAAAAAACAATAATAAAAACAGATTAAGTCAAGAAGAGTCCTGATGAGTGAATTCATGCTAACCAAGTACAACCTTTTTCCTTTTTTCATCTCTACTCCTTCACTTACCACTGAGCCGAAGCCATCCTGTGGCTCTTGGAGACTTTCCTAGAAAAAGTTCAAGGAATCCAAGAACCTTCAGCCCAGGTTTCATTTAAGAAGTAAAAAGTGGGGTGTGCCCATAACAAAAAAAAGTGATACAACCAAACATAGGAACAAACATAATTTGAGGACTTGTCCTCAGTGCATTTCAGATTTCTTTGCTGGGCAAAATGGTTCGGCAATTAAATAGATCCAGAGCTGCATGCTGGAACATCCTTCCTCTGCAAATGGAATGACAGACGCTTTTAATCTGCTTTACTGTTAGCAATTTCCGCTGACAAACATATTTGAAGAACATTGAAATTATTTATTGAAGTACTGTTGAAGCCAATTGGCTCTGCTATTTATTTTGCGAAAGGAAAGAGCTACAGAATGCTTATAAAAGGTTGTACTCCATTTTTGTTTTGTAATGATTCCAGAATTACTTTGGATTTTAGACTAATTAAACTTTCAATGTATCCTTTAAATCCACCACCCCCCAACTCTCCCTTTTTTTCTTAAATTCCAAAAGTCATATCAATCTTAAGCTTAGCCATGTTATGGTCCCTGTAAAAGCTACTCAGCAAATTCTTCCTCCCCCTTCACATCAACACTCAATGATGGCTATCTAGAACTGTAAGTTGTCCCTCATCCCTCTGAGGGCCCAAACCTCTGCAGTGATATACCCTTAGGCTTCTCTCTCTCTCTCTCTCTCTCTCTCCCTCCCTCTCTCCCTCTCTCTCTCTCTCTCTCTCTTTCTCTCTCTGTCTGTCTCTCTCTCAGCTGCAAAAATGTTGATGACCACTAGATAGCAGCAAAGAAATACAGAAAGATCTGTATCTCTGCTACCATGTAGTGGTCATCAACATTGTTGCATCCCAAATATGGTAGCCTGAATGATCTTTCTATCTCAGGCAACCCATCCCTGAAATTCATATCAAAATCGTATCTCATCACTTTAACTTCTGGCTCATTTGTGTCCCAATCCTTAAGGTAATATGTAGGACTGGTAACCAAGTAGAGATTTGGAATTGCTATCTTAGGGGGAAAAAAGCCTCTCACTTTCCATTCTTTTCCTTCTTTTCTAAGGAGGAGGATTTCCTTAGGCCAAGTAGCCGGGAAGAAGCCCAGAAACTGTGGGAGATGGAACGAGCTAAAATGCGTCAGCTCCTCGATAAACAGCAGAAGCAGATGGTGGAGGACTATCAGTGGCTTCGGCAGGAAGAAAAAGCTTTGGTCAGTGAGTGAAGGAAGCAGAACAGAACCGTTGGGATAATAAGATTTGTTACCTTCCAGCTATCTTATTAAATTCAGGGAAGGCTGTTTCACGTATCACGGTCCTTTTGTTGCTTCTGGTAGAAACCAAAAGGGATTGGATGGGAGAGTTATACAATACTGAAAAACCAGCCCAAGGGTCCATATGGAGAAGCTTAAAATAGCTAGTGTGGAACTGCTTAAGAGCATTTTCTTTTCTTTTTGTACATAAGCCTGCTAGGGGTTCCAGTTATTTAAACTGAGATTTAACATTTCTTTAAATGAGTTCTCTTGGGTTGAAAGCTGAGTTTTGCCAGTTTAGGTGCTCCAGGTTTCACCTTGGGTGAAGGTGTTATTTCTTCATTCAGTGCATCACTCAAAATATTTGGTTTTACTATTATTATTATTATTATTGATTTTGCCCCTCTTCTCTGTCACAGGACCCCATGGCTTCTGTGAAGAGCAATTCTAACCCCCCAGTAAGTTTACTCAAAGGGCCACCTTCCCTGGCATTACGGCCCAACTCTCTGCTCTCTACACTCTTTCGTAGCCTTTATCTCTTCTGCTGACAATTTCAAAACCAGATAAAGTCTGAAAAACAATCATAGAAATTAGCCAGTGGCTGAATCAAATTATCATGGGTATAAAATGCAACAGAATATCCAAGCAAATTATTTTCACACAAAACAACCCCAGGGTGTTTATTATTTTAATTCAGCAGCAGGGTCTCCTTCTCTTCATTTCCCTGATTTGGAAGTGTGTTTTCCCAAACTATGAGCACCTAAATTAAAAAAATAATAGTGCACTTTTTCACAGGTCTTAACTTTTTTCACGATTGGACAGTAGGTTGGTGAGAAGGTTGCAGGTCTGGAAGTATATAAATAATTAATATAAGGATGCAGGTTTGGAATATATAAGTAAACCATTAATATATTAAGTGATATTAGACTTGCTTTTATGCGGAACTGCGGTTTTTAGGATAAATGTTTGTGAAAGTATACACTTTTTGCCATTTTTGCCAAAAATAATCTGCAAATTGATATGCAGTGTAATGAAGCAAATCTATGACTGAAAGTATAAAACTAAGTTGTTATTAAATGGGGCACAAATATTGTTCTGTGTGGTTTGCTTTTCATGATGCCCATGATCTGTTCCTCAATTTTTATTGTTTCTCACTTTTAAGCCACCTTAGAATTGTTTGGAGTTGGGCAGCCTTTAAATTAATTACCGTATATACTCGAGTATAAGCCGAGTTTTTCAGCACGTTTTTTGTGCTGAAAAACGTCCCCTCGGCTTATACTCGGGTCTATACGGCTTATACTCGAGTTTTTTTTTAAGCCTCGGCTTATACTCGAGTATATACGGCTTATACTCGAGTTTTTTTTTTCTTTTTCACATTTTGCGGACGGAAGCCCTGCCGGTGCAGTGAGAGGCGGGCGGGAGCCGCCAGCCTTCTCAGCTGAGGGAGGGAGGGTTTCCCCAACCGGTAGGTGCCTCATTTCCCACCCTCGGCTTATACTCGAGTCCCCAGTTTACCCCGGTTTTTGGGGTAAAATTGGGGACCTCGGCTTATACTCGGATCGGCTTATATTCGAGTATATACGGTAATTTAATTAAACAGGGAAATCTAATGACTGCTGTCCTTTACTTGTTCTTTACGGTAGAACAGTAAGGATAGACCACTTGCTAGCTATACTGTAGTTTTCAAGGACAGAATAGGAAATTGGGGATGATCGGAGCATAGTTTATATTGGTTTACTTTTCCACCAGCTCACAGATCAGAAAATAACATCATGCCTTGCGCAATCTTCCCAGATCAATATGGAGTCTGATTTTTTCTCTCTCTCTAAACTTTCTGGAGAATTAGTTTTTAGAATCAGGTTTTCAACCAGCTCCTCCTAAGAACCAATGGCTTTTGTCCCAATTTGGCACTCTTTTCAACTGTCCCTCAAACTTTCTTTAAGTTCCCCCATAAATTATCTAGATTATAGTTCAGACAAGTCTGTGCACAAGTCCTAAGATAACATTTTTGTGAAATAAGTCACAAATAGTCCCTCACTTACAACCATTCATTTAATAGCTGCTTTTCATACTTATGACTGTTGCAGCCTCCCCATGGTCACATGATCAAAATTTGGGTGCCTGGCAATTGGTATGTATTTCTGACAGTTTTCACTGTTCTGAAGTCATATGACCACCATTTGTAACCTTCCCAGGCAGCTTCTGACAAGCAAAGTCAATGAGGGAAACCAGAGACACTTAATGACCTCATGATTCAATTAACAGCTGCAGTAATTCTCTTAATGACTGTGACAAAAAAATCACAAAATGGGGCAAAACTCACTTAACTGTCTTGCTTAGCAGCAGAAATTTTGGCTCAGTTGTGGTTGTCAGTCGAGGACTGCCTATATTGACTTTATTTTTAAATAGCCTTTTCTTTCAGTTTTGTTCCTAATACTACGTTTTTTTCCCCTAGATTGACAGTTCACAATCTCACCTAAGACTTGTTACATGTAATGGACTCTCCTTTATCCCTCCATATTTTACTGCCAAACCACCATTTGCTGTTATTCAGTGTTTCTAACCTTGGCAACTTAAAGGTGCCTGGACTTCAACTCCCAGAATTCCCCAGTTGCTATGAGTTTGGGCAATTGAAGTCCATGCATCTTAAAGGTTGCCAGGATTGAGAAACAATGCTATAGTTCCTAGAACTCCCCATTTCTTTTGAGGGTAGACCTTGAGGCTTCGGTACAATTGTAGTTCTTTACTGAAGCATCGTTATGCTGCTATTTTGGGAGCTGTGGGGCTTTGCTTGACTTTCTTATCTTCCTTCTCTCCAACATCAATTTTGCAGTTGTTTGTGTGATCCTTCCTTTATCCTCCAATGGAGGAAAAGGAAAGCTCTTATTCCTGATGCAAAAAAAATGAGTTCCAGTCGATAATAAAAGAGGGGTCCAGACAACTGCCTAGAAGTGTGTGATCTGTCCCACTGATGTTTCAAACTTCCAACTGAGTTCTCTGCTTGGTGGACTAGAACTTCAATCCTTGAAAAGCTGGAGCTTCCTTTTGAAGTTGAAGCCTTTGTGTAGCATTTTGCTGCAGGTGTCAAAGGGTTTATAGATTTTGTTTTGTTTTATTCTTTTCAGAAACTGCCAGAGAAGGAAACGAGCTACAGTGAGTATCTCTCCCAAGCTGATTGCTCTTCACAAATTATTGTTACCTATTCTTCTTATCTATTCTCCATTGATTCTGTGTATTTTGCCTCTCCTTCTGTACAATGAAGGATGTTTACCCATTATGCCAGTGGTTTTCAAATTTGACAACTTTAAAATATGGGAATATAAGCTAGGGGATTCGGAGAGTTGAAGCCCACTCATCTTAAAAGTTGCCAAATTTGAAATACACTGTTCTATGGACAGTGGGTAAGAGATGCTGAGCTTGTCGATCGAAAGGTCGTTAGTTTAGCAGTTCGAATCCCTAGTGCTCTGTAACAGGGTGAGCTCCTGTTACTTGTCCCAGCTTCTGCCAACCTAGCAGTTTGAAAGCCCATAAAAAATGCAAGTAGAAAAATAGGGGCCACCTTTGGTGGGAAGGTAACAGCGTTCTGTGCACCTTCGGCATTGAGTCATGCTGGCCACATGACCACGGAGACGTCTTTGGACAGTGCTGGCTCTTCGGCTTTAAAACAGAGCTAAACACCACCCCCTAGAGTTGGGAACGATTAGCATATAAGTGCAAGGGGAATCTTTACCTTTACCTTATGGGCTGTAAAATGTAATATATGTGTAAATATAATCTATTAGCTGACTGATTAAAAACAGGAGGATGTTTTCTTTTTAAAGAAATCTTTCATCACTTCATGGCTGATGCTACAATGTTATTGATGATGATATTATTATTATTATTATTATTAATAATAATAATAATAATAATAATAATAATAATAATAATAATTTCTTTTGTTTCTCTTTATTGATGGCTTAGCTGAATTTACAGGACCACCCAAAAAACCACCCAGGCTTGGACCACAGGTACATAATTTAACTTTATTTTTAACTATCTATGTCTTCTTAATCTGAAGCCAGAAATCAAGCAGTTCATGCAACAGATCGGGTGTGATTGTCCACTTGCATTAATTGATCTATTCTCATACTGGGAAGAAAGATGAGGAAATTCCCATTGGGAAAGAATACATTCCTTCCCCCCCCCCAAAAAAAATTAGTTTCCAATTGTTAGTAACTAGGATGACAGGTTCCTTTTGTTACTATAACCTTACAATAAAGTATCAATATTCATTTTTTTTGTTTCCTGGTCTGGACTACCTCGAAGGGTTGACATCAGTGATAGGATGCAAAAAAATTTACTACCAGTTCTGTGGGCGTGGCTTGGTGGGTGTGGAATGCCTTGGTGGACATGGCAGGGAAAGGATACTGTAAAATCTCCATTCCCTCCCCACTCTAGGGGAAGGTTACTGCAAAATCCCCATTTCCGACCAATCAGCTGGGACTCAGGAGGCAGAGAATAGAGGGGGCAAGGCCAATCAGAGGTGGTATTTATTTATTTATTTTTTATTTATTTATTAATTAAACTTTTATACCGCCCTTCTCCCGAAGGACTCAGGGCGGTGTACAGCCTTCATTTAAAACAGTTAATATACATATTAAAATAACAATTAAAAAACTTATTCAATAAAAGGCCGAAATTAAAACCGTCCAATTGACCATATAAAATACCCAGTAAAATTACCATTAAAAATTAAAAATTAAAAATTTAGAATTTAAAAATCAGGCCAGTCCCGCTTGTATAAATAAATAAGTTTTCAGTTCCCGGCGAAAGGTCCGAAGGTCAGGCAATTGGCGTAAACCGGGGGAAAGTTCGTTCCAGAGGGTAGGTGCTCCCACAGAGAAGGACCTTCCCCTGGGGGCCGCCAGCCGACACTGCTTGGCGGACGGCACCCTGAGAAGACCCTCTCTGTGAGAGCGTATGGGTCGGTGGGAGGCATGTGGAAACAGCAGGCGGTCCCGTAAGTACCCGGGCCCTAAGCCATGGAGCGCTTTGAAGGTGGTAACCAAAACCTTGAAGCGCACCCGGAAGACCACAGGTAGCCAGTGCAGACTGCGCAGGAGTGGTGTTACCCGGGAGCAACGTGGTGCTCCCTCAATCACCCGCGCAGCTGCATTCTGGACTAACTGAAGTCTCCAGGTACACTTCAAGGGTAACCCCATGTAGAGGGCATTGCAATAATCCAGTCAAGAAGTGACGAGAGCATGAGTGACCATGCATAAGGCATCCCGGTCAAGAAAGGGGCGCAACTGGCGGACCAGGCGAACCTGGTAAAAAGCTCTCCTGGAGACGGCCGTCAAGTGGTCTTCAAATGACAGCCGTCCATCCAGGAGAACGCCCAAGTTGCACACCCTTTCCGTTGGGGCCAGTGACTCGCCCCCAACAGTCAGCCGCGGTTACAGCTAACTGTACCGGGATGCCGGCATCCACAGCCACTCCGTCTTGGATGGATTGAGTCTGAGTCTGTTTCTCCCCATCCAGACCCGTACGGCCTCCAAACAACGGGACAGCACTTCGACAGCTTCGCTGGGGTGGCCTGGGGTGGAAAAGTACAGCTGAGTATCATCAGCGTACAGATGATAACTCACCCCAAAGCCACTGATGACCTCGCCCAACGGCTTCATGTAGATGTTGAACAGGAGAGGCGAGAGAATCGACCCCTGCGGCACCCCACAAGTGAGGCGCCTTGCGGCCGATCTCTGCCCCCCTGTCAACACCGTCTGCGACCGGTCGGAGAGGTAGGAGGAGAACCACCGATAAACGGTGCCTCCCACTCCCAACCCCTCCAACCGGCGCAGCAGGATACCATGGTCGATGGTATCAAAAGCCGATGAGAGATCCAACAGGACCAGGGCAGAGGAGCAACCCCTATCCCTGGCCCTCCAGAGGTCATCCACCAACGCGACCAAAGCTGTCTCCGTATATACCCGGCCGGAAGCCGGACTGGAACGGGTCTAGATAGACAGCTTCCTCCAGGTACTGAGGGAACTGCCGTGCCACCACACTCTCTACAACCTTCGCCACAAAGCGAAGGTTGGAGACTGGACGATAATTACCCAAAATAGCTGGGTCCAGGGAAGGCTTCTTGAGGAGGGGTCTCACCACCGCCTCTTTCAAGGCGGCGGGAAAGACCCCCTCCATCAAAGAAGCATTTATAATACCCCGGAGCCAGCCTCGTGTCACATCCTGAGTGGCCAGCACCAGCCAGGAGGGGCACGGGTCCAGTAAACATGTAGTGGCATGCAGCCTCCCCAGCAACCTGTCCACGTCCTCAGGAGCCACAGAATCAAACTCATCCCAAACAACATCAACAAGACGAGCCTCAGTCATCTCATCCGGATCATCGCAATCTTGGTCCAAGCTATCCCAAAGCTGAGCGATTTTATCGTATAGATAACCGCTAAACTCCTCGGCACGTCCCTGCAAGGGGTCATCCCGTCCCCCCTGGTGAAGGAGGAAACAGGTCACCCAAAACAGGGCGGCCGGGCGGTTATCTGCCGACGCAATGAGGGAGGAGGCGTAAGAACGCCTCACCACCCTCAGTGCCACTAGGTAGGTCTAGGTAGGAATTTACCGATTCTACGAGCTACCAGTTCTCCAGAACTGGTCAGAACCTGCTGAATACCATCTCTGGTTGACATCAAACTTGCAAGTTGGAAAGTGATTTCCCCCTCCTTATGTCAAGTCCTGGGGAAATCAGGAAATCCAGGCAGTTCAAATGAGTATAAAGATTTATTGCAAGCTTAAGCCCTCTACAAGAATCTGAACTACTAATGATCCAAGCAATTTGGTGGTAGATAAGAATCAAAGGAATTCAAGATGGGCTAGACTTAGATCCCTTGTGGGCACGAAGAGACTCATAACTGATAACGCATTTGGTAACCCTCCCTCAGGTTCACCTCCTGGTCACCTCCTTCATCCTGCCTTTACATTCTAGAGAACTAGAAATTAATTTTGAAATTCTTTCTCAAATTGCATATCTGGTTTGGACTCAGACGTCATCTATCAGATATTGCCCAGGCTGCCATTCTTTCTCCTCCCTCTCCAGGTTATTCACAGACCATTACATGTACAGTCCCAGCCTTGTTTCTCTATCAGTGTAACACAGAGGCCAAACATAACAGATAACAGAAAGATTTCAGAGAGGAGCCTTGCACTGTGAATTGATGCTAAAAAGCTCCCTTCCTTGAATTGTTGAAAAGCACAGTGTAATGGTATGTGACCTTAGGAGATGGGGTGAAAAGGTGCTGCTTAGCCTTAGGGGACAGCCAAATAAGAGACAGCATAGGTGCATAGTAGTAGACAAAGAGGCTTCAGAGGGACCCTCCCTAGTTTTCAAGGCTGTAAAGGTGACGGTGGGAGAAGATCTCCTTTCAGATTTACAAGATTCTGGTAATGTAGCTTTACAATAAAGTAGAATTCATTTTCTGGTTGTGTTTCCTTTCTGGTCTACCTGGTAAGGCTGATGTATCCCAATGAGAAGCTCAGCATGGTCACTGTCCTTGCTTTCGCTGTGTATCTCCATATTTGTTTGTGGTGATGTCTGTGTAGTTTTGCTGACCGTTCCAGAGGAAGTGTCTTGTGCATACACAGCCTATGGAAGCATTCAAAGCACTTGCTGCTACACTTGCAGAGAACACAACTCCTTCCAAGTTTTGAGAATGGGCCCTCTCTCATATGCATATTTTGGGCGTATTTTGTTTTATGCACTTTTTTTCTTTGTTTCTGTTTTTGTGTTATATATTTTTTTCTTGAATCTGTATTTTCATCTGGGAAATAAATAAAAAATTATACAGAGAGAAAGAGAGGACTCTCTCTTTATGCCAAAAATCCTTGCAAAGTGCCCATTCCAGTGTTTCACCCAAGCTGTTGTGACCCAGGCCCAAGTAGGTAGTAGGAAACTCAGTCAGTGAAAAAACAAACAGCTCAGAATTACTTCATTCCCAGCGTCGTTCAACTAATTAAAGCAAATTCCTCCCAACACAAATTCCTCAGTCTTATCGCAAACGGTCCAATTAGGCAAACTGCCAAAGGCCTTTCTTGGCAAACGTTCAGAAGTCACCAATACAAAAATAAATGCAAGACAAAGCTACCACTGCCCTGTACACCGCCCTGAGTCTTCGGAGAAGGGCGGTATAAAAATTTGAACAATAAATAAATAAATAAATAAATAAATACCAACGTTTTTTTCCAGCAAAGCCCAAACACCGTTGCTGGTCTGTTTTAAGCCTTATGGGAGAGGCCAATCATCTCTTGGCCAGTTGTCCACTTTGCTTGAGCTGCTCTTGCCTTCTGGCAGCTCTTCTCATGCATGCATTAGGAACAGGCTCTTCCTGTTCCTCTGCCTCACTACTATCAGTCTCTGGAGGCTCTGGAGTCCACACCTCACTCCCCGATGGCCCTGGCCCCACCTCAGCATCATCACTGTCCGACTCTGTTGCCAGCTCCACAGGCTGCTGGCAGACCCAACACAAGCTTAGTGAGCCCTGAAAAAAACTGCTGCAGAAATGGGCTACCAGAGCAAGTGAAATTAGCATGCTTGGAGGAACCTCAGAATTGATAAAAGTCCAGTAGAATCTTTAAAAATCTGTACATGTAAAGGGAAAAAATAAAAATCCTGGCGGATGGTATTGAGTAGGCTTAGTCGTATGGATATCAGTTAGAAATGAAATACAGACTTCATTCTGGTAGATGTTCTGTTGCATTTCTAATTGTTATTTTATGTCACTTTGGAAGCCTTCCAAAATCCAAAATCCACATTACATGGTAATAAAATAAAAGTAAAAAGGGTGATTAACAAGAATGATAAGTAATAATGAAGAGGAATGCTTCTGGGTTGGGGAATGCTTATTGGAGAATAACTGCGCACCCCCTTTTTCAGATGTCCCTGCAGCCGACTCCCACAGCCAATCTCGATCGAACAGATGATCCTGTTTACAGTGATGTGATGGGGCTGGTGAAGGCTGTCTTGCGGTTGAAGAATGAAGTCAGCAACCATCCACCTGAGCGATATATTCTGGTTGTTAAGGTATGTGCTTTTATTTGAACCAACCCTGAACAAGTTCTCAGAATGGTATATGGAAAGGAAAGAAAGCAGTGCGAAGTATAACACAAACATGAGACTGTCCTCAAGTAGAAACCAATCTAAGCCCATACAATGAGAGAGTCCAGAATGAACAGGAAGGAACAAACAAAGGATCCAGTTGTTGGGACTAAGTAGCAAGCAGCTGCCACAGTAGTCTGCTAGGATTTAGAAAGTCAGTATTATCATTTTATTAGTGTTCCTTTAGGAAGAACCAGTGAGAGTCAGCTGAGTTGAAGCATTAAGGCAATAGGGAACGTAACAGAGGACTATCAGAAGCTCAGAAAAACTGCCAGGCAAGCTGAACGTATGTTTTGGCAGAGGGGTGTCAAAATTTATTCAGGTCTCATAGCTGTGAATAACAAAACAAAATAAAAATCTAGAGCCCAAATCAAAAAGCAAAGCTGTAGTCATAGAAAATTGATGGTGTCCTAAAGAATACTTGTTTTTCAGTCTTCCACAGAACTCATAAAGTTCTCATAGGATTCTGCAAAAAACTACTCTAGATCAGGGGTCTCCAACCTTAATAACTTTAAGGCTTGTGGACGTCAACTCCCAGAGTTCCTCAGCCAGCTTTGCTGGCTGTGGAACTCTGGGAGTTGAAGTCCACAAACCTTAAAGTTACTAAGGTTGGAGACCCCTGCTCTAGATAATTCTTTTCTAGAATGTGTCTTCCATTCATGCACGTTCCCTATCTATTTAGAACCTTTATGCACAAACCAAAATAGCTAGAAGAATTTTCACATTACATTCTGACTTTTTCCTTTTGTAGGATGTGGGTCTTTCTCTTCGAAAACTCATTGGGAGTGTGGATGACATCCTTCCGGCTCTACCTGCATCCTCACGCACTGAGGTGAATCTTGCTCAACAATAAAACTTTCTGACTCCTAAGTGAGACCTTCCTTCTTAAAAATCAAGAATGATCAGAAATAGGCCTGCCAACCTAGGCTAATTTATGGCAAGAGATTTATGGCAAGAGTTATAAGAATAATTTGTTTGAAATTCTATATTGACTAGTGCAAGAACTGAGCAGAGATCAAAGGCAGTGGCAAAGAGTTTGCTTGGCCTGCAAAAGGTCCAAGATTCAATATTTGGTATCATCTCTTTAAAGAAATGTGAAAACCTTTTATCCAAGATTTGGAAAGGACTTATTCTGAGAGTCAGTAATACCACCAGAAGATACTACTTATGTGGGCTGGTGCTCAATAAACTACTGCTTATCAGAATAGATAACACTTAATTTGCCAGGTTTGCAACAGTGTTTTGTCTCAGCGTAAAGAAGATAGCCTGTTTCCCTGAAAATAAGACCCAACCGTAAAATAAGTGCTAGCATGATTTTTCAGGAGGCTCATAATATAAGCCCTACCCACAAAATAAGCCCCAGTTAAGATTGTCAGCTAGATGGATGCATTTAGTATGGTATTTCCCCAAAAATAAGACCTAATCAGAAAATAAGCCCTAATGCATCTTTTGGAGCAAAAATTAATATAAGACCAGTCTTATTTTCGGGGAAACACGTTAGTATTTCATAGTTGAGGTTCTATTTTGAAATATTTAATGAAATATCCTTTTGCGTTTTGAATGTATTATTTTTTTTTCCTAAAAGCCAAAGCAAATAAATATGGAATCAGATTTTTTTTTCTCTCCAAAAGAGTTAATTGGGGTTGTCTTAAAACACCCTGTTAAGATTGACCTTGAAATAATACTGGATTTAATGGCCACCTATTCCTGTGCGTTTCCCATTGGCAGATTGAGGGTACCCAGAAGCTCCTAAATAAGGACCTTGCGGAACTCATCAACAAGATGCGTCTGGCTCAGCAGAATTCTATGACCTCATTGAGCGAAGAATGCAAGCGCCAGATGTTAACGGCTTCACATACTCTGGCTGTGGATGCAAAGAATCTCCTGGATGCTGTAGACCAAGCCAAGATGCGAGCAAACCTTGTGAAGGTCTCTTTTGAGTGATCGAGAAGGCTGACTTATGGATTTTGTAAAACATCCCTCCACAACTTTCACATCCTGTCCCCCATCCTGCCTCACCAAAAACTGCTTGTGTCTTTGATTTTGTCACGTCTGTCTTCTGAGAGCAACGGAGAAGCCATGCTCAGGGCAAGGAAGAGACCTTTTTTCCCCCCAGTGTTCTGTGGACAATGCTGCTAAGGGACACTGTGTGCACGAGAGGATCCTAATCCCAAAGGTGAGGATTCTTTCAACCAAACTTTGAACTCTGAATCTGCACCGGTCGTTCCATCATAGAAAGTGACTTCTGAATATATTCTGCTTCCTTTGACAGTACCTCTGGCATCAAGTGATACAGTTTGTCTCCCTGGTGAAAGAATCAAAGGCAGGGGTGGGTAGGTTTGTGAGCCTCTACACTGTGGGCTTGTGAGCCTCTACACTGTTCTCAGGCTAAGCCCAAAAAAAAAAAAAAAAGACATGTGAGATTTCTCCTTGGTTGATCCAAGGGTTCTAAAAAGCCTAGTGAGGGAGAATACGTTTGCTAGGTCTTGCTGCATCTATTTTGACTGAAGATGTTCCCATGGGGATGCTGGTTCCTCAGAAGAGACTGTGCATCTTTCTGTGTTGTATAGAAACATATATTTAATGGCCATATCTGAATGTGTGCACCCTCCCTAAATCTTCTTCCCTTAATAGCCTCATTTATTGAATTTTTGAACCAGTTTAAACAATAGATCTCTCTCTCTGTCAATTATACAGATTCAAATAAATGTATAAAGCCATAAAGAAGTACAGAAGGGCATCAGGGTTTAAGAAGTTGGTTAACTTGAAAAGTTACTTGTAGCCACCACAATCTTCCTGGGTTTTTAGGTATAAGGTTGCAATTTTAGATGTAAATGACATTAGTACAGCTGGGGTGGGGAAGGGGTTATACATATCTTCCCTCCCCTTATGAATATAGATCAAACACAGATCTGATCCCATATTTGCTACTGAATTATAATTTGAAATTAAAGTTTCCTGGTAAGCATTGGAATTATGCCTCATAAATATGGGGCTTACGTTTTGCTACTGAAATTGACGTTTCTGTTGAAAACAAGCACGTTTTGAAGGATTAGAAGCCATCAATATGTTTGTAATTCTATTGTCTTGAATGCAGGTGTCTCATTCCTGAGAGAGAGGAAGGGATGGGAGGGGGGGAGGGAGCTTGAAAAGGTGCCTAAAAAATTGACAAGGTATTTATATTTCTTGACCTACGTGAGGTTAGCACAGTTTATCCATACTTCTTCATATTATCTTTATGTGTTTTAAAAAAAACAAGTTTAGAAAACTTTGTTTGCTATGTGAGTTTTGACCAGAAAATTAAAGCAATGTTGTTTATTTTGCCTGAGATAAATTAAATATAAAACTCCAGTGGCTGATCTTCCATTTCTCCATCATCATTTTTTTCTTATCTAAAGACCTAATGTGGTGCTATAATGCAGTGTCATGCTTTACTATCTGCACATAGAGCAGGGATGTCAAACCTGCATCATCAAGTTGTTGTCACATAATGTATCGTGACTTTTTTTCCCTTTGGTGGTGGGCATGGCCAGCGCATGATGCATCCAGCCCACAGGTGGTGAGTTTGACACCCCTAACATAGAGGTTGCAGGTTTGGTCCCTGACATTTTATAGTTGAAAAGGCTCTACAGTTGGGAGGACTCCCTGACTGCAACCTGAAGAACCATAGTTCAGTGTCAAACTTGCATCATCAAGTGACGTATCACGTTTTCCCCCTTCGTTAAAATGAGGGTGGGAGTGGCCAGCGTATGATGTATCCGGCCTGTGGGCCACGAGTTTGACACCCCTGCCATAGTTGGTGTAATCATTCTATTAGGCTGTCGCACAAAAGAATTGACAGCTACTATATGCAATAGTAAAATAGCTGCAATGATTACAGTAATGTAGTGGCCACTCCACACAAATTTTCTTGGGGCTTCAGCTTATTACAACTTTCACTCTATTGACAGAGCCAAGCTACCATATTTTTTTGGAGTATAAGATGCACCTTTTTCCCCAAAAAAAGAGGGTGAAAATCTGAGTGCGTCTTATACTCTAAATGTAGCCCCACCCAGCTTCCCAACGGATATTTCAGAGGCTGAAAGAAGCTTCAGAAAAGAAGCCCCCAAACAGAACTTCAGAAAAGAAGCCCCCAAACAGAACTTCAGAAAAGAAGCTCCCAAACAGAGCTTCAGAAAGGAAGCCCCCAAACAGAGCTTCAGAAAAGAAGCCCCCAAATAGAGATTCAGAGGGGTTTTTTCTGAAGCTCTGTTTTGGAGGCTTTCAGAGGCAGAAAAAAGATTTTTCTGAAACAGAGTTTCAGAGGCAGAAAAAAAAGAAAAAAAAAAGAAAAAAAAAAGCAAGGCACAGAGCTCACAACCAAGGAACCTGTTGCTAAAATTCACCTCTGGGAACAGCTGATTAGAGGTATTCCGGGAGGCCAATCCAGCTGCCAATCAGCATTTTTCTTCTTTTCCTCCCAAAAACTAAGGAGTGTTTTATACTCTGGTGCATCTTATACTCCGAAAAATACAGTACTTCTGTTTCAAACATATATAGACTGCTTATGATACTTTGCTATATTCACAAGATTCACAGAGAATTACAGTGTATGCACGTTTTTGGTTATTCATTGAGCCAGCATTAATAGTCTCAAGATATCTCAAACTTTTCTGAAGCCCATACATTGTATTCCAGCCAAAATGCAAGGATGTGTGTGCGTTATTTATGACTCAATGCAAAATTCTCCAATGCAAAATTCTCAAAGCAGATAGCAAAACTGAACAAAAATACAAATGATGATAATTAAGGGTCCGTTACATTTTCCTGTAAACAAAACAAGGTTGGTTAGGCTGGATATTTTAAAAAACAGTGCATATTCACTTGCTGTTAGAAACCCCTTGGCAAATTATTGATTCTTACAATTACTCTGCATGATGGGTAGTTTGTGGGCATTTTTCCAATGCTTGAGGGTGTTTTAAAAAGCAAAATCAATGACTTAATCATCCCTTAAAAGCCAAAAAAAACCTGAGCATTTTTCCAAGCTTGCCAGAGTGGAAAGTATTAAAGGAATAACATTTACAGTTCCTTGGTGCCTCATAAAACAAGCAAAACACTTGGTTGTGTTGATTTTAATGACAACATGAGGTCACTGTTCACCTATATCCACTGCCCCAAGTGGCTCCAAAATCATTGTCTGCCCCTATATTATGACTTAGAAATGAACCAGGCCCAAAAAGCGACTAAATTGGCTCTATGGATCCCCCATGTGCTTGCATTTCATCAAAGGAGATGGGTTGTGCCACCAAGTACACAATCCAAGTGAAAATGTTGATACGGAAACAAGATTACTCACCCGATTTCAAAAGAGGGACAGGGATCTCAATCAAAAATACCAATTCTACTTCTGAAGTTTTGTAAAAAGCAGCATTTTAAAAATCAGTTTGCAAAGATGCTATCCCAGCCCCAATACTGCAGTGTGATGAGCCAGCAAAATGATCTGCAAATTTTCTATGATCAGTGGTTGGCTCAAGACCATCACACGCTCTGCTTGTCTTTGTCCTCTGTGAATCCTTGCACTTTGCCTGACAAAGAGGAGCTGAGGTTGTTGATAGCGGGACTCCTGGTAAGCCATCAAGGAGGATGACAGTTTGTCAGGAGAAGGAACTACAGCAAAGGGAAAATCAATTGTCACTAGCCAAAAAGAACGGTGTTCCATCCATTCAACCACCCTTCCTGTCATCCTTTAATGACGACATAATCCCTTGCAGGGTGAAGTCTGGGCAACCGAATGGAGCTGAATGTTTACTGGCCCAATGCCCTTCCTGTCGCCAATGCGGAGTTTCATTCAAGAGATATATTCTCGTTGTGCCCAGTGAAAGAAACATCTACCTCTACCTAGGATTGAACTCACAGCCTCCTGATTGTGAGACAAGAGCTCCACCTCTAGGCCACCACACCCCACCTCCATCCACCCATCCTGTGATATTTTCAAACATTTGTTTGCCTGCAGTTCAAAGTGGAATCTCTAAAAAGTCTCTATGCTACTCAAGAATTACTCCATTTTCTATAACTACCGATTGTATGCATTCCTCATGCTCATAGATTTTTTTGAAGGGCAAAATATAATATTCTGAAAACCAGGTTTGGAAACTTTGTTCTTGTACCCTCAGATTTACAGAGATGAGTGTAGAAAGCAAGAGGAAGCCTGTAAGCCAAATATACAGGGACTTCTTTGCCTCTTAACATCCTAGGAGAAGAGGATGGTTGGTGTGATTTAAATAGGAGACTGAGCACACCTGAAACCTCTGTGCTTCACTGACAAAAAATGGCCACATTGAATAGGTCTCCTATCTGAAAAACTGCACCAATGAATGGATCAGCTAATTTTCATGCATGAAGGTAGCAAATAACCAAGGAATGAATTAGAGATATTGAAAACCAAGCTTAAATGCACCATCTTACAACTCCCATCATCCCCAGCCAGCACAACCTTTGATCGGAGTTGCAATCCAACATATCCAACAAAAATCACATTGGAAAAAGTTGTTGTGCCCTAATCGAGGAACAGAACTCAGGATGCAATAAGTTGGAAACATTTTTTACTTTCATTAACAGTAGTTCTCAGAGGGTATGGATGACTAGCTACTATCTTAATAACATTTCTACTTTAAGTCCCTTAATAGAAAATTTATTATCCACCTGACTGCTTGCCACAGCAGGAAGATGAGGTATAAACCAAATGATGGCATAATAAATATTTTCCATGCATCTCCAGAAATTCTCATAATTTATAAATCCTCAATACAGAGACTCCCCAGCACATTTTTGTAATACAAGGAATTAAATGCTGCTTCAACAGCATGTAATAAAGAGACTTTGTTAAATCAAAGCACTTTCCCATTTTGGATATTATTCTAGCTCACATTGTGACATTTTCCCACCGCAACCAGCTTTTTAACTTTTCCCTTGGCTTTTCTGGAATAACAGCAGACAAGCTTAATGAGCCACAGCATCAAGAATTTCTGGCCACTGCACTATATGTGGCTCATAAGCCCCTTTTATGCCCCACAGAACTGCCCCACATCATATTGCTGAATAATGGTGGCATGGTTTTCTCTTGATTTTTGGCAAAACAAAAATATGTAAAACAGGTACACGAAACCTCAAGTTTAAATTTGCATTTTTTTTGTTTAACTTTGCATTACAGTTCTTTGTTTAAGTTTTGGGGGTTTTATATGATGTTAATAATTCCTGGGCAACAGATACTGGATCAAGAGGATGATCCTACTATTAGCTTCTTTAGGAAGGCAAATGGAAGTTTGGGTGGCATTTTTGTGGAGGCTGTCTGGTGGTGTTGATGTATTTAAAGGTAGCTTCTTCATCCTGCATATCAGTGCTAGATCATGCCTGCCAGAAATGGAGGAAGGAAAAGTCCAATTGTCCCCAGCAAACAGACAAAGATAAACATCCAGAGGAAGATGCGGTCAATCACCATGGCAACATATTTCCAATCTTCTTTGACCTGCAACAAATGAAAAATCATGACCAGGGCGACCAATCCCCAAGTTAACAGGAATTCAATATGATTGGAATGGGAAAACTTAAAAACATACCACGAATGCTTCAGTAACTTAGTAGGTTAGCAATAGCAATAGCATTTAGACTTATATACCATGTTATAGTGCTTTATAGCCCTCTCTAAGCAGTTTACAGAGTCAATATATTGCCCCCAACAATTTGGGTCTTCATTTTACCCACCTTGGAAGGATGGAAGGCTGAAGCAACCTTGAGCCTGGTGAGATTTAAACTGCCAAATTGCAGGCAGCCTGCAGGCAGCAGAAATAGCCTGCAGTACTGCTCTCTAACCACTGCGCCACCGCAGCTCCAACACTGGAAATTTTTAAGAAAATGTTGGATAGCCATTTGTCTGAAATGGTATAGAGTTTCCTGCCTGGGCAGGGGGTTGGACTAGAAGACCTCCAAGGTCCTTTCCAACTCTGTTATTATGTTATGTTAAGTAAGCAAGTAGGCATAGTAAGCATCAATGTGCCATACCAGAGAATAATTATCTATCAGAGTTAAAATAGATAAAAAGTAAAACTAACAGGATTGGGCTGAAAAAATCCAGGTGAATACTAGATAGCAGCAAAGAGGATACTTTATGATATCCCATAGTTATCTACTGAGAAGTTGTCAAGATTTTGGTATTCCAGATATGGTAGCTCTACAGAGTATAGAAAATTCAATGTGCTGGATGAAACTATTCAGTTAGTTGGGGTCCTTCAGAGTTGGGAGATTTTGATTAAGGGAAGCAAAATCTTCCAAGCTTTTGGATTCGTGCTGGAGCCCATCTTCAGGGAACTTGTCTCTAGCTTAATTTCTTTTGCTAGAGAGAGTTGTCTGAAGATGGGCTCCAACATGAGTCCTAAAGGTCAGAAGACAAAACCTCTGGCCCCAGTAACTGACCCAGATTGCATCCCACAACATTATCCTGGGACACATACAGTATATTCTCCTTCATTCATGAAAAACAAAATCGCCTGGGAATGATTTTGGCAAACTGTGAGGAGATGTATAACACATCATTTGGAGCTCACAGATCCATCTAAGTTGGATGAACATGAAATAGGAGGCCTTTAAAAAAGAGATAAAACAAGTGTCACATGCCATATAGATCAATGGCCCTACTCTTGTACATTGGGTGTTCACCGAGTAACGAAGGTATATTTCCTCTCTGGACCATTACCAGCTAGAGGTGGGCTGCACTTACATTCACAATGGGTTCGCTGGTTGTGAGCGCACACGTGCCCCTTTGGGACTGAAATGGAGCTTCAAACATGCCGCTAATCAACTCAGGCAGCTCCAGTGAGTACAGCAGGGGTGGCACAGAACTCAGCTGGGCAGCTTGGGCCGGGGGAACGAGCCAGAAAGTTAATTATATCTGGAAAGCATAGCACAAGGGCGGGTGGGCGAGCCCAGCCAGTGATTACAGCTAAGGGTTCACCCGAACCCGCACGACCATGCAGCAGCCTACTACTGTTACCAGCCCCATCTTTCAGGCAGGGTGTGAAATCGCAATATATCCCCCCAGGCTGAAAGAGTAAACTTTGCCCAGGAAGGAATTTCAGGGATGGAGGTCCTATGGGCAGATCAACCTGACCCATGATATTAGAGAGTTACAGTCTATGGGTGATACTAACCATTGTGGTTGGCTGAGAAGTTTCTGTCACAATTGTGAATGTGTAAACCTCCAGCCCGTAGAAAAATATGGTAGTAGAGATGGTACTGCCTTAACTGTTCTGCCTCAAGGTCTTTTAATGACATGCAAATTAAAGAACGTACGTTGTGGATTCTGCTGGCTTTGTTTCCCTTCCCACTGAGCATTACGTGCAGCTTGGAAAACATCTACCAATGCTGATGCTACTTCTTAATTTGTGATGAGACAACTTTGGGCAGGGGTAGATATGTCCCTGGAACAGAAAGTTTAACCGCCCTCCAAGTTTTATTGCTTGACTGATTGATTGACGAAGCTTTACATTGCCTCAGTTTCAGTCAACTCTAAGATATTCACAGTCCAACAATAGCTCTAATAAAGGCAAGGCAGTAAAACACTGTAATATAGCTCCCCACAACATTCATCTGTGGCGTCTCGTCTTTTTTTCAGCAGCCTGGTCTCCAGAGGCCTTCCACAATAACTAGTGGGCAGGATAAGCTATTCCGTATCCTGCACACACACAGGAAGTCCATTTCTGTACTTCCTGTCATTGCCTAAGTAATAAGGTGCAGGTGTGGATATGCATTTAAAGAGTGTCTACCAAGCCCCAAAATAGCCAGCCTGATTGGGGATGGGTGGGATTGCATCAGTGAGGCAGGAGGGAACCAGTTGGATTCTTGCTCTCAATTTCATTTGCTACCTAGAGAGCTGGAGAGTATGAAGGGGTGTGTGTGTGTGTGTGTGTGTGTGTGTGTGTGTGTGTGTGTGTGTGTTGCTTTAAAAGTCAGTCTCCCCATGACCACAAATGATCTATGAGGTAGCAGAAAGCTTTTGGTAAAAGCAAGAGTTTCCATGTAAAGAGCAACACTGTGAGGAATTGCAAGTGAAAGAGGAGATAACTTATGATCTGAAATGGTAGGACAAGAGAGGAAATCTTCATACACCCTCTTTCATACCAACATTTTCCTTCTTCTTTCTCTTAATTGATGACTATGCTGACTCCATAGCAACAAAAATAGAGATGGCTAAACCGGATTGTGGCTTTGCCTGTGCAAGCCCAGTGGTCAATTTTTGCAGAACTGGCTGGGAAGTTTCCAAGCTGTCCTCACAGAGTTATGGAGGAAAATGCCTAAAGGTTGAAGGAGAGAGGTGCGGTGACGCCAGACAAAGTGGACAATGGTAGGTGGCAGATCCCAGTCGCTGAAAACATCACTGACCACATTGGCTGTGACCTATCCTAATGTGTGTCCATAGCAAAAACTGTGTTGGGGAAGGAAGGAAAATACCACTTCAAAACTAGAATCCCTTAGGACAAATTTAAAGTACTGCAGCTGTGGGCTGGAGATAAGACAAAAACAGCACCATGAGGGCATGATATTTAAAAAAATAGTTAGGAGGCATGTTTATGCTATAAATGAAGGTTGTGAAGATGAGCCTCTTCAGGGTAAGGATATCATCCTTAGCATCCAGCAGACATCTAAGATGATTAGAAACAATTTGATGAGGTCAATTCTTGGTGCCTGATACTCCGCTTTTATATCTACCTAGGCCACCTCATATCCCTTCCATTTGGTCTGTTTAAGAGGAGAGAGATTTGAGCTACTGGCGGCATTTTTATCTGCACTTAATGCCTTTTCTATCCAAATACAATTGAACATTTAGCTATTTCCTTTTTCTTACTGTTAATAAAACTCACTTTTAAATCATGAAACTGATGCTTCAGTTTTTATCTTATCAGAAGGATAACCCACCCTGTTTTTATCTTATCAGAAGGATAACCCACCCTGTTAAAGACCTTGGAGTTTTCATATCAAATGATCTAAGTGCCAAAGCCCACTGCAACTACATAGCGAAAAAGGTTCTAAGAGTTGTAAACCTAATTTTGCGTAGCTTCTTTTCCAAAAACTCTACACTACTAACCAGAGCATACAAAACATTTGCTAGACCTATCCTTGAATACAGCTCACCTGTCTGGAAATCATACCACATTTCAGACATCAATACAATTGAATGTGTCCAGAAATATTTTACAAGAAAAGTTCTCCACTCCTCTGAATACAACAAAATACCTTATGCCACCAGACTTGAAATCCTGGGATTAGAAAACTTAGAACTCCGCCGGCTCCGACAAGACCTGTGTTTAACACACAGAATCATCTATTGCAATGTCCTTCCTGTTAAAGACTACTTCAGCTTCAATCGCAATAATACAAGAGCAAACAACAGATTTAAACTTAATGTTAACCGCTTCAATCTTGATTGCAGAAAATATGACCTTTGTAACAGAGTTGTTAACGCTTGGAACACACTACCTGACTCTGGTCTCTTCTCAAAATCCCAAAAACTTCAACCAAAAACTGTCTACTATTGACCTCACCTCATTCCTAAGAGGACTACAAGGGGCATGCATAAGAGCACAAAAGTGCCTACCGTTCCTGTCCTATAGTTTCCTTTCGTTATATCAAATTAATGTAGTTATTGCATACTTTTGCTTATATATATGCTTATATGATGTGTTATTGTTTTATGTTGATGCTTGTGTATACTGTTGTGACAAAATAAAAAAAAAAGGAGAAGGACTGCTATCGCATATCTCAAAACTACCTGCAGGGGTCTCCAACACTGGCAACCTTAAAAGGGAGTCTTGCAGGGGTCACCAGCCTTTGGAGGAGGGGTCTCCAACTTTGGCAACTTCAAAACTTGTGGACTTCAACTTCCAGAATGCTGGCTGGGGATTTCTGGGAGTTGAAGTCCACAAGTCCCACCAGACTTGAAATCCTTGGCTTAGAAAACTTGGAATTCCGTCGCCTTCAACAAGACCTAAGTTTAACTCATAGAATCATCTATTGTAATGTCCTTCCTGTTAAAGACTACTTCAGCTTTAATTGCAATAATACAACAGCAACCAATAGATTTAAACTTAATGTCAACCGCTTTAATCTAGATTGCAGAAAATATGACTTCTGTAACAGAATCATCAGTGCTTGGAATACTTTACCTGACTCTGTGGTCTCTTCCCATAATCCTAAAAGCTTCAACCAAAAACTTTCTACTATTGACCTCATCCCATTCCTAAGAGGACCATAAGGGGTGTGCATAAGCGCACAAATGTGCCTACCGTTCCTGTCCTATTGTTTTTCTTTTCTTCTTCCTATATCTCATTCGTCATCTTCAGGCTTCAGCTTCGTGCTTCGTGCTCCCAGAAGCACGAAGCTGAAGCCTGAAGATGACGAATGAGATTTCGTCGAAGCGTCGCCAAGACACTTCCAATTTTACACGGGAGAAAACCCGAACAACCAAAGACCTATATACAAACACCCGTGAAAACCTCAGAAAACATATATATATATATATATATATATATATATATATATATATATATATATATATATATATATATATATATATATATATATAGGTCTTTGGTTGTTCGGGTTTTCTCCGTGTAAGATTGGAAGTGTCTTGGCGACGTTCGACAAGTCTCATTCGTCATCTTCAGGCTTCAGCTTCGTGCTTCTGGGAGCAATGTGTGATCGCAGCTGTTTCTTCCTTTAACTGCTAGTGGGGTTTGAACTGATTGGGTGGGAGCTTGGCTGTGCTCTGATTGGATGGGGGTTTTCTGTGCTCTGATTGGATGGGGTGTGTCCTGTGTTGGTGGGGGCTTGGTTGTGCTCAGTCTAGTCTGTGCTGCAGGGGATTTGAGCTGGTGAGCTGCATAGCTGTTGTTTGGCTTTGTGGTCGTGCTACATCTTCATAGTGGGTGTCAGTCTGCTGCATGAATGGATTGGAGGGGTTTGAAATGGCTAATGTTGCAGCTGCGGTCTGGCTTCTGGTCCTTGGTCGTGCTTCATG
This sequence comes from Ahaetulla prasina, assembly GCF_028640845.1. Classification (NCBI taxonomy): domain Eukaryota; kingdom Metazoa; phylum Chordata; class Lepidosauria; order Squamata; family Colubridae; genus Ahaetulla; species Ahaetulla prasina. The sequence goes on from NC_080539.1 coordinate 32,293,620, forward strand.
ATCAGTGTGGGTTTGGGTCTGCTTTCTGGGTGGATGTGCGGTGGTGACATCCTGTGTGGACCTTGTGAGTGTGGGTCTGGTGTCATTCCTCGTGTTAGGGACTCGTTAGGGACTCGTTAGGGACAAGTCCCTAACACGAGGAATGACACCAGACCCACACTCACAAGGTCCACACAGGATGTCACCACCGCACATCCACCCAGAAAGCAGACCCAAACCCACACTGATCATGAAGCCAGACCGCAGCTGCAACATTAGCCATTTCAAACCCCTCCAATCCATTCATGCAGCAGACTGACACCCACTATGAAGATGTAGCACGACCACAAAGCCAAACAACAGCTATGCAGCTCACCAGCTCAAATCCCCCTGCAGCACAGACTAGATTGAGCACAACCAAGCCCCCACCAACACAGGACACACCCCCATCCAATCAGAGCACAGAAAAACCCCCATCCAATCAGAGCACAGCCAAGCTCCCACCCAATCAGTTCAAACCCCCACTAGCAGTTAAAAGGAAGAAACAGCTGCGATCACACATTGCTCCCAGAAGCACGAAGCTGAAGCCTGAAGATGACGAATGAGATTTCGTCAGCGTCGCCAAGACACTTCCAATCTTACACGGAGAAAACCCGAACAACCAAAGACCTATATACAAACACCCGTGAAAACCTCAGAAAACAAAATATATATATATATATATATATATATATATATATATATATATATATATATATATATATATATATATATATATATATATATATATATATATATATATATATACTTATACCTCCTAATATTTACTCATATATATGTTTATATACTATATAATCTTTTTGAATGATGCCTACATATATTGTTGTGACAAATAAATAAAATAAAATAAAATAAATAAATAAATAAAGTCTTAAAGTTGCTCTGTAACTAGAGCTAGGAGAAGATGCTACAGAATTGTATTATTATTATTGTTGTTGCTGCTGCTGCAGTTGTTGTTGTTTCCAGTTTATGGGTGAGTAACTGGATCAGGCTGTTAAGAACGTCAGATTTCTTTCATAAATCAGCATTAAGAAAAAGCCTAGCCAAGATATTTCCTTCCTTCAGGAAGATGGGTGGAAACAAAAAAAGTTCTGTTTATCATATAACTGGATGAGCCTGCCAGTCACAACACACACACACAAACACACACACACATAACTTCAGGTGGCCTGAAAGCCCTTTCTCAATGAAATGGGTCACTTCAATTTGTTGATTTTTTCTGAAAAGAAAAGGAACATCTTATAAAATTCCAATGAAGTTTCAGCTGGAAGGAGCTCCTAAGGTTAAAACGAAGACTGCATGCCATATCTGGCAGACAATGGAATCATAAATTAACAGTGCAGTTCACTTCAGGCTGAATCAGCATAAGCCCATTAAACCTAATTGATCTTATGCGCAAATAAAAATATTGTAGAATAAGTTAAATGAGTCAGCAAAAACAAAATATACATTGTGGGTTGCAGTGGGAGAGGTTCATGAAAATATTTGTCCTTGAATTCCTGTATTAATATTGTGATTTGTGATTGTGCACTAATTCAGATTATATTCCTTCCTGCTCCGCTTTTCTCACAAAAGGTCTACCTTTTACCTTCTCCTATCCTGCCAGGCTGATTTCACTCTTAGATGTAGTTCAGGGGTGAAATCCAAAAATTTTCCCTACCAGTTCTGTAGGCGTGGCTTGGTGGGTGTGGCAGGGGAAGGATGTTGCAAAATCTCCATTCCCACCGCACTCAGAGGCCAGCCAGAGGTGGTATTTGCCAGTTCTCTGAACTACTCAAACTACTCTGGCGATCCCAGCTGAGTTGCCTGATCATCAGGGGTTTTTAAAAGCATTTTTTTACAACCTCTTTGGCTGAAGAGGTTGTAGAAAAAATGCTTTTAAAGGTAAAAAGAAAAAAATTTGGCCATGCCCACCCAGTCACATTACCCCCACCACCACCAAGCCATGCCCACAGAACCAGTAATAACAAATTTTACATTTCACCCCTGGTCTAAGGGCTGAGAAACCTCTTGCAGACAGGTCTTCAGGCTACTGAATTTAAGTGATTCCAAACGATTTAAGTGGGAAGCTGGGGAAATATTCCTCAGGGCTGGGGATATATGAAAGAAGACGGACTGAGAAGGCCAAAGTTCTAATCCAGAAAAACAATTCTTAGTATCTGAGACTTAGTGACTCACCGAGAAATCTGCATCTTCAGCTCGCAGGTGATTTGCTATGAAGTGCACCCCTTCCAGCGCCTTCAAGATGCTTGGAGACAGCCGAATGCCCTGCTCAGATGAAGCTGAACGTTCTGTTTTGATAGTGGCTGGGCGATGAACCAGTTCCACAAATTTTCTTCCCAGATGTTGCGCACTGGTGTAGCGATATTGAAGGCATTGGTGGTGACAAATGCTTTGCAAGGGTAGCCGGCCAGCCTGAATCATCTCTTCGTGATTCTCCTCTTCCTCATCCCACCTATCATCTACGTCTGTCTCCAGCCAACACCGTGAAGTGCTGAGGTTTGCCGGAGGCATGTCGTATTGTGCAATGACTTCTTCACTGGTCACCCTCAACCCTGAAGCTATTACTGGAGGGCGTTTCATGAAGAGCCAGCGGGGAATGAAATCCAGAAAAACATTCTGGACCCAGTGTGGCATTTTGTGAGTACTGGGTGAGCGATGATGGACATTGAGAACGAAGACTGTGATGACGATGGAGAGGGTGACAAAGATCATGGTGAAAAGCAAATATTCGCCAATCAGCGGGATAACTAGGGAAGTGGATGGGATGATTTCAGTGATAAGTAGGAGAAAGACAGTGAGGGACAGAAGGACAGAGATGCACAGGGTGATCTTCTCACCACAGTCGGATGGCAGGTAGAAGACCAACACGGTCAAGCAGGAAATTAGAAGGCAAGGGATAATGAGATTAATGGTGTAGAAGAGAGGCAAACGGCGGATGATGAAGCTATAAGTGATATCAGGGTAGATCTCACTGCAACAATCATATTTCTTAGTATTGTAAGTGCCCACCGCACTGATAATGGCCCATTCCCCACTTTCCCAGTAGTCCTTAAGGTCGACATGGTGCTCCATGCTTTCCAAGTCAATCTTGGCCTTGTCATAAGTCCATGAACCAAATTTCATTTTGCAGTTCTGTTGATCAAAGGGGAAGAAGGTTACATCAATGCTGCAGGAACTCTTATAGATGGCTGGTGGCACCCACTTCACACTGCCGTTAGAGAAAAGGTGAGCCTTTATCATATGGGTGACAGCAAACTCTCCATCAGCACTTGAGAGAAAAGAAAAGAGGAATTAGGAGCAGACCGTTTAACCTTAAACGAACTTCTGCATCTTGAGGAATTATATAGGGACAGCATTGTAATCCACTGAATTAAAGCCAATTAAGAAAGTATTCCTGGTTGCTTTAAATATTGCTTTATTGTGTCAAAAATCTTGATAGTCCTCTCTCTAAATATTACATACTAATACTAATAGAATTTACACAATATAAGTTATCATTTGGTAATCTTATAAAAAGGGGCTTTAATAGTGTATTTGGCCTTGGCGATATAACTACTAAGGCTTAGATCATGTAAACTAAGGAGCAAGAAATAAATATAGGCAGTCTTTGACTTACAACTACAATTGAACCCCAAATTTCTGTTGCTAAATGAGAAATGATAGAATAGAACAGAACAGAACAGAACAGAACAGAACAGAATAGAATAGAATTTTTATTGACACACAAGGAATTTGTCTTGGTGCATATGCTCTCAGAGTACATAAAAGAAAAGATACGTTCATCAAGAATCAAAACCCACTTAATGTTAAGTGGGTTTTGCCCCATTTTACAACTTTTCTTCCCACACTTGTTAAGTGAATCACTGCAGTTGTTAAGTTAGTCACACAGTTGTTAAGACTTTGCTTATCAGAAGGTCACAAAAGGTGATTCTGGGACATTACAGCCCTCATAAATATGAGTCAGTTGCCAAGTGTCCAAATTTTGATCACAGGACCATGGGGATGCTGCAATGGTTGCAAGTGTGAAAAACGGTCATAAGTCACTTTTTTCAGTGCTGTTGTAATTTGGAACAGTCACTAAACAAATTGTTGTAAGTTGAGGACTACCTGTATAACTAGGTTTCTGTTCTGTCCTCTTCGCCTCCGTCCGAACAATGGCTTAATTAGCTGGCTCTTATCAGCTCTGGCAGCAAAAGAATCAGCATCTGCCAAGAGCCCTCATTATCTGCCAAGACGCTGGTGAGTCACAACCTTCAGCTCTAGTCAATCAGTGAATTTGCCTGATACAAAGAGACACACCAGCACTTGCTGCCTTTTATATCCTGTGGGGTGTTGCTCCATATTCAGCACTTCCTAGGCCTGCCCCTCCCCTGCTTCTGTTGTCCCCTTCTCTCCTGCCGACGAAACCTAGGATTCAGCCAAGCCTGATTGCTGTCAGCTGGGTCTGCAGGCGTGGCCTTGGGGGGGGGAAAGAATCAGGGGAAGGAGGCCTCATTATCTCTTTCACCTGGCCTGCTTCTGGCTCCTGGAGCTGAGCCAGGGAGGCCGGTGTTTCTGAGGTAAGTCCTGACGGCCCTTCTGTTGTGTCTCGTCTGATCTCACTACAGCCGGGGCCTTCTTATCTGCTTCCGAACACGGAGGAATGTCCTAGTATG